>NC_140579.1:184252544-184952544 GCF_964204655.1 Triturus cristatus | reverse complement strand
TAGAAACTAAAATTTTTAAAACAATGGACATACCAATATCAGTTACAACAACCTTTTCAGTAATTCTAAGATCCACATACACATCCACTCATTCACCAACAGTCCTATACAGTCACTCATACATGTTCTCACTCATCATATGTACTCATACACCTATACATCCTGTTACACAACACCACTCATCCATAGTTACTCACACACGTAGTCACTCATGCTAATAAAGAATCAAACATCCATTTACTTGCATATACAGTTATACACACACCACCACACTTACTTCTACAGAAACTTACACATACTTAGTCTTTTAAACAATCACTTATAGAAACACATACTTATTCATAGAACGTTTAGAAGGCTTTATTTCGATATGATTAATATCTTAAAAAGCAGTACATAGAATAATAAACAGTAAAATAATAAAAAGGAGCCAATACATAGAAAGATAAACATACATTTCATACTACAAGTGGCACCAATAAATGAGATAAAAACCAATTTTTTTTAAAATACAAATTAAACAAGATACAAAAGCCTAGTTGATCTAATACGCCAAGCCCAACCCAAAAACTTTGCCAGGCCGCAAGCAAAGAGGGGCCGTGGGTCATTTTTCAATATTCGTAGGGCCTCCTTGTGGAGTCTTGTTCCAAGTTCTCTACAAAGTGGCTTTAACCATCTACTCCGGGGGGCTACATAAGTCGGACATTCGAACAATAAGTGGGAAACTGACTCTATCCTCATCTCACAGAGTGGGCAGGAAGAGATTGTCTGTGTCGGAGCCTTCCACCTAGAGGTCAGTTCCCCAACGGGAAGTAGTCCTATCCTGAATTGAAAATATAGTGCCCTATCCCTGCGATTTGTAATAACATCCAGGTATGGTTCATAGGAAGACACCTCCTTTACCAAAAGGAAGTCCATAGTGGTCCTGCACAAATTAGCATTGCTGCTTCTGCCATCGGCTACCCATCTCCAATATATCTTCTTCGGGACAGACTTTGGGGGGGCAGTTCTATTATTCCAGGCCTCGCCAAGGCCAAGATTGACGAGAAGACACTTGACTTCCCTCAACCAATAGATCTTGGACCATCCTGGCGACCCTAACACATCGATTAACCCATCCGCATAACTGGACATTTCTGGTACTCTCCAGATTCGTGCCCATAAGAGGAGAGGACGTAGCCTAGCCTGATCACTAATTGACCGAATACCCATATCTAGAAGCAGTGGAAGGGTTGGGGTACTATAGGGGAGCCCCATTAGATCTTTGTGAAATTTACTTTCTGAGCGGGATAGCTGATCCACATTATGTACCCCCCAGAGTTCGGCCCCATAAAGAGCTGCACTAACCCCCCTTGCCCTGTAGATATCTAGTATGGGAGCGATAGGTTTGAGGGTTGAGGCAAGTTGTTCCTTAAGAAGGGCACCCACCACCCTCTTGTGGGTCAGCAGCATCTTTTGGTGGTGACATTTCCAACTCATAGAGTCACAGAGACGGATACCGAGGTAATCGAACTCCGTGACCCTCTCGAGGGATACAGAATCTAGGGACGGTGGTTTGGCTATCTTTTTCGGTGGGTTAAGGACCAGGTACTTAGTCTTCCCTGTATTAATGGCTAACCCCCTTGCATCACAAAAGGACTTAAAACTAGTTAACAGACTCTGCAGGCCTACCGGAGTTTTGGAGATCAGGAGGGTATCATCAGCAAATAGAAGGGTAGGTATTCTTCTGCCAGCCAGGGATGGTACGTCTGCAGGATGTTGCAGCAGGTGCTCCACCACTCCATTGACATATAGTGAAAACAGAGTGGGGGCTAAAACACATCCCTGGCGTACCCCTCTATTTACAGGTATGCGTGTTGTTTTTTGCCCCTGATTACCCCACCTGATCTGTGCAAAATTATCAGCATGGAGTTTTATCAGCATGCTTAGTAGGTAGGGTGGAATACCCTGTTCGTCAAGCACACTCCAGAGTTGGCTGCGTGGGACCAGCTCAAAGGCAGTCCGCAAGTCTATGAAAGAAAGGTACAGACTTTGCCCAGTACAACCACTTTCCAATACAGCATCATAAGCCGAAAAGATTGCTCTATTGTCCCCATACCCGATCTAAAGCCGGCCTGAAAGTCAGAGAGGATACCCTTTTCCTCAACCCACTGTAATACCCTGGCCAAAACCACTTTTCCGGCCACCTTCTGCGAGGAGTCTAGGAGGCTTATGGGGCGGTAATTGGCTGGGTCGTTCCGGCTCCCTTTTTTGAAAATTGGAACGACCTCAGCACCCTTCCATGAAATCGGAAAAGTTGCCCTATCAAAACTAGCATTCAGTAGGGCAGCAATAAGTTTTCCCCATTCCTCCGGGTTGATACGTAGCAGGTCCCCTGGTATGCCATCCGGGCCTGCTGCTTTATTGGGAACAAGACATTTTATCGCCCCCGCCACTTCCTTAGGAGTAAACAGGAGCTCATCATTGAACTCACAGGATACTAGGGGATGCCGTACTGTCAGACTATCCCCCTTGGCCGGGATCGTTGAGTAGAGCTGGGAAAAATGGACAAACCACGCGCACTCCGGTATATTGCATGTTATCATTGTGTCCACGTGTTTGTCCCTAGCTCTCAATAGGTCCCAGAAACCCTTCGCGTCCTTCCTTAGGCTGGCGACCTTAAGGTCGTACCAAAACTGGTTCTCCCATTCTACCTTTGCCTTAGCTATAACCCTCCTATAATTGGCCCTTGTAGTACTAATCAGGGCTCCATTCTTGGATTTCACTGCCTTTATTAATTCCCTTTTGGCGTCACGACATGCAGTAGTAAACCACCCAGCATTGCCCTGCCTACCTCCTCTCTTATTTTCCCCTTTTCCTGCATTACGGGCTAAAAATAGTTCACCTAAAGCGTTCGTAGTTTGATCAAACAGTGTGGATACCTCCTGCGCACTGATAGAAGGGGAATCTAGGAGAGGTATGATATTAGCCATTATAGATTTTGCCTCCAATATCTTTCCCTCATTGCCGACAACATTCTTCCATTTCAGGCGCCTACCACAGTTAGAGGGACACACTTCATGTGTTGATCGCCACACGTGGGGAATTGGGGGTGGGGAGCTTCCCTTCCACAGAGGGGACAAAGACAGAGACAGAGGGTTATGGTCACTGTCAATGGACGGTAGGACCTCCATATCCACCAGGTAAGCCCACAAACAATAGTTCAGCAGAATATAGTCGATCCTTGAGGAATGGCCTACTCTATTGAACGTATGGGCCCCCATTTGGTCTGAATTAGATCTACCATTGGTTGCTCTAAGGCCATGCTCCAAGCAAAAGGCATTAAGGTCGATGGCACTTTGGGACCATCTTCTAATTGGCGCAGTTTGCAACGGTGGGATACCTCTCCTTGCATCATCATCTCTGGTGCCCAGCACATCGTCCGCAGCGAGGGGTTCGAATGTACAGTTAAAGTCCCCAGCTAGCATGACAAAGGAATCCGCGCTACAATTCCTGAGTTCCCTGTCAATGCCAGTTGGGGACAAAGTGGGTGAGCCACCCTTTGTGCCTCTGACATAAATATTAAGGATTTCAAGCGCTCTCCCTCCACACGTCCCTCTCACTGTTAATCTCTGAAGATCAGGTGACTTGGTAGCTATACATTTAATGGAGTACCCCAGAGAGATGCTTACCCAGATAAGCAACCCTCCCGAGGGGCGCCCCTTACCTCCATGCGGTCGTATGGCAGGTACAAAATAGGTGGTGTAACCCATCTTATGTTGTGGTTCCAAGCACCAGGTTTCCTGGAACATGCAAATCCCAAACGATTCAATAAATATATTCCAATCTGGTACGTTTAAATTCCGTGCAAGACCCGCTATATTCCAACTAGCAACCTTCAGGGACACACTACAAGCCCCTCCCCACCCCAAAGCTGGTTCACTTGCAAAAGGGGCATTATCAATGGCAGTAGCCACCTCACCGGCGGACAGTGCCACAACATCCATAGTTGGGATATCCCCTTCGAGCGGCTCCCTGCTAGGCAGGGTCGGCTTGAGTGCTACAGGGCAAACCACCGGTGAGTACCCCCTAGATGTGATTGGTCGGGAGAGGGCGCTAGAGGGTGACCTCACCAACTCCTCTCCAGATGTTAGACTACCAGTTAGTATCTCCCCTAATGGCTCGTTATGCATCTCCCTTATTATGCAGGTTGCGTGTCAATAGCCTTGCCAAAACCGACCATGCGGCTGGCATGGAGTATTACTAAATAGGTTAAATTGGGAGAGGCTTCCACGAGTCTGTCTACCATCCCGATCCTCCCACATAGGTGTTCCGGCAGGCCTCACTGGCGAATTTGGGGGATTAAAATAACTAAGGTCGCAAATGCCAATTGGTCCCCCGCTACCTGCTAGGCCATGCTCCCTCTTGGGTCCTCTGCATACATAGCTAGCAACCCTTGGATCCTCAATTTACTATGATGCAGTCCCCACTTATATTTTTTGGCCTAGTACCAATCCAGCCAACTCTCCTTAAGTGGATAATCCGGCCCTCCCATAATTCAGGCAAGGGTCTATTCTCTTTAAGCCAAAATAGGGTCTTATTATACAATTCAACATATGACTCACGCTTCCGGGCTAAGCACAGGCACCCCAGTCAGCACAGCTACAAAGGGCTGGCAGTCAGGGGGGAGATTAACGTTGAGATCCCTCCCACGCTTAAAGCCCTCACCTGTCTGCTGCACATGGGCCATTGCAGATTCAGCTGGTTTAGGTATTAGAATCTCGGGTGCACTAGAGGCTACTGGAGTGGCGGCTGTGGTAGTAGGATTTGCTTTACCAGGGTTTCCCGAGGCTGTAGAATGTGCCGTCTTTTTAACTGGGGTGTTATTAGCGGCCTTAGAGGACTTTAATTTCTCTGCAGGCTCGATTACTAGCTGCCCAGGATTCCTGGCTATCCCTGCAGCCATCACAGTAGGGTGCAAGTTGCGGTCAATCGCTTCAGATACAACTGGTAAAGTGCCTGCTATAATAGCTGTACCTTGCTGAGCTATGGGGGTCTCCCTACTGTCAGGTCCTCCCCCTGATCCATCCTCCCTAATTTTTAGCTGCAATTTAATAAATGATTTTAGAGAAAAAAAGTTGTCTAGGGTTGCCTGCTCCATTTTGTCCACCCGCTCTGATAGCCCCCTGATTTTGTCTAACACCGGAAGGATTAGGGCTTTCATCATTTTCTCCATGTTTACAAGTAGGAGAGAATCTGGGGATAGAGGCACTGCAGGGCCACCAGTCTGTTCTTTACAGACACTAGCCTCAGTCCCTCCAGATGTACCCTCCCCCTTCTCTCCCTGTAGCGAGCTGGAATCCCGCCCTACTACCTTATGAGAGCCACCCACCCTGGCACCAGCCCACCTGGTTCTCTTGGGATTTTTAGTCAGTCTACCTTTCCGTGGGGTGGGCAGTCTTTTCCTTTTAGTGGGGGCTGGGTGAATTTCCGCCTGCACCACGAGGGCCGATGGAGGGGGCAACATTGGGTGAATAGAGGGATTAGCCAGGGGCAACAAGGGGATGACTGACTTGCTAACCAATGAGTCTGGGACCACATTGTTTTCAGCATGGAGAGCCGTGGCCGACAAAATTTCAAGCCCATCTATGTTAGCTCTTAGGGCGGCTACCCGAGGGTGGTCTAGGGGAGAAGGGACAGGGACAAGTGGGTCTAATACACGCTCTGGGGAGGGTATCAAGGCTATGGAGCCCAACGATGATCGTCTATCACCAGATGGACCACGAGATAACCGCCGCTCAGCCATGGCGATTTCTTTGTCGATTACATTGGCCACACGGGTAATAAACTGATCCATAGTGCCAGCCATGCCCCCCCCGCCCCTCCTCAGGCTTTTGCCAGAGCGGGTTGACATTGCTAAGGCACAACCAGCCCAGATGTGACAACAGAACCCCTGGCGATGACCTAAGACAACTGAGGACAGGAGGGAATTATGGGCTAGCTGATAACAACAAACAAAATTTCAGGGGGGTGACCCAGCCCAGCCTCCTTCGGCCTCGGACGGCCCGCCCTCAGCCCGGCGCCGCCCGCGTGCGTCCCGCGACGCGGAGGGAGCCGTTCGTTTATGTAGCGCCTCCGGGCGCGCTGGTGTCCGGGATGGAGGCGGAAGCCAGGAGCAGAGGATGACGGGAGCTGTAGTCTCCCCCAACTGCGGCCAACGGAGGTGAGTGGCGGCGGGGGAGACACACAGCGTGGGTGCCCCGTGTAAAATCCGCTGTGTGTGCCAAATAAATCCACAGGTTTGAGAGCCCAAGAGAAATGTCCCCCGCTCCACCGAGGGAGCCGTTCGTTTATGTAGCGCCTCCGGGCGCGCTGGTGACCGGGATGGAGGCGGAAGCCAGGAGCAGAGGATTACGGGAGCTGTAGTCTCCCCCAACTGCGGCCAACGGAGGTGAGTGGCGGCGGGGGAGACACACAGCGTGGGTGCCCCGTGTAAAATCCGCTGAGTGTGCCAAATAAATCCACAGGTTTGAGAGCCCAAGAGAAATGTCCCCCGCTCCACCGAGGGAGCCGTTCGTTTATGTAGCGCCTCCGGGCGCGCTGGTGACCGGGATGGAGGCGGAAGCCAGGAGCAGAGGATGACGGGAGCTGTAGTCTCCCCCAACTGCGGCCAACTGAGGTGAGTGGCGGCGGGGGAGACACACAGCGTGGGTGCCCCGTGTAAAATCCGCTGTGTGTGCCAAATAAATCCACAGGTTTGAGAGCCCAAGAGAAATGTCCCCCATATGTACTCATACACCTATACATCCTGTTACACAATGCCACTCATCCATAGTTACTCACACACAGTCACTCATGCTAATAAAGAATCAAACATACATTTACTTGCATATACAGTTATACACACACCACCACACTTACTTCTACAGAAACTTACACATACTTAGTCTTTTAAACAATCACTTATAGAAACACATACTTATTCATACAGGAAATCTTTCAATCTCTCACTCTCACATATACTCACTTATATACACCAATAGTCACATATACTAGTTTAACACATATGTAGTTACTCATAAAGACACTATTGAGACAGTCATTCACTCACTAACACACCCATACACACACTCATCCACCCATACAGTCCTGCACACATGCTGTCTTCAACACATGCAAACAGTGAGTCACTCATTCATGCACCTATGCACTACGTAATACCCCCACCGAACCATACAGACACTCATACTGATACTCCAAAAACCAACTAATAACCTATATAGACACTCATGTAGCTACTCACCTACCCATGCAGCCACTTATACACAAAGTGAGAGACTGATACAGATATTTACATATTTAAACATTACTCACTAAGCCATGTATTCACTAAGATACCCTTAATCAGTTATACAATCAATTTTTAAAAAACAAATCATCCATTTAAACACTTATATACCCATTTATTCTTCCATCGACCTTGAGATATACATATATAAAACATATGTAATTTTCAGAAAAACACACATTCACTGGATGATGTCATCAGTGATGTCATTTGAGATGTCATCAGTGATGTCATGAGTGATGTCACTGACCATGTCATGAGTGATGTAATATGTGATGTCATCAGCAGTGCATTGCGGGCGCGAGAGTTATAGTTAGCTGAACTAACTATAACGGGGGAATTTCAATGGTTTTGTACGAGTGAAAAGTCCAGCTAACTAGAACGCCCCTGAAACCTATGGTTTTGTCAGTGAATTTCTAAGGTTTTTTAAATGCTAATTCCTAACTATAACATGCCTGAAACCTATGTTTTTTCAGTGAATATATATATATATATTCACTGAAAAAAACATAGGTTTCAGGGGTGTTATAGTTAGCTGGACTTTTCACTCGTACAAAACCATTGAAATTCCCCCGTTATAGTTAGTTCAGCTAACTATAACTCGCGCGCCCGCAATGCACTGCTGATGACGTCACATATTACATCACTCATGACATGGTCAGTGACCTCACTGATGACATCACTGATGACATCACTGATGACATCATCCAGTTAATGTGTGTTTTTCTGAAAATTAAATATGTTTTATATAGGTATATCTCAAGGTCGATGGAAGAATAAATGGGTATACAAGTGTCTAAATGGATGATTTGTTTTTGAAAAATTGATTGTGTAACTGACTGATTAAGTGTATCATAGTGAATTCATGGCTTAGTGAGTAATGTTTAAAAATGTACATCTGTATCAGTCTCTCACTTTGTGTATAAGTGGCTGCATGGGTTGGTGAGTAGCTACATGGGTGTCTATATAGGTTATTAGTTGTTTTTTTGAGTATCAGTCTGAGTGTCTGCATGGTTCGGTGGGGGTATTACGTGGTGCATGAATGAGTGACTCACTGTTTGTATGTGTTGAAGACAGCATGTGTGCAGGACTGTATGGGTGGATGAGTGTGTGGATGGGTGTGTTAGTGAGTGAATGACTGTCTCAATAGTGTCTTTATGAGTAACTACATATGTTTTAAACTAGTATATGTGACTATTGGTGTATATAAGTGAGTATATGTGAGAGTGAGAGATTGAAAGAGTTCCTGTATGAATAAGTATGTGTTTCTATAAGTGATTGTTTAAAAGACTAAGTATGTGTAAGTTTCCGTAGAAGTAAGTGTGGTGGTGTGTGTATAACTGTATATGCAAGTAAATGTATGTTTGATTCTTTATTAGCATGAGTGACTATGTGTGTGAGTAACTCTATGGATGAGTGGCATTGTGTAACAGGATGTATAGGTGTATGAGTACATATGATGAGTGAGTACAAGTATGACTGACTGTATAGGACTGTTGGTGAATGAGTAGATGTGTATGTGGATCTTAGAATTACTGAAGAGGTTGTTGTAACTGGTATTGGTATGTCCATTGTTTTTAAAATTTCAGTCTCTATTTTTGAATGTGTGTATCAAAGGTTTTATTAGGGTGAGAGGAGGTCTGCCATACTATCACAAGGATGATGTCATCAGTGATGTCATCAGTGATGTCACTGACCATGTCATGAGTGATGTAATATGTGACGTCATCAGCAGTGCATTGCGGGCGCGCGAGTTATAGTTAGCTGAACTAACTATAATGGGGGAATTTCAATGGTTTTGTACAAGTGAAAAGTCCAGCTAACTATAACACCCCTGAAACCTATGGTTTTTTCAGTGAATTTCTGAGGTTTTTTAAATGCTAATTCCTAACTATAACGTGCCTGAAACCTATGGTTTTTTCTGTGAATTTCAAAGGTTTTTTAAATGCTAATTTCTAACTATGCCTACAGAGATAGGACATGTGAAGAAAGAAGAAAAAATGCACAGAAAGAAAAAAAAGAAATGCAGAAAGAAGCAACAGAAGTCCTCAAAGACGAAGAAAAGTGCAGGAAGAAGGATAACGTGCAGCAAGAACAAAAAGAAGAGCAGAAAGAAGCCTTGTTGCAAAATCGTCCTGTACCCTCAACTTTTTCAGACGGATACTGGTGGTAACTGAGTCTGACTAACCAGTCCTAGAGCCATTGCAATGTTAAAAGACACTTAGAATACAGTGAAAATACCTACATACACTAGGGAACATTATGCGTTGGGGTCCCCCTGTGATTAGCATGACCTCCTCTGTAAGCCCCTAGTATATAATAGGACAGGGGGATTAAAACTACCGCTTAAAACAGGCCACAGGGCGTTTTTGCACATGTTAACTCAGGCCCCGTCCCCTCCCTTCACCACTGTGTAAACACGCCCTGTGTCCGTTTTTAGTTGGGAGATTAAGTTAATTTGAATCCTGAGGGTCCCTAGGGTCCAACTAGCCCACTAGGTACCTCCAGTAAGTGCCACAGAGCTGCGTTGCAGAGAGGTGTAAAAAGTGGCACGGCCTGGACCACCTCTCTGCAATGCAGCTCAGTGACGCTTACTGGAAGCACTTGGTGGGCTAGTTAGCCCCCAGGGGCCCTCAGTATTGAAGGGAAATTATATCCCCAATTTAAAACGTGCCATAGTGCGTGTTTGCACACATCACCTCAGGCCCCGTCCCCTCCCTTCACCACTGTATAAACGCGCCCTGTGGCTGTTCTAAGTTGAGAGATTAAGTCCCCTTGAATCCTAAGGGTCCCTAGGGTCAAACTAGACCACTAGGTACCTCCAGTAAGCGCCACAGAGCTGCGTTGCAGAGAGGTGTAAAAAGGGGCTTGGCCTCAGAACACCTGTCAGCAGCGCAGCTCCCTGGCGCATACTGGAGATGCCTGTTGGGCTAGTTGGCCCTCAGGGACCCTCAGTATTGAAGAGGAATTAATTCCCCAACTTACAACTCGCCAGGGGGCGCGTTTGCAGAGTGCTGCAAGGAGGGAGCGTGGCCTCTGGCACGATGCCAGTCTTTTATTAATTTTAATTTTTTATGAAGGGGGGCTGTGTGGTTCCCCTTCTTATTCTAACTTATTGGCCCTGACGACCCCATCCCCCAGGGCGTGTCTCCTAATTATATTTTTTTGACCCCAATCCCCAGGGCCGGCCACTGTTTTTTATTATTTTTAAAAAATATATATTTATAGACACACCTAGGACATGCTGGACAAACCGTACGTACCTATCACCATGACGATTTGCGTGATATTCATTAAAAGGCGACTATGCATACAATGAATCCATGTGGAATGTATTTACACCACTAGTGAAGCTCTGACATGTCTGATGCCCTACCGTGCCTAATACCGGTAGACACCCTTGTTGTTTATTTATACAAACATGGGTAGCTATTGACGGGCACATTTAATACACATGCACACCAAGCTATTCAAAGGGGATTCGACATAAATTCGACCAAAACAATGCAAGAAACCCCCCTCACGGTTAATAAAACACACATCCACTGCCAGATGTGTAATACTTTTTATTTTACTCTCTGGAAAGGGGACGAACATCACTTGAGAGTCACAGCGCACTCCTGGCAGAGCCCAATGCAGTGTTACACCCACCATTGCCAGCTGAGTGCCACACACCTCTGTGTTGTATTCCACTAGCTAGTGCATATGCTATGACACTCTCTAGCCCATGTGCACTGTAACACCACCCCGTGAATATGTCATGCCACACTTTTCTTCGCACGGGTTATATTGCCCCATCTAACGTGCCTTCCTCGATGCCTATGTTATAACGCACAGTGCTATGCCATACATATTACAATCTGGGATCCATATCTTTGTCACAGTGCATATGCAACGTTACACTCCCCAGCACATATACACTCCAAGGCGCATATCGCATAGCACGCGCTAGTGCCTGTGCTATCTCGTGCTCTCCAAAGAATCTGTCATTGCGCACAATGTATTGCATATTATATTTCACGCCCGGTTCATCTTATATCACACTTTTTGGTGCATAGTTTATACCATACACTATATCTAGTTTTCATTTTCAATCGTGCTCTCAGGACTATGTTCTATATAACACTGTGTTCACCTACCCTTTTCACGGGCATTACATTTTGCAATAGGGGGTGGAGGGTCAGGGGGTGTTTCTGCCAAGTGAGCCCGGAGTCACAGTCACAAACGTCCTCTTCTTCCTGAATAAAAGTGAGATTATGCTGCATACTTGTTCATATTTTAAGTAGTTCGCACAGACACACGTTTTAGAAACAATAAAGCTCCTAATACCTGCCTTCTCTGAACAGTTAGCTTGCTGCCCCATCCCCCTCCTCCCTATCCTCTGTTGTGTGAATCCATGGACTAGCCACCTCCCTCCTGCCATGCATGGTCTGATGTGCTGCCACTGCCCTCAATTTAGTATGATGTACCAGTCCACTCCTCCTGCCCTCCATTGCCCAATTCTATGCCCCATCATTGACCTCCTGCTTAAACTCTGTGCTTAGCTTGATGCTCCTATTCTCCTTCCCCCTGCCCTCCGATGTCTTTGTGCATGCCCCTGCTCCATCCTTTTTGCCCACCATGTTCCATGGACCTGCCACTCCTATCTACTCTGAGTGTTCTGTTGAGCTGCCACTCCCCTCCCACCTGCCTAGCATTGTCAGATGACTGTAACCTGTCCCTGCCACCTCCACCCTGCCTGTCCACATGCCATGCCCCTATCCTCTTCCTCCTGTCCTACATGGTCCATTGTACTACCACACCCTTCTTCCCTCCCTGGTCTGTTGTGCTGCAACTGCTCCTCCTGCCTGCCCCGTGCAGTCTGTTGTGAGGCCCCTTCCCCTGAAATGTTTTGTCTGTGCACAGGTCCTGACCCTCCCTTCTATCCTCCATTGTCCTTTGTGCATGCCCCTGCACCCTCCTTCTTGCCCATCATAGACATTGTGCTGCCACTAACCCTCCCACTTGCCATGCATGGTCTTCTGTGCTGCCATGGCCCCTCCCACTTTCCCTGTGTGGTCAGTTAGCTGCCCCTGACCCCCTCCCACCTTCCCTCCATGGTCTGTGTGTATGCCATCACAGTCTCGCTGTTGCTATTCATGGTGTGTCTTGCTTCTAGTGCCCATCCTGCCTGACCTCCATGGCTATCTTGCTGCTCCTGCCCTGCCCCCTTGCCCTCAGCCCTCTGTTTACATGTGCAGACCCCTACTCCCTCCCTCCTGACTTGTCTGTTCCATTGTAATGCCCCTGATCCGTCCTTCCTGCCCTTTATGGTCTGTTATGCTGCAGCTTTCTCTCCTGTCTGTCCATTATGGTCAGCTAGCTACCATTGCCTCTTGCCCCTCTGTTCTCTGTTGTCCATGTGCATGGTCCTGTCCCCTCCCTCTTGCTTTCTATGGACTGTTGTGCTGCACTCCCGTCCCGCATGCCCTGTGTGGTGTATTGTGCTGCTGCAAACCCTGATGCCTTCCCTGCAGGGTCAGTTTGGTGCACCTCTCCATGTCCCTCCTGTCCTCTGTTATCCAAGTCCATGTCCCTACCCCATTTCCTTCCATGATCCAATGTACCATACTTGCGAACATTTTGAACTTGGTAAGAGGGAGATTTTGAAAAAAAACTGGGGTATTGATTTTCCCCTTTGAGTTACATTGAAAAAGAGGAGATTGTAGACAGGAGACAGATCAAATAAAGCCCATTTGAGCTTAAAAACATTGGACGTTTCCTGGCTGAATCGGGTCTGTTGGCATGTATGGTTGTACTACCATTGCCTCTTCCTTCTGCCCACAATGGTCTATTACATTGCCACAGCCTCTCTTGCAAGTCCTGTATTGTTGGTTTGTTGCCCCTGCCCCCCTTTCCACTGCCCTCCATAATCTGTTGTGCTGCCACGGCCCTTTCTGCCTGCTCAGTGTGGAAATTGTTGCCTTTGCACCCTGCCTTCAATTTTCAGAGTCCGTGCCCCTGGCCTCTGCCTCTCAACAGTATCCTAATGAACAACTAGATTGCTAACATTCTATATTTATTACAAAAGTGTGGAACGCCTGATGTCATCTTGATGTAATCAAAACTGTAATACCTAGAGCATTTCCTTTAGAAATTACATATATGAGAGGGTCTTATTGGCATCGAAATTATGGTTAGTGCTCTAAAAGACTAAAATAAGGACATATTTTCAGAGTTTTCAAATAGCGACAAAGCACTTTTAAATTATTTGTTATCTTTGTTTTTTTATCCAGTTGACCACTTGATTAAATGTTGCACTTAGGGGAGAGGATGTGGTGTTACTTCCAGAACTGCAGACTTTGCAACTGGGGAACCAGGTTGGAGTTTCTGCTTCAGCTCGACATTCTGTGATTCTGGTCAAATCACTTAGTCTCCCCATGTCTACAACCAAAATGAATTTGTTATTGTGTGATGTAACCAATGCTCATGTAAAGCACTCCAATACCTGACAAGTCTGCACTATATAACACTGCAAAAACACAAAATAATAAGTGTTTTGCACACTTCTGTCATTGGGCTATATTTGGGCTACATCTGGGTGATTTTGGGCTACATTTGGGCTCTTTTGTCTCCGGTGGCCATCTTGGGAGATTTATTTGTTATGAAGTTTCCTAATTTCCTCATGTACTGCAGTCTCCTCGGTAGGAAATGCTTTCAGTTTTTTACTTTGATTACATCATGAAGGTATTCAGATATGTCACACATTTGCCACAAATTTTGAATGTAAGCACTCTAGTTGCTCATTAGATCACTGTAGTAAAACTACTGTTCACCATGGAAGTCTGCTCCTGATATTAAAAGTGCATGTTTCAGTCTGCATGTCAGAATATTTTAATGAAATAGAAGAGGATTTGAGAAGTCACTCAAAATGTGCCCTCATTTTCTTTCTTCAGCATTAAACATAATTTCTATGGCAAAATGAACCCCCTCATTGTGTTCCTTTTTTAAATTAAATGTTTTAAGTGTTACCAGTTTATTCCAATCAAGATGGCTTCAGGTGTGCCATACTTTTGTCATAATGAAGACAGTAAGCGCTCTAGTTGTTTTTAAGAACACTCTGGGCCATTCTGTCATTGGGCTATACTTGGGCTACATCTGGGTGATATTTGGGCTACATTTGGGCTCTTTGTCTCTGGTGGCCATCTTGGGAGACTTATTTGTTATGAAGTTTCCTAATTTCCTCATTTACTGCAGTCTCCTCAGTAGGAAATACTTTCAGTTTTTTACTTTGATTCCATCAAGAAGGCATTCAGATGTGTCACACATTTGCCATAAATTCAGAATGTTAGCGCTCTTTTTGCTCATTAGATCACTGTAGTAAAGCTACTGCTCACCAGGGAAAACTGCTGCTGGTATTGAAAGTGCATGTTTCATTCTGCATGTCAGAATTTTTTAATGAAATAGAAGCGGATTTGAGAAGTCACTCAAAATGTGCCCTAATTTTTCTTTCTGCAGCACTAATCATACTTTTTATGGAAAAATGAACCCCTTCATTTTGTTCCTTTTTAAATTAAATGTTTTAAGAGTTACCACTTTAATCCAAGCAAGATGGCTTCAGGTGTGCCATACGTTTATCATAAGTAGGACTGTTAGCGCTCTAGTTGTTCTTTGGAACACTCTGGGAAGCTGCAGTAGAACACAAAGGAATCAACTGACAGTCTCTGCCCTTGTTGGATGTACATGTTTTACTGAGAATGTCAGACTTCATTCTCACATGACTGAGAAAGATAATGTGAATTTACAGAAAATAAGCTCTCAGTTTAGCTTATAGATCACCTTCCAAACCTCTGTGGGAAAAGCATGAGAAAATATTTTTTTTCTCAATCATGATATCCCAGCAGAAGGCTGGGATATCCAGGTACAAGGTCCAAGGTACAGCCCGAACGGCTGAACAGAATTACTTGAAATTTGGCAGAGAGGTAGTCCTCAGCTCAGGGATGTGCCTTTTGCAGGTCTGGTGTCAATCCGTTCAGTAGTTCCTGAGAAAATCAAAAGTAAAATCACATATATATCTGGGCGGAGCCTAACCACACATCTCATCGTGAGATCTGATTGGCTGTCAGCACTTCATCCAAGAAGTGTTGGCAGCCATCTTGGGACCAATATACATGATAGCACCTCATTAAAAAGCATTGCAGTTAATAGAAGGTTTTAAGACTTTAGTTACATTATAAATCATTTGTTGATGGTACCATACTCATTTTAGGAATTGTGGTATGTTCTAAGGTGATTTTACCATGTGAAAAAGCCTTCTGCTAGGATATCATGAATCACTATTTTCACATGCTTTTCCCACAGAGGTTTGGAAGGTGATCTATAAGCTAAACTGAGAGCATATTTTCTGTAAATTCACATTATCTTTCTCAGTCATGTGAGAATGAAGTCTGACATTCTCAGTAAAACATGTACATCCAACAAGGGCAGAGACTGTCAGTTGATTCCTTTGTGTTCTACTGCAGCTTCCCAGAGTGTTCCAAAGAACAACTAGAGCGCTAACACTCCTACTTATGATAAACGTATGGCACACCTGAAGCCATCTTGATTGGAATAAAGTGGTAACTCTTACAACATTTAATTTAAAAAGGAACAAAATGAGGGGGTTCATTTTGCCATTGAATTTATGATTAGTGCTGCAGAAAGAAAAATTAGGGCACGTTTTGAGAGACTTCTCAAATCCTCTTCTATTTCATTAAAGAAGCCTTTTCGCTGATCAGCTGAGAGTAGAGCGGGAGCAGGAGTCGGAGGACGAGTAACGCCGCCGCCGAGAACGCTGAGGGCGCCGCTGTTGGGGTTGGCCCCGTCCCCTGCTGAGTCTAGCCTCGGCCCCTGCCCCGGTCCCGGTTGCTTTGCTGGCGGGGCTTGCCATGGTGGGGGACACGGTGGAGCTGTGCGTGGCTGAGGCTGAGTCCCAGGGGTTTTCCTTGGTTTCTTGCCTACCTGCGGTATTTCTGGCTGCCTGGTGCATGGAATACATTATATAACCACAGTTTCTCAGAGGATTGCATATTAACACCCTTCACTAAATCAATGAACAAGTCTCTCAGTCCTGTGCTGTGCTGAGCAGTGCAAGCGACCGAGCGGGAGCCGCTCCCCGTAGCCGTTTTCAGCCGCTTCCAGCTTCCAGCTTCCAACTCCCTTCTGCTCGCAGCCTCGCCGCCCAGCCGTTGCTCGTCAGGGATCCACCGAGTGCCGCTTGGGCCAGGGCTTTCCGCTTATCCGCAGGCTTCCCGCGATTCCACTCCAGCGGTGCCGGCCGCCCTAGCCGAGTCAGCCTCGGACTTGGACTCTCCTGACAGGGTGAGATCCCGGTGACGGCAGCGGGAAGCGGGAGCAGGAGCTTTCCTGTTCGAGTAACTCCAGCGGTGGCAGGAACCTGCAGCGGCGGGGGAGGGAGCTGCGGTTCCCCCCGTGGCAAGAGATCCAAGAGAGCCACAAGAGCTGGATCCGGAACCAGAGCCTTGCCCTGATCTTCTGCGCCCTCTGGCACCGCCACCAGTAGCAGCAGCACCAGTGGTATCAGCGGAGGCGTGCATTGGGGAGAGCAGAAGACAACAGAGGTGAGCGGAGAGAGGTGGAGTTCACTTCTAGCTCTGAAAACAACTGCAATCACTGCACCCTGCCCTACCTTGCCTTTCTATCATCCAGATCCCAGGGTTAGCAGAAGCTGTCGGGCACGATATAGCTGAAAACTTTCAGGAGGCTCTCACCTCATTCGAAATGACTGAGTGGCTCTAGTCCAGGCCAGGTTTTGTGGTTCGCCGGAGGCCTGAAGTCAGACGCCGTGCGAGTGACCGATTGAGCAGGTTCCTCCCTCTTACAGCCTCTTACGACTCCACTGCTGAGTTGTTGTTGTTGACCCACCGACCTTGCACTGCAGTAAATTGGCGAGTGCAGTGCCTAGGAGAGTGTAGGCGTTTCCGAGTGCCAGTAGCCGGCACTAAATTTAGAGTCGCCAAAAGGGGGGCAACAAGGAAATGAGATCAGGAACAAACAGGCAAGAGCCACCGAGTAAAGCTTCACGGGTTAAAAAGGCAAAAAAACCTAAACCAAACTCTGACACAACCCCCCACGAAAACCACACTCTAGTAACAGTACAAACGGGAGGGCCAGCTGTCTTTAGGACATTGACGGCTGGATCTGTTGCGACACCTGTCAAAACTGGTCACAACCCAGGAAATCAGCATAAGATCAACAAATTCTTCTTTCTAAAAGACCAAGTTTCCGCACTCTTTACGACAACAAAGGAGGCACAAAACCTACCGAGCCCCATCCAGCCAGACAAGCCTAAGCCTTCTAAACCTTTGGCAAGCCTTCTTCCGGGCAACCGGTCAACCGACCTAACACCTAACGAAATAGTACGAGCTCTCCCACTTTTACCCTCCGAACACTTGGGTAATCAACCTCCAGGATATCTCCTGGTAACTGTGCAGGCCCAGGTCCACAAACTAAACCAACCAGTGCCTGAAACCAAGTCGACACCTTTGCGGCAAAAGGACCAGACTCAACTTAACTCCCAATCAAGCAAAAGAGATATGACGAGCGACCAACAACTATCACCGATTTTTTTTTTTTTTTTTTTTGGGCAAGTATAGGAAATGAATCTCTAGAGAACATCTTTAATAGTCTGGAAAAAACGAACTCAAATGGCCACAGAAATAATGGAGACTTGTCAAAAGAGCTACTCCAGGGAGAAATCAACGAATCACTAAAACAGAGGACAGGAGGGGAGGACGTCCGGTTACAGTCCCCCCATGTATTAAACGGTTCAAATCGACAAAAAACAATAAGAACAAGTATATTAAAAACACCGGCGGTAGGGTCTACTCTACCACAGGACCCACCCTTCAAGGAGCCTACATTGGGCCCCGTTGCCTCCACACAATTCAATTTGGCGGAAAACCCTGATAACCAAAGAATCTGGATAGAAGACAGCATTAGTTATGGAGGAACAACAAGTAAAGAAAACACGCAGCTGCCTATTTACATCTCATCAGGAAGCAAGATCTCACCTACAGCCAAACAGGACGGGCGTACAGGTAGCCAAGAGCCCAATGTACACTGGGGGAATGCACTAATAAGTACACTTGACCAGGCTATAAACGCACTCAATTACCAGTCTGACAAAATGGAGGTCCAAATTGACCTCATAAACGTAATCGCAGAGCATATTGCACTCATTAGCTCCAAGACCGACACAATAATATCTACATTGGTAAGTAGACCAAGGGTGGAGGGCCCCCCAAACAATACTCCAAATACATTTTTATCCAATAAAGGAAACACTGACCCTTCACCAACCAATTGTGAATGTGGGAGTATCATTGAGAAACTAGCATCTCTCCCAGAAATCCTAAAAGAAATACTAGGAGTAGTAAAATCAACAAACAATTGCAAAACCAACCAAGACCTACCAGTCAATAAAAAAAACAATCCTAGAAAAGAAAAAAGTATCGTCTCAAGTACTCAAAGCATAAAGTTCAGTAAAGGGGAGGACAGGTTACTCAACCAAACAGTCTGTACAGAGAACCAGTCAAAGGAATCTGACATTCTTGATCTTCACCCAATTAAACCCCTGCTCATTCTCCACCCTCAACCCCAAGTCAAACTGACAAAAAGGCAAAGGAAACGAGTTAGGAAGGGAAGGTCATAAGCAAAAGGTAATCAACCAACTGCCTCAGACCTCCTCTTTCCGATATTCAGAAACAACTCAAGAACAGAACCAGTAAAGTTACACAATCCTCCGAACACTTTGATTAACAGAACGGAGGACCCAGAGCTGGAACGGTTAAGACTTCCGAACAAGAAATCGACGTCACTTGAGTCACCTCACGGACCAGACTTAACACCAACCGAGAGTTTAAACCAGGGTTTGTCACTATCAACATCCAGAATTATTACAGAAAGGTCTGGTAAACAAGGAATGACCACGGCCACACTAGTTGAGGACGTACGAAATAAGCACTTCGTAAACCATCACTCACTCTCAATTGACTCAACTACTTCCACCGAGGCCAGTCCGCCTCTAAAGCACCGGTGCATAGAGACAACACAAAAAAGGGGTGGCGGACTACACGATAAAAACTCCAAGCATTCAAGACACAAAACTAGGCTTGTTAATAAAGAGCTTGACCTGACCCCATTGAAGATTACGAAGAAGAGTACCACTAGGCATTGTTCGGTTCAAAGGACTACCCGAGCGCAAGTGGAAACCAAGACAAATCAAACAGGAGCGTGGGGACTCACTAGGGACAAGACCCCAATTAAGATCATAAAAATTGAACCCGAACGCCAATGTACAATACATAGCAAAAACCAAGATCAAGTTAAAAACATTCAAAACACAAATGGAGAACAGGCTTTCTCCAGGGACAAGAAAAAGGTGGGAAGTTTGGGACAGGCTCCAACTAGGACAACAAGCAAAGGCGAACCTCTTAAGTCGGATTCCCGAGAAAGCCAAACAAACTGCAAGGAAGACATGGAACCAATTTTATCATTTATACCAGAATACATAACAAGAGGCAGGCATGATACACTCAACAGAGGGAACATAATAAAATTAATCAATACAATTCCAGAGCTAAGGGGAATAGTTTCTCAAGACTTGGTGGCAGTGGAATTTCGGCAAAACAAACACTCTCCAGTCATAGAAGACTCAGTCACCACCTGGGCCTCAAAGGACACAGCAGCTAAAATCTTTGCCAATAAAGGATCATTCGAGCACTGGGGAATAACTTTGATCCAACATAGACGCCCCAGATATCCATATCCCCTAACCAAAGGCACTTTTTCACCAAAAGGGAATGAATTAATTGGCCGTAAGTACAAATCATGTCTCCGTGGTGTCCGCCCTACAACCCAGGAGAAAACCCCCGGAACAACGCACACTTACCCAAGCCAGCCTCGCAATAAAGGACCTCTTAGTCTAGACCAGGATTGGTCGTGGATCCCTTCGACACTAAACCAACAGAGTTCCTAAAACAGACGTAACACCATTTTTTAATAAAAACACACAA
Source organism: Triturus cristatus (assembly GCF_964204655.1). Taxonomy (NCBI): domain Eukaryota; kingdom Metazoa; phylum Chordata; class Amphibia; order Caudata; family Salamandridae; genus Triturus; species Triturus cristatus. The sequence goes on along the minus strand of NC_140579.1, from coordinate 184,932,162 downwards.
AACCAACATACCGAAAACGCTTATTCGGAAATAATTAATTTGTGCTCATGGAACACACATGGTTTTAGTAGTATGGGTCAGGACCACGAGACCCAATCCTTTTTACAAAAACATGACATACTCCTCCTCCAAGAGACCTGGAACCTGACACATCCCGCAATTCCAGGCTTCGCAGAACACCACATTCTGGCAAAGAAGCTGTCCAAGTTTGGACATCCACGCGGCGGGCTATCGACACACGTATCTCAGAATTTCAACTGGGAAACCTAGATGTTGGACGTGGGGTTAAGCTGGGTACAAGTAGTAAAAATAACCAGAAAGTTGTTACAACAATTTTTAATAATAAACGTCTATATTCACCCCGAACGGTCAACCAAGGAAGAAAAAATGGAAACACTAGCCAAACTCATTAAAGTCCTACAGAAATCAAATGAGCAATGTCCACTGATAATTTCAGGGGATTTTAATTCTAACCTAACGAGAGACGGGACATCTAGTCGCAACCAGACCACGAAACTCGGATCAGGATACATAGCAACTTTCTTGAATAAACTAGAAACTCAGGGCTTGACAATCCTCAGAAGGGAAAAAAGGGGAAACGCAACAACAGGACCAACTTAAACGAGTGGGAAAGTCAAGTCCACCATAGACTTTACAATAATAAGTAAGAGCATAACAGATAGTATTGTAGACTATGACATAGTCCAACGTACAGAAAGTGATCACTTTCCCCAAATCATCAGGTTGAAAACAGCAGTCACCAGGTTTAATAAGATAATCTCCCTGTCTCACTTACCGGAGAAATTTAACTTGCGAAAAATCAGATGGAGAGGGGGAAAAACCGAAGAAATTCAGGCAACAGCAAGCAAATTTATGTCAGAATGTGAACAACAAGAGGACGGCGACCACGTAAAACACTGGGAAAACCTGGTTGAGGTTTTAATTCAAAAGCATTCTGCTCACCTAGCCACACAAAAAAACTCAAATCTTAAAGGAACCTTGGTTCACCGAAGAATTAAGACTGGAAAAAAAAAATATCTAGGGAGCAACGGAACGATCAGACGTCCAAAAACCATGGAATTAAGTCAAACCATACTCTGTTAAGGAGTTTGAGGAAGAATTATCGTAAAAAGCTGTGGGCGGCAAAGGCCAAATATAAAGAATCAATATGGCTAAAACTTTTATCAGCCAGCAAAAAGCAAACCTCTCGGGATTTCTGGGGGATTATTAACAATTTGAACAAAGGTGAAGAGATGTCTCAAGACCCCGGCATCACTGCCGATGGCTGGGAAGCCCATGTAAGGAACCTCTATGCAACAAAGGAAACTACCTCGTTTAGCATATTGATACGGGCAATAAACGTAACGGTTTCAGGTAACCAATTGGGCTCCCAGGAAAGTTTAAATAAGCTTAACGACCTGGATAAGAAAAAACGGGATTGCGATCAGCCAGTACTGACATCCAGCAAAAGTGTAACAAAACTGATACAGAAACTAAAACCCGAGGGTGCACCTGGTCCAAACAGACTATCGACAGCCGTATTTAAATTAAATAAGGACTTCTGGTCCAACCACCTAACAGCTTTGTTCAATCATATCTTTATCTTTGGCTGTATGCCAACATCGTGGAAAGGAAACATCATCCACCCCACCTACAAAAAGGGCAACAGAAGAAACCCAGGTAACTATAGGCTGATCTCTCTTATAGATGTAGAAGGAAAACTGTATGCCTCATGTCTTTTAGAGCAGGTTCAAGAATGGGTAGATAATAACAACTTACTTCCCATTTTCCAAATCGGCTTTAGACCGGGGATGGGGACAACAACAAACCTGACGACATTGGCTCTGCTAATGGAGAGAGCAGAGAAAAAGAACCAACGACTGTACAGGTGTTTTATAGATATAAGAGCAGCCTTCGATCGAGTGAGCCGGTCAAGATTATGGGAAAAGCTCAAAGACTGGGGGATGCCCAGGATGCTACTAAATGCAATAATCCGCCTATATACCGATACATGGGCAAGGGTTAAATTAGGCCAGGGACCGAGCTTAACATCAAAAATCAGGATGGCTTAAAACAAGGCTGTGTCCTGGCCCCATGCCTATTCAACCTGTTTTTGGCAGACTTAGGTAGCAACCTAGGACAAATAAACAGCCACGCACCTAAACTTGGGAACGATTATATTCCAATTCTACAATTTGCTAACGATATTGTTTTACGAAGTAAAACCCCAATAGGTTTACAACGCCTAATAACCAACCTTCAATCTTATTTAGAACAAGAAAAACTGGAATTAAGCAGGGAAAAAACAAAAATACTGCGACTAGTTGAGCACAAGAAGATCAAATTTACATGGACGACTGATAAGTCAGTACTGGAAGAACAGAACTATTACCGGTACCTAGGCGTGACGATTGGGAAAGGCAATTCAAAAAAAGAACACTGACTATAAAAGCGAAGTCCCAAACACTGATTTATGCACATAGACAGCTCCAACAAAAAATGGGGGGTCCCAATTACACGCACCTCCTTAGGGTAATGTCTGCCCAAATTCAACCTACATTATCATATGGACTAGTAACTTGGCTCGGTGGCGAGGCCAAAATCTTAAATGAATTACAGAACAAAATCTACAAATCTGTGTTCAAACTGCCTAAATCAGCATCTGCGGCCCAAATCCATCTCGAATTTGGTTTACAAAACCAACACCTACGTTCAATGTCAAGGTTTGTAAAATGGTGCCATAAACTTCACCTAGCCCAACCCAAGTCCATGGACCACGTTTGTTGGCAAGAGATAAGCACCCAAGATAGAGAGTCTATTGGAAACTCTTGGGCAACCTACTTAAATTCCTGCTTGTACGAACTAGATCTCCTAGAAACTTGGAACAAAGAAATTGACCACGTTTCTTTCTGTAAAATAGCCAACAGAGTGGCAAAAAGCAAATCTTTACTAGAGGATAAAACAATATTGGCTACTCGACGTCACGCTTGGACCGTAATTTCTTCCTACTCTTATCAGAAACAGCAGACCTACTTAGCCACCCACTTTAGACAATATTTTAAAAAAACCTTCATCGACTATAGACTGGGTCTGCACTATTCAAAAGACCTAAGACCGTCTTGGAAACACCAGAATGAAAGTCTCCAATGTAGACTATGTGGATACCACAACGAAACTCTAATTCATCTGTTTTGCGTGTGCCCAGCGTTAATGGACATTGGGAAGGAAATACTTACGTGCTATTTTTCTCAATCTGAATATAAAAACATGCCGGCAAGCGATAATAACTTGGTTGAGTGGTTCTTCTCCCATTCTTGCATGTCGGGGACTTAAATTTATGACAGAAGCAAAAAAATTATTCCCGGGCAAATGAGTAGCCCTACGTTATAATTAAAGAGGAACACAGCGATTAAGGCCGGATGTTCTACCACGTGATTACATCTTAAAACGTGTTCGACTAGGAATTCAAAAACTAAAAGTACAATCTTTCGGGGACTTTGTGACATGGTTTAAAAAATGTTTTTTTTTTTTTTAAAAGAGACGAAACAAGTAATTTACGAACGTAAGTTTTAGAATTGTTTTTAAATAATGTGTGGATTGTAATATTTTTTATTAATTATGCAATAGAATTGAATTGAATACAATAAAGAATTCTGACATGCAGACTGAAACATGCACTTTCAATACCAGCAGCAGACTTCCCTGGTGAGCAGTAGCTTTACTACAGTGATCTAATGAGCAACTAGAGTGCTAACATTCTGAATTTATGGCAAATGTGTGACACATCTGAATGCCTTCTTCATTGAATTAAAGTAAAAAACTGACAGTATGCCTAGTGAGGAGTCTGTAGTAAATGAGGAAATTAGGAAACTTCATAACAAATAAATCTCCCAAGATGGCCACCAGAGACAAAAGAGCCCAAATGTAGCACAAATATCACCGAGATGTAGCCCAAGTATAGCCCAATGACAGAAATCCCAGAGTGTTTTAAAGAACAACTAGAGCGCTAACAGTCTTACTTATGACAAAAGTATGGCACACCTGAAGCCATCTTGATTGGAATAAAGTGGTAACACTTAAAACATTTAATTTGCAAAGGAACAAAATGAGGGGGTTCATTTTGCCATAGAAATTATGATTAGTGCTGCAGAAAGAAAAATTAGGGCACATTTTGACTTCTCAAATCCTCTTCTATTTCATAAAAAAATTCTGACATGCAGACTGAAACATGCACTTTGAATACCAGCAGCAGACTTCCCTGGTGAGCCTTAGCTTTACTACAGTGATCTAATGAGGAACTAGAGTGCTACCATTCAGAATTTATGGCAAATGTGTCACATTTGAATGCCTTCTTGATGGAACCAAAGTAAACAAGCATTGAAAATGCAATAGGTCTCGCCCTTGTTTAAGTTAAAGCCATTCTGTTTGTAATTAGGTGGCTTTTTAGCTTTGCTTTTATTAGTGTTTTTCAAAATTTCATGTACATAACATGCATATATGTATGTATGTATGCATGCATTTATATTTGTATTTATATAGATATGCAGATTATATATATGTTTATATATTTATGTATATATATACACATACATATATATAAATGCATATGCATATATGTGCATATGTGTCCGTGTAGAGAGAGGTAGAGACGTAGAGGGTAGTAGAGAGAGACTTAGAGAGAGGTAGAGAGTAGAGGATGAGTAATAGAGCAGAGAGTAGAGAGAGAGTAGTAGAGAGAGTAGCAGAGAGTGAGTAGGAGAGAGTAGTAGAGTGAGTAGTAGAGAGTGAGAAGTAGAGTAGTAGAGAGTGAGAAGTAGAGTAGTAGAGAGTGAGTAGTAGAGAGTAGTAGAGAGTAGTAGAGAGTGAGTATTAGTGAGTAGTAGAGAGTGAGTAGTGGAGACTGAGTAGCAGAGAGAGAGTAGCAGAGAGAGTAGCAGAGAGAGTAGCAGAGAATGAGTAGTTGAGAATGAGTAGTAGAGTGAGTAGTAGAGAGTAGTAGAGAGTAAGTAGTAGAGAGTAGTAGAGCGTGAGTAGTAGAGAGTAGTAGAGAGTGAATAGTAGAGTGATTAGTAGAGTGATTAGTAGAGTGATTAGTAGAGTGATTAGTAGAGTGAGTAGTAGAGTGAGTAGTAGAGAGTGAGTAGTGGAGAAGTAGAGAGTGAGTAGAGTGAGTAATAGAGAGTAGTAGAGTGAGTAATAGAGAGTAGTAGAGTGAGTAGTAGAGTGAGTAGTAGAGAGTGAGTAGTAGAGAGTGAGTAGAGTGTAGTAGAGAGTGAGTAATAGAGAGTAGTAGAGTGAGTAGTAGAGAGTGAGTAGTAGAGAGTAGTAGAGAGTGAGTAGTAGAAAGTAGTAGCGAGTGAGTAATAGAGAGTGAGTAGTTTAATTTCAAAGGAACACAATGAGGAGGTTCATTTTGCCATAGACATTATGATTAGTGTGGGAAAAAAGAAAATTAGGGCACATTTTGAGTGACTTCTCAAATCCTCTTCTATTTCATAAAAAAATTCTGACATGCAGACTGAAACATGCACTTTCAATACCAGCAGCAGACTTCCCTGGTGAGCAGTAGCTTTACTACAGTGATCTAATAAGCAACTAGAGTGCTAACATTCCGAATTTTATGGCAAATGTGTGACACATCTGAATGCCTTCTTGATGGAATGAAAGTAAAAAACCTGAAAGTATTTCCTACTGAGGAGACTGTTGTAAATGAGGAAATTAGGAAACTTCAAAACAAATAAGTCTCCCAAGATGGCCACCAGAGACAAAAGAGCCCAAATGTAGCACAAATATCACCGAAATGTAGCCCAATTATAGCCCAATGACAGAATGTCCCAGAGTGTTTTAAAGAACAACTAGAGCACTAACCGTCTTACTTATGACAAACGTATGGCACACCTGATGCCATCTTGATTGGAATAAAGTAGTAACTCTTAAAACATTTATTTTGCAAAGGAACAAAATGAGGGGGTTCATTTTGCCGTAGAAATTATGATTAGTGCTGCAGAAAGAAAGATTAGGGCACATTTTGACTTCTCAAATCCTCTTCCATTTCATTAAAAAATTGTTACATGCAGACTGAAACATGCACTTTGAATACCAGCAGCAGACTTCCCTGGTGAGCAGTAGCTTTACTACAGTTATCTAATGAGCAACTAAAGTGCTACCATTCAGAATTTATGGAAAATGCGTGACACATCTGAATGCCTTCTTGATGGAATCAAAGTAAACAAGCATTGAAAATGCAATAGGTCTCGCCCTCGTTTAAGTTAAAGCAATTCTGTTTGTAATTAGGTGGCTTTTTAGCTTTGCTTGTATTAGAGTTTTTCAAACTTTCATGTACACACCATGCATATGTATGCATTTATGTATGTTTGCATGCATTTATATTTATATAGTTATGCAGATTATATTTATGTTTATATATGTGTGTATGTGTATATATATATATAAATACATATATATGCATATATATATGTGCATATGTGTACATGTACAGAGAGGTAGAGAGGTAGAGGTGTATAGGTAGAGGTGTAGATGTAGAGAGTAGAGAGCGAGTAATAGAGAGTAGAGAGTGAGTAGCAGAGTTAGTAGTAGAGAGTAGTAGAGAGAGAGTAGTAGAGAGTGAGTAGTAGAGAGTGAGTAGAAGAGTGAGTAGTAGAGAAGTAGAAGAGTGAGTAGTAGAGAAGTAGAGAGTGAGTAGTAGAGAAGTAGAGAGTGAGTAGTAGAGAGTAGTGGAGTAGTAAGGTGAGTACTAGAGAGTAGTAGAGTGAGTACTAGAGAGTAGTAGAGTGAGTACTAGAGAGTAGTAGAAAGCGAGTAGTAGAGAGAGTGTGTAGTAGAGAGAGTGTGTAGTAGAGAGTGTGTAGTAGAGAGTGTGTAGTAGAGAGTGTGTAGTAGAGAGTGTGTAGTAGAGTGTGTAGTAGAGTAGTAGAGAGTGAGTAGTAGAGTAGTAGAGAGTGAGTAGTAGAGAGTGAGTAGTAGAGTAGTAGAGAGTGAGTAGTAGAGTAGTAGAGAGTGAGTAGTAGAGAGTGAGTAGTAGAGTGTGAGTAGTAGAGTAGTAGAGAGTGAGTAGTAGAGTGAGTAGTAGAGTAGTAGAGTGAGTAGTAGAGAGTGAGTAGAGAGTGAGTAGTAGAGAGTGAGTAGAGAGTGAGTAGTAGAGAGTGAGTAGTAGAGTAGTAGAGAGTGAGTAGTAGAGAGTAGTAGAGAGTGAGTAGTTGAGAGTAGTAGAGAGTGAGTAGTTGAGAGTAGTAGAGAGTGAGTAGTTGAGAGTAGTAGAGAGTGTGTATTTGAGAGTAGTAGAGAGTGTGTAGTACAGATTGAGTAGTAGAGAGTGAGTAGTTGAGAGTAGTAGAGAGTGAGTAGTTGAGAGTAGTAGAGAGTGAGTAGTTGAGAGTAGTAGAGAGTGAGAAGTTGAGAGTAGTAGAGAGTGAGTAGTAGAGAGTAAGTAGTTAGTCAGTGTCAGTCAGTCAGTGTCAGTCAATCTGTAGAGAGCGAGTAATAAAGAGTAGAGAGTGAGAGGTAGAGAGTGAGTAGTAGAGTAGTAGAGAGTGAGTCGTAGAGTCAGTAGCAGAGAGAGAGTAGTAGAGAGTGAGTAGCAGAGTTAGTAGTAGAGAGTAGTAGAGAGAGAGTAGTAGAGAGTGAGTAGTAGAGACTGAGTAGTAGAGAGTGAGTAGTAGAGAAGTAGAGAGTGAGTAGTAGAGAGTAGTGTAGTAGAGTGAGTACTAGAGAGTAGTAGAGTGAGTACTAGAGAGTAGTAGAAAGCGAGTAGTAGAGAGAGTGTGTAGTGTAGAGAGTGTGTAGTAGAGATTGTGTAGTAGAGAGTGTGTAGTAGAGTAGTAGAGAGTGAGTAGTAGAGAGTGAGTAGTAGAGTAGTAGAGAGTGAGTAGTAGAGTAGTAGAGAGTGAGTAGTAGAGTGAGTAGTAGAGTAGTGAGAGTGAGTAGTAGAGAGTGAGTAGTAGAGTAGTAGAGAGTGAGTAGTAGAGTGTGAGTAGTAGAGTAGTAGAGAGTGAGTAGTAGAGAGTGAGTAGTAGAGAGTGAGTAGTAGAGAGTGAGTAGTAGAGAGTGAGCAGTAGAGTAGTAGAGAGTGAGTAGTAGAGTGTGAGTAGTAGAGTGAGTAGTAGAGAGTGAGTAGTAGAGTAGTGAGAGTGAGTAGTAGAGTAGTAGAGAGTGAGTAGTAGAGAGTGAGTAGTAGAGTGTGAGTAGTAGAGTGTGCGTAGTAGAGTGTGAGTAGTAGAGTAGTAGAGAGTGAGTAGTAGAGAGTAGTAGAGAGTGAGTAGTAGAGTAGTAGAGAGCGAGTCGTAGAGAGTCAGTAGCAGAGAGAGTAGTAGAGAGTAGTAGAGAGAGTAGTAGAGAGTGAGTAGAAGAGAGTGAGTAGTAGAGAAGTAGAGAGTGAGTAGTAGAGAGTAGTGGAGTAGTAGAGTGAGTACTAGAGCGTAGTAGAGGGAGTACTAGAGAGTAGTAGAGTGAGTTCTAGAGAGTAGTAGAGAGCGAGTAGTAGAAAGCGAGTAGTAGAAAGCGAGTAGTAGAGAGAGTGTGTAGTAGAGAGAGTGTGTAGTAGAGAGTGTGTAGTAGAGAGTGTGTAGTAGAGAGTGTGTAGTAGAGAGTGTGTAGTAGAGTAGTAGAGAGTGAGTAGTAGAGTGAGTAGTAGAGTAGTAGAGAGTGAGTAGTAGAGAGTGAGTAGTAGAGAGTGAGTAGTAGAGAGTGAGTAGTAGAGTAGTAGAGAGTGAGTAGTAGAGTGAGTGGTTGAGTAGTAGAGTAGTAGAGAGTGAGTAGTAGAGAGTGAGTAGTAGAGAGTGAGTAGTAGAGTAGTAGAGAGTGAGTAGTAGAGTAGTAGAGAGTGAGTAGTAGAGAGTGAGTAGTAGAGTAGTTGAGAGTTAGTAGAGTGAGTAGTTGAGAGTAGTAGAGAGTGAGTAGTTGAGAGTAGTAGAGAGTGAGTAGTTGAGAGTAGTAGAGAGTGTGTAGTTGAGAGTAGTAGAGAGTGTGTAGTACAGATTGAGTAGTAGAGAGTGTAGTAGAGAGTGAGTAGTTGAGAGTAGTAGAGAGTGAGTAGTAGAGAGTGAGAAGTTGAGAGTAGTAGAGAGTGAGTAGTAGAGAGTAGTAGAGAGTGAGTAGTTAGTCAGTCAGTGTCAGTCAGTCAGTGTCAGTCAATCTGTAGAGAGCGAGTAATAGAGAGTAGAGAGAGAGTAGTAGAGTGAGTAGTAGAGAGTGAGTAGTAGAGTAGTATAGAGTGAGTCGTAGAGTCAGTAGCAGAGAGTATTAGAGAGTAGTAGAGAGTGAGTAGCAGAGTTAGTAGTAGAGAGAGAGTAGTAGAGAGTAGTAGAGTGAGTAGTAGAGAGTGAGTAGAAGAGAGTGAGTAGTAGAGAAGTAGAGAGTGAGTAGTAGAGAAGTAGAGAGTGAGTAGTAGAGAGTAGTGGAGTAGAAGAGTGAGTACTAGAGTACTAGAGAGTAGTAGAGAGCGAGTAGTAGAAAGCGAGTAGTAGAGAGAGTGTGTAGTAGAGAGAGTGTGTAGTAGAGAGAGTGTGTAGTAGAGAGTGTGTAGTAGAGTAGTAGAGAGTGAGTAGTAGAGTAGTAGAGAGTGAGTAGTAGAGTAGTAGAGAGTGAGTAGTAGAGAGTGAGTAGTAGAGAGTGAGTAGTAGAGAGTGAGTAGTAGAGTAGTAGAGAGTGAGTAGTAGAGAGTGAGTAGTAGAGAGTAGTTGAGAGTGAGTAGTAGAGAGTGAGTAGTAGAGTAGTAGAGAGTGAGTAGTAGAGTCGTAGAGTGTGAGTAGTAGAGTAGTAGAGAGTGAGTAGTAGAGTAGTAGAGAGTGAGTAGTAGAGAGTGAGTAGTAGAGAGTGAGTAGTAGAGTAGTAGAGAGTGAGTAGTAGAGAGTGAGTAGTAGAGAGTGAGTAGTAGAGAGTGAGTAGTAGAGAGTAGTTGAGAGTGAGTAGTAGAGAGTGAGTAGTAGAGTAGTAGAGTGTGAGTAGTAGAGTAGTAGAGAGTGAGTAGTAGAGTAGTAGAGAGTGAGTAGTAGAGAGTGAGCAGTAGAGAGTGAGTAGTGAGAGTGAGTAGTAGAGTAGTAGAGAGTGAGTAGTAGAGTAGTAGAGAGTGAGTAGTAGAGTAGTAGAGAGTGAGTAGTAGAGTAGTAGAGAGTGAGTAGTAGAGAGTGAGTAGTAGAGTAATAGAGAGTGAGTAGTAGAGTAATAGAGAGTAGTTGAGAGTGAGTAGTAGAGAGTGAGTAGTTGAGAGTAGTAGAGAGTGAGTAGTTGAGAGTAGTAGAGAGTGTGTAGTTGAGAGTAGTAGAGAGTGTGTAGTACAGATTGAGTAGTAGAAAGTGTGTAGTAGAGAGTGTGTAGTAGATAGTGTAGTAGAGAGTGAGTAGTAGAGAGTGAGAAGTTGAGAGTAGTAGAGAGTTAGTAGTAGAGAGTAGTAGAGAGTGAGTAGTTAGTCAATCAGTGTCAGTCAGTCAGTGTCAGTCAATCTGTGTCAGTCAGTGTCAATCAGTCAGTGTCAGTCAGTCAGTGTCAGCTAGAGCAGCTCTGCTGGCCTGGTTCTCTGGCTCTAAAGCAGCTCTGCTGACCTGGTTCTCTCTAAAGCAGCTCTGCTGACCTGGTTTCTCTGGCTCTACAGCAGCTCTGCTGACCTGGTTCTCTGGCTCTAGAGCAGCTCTGCTGACCTAGTTCTTATGCTACAGAGCAGCTCTGCTGATCTAGTTCTCTGGCTCTACAACAGCTCTGCTGACCTGGTTCTCTGGCTCTAAAGCAGCTCCGCTGACCCAGTTCTATGGCTCTGAAGCAGTTCTGCTGACATGGATCTCTGGCTCTAGAGCAGCTCTGCTGACCTGGTTCTCTCCCTCTAAAGCAGCTCTACTGACCTGGTTTCTCTGGCTCTGCAGCAGCTCTGCAGACCTGGTTCTCTGGCTCTAGAGCAGCTCTACTGACCTGGTTCTCAGGCTCTAAAGCAGCTCATTTGAGATGTCACTGACCATGTCATGAGTGATGTAATATGTGATGTCATCAGCAGTGCATTGCGAGGGCGTGAGTTATAGTTAGCTGAACTAACTATCACAGGGGAATTTCTAGGGTTTTGTACGAGGGAAATGTCCAGCTAACTATAACGCCCCTGAAACCTATGGTTTTTTCAGTGAATTTCAAAGGTTTTTTAAATGCCAATTCCTAACTATAACGTGCATGAAACCTATGGTTTTTTCAGTGAATTTCAAAGGTTTTTTTAAATGCTAATTCCTATCTATAACTTATTTCTAAAGATATCATGAAAAGCATTCTTTTTTAAAAGTAGAGTGCACATTAGTTTTGTGGCAAAGCATCTTTGTGAATGGTTAAGAAAAAGCAGTTTCAACGTGGAGTGCATATCATTGGATAAAATTTGCTCAGCTCAACCACACCTTCTACTTGCATTTGGAAGGCATTGTTGGAACTTAAATCAATTGTGAACTTTTAACCTGCACGTGTCGTTAAATGTTCTAGAAAGTGTGTTGATAGAATACGTTGCACTTCTGACTTCTATGTGTTGTTGAATATTAAAAAAACGGTTCATATGGAAAATTAAAAAGAAATCAATAGAGAAGTTTTGAAACCTAAAAGAATCAAGGAACTATTCTAATTTATTCTTTACATGTATTTATGTGTGCAGCAACAAAATTATAGACACAACAGCACTAGGAAGAGGAAGAAGCAGGGAGTGGGGGGAGGGGGGAGATGACAAGAATGGCACACATGCACAATTAAGTACAACACACATATAGACTAACAATGGCCAAAATGAAACACACCAACAAGGAGCACAAGTCACACAACCCGCCAACATCACACCACTAAACGAGCATAGTAGTGAAAACCACGCTGCATTCATACAGGATGTGTACAAAGGCCAGTCGTTGGTGTTGTGGGATGTCTGCGACCGTGGTCATCATGGATGAGATGCCCAGCATGTGGCACATGGTCGAGTTCACTGTGTGTTATGTTGCCAAATGGCTGCTCCTCCCTCCCACGAGCCCCCACACTTTTGTACGGTGCGCTGTTGTATCTCGTGCACTTGTACGGCACACCATTGTAATGCCTATTTGCGCATGTCCTGCTACATTCCAACTACACCATCACAGTGCCGTTTGGAGGTGGTGCATGCCACTTTACAACATAGACTGCTGCGGCTCTTGTAGCAGGCCACACCAGAACACAGAGACACACTTACCGCACTTCCTGTACACGGACATGTCCGAGACACCCCGTTCCCCTTGCCGGATAGGCACACCCCTGCACTGACCTGTGAACCCCAGACCAGCACACGCCAGTTGTGCATGCAGGAGGATGCGTGCGTAGCTACACGTCCAGGCTCACGCTGAGGTGACAGCACACTGTGATGTTGCAGGGCTCGTGCCTATCATGCTAAGACAATGACCACAGGGACACACTTAACTAAGATGTGGGTTTGGGGGGCATTGGCGGTCCTGGAGTTGTTGAGATGAGTCTTCTGGCCCTCATGGGTATCCCTGTATCATGCTCATTGACTCTATGGCACCTGTGGGTGTTCTGGTGTGGCTCTTGGCTGTGTTCCCTTTCATGGTGCAGGTAGTTGTCCTGCTTAACACCAGCAGAAAGCAGGTGTAAAATCCCTGGTGCTAACGTGTCTTATCGCCGGAATTTGTTTCGCATTGCAATTGGTGTGAAAGTTGTGATGTGATTTTTTTCGTGTGCAGAACAATATACGAACTGAGCAGTGTATCTCGTCAAGATTCAGCACCTGACGCACTATTCCCAATCAATATAAATACAATGAGATTTCTTAATAGATTTTGTGTGTACACTGTAAGTGCAGCCAATACCTCAGTGCAATTCAATACAGGATTTTAGTATTTAGAATAAATTGGAAAGGTGCACCTCGTGTCTTTTTGCACGAGAACGGCTAGTCTCCATTTCATTATCAGCACTTTAACGGAAGTAAAGTTGAGATAAATCTAACACACTATTCAGAAGTTGGTGCAAACTGCAGATATCACCAGTATTCCAGCGATAAGTGCCCCAAAATTTAACACCATGGTGGACTCCATCAAATAACAGTAATAAGAACAAGAAAGAGTCACACAGCAGTTAAGAGAACAACCAAAAACGTTATCAATTTTTTTTCAAACTTTATTTTTTGTAATCATAAAATATACTAAGGCCTGGGTCACTGGATCAGTACTTGGGTACTGACTGAATGATTAGAGTACTGCAAGGAGTGTGCCTGGGTGAATTTATAAGTGGTTGGGTTTTGGCGCAGTGAATGGATTAGTACTTGATGCTGAATGGGTCACTAGAGGAGTGCAACGGGAGTGACAGGGTGTTTCCTGGAAGTGTATGGATACTGACTAGGGAATTGAAGGTGTAAAAGACAAGTATATAGTATGTTAGAACACTGCTTCAAATGTCTATGCAGTATGCATGTAATCTATTTGGTACTTAGAAACTGACTAAATAATCAGACTACTTCTAGGACAGTGCTTAGGTAAAACTTTTAAATTTTCAGTTCTGCCACAGTGAACAGAATAGTACATGGTACTGCACCTTAGTGTCAAACCCTGACTCATTTTATCAATGCATAAGCAAAGACTACCTTCTAATGCTACTAAAACTTGACAACATGACAGGTTGTAAAAGAGTTATCTGCTAAAAAATACACTATGTTACCAAATGCTTCTCTCACAGTGCTTCCCAAATGCACACAGACTCACAGTGTGATTCTAGACAAACAACACTATCCCTAGCAGTTTACCAAAAATCATTCACTACTGTGAAAGTGGTAAGGGAACTGCACACTATCCCTTGCACTATACCAAAACACATTTCTTCATCTAGTAGTAGTCATTTGTTAACATCGTGTATTTGCTGACAGATAACTGTTTTAACTTGTCATGTTGTGAAGTTTTAGTAGCATTAGAAGACAGTTATGGCTTACGATTTGATTAAATGAGTCAGGCTTTGACAGAAAAGTGCAGTCCTGAAATATGTAGATTGTGTGCAGTTCCCTTACCAGTTGCACTGTAGTGAATGAGTTTTGGTAAACTCCTAGGGATAGTGGTGCTTGTCTAGAATCACAGTGTGAGTTAGTGTGTATTTGGGATCAGTGTGAGAGAAGCATTTGGTGACATCATGTATTTGCTGACAGATAACTTTTTAAAAACCTGTCATGTTGTGAAGTTTTAGTAGCATTAGAATCCAGTCTTTGCTTATGCGTTGATTAAATGAGTCATGCTTTGACACTGATGTGCTGTACTTAAATATGTATATTGTGTTCGGTACCATTAACTCTTCTAGACTAGTGAATGAGTTTTGGTAAACTCCTAGGATAGTGTTGATTGTCTAAAATCACACTATGAGTCTGTGTGCATTTGGGTAAGGATTGTGAGAGAAGCATTTGATAACATTGTGTATTTGCTGACAGATAACCGTTTTAAAACTGGTCATGTTGTCAAGTTTTAGTAGCATTAGAAGCCAGTCTTTGCTTATGCTTTGATTAAATGAGTCAGGCTTTGACACAAAAGTTGTTGTTCCATCTTTTTTACGTGACACGACAGATTTCATCAACAAATTAGCTTCAGTAAGCTTTGAACAAGATATACATCATTTGGTCACATTGGATGTAGTGTCCTTATATACACAGATACCCCAGGATGACGGCCTGGCAGTGATCTGCTCCTATTTGGAAAGCAGACCAAGACCTACAAGAGTTCCAACAGAGTTCATTATGGAATTAGCAAGCTTTGCTTTGAAGAAAAATTACTTCAATTTTAATGGAGACTTCTATTATCAAGTCAAAGGTGTAGCAATGGGATGCCCCTTTGCCCCAGAGCTAGCGGTACTCTTTATGGCCAAATTCGAGGACAAATTCATTTATAACGAGAATCCTTTTTACCAATTTATTGGAAAATGGACCCGCTATATTGACGAAGTATTCATGATATGGACTAGTACTGAGGAAAATCTTGACAAATTTCATCGTTGGTTGAATGACCACACTGAAGATATAAAATTCAGCTTGAATCATTCAAAAATAAAGATTCCTTTCCTAGACGTTGAGATATATCCAGCTGAAAATGGGCTGGTCACTACTTTATTTAAAAAGTCAACTGATCGTAACAAGGCATTACACTTTACAAGCAACCACCCTAGGAATTTAAAAGAAAACTTGCCCTATGGGCAATTCCTACGAGTGAGACGCAATTGTTTTTTCAAAGATGAATATATGTTGCATTCAACAAAACTACTTGAGAATTTGAAAAAAAGAGGCTACCCTAAAAAATTGTTAAAAAGGGTGCTGAAAAGAGCATGGTGGACCCCGCGAGAAGTTCTACTTTAAAAAAATAATAAACCACCACTAGAAAGGATCTCTGTGTCTCTACATTTTGTCCAAATTCAAACATTTTGAAAAAAGTCATCAATCAAAATTGGCATTTAATGAATAACTTAGACCATTCACTAAAGCTCAATTCGCTTTCAAAAAAGATCGCAGTATGGCTAACCAAATAGTGCGAGCAGCATTGCCAACAATAAAACAGAACACCCTACGAGATTACATAGGACTTCCACCAGTACTTGGTCATCATAAATGTGGTACTTGTATTTGTTGCGAGTCCACAGAAGAAGGAGTTTTGTTCGAACACAATTCCATCTACTGGAAACATGAATCTTTTACTAACTGTAAAAGTAAATATGTTATCTATGGGATCCGGTGTCCCTGTAACCTATTGTAAATAGGAAAAACGAACCAAGAGATCCGAATAAGAGTGTCTCAACATAAATCAAGGATCAATAAAAATGTCCAAACAGCGCAATTGGTCAATCATTGGAAAGCTAATAATCATTTGATTAAAGATCTAAAATGGACAGTGATCTCGAAAGTTGAACAAGATGAGAGAGGAGGAGATCTAGAGTCAAAATTATCACGAAGAGAAGCTATGTTGATAGTAAAATTCAATACAGCCACTACTGGATTGAATGAGCTCTCAGAACTCTATAAATTGGGTTATTTTCAATGAGTGTCGTTCATAGGCAAAACAACTGATCCACAAAGATCAGTTAGCTCTCAGAACTCTATAAATTGGGTTATTTTCAATGAGTGTCGTTCATAGGCAAAACAACTGATCCACAAAGATCAGTGATGCATTTTGTCAAAAATATATGTTTCAATAAAGTTTTTTGGATTCCAACTAGGATCACAAACCAACTTGTTTCATCGGTATATTTTATATTTCATCATTTCTAACCAATCTGAACTTAGTATATACAAATGAATATCGCACAGCTTGTTTTCCACCTTTTATTTTCAAAAAAGAACTTTATAAAAAACGCAATCGAGTTGATTCCAAGTACTCAAATGAAAATAAACGAGAGTCTCTTTTTCTACTTTCTATTAAAAAACTACAACTCCCGTGAGCAAACACAATACGTTCCGTCAGGTAGAGCGACGCGAACACAATCGGCGTGAGCGAAAGCAGCATCTAATACCAAAAGGATTCAGGTACGTTTATTGCACATGAGTTGCATTTGTGAAATATTTACAAGTTAAAAGTCATGGAGATAAGTCCAACCTTGTATTTCTATAGTTGATGACCAAAAGCATAAACAAAATAAACGAGAGCATCTTTTTTCATTTTCTATTAAAAAACTACAACTCCCGTGAGCAAACATAACACGTTCCATCACGTAGAGCGACGCGAACACAATCGGCGCGAGCCAAAGCAGCATCTGATACCGAAAGGATTCAGGTACGTTTATTGCACATGAGTTCCATTGGAGTAAAATATACAAGTTAAAAGTCATGGAGATAAGTCCAACCTTTGTATTTCTATAGTTGACAACAAAGAGCATAAACACAGCCGAAGACAAGTCAGCCCGCCGGATATAATGAGAAGGACCAACATCTGCCGGCGAAAGAATTAAGGTATTTGATTTGGACCCTACCAAAAAATCGTCTTTTGGCTATTGAAAAAGAAAAATACTCAAGGTTTGTTCGTATCCATATTTCTTACAGCTGGCAATAAGATTGCATCTTTCAACTGATACAAACTACCTTCCACTAACGTTTTTTCAAGTAAGTCATGGCATAAAAAACTCAAAAATGGCTCATTTGATTAAATCTTTTGGCAGAAGTTGAACTAAGAAGTTCTTTTTCACTTCGCTCCAGGTATTGAAATAACAAAAGACACGCTCCCATATAGAGAAAGAAAATAAACTTACAATGTAAGTAATAAATGATTGTATAAGAGTGAATGTGAGGCTATAGCTTGATGTACAATCAACGTTTGACTCTGGCCCTCCCCTATTTGTTTTGTTTCCAAAATTTAGATTTTTCCTGGTTTTTAGATCGGCTGATCTATCCACCGTTTTACTGAGGTAAACCAAGTTGTAAATAAGGACTTGACTTGCATTAAAAGGAATTGGGCGTCTAGCAATACTGAAAAAGTTTTTTTGTTTTCAGTTTACAGGTCCTGATGAGAGCCCCGTGATTGAAGGGGTCTTGAAACGCGTAGACCTTTATTTTGGCCATAAGAACTATGAATTTATTTAAAAAGTGTTGAACATAGTGACGACTTTGTCTAGCATTGTTTCTATGGCTTATATGAAAAGATTTTTATAAGTTATGGAGAATTGAGATGATGTATGTTTTGAATGTTTGAGATGAATGTGGGCAGTGACAGATATGTATGAATAGAATGTATGGAGTGAGGAAAGGATGTAGTTGTAAAAATCTTTCTGTAGTATAATATATTAATGGTTTGTTGAGGTTTGATAAATTACTAAAATGGAAGGTGTAAAAATTGGAAATTG
The DNA here is from genome assembly GCF_964204655.1 of Triturus cristatus. NCBI lineage: Eukaryota > Metazoa > Chordata > Amphibia > Caudata > Salamandridae > Triturus > Triturus cristatus. The sequence continues at coordinate 184,914,360 of NC_140579.1, read as the reverse complement.
AATAAAAGAATTTATTGATTAATTCGACGGAAAGAGAGATCTAAGGTTCATGTTGTTTCTTTTCAAGATGTTCCCTCGCAAATAAATGCGAGTACAAAGAGTAGTTACAGTATTGGTATTGTTGTTACTTACTATGTCGGAGGCCTACCCTTACTGTTTTGAGCCCAAACCCAGTTTTGTTATTAGCACTTCACACCACAGCACCCGACGCCAGCGCTCCTGATTCCATCAGAGAGGAGATCGACCTGTAACGCGTGGGACAACGAGAGGTCATCGACTACCTGCATTTCTGAAAGGTACTGTTTGCGGGTTTTTCCGACACCGTAGCTGACCTGCGACGCCGCAGTCAGCCAGAACTGTATGGATTTGGTTGTTCACGACGCCGTGATAGCCCCGGATGGAGCTATCGACATCAAGGAGCTGTTTTTCAAAGATGCTGTGATAACTGAAGATTTTTGAGTACTGTATTGGGGATTTTTATCGTATTGGTCTTGTCTTAAGTATATAAAAATACTGGATATTTTTCTAAACTGGTGTGGTGTCCTTTTGTAGGTCTTACACTGTATCACTGTTGGTTATGTGCAAATGCTTTGCACACTGCCTCTAAGATAAGCCTGACTGCTCGTGCCAAGCTACCAAGGGGGTGAGCAGGGGTTATTTTTGGAGTGTAACTCCCTTACCCTGACTAGGAAGAAGGGTCCCTATTTGGACAAAGGTGCAAGCCCTTGTCAACTAGAGACCCCCATTTTTAACATTGGTTGTCAGCGGTGAGGATAGGACTTGTGTTTGCACTTGACTTACAGTGATTGGTGTGCACTACTACCATATCGCAGACCATTACGTACCACATACAGGTTCTTTTTCTTTTTGGCCTATTTTTGATCTTGCCAGTTTGAACTTGCTATTTCAACATGCCTGAATCAATTGCATCAATGGAAATTGCCTTTGAGGAGGATCGATTGGAAGCCTACAACATAAAGGAGTTAAAATCGATTTGCAAAAACCTGAAAGTCCAGGTCAGGGGCCTCACCAGGAAGGATGAGCTACAAAAGGCGCTGAGGGCTTGGGTAGCGGCCAGACCTACCAGTGGGCAATCTGGTGTTCTCAGTGGAGAGGTGGAGGAGCCTGTTCCTAGGGTGGATGTGCTTTTGGGAGGGGGGAACCCTCCAGGCAAGGCAGCAGTAGCTTGTCCCCAGAGGAGAGATCTGCAGGAAGTTTGAGTTGGAGAAACTCCGAATAGAAAGTGAGAGGGAAGACAAGAGAATAGCCATGGAGGAAAGAAAGATGATACTAGATCATGAGAGAATGATCAAGGAGCTGGAGCTAAAGAGTAGAACCGGCTCAGATGGTGGCAGCAACCCTTCAGCGCACACAGACAGGATTGTACACATCCCCAAGAACGTAGGTTAAGATTACAAAAAGGGTGATGACATACAAAGGTGGTTTCAAGGGTACGAGTCATCTATTCATATGAATGGGGTCCCTGAGAGGAACTGGGGGCAGGGTTGTGGCCTCTTTCCAGAAGAAGCTAGTGATACTCTGATAGCTTTGGGTAAGGGGCAGGACCTCACCTATGCTGACATGAAAGACGCTCTCCTCACTAGGTATGGACTCACTCCTGAAAAGTACAGGGATCAGTTTAGGTCCAGTAAAAAGTCTGAGGCCAACACTTGGTTGGAATGTGTAGATATGTTCTGTAGGTTGCTGGATGGCTGGGTGAAGGGCAGTAATGTAACAGATTTTCAGGGGCTCTACAACTTGATTGCGTGGGAGCACTTGTCTAGTCTATGTTTTGCAGATCTGCGCCAGCACCTAGTTGATAGTAAGCTAACTGACACCAGGAAGCTTGCAATTGGAGGCGGACCGCTGGGTGAGTACCAGGGTCCACAAGAAAGCGTTTGGGGGAGACTCAGCCAAAGGTGGGCATGGTCCCCAGCAGAAAAGTGGGGGGGACAAGGGTAAAGCACAGGAGTTCTCTAAAGGGCCCCAAACTAGTACCCAGGGTAAAGGTTCCCATCCCCCAGGAGATAAGAAGAAAGGTACAGGGAAGCCTGCTGAGACCGACCCCCGCAAGTGTTTCGCATGTTACCAGCTGGGTCACTTGAAGGGGGACCCTAGGTGCCCAAAGGGGACACAGCCACCCACCGGTGGACAGTCCAAGGTGTTGGTTAGTGTAGTGCTTGGGGAGGTGGGGTGCCCACAGGAGGGTGGGGATCCCACAGAAATGACCCTCGTCTCACTAGGGGACAGTGAGATGTCCCAGTAAACCAGGTGTTCCCTAACACAAAGAAATATAGCACCTGGGTGACCATCAATGGTAAAAGGGTAGAGGCTCTCAGATACTGGAGCCAGTGTGACCTCAGTCCGGTGTCACCTAGTCTCTGAGAAGCAGGTAGTCCCAGGGGCATTTCACCAAGTGGTTGCTGTAGACAACTCTGAGCGCCAGTGTATGATGGCGCAGGTTACCTTTGAGGGGGGGGGGGGGGGTCTCAGGTCCCTTGAGGGTAGTTGTGATCCCTACCATGCCAGTAGATTGTCTGCTAGGTAACGACCTGGAGCAGTCCTTATGGAAGGATGTTGAGCTCAGGTCTCACTTGGAGATGCTTAGGTTGCCAGAGTGGGCATGCGTGTCTACTCGGTCAATGGCAGCCAGGAGGGGTGATCAAGAGGACTTGGAGCCTGAAACAGTGGCCCAAGTCCCTGCCAAGAGAGAGGGCAGGGGGCGTGGGAAACTGGCCCCTGAAGTTTCTACGGACAGGGAGGAGGCGGACCTTGAGGGGGACGCCCCGGTGCCTACAGAGGAGCAGGTAGCCGAACTGGGAGACATCTTTGAGCTGACCCATTGGCAGCAAGAAGGGGGTCCCACCAGGGAGGAATTCTGCAAGGAGCAGAAAGAGTGCCCTACTCTTGAAGGTCTGCAGCTGGTAATCAGTCCGGGTCACATCTGATCTACTGGGAGAATGGTCTCCTATACAGTGAGCCTAAGGTTGCTGAGCCTGGGTCAACCTGTGTGCTGGTGGTACCCCAGCGCTTCAGGACCTTCCTACTGGGTCTGGCTAATGACGTGCCTTTGGCAGGAAATTTGGGGCAGGACAAGACCTTTGACAGGCTTGTCACCCACTTCTTTTGGCCCCAAATGGGAAGGCAGTCAGATGCACACTGCAGGTCTTGCCAAACTTGCCAGGCAAGTGGTAAGAGTGAGAGGAAGGTCAAAGCTCCTTTCCAATCTTTTCCTGTTGTTGGAACACCCTTTGAAAGAGTGGGGATGGATATTGTGGGGCCACTGGATCCCAAGACAGCCATGAGCAACAGGTACATCCTGTTCTTGGTGGACCATGCCACCCGGAACCTGGAGGCAATCCCTCTCAGGACAATGGCTGCGCCATTGGTGGGACGGGCGTTAATGGGGATCTTTTCCCATGTGGGCTTCCCCAGAGAGGTGGTTTCTGACAGGGGAACCAATTTCATATCCTAGTAGGACATCCCTGTGGAAGGAGTGTGGTGTAACCTACAATTTCACCACTCCTTACCACCCACAAGGAAACGGTCTGGTGGAGAGATTCAACCAGACCTTGAAAGGCATGATCAAGGGTCTAACCGAAACCATGAGGCATAAGTGGGACGTCCTCTTGCCATGCCTTCTCTTTGCATACAGGGAGGTGCCTCAGAAGTCTCTTGGGTACAGCCCCTCTGAGCTCCTGTATGGCCACCCTGTCAGAGGACCTCTTGAGTTTGGTAAAGGAGGGCTGGGAGGCAGCTCCCAGGGAAACTCCCCAGGATGTATTTAGTTTCATGCTGGCCTTCAGAAACCAAACTACCCGCTTCAGGAAACTCGCTCAGGCTAGCCTAGAAGCAAGCCAGGAAGAAATGAAGAGGTGGTATGACCAGAATGCCACTCTGGTCGAATTTCAACCTGGGCAAAAAGTGTGGGTCATGGCCCCAGTGGAACCTTGTGCCTTGCAGGACAAGTGGACTGGACCATATGAGGTGGTGGAGTGCAAAAGTAACATCACCTACCTGGTGGATTTGCGGACTCTAAGGAACCCTTTGAGGGTCCTCCACGTGAACTGCCTCAAGCCCCACTTCGAGATGTCCGAAAAGAGTATGCTCTTGGCGACGGATGATGGGGTGGAGGAGGAGTGAGCATCTTGCTTACATCGTGTCTACCAGGGATCATGATGGGTCAGTGGAAGGTGTGATCCTCTCCCCTACACTGACTCCAGAGCAGCAGGGGGACTGTTGTCAGTTGTTGGGACAGTTCGCCCCACTGTTGTCTCTGACCACAGGTGTTACTCACTGGTGTACCCATGACGTGGACACCGGTGACAGCCCTCCTGTAAAGCACAAAATTTACAGGTTGACTGACCGGGTCAGGGCCAGCATCAAGGAGGAGGTCTCTAAGATGCTGGCATTAGGGGTGATTGAGCCCTCCAACAGTCCTTGGGCCAGCCCAGTGGTCTTGGTCCCAAAGGCTGCTGCACCCGGTGCCACTCCAGAACTCCGGTTTTGTGTGGACTACCGTGGGCTCAGTGCCGTCACCTGGACTGACGAGCACCCCATCCCCAGAGCTGATGAGCTCATTGATCGGTTGGGAGCTGCCTGGTTTCTCAGCACGTTTGATTTAACGTCTGGGTACTGGCAGATTGCCTTAACCGATGGGGCCAAGGAGAGATCAGCATTCTCAACCTCAGGAGGTCATTACCAGTTTCGGGTGATGCCCTTTGGGTTGAAGAATGCCCCTGCAACCTTTCAGTGGTTGGTCAATCAGTTGTTGGCTGGACTGGAGGATTTCAGTGCCGCCTACCTGGATGACATTGTTGTGTTCAGTTCCAGCTGGGAAGAACATTTACAGCACATTGAGAAAGTGTTGAGGGCTCTGCAAGGTGCAGGCCTCACGATCAAGGCCAGTAAGTGCCAGATCGGGCAGGGTTCTGTGGTGTACTTGGGACACCAGGTAGGAAGCGGCCAGGTGGCACCCCTACAACCCAAGATAGACACCATTCTCGCTTGGGTGCCCCCCAAGACGCAGACAGAGATGAGATCCGCCTTAGGTCTCACCGGCTACTATAGGAGATTTGTTAAGGGTTACGGCACCATTGTTGCCCCCTTAACAGAGCTGACTCCTAAGAAGCAGCCCAGGAAGGTGATCTGGACTGAGTCCTGCCAGAAAGCTTTTGATGCCCTGAAGGCAGCCATGTGCACAGCGCCCGTGCTCAAGGCACCTGACTTCTCCAAAGAATTTGTCGTGCAGACTGATGCTTCAGAGCATGGTGTGGGAGCGGTGCTGTCACAACTGAACGAAGAGGTCCTAGATCAGCCTGTAGTCTTGCTTAGCAGGAGACTACTCCCCAGGGAACAGAGGTGAAGTGCCATAGAAAGGGAAGCTTTTGCTGTGGTCTGGGCACTGAAGAAGCTGAGACCATACCTGTTTGGGACTCACTTCTGGGTTCAGACAGACCACAGGCCCCTCAGATGGTTGATGCAAATGAGGGGTGAAAATCCAAAACTGCTGAGGTGGTCCATCTCCCTACAGGGAATGGACTTTACGGTGGAACACCGCCCTGGCACAGAATACGCCAACGCAGATGGTCTGTCCAGGTTCTTCCACCTTAGTGAAGAGAACTCCCAGGAAGCTGGGTAGTTCTCCCTACTTTCAGCTGGAGGGGACATGTGTTAGACCTGGCATCTTTTGGCGTGTTTCCCCTGACTTTTTGCTTTCTGACCTCCCGTTTTTGCTGGTGTAATGATTCTGCGCATTCTCCTCACTGATGTCCAGTAGTAAAGTGCAAGTGCTCCTGTTATAAAATGTGTTATGAATTGGTGTTTCCATGATTGGCCGATTTGATTTATGTGTTAGTCCCTAGTAACGTGCACTGCGAGTGTCAGGGCCTATAAATCAAATGCTGTTGGTGGGCTGCAGCACTGGATTGTGCCACCCACGCAAACAGCCCGTAAAGTGTAACTCTGGCCTGCCATTGCAGAGCCTGTGTGCAGCCTGGGGCTGCCATGTCGACTTGACAAGTGCACACACTTCCAAGTCCCTAAACCTTCCCTTTTCTACATGTGAGTCTCCCCTCTGGCAGGCTCGAGGTACCCCCATGGGCAGGGTGCATTGTATATGAAAGGTAGGACATGCCCTGGTATGTGTGGCATGTCCTGATAGTGAATTACAACCTACTTAGTTTTTCACTATTGCTAGGCTACCTGTTCCCCATAGGCCAGAATGGGCAGTTTGATTATTACATCCTATAATCCTAACTGACCCAGGGAACATGGTAGAAATTTGAGTTTAGTATGCCTGAACTCAGAATGATAAAATGCACCTTTAAGTGAAGTTGGTGTTAACATTCTGTGTTTGAAAATACCACTTTTATAAAGTAGGTATTTTCTTGTCTAACCATCCAAGCCTGCCTCTGCTAGGTTGTGTATTCCTTGTCTGGAGTTTGAGTGACAGGGGCTGGGGGATTCCAGGAGACCGGGTGAGTCAGCACAGGGCTGAATAGCAAGATCTACATGTAGATGGGTGGGAGGAGTTGCACCTGGGACCTGAATAGGGCTGTGCCTTCCCTCCACAATGCTGGCTCCGCCTCCTGTGGTGCGTCTGATGTCCCTGGCCTACACTGTGAAAGGAAAGAAGGAGTCTTGTCAACAAAGTGCTCCAGGACTGACCAGAACTGGTTTGGACTAGGCAACGGCCTCTTTGCCTTCAGAGAACAAAGAGAAATTGAGGATCAAAAGGGGGACCCAGACCCCAGAACTTTAGAACTCTTTTTGATCAAGAAGACTGCCAAGAAGAAGAGCTGGAGAAGCTGTGAGGAGGAGCTACCACTTTGCTGTGTGCTTTGCTGTGTTGGCTTACAGTGGCTGCTTCTGTCTTGGGCAGTGAAAGGACTGGGCTGAACTTTCTGCAATCTACTTTTGTGAGTTTCTCCAAGGGCTTGAGGTAAGCTTGCCCCCTGTTCAAGAAGTCTCAGGAACTGCAAAGACTTCAAGCCCGACGCCGTCTACGACGCTGCTGCCGACTCCGTGTCCTGAAGGCCCCGCAGAGGGTAACACCGCACCGCAACCTTGGTCTCACAGAGGACGCCTGTCGCCGCCGCCACCGAGTCGTTGCTTGCACTGCGACCTGTGGGCACCGCACTCCGTACTGCCTCGCTTCACGCCGAAGCTTTGGCACCGCAAAGAGCACTGCCGCAATGCTAAACCGCGACCCTGGTCTCACTGACGATGTCTGCTGATGCCACGACCAAGCCGCTGCTTGCACCGTGACCTGTGGACACTGCACTCCGCACTGCCTTGCTTCACGACGACGCCTTGGTATCCCCGACGACGCCGCTCCACGCCGGACTCAACGCCGCTGCTTGCACCCTGGTTTGAGGGCACTGCTTGTAAAGTTACACGACGCACCGCCCTCATCCCGCACCGCAGTCTTGACCTACCGGTGCCATCGACTCCAGTTCGTCAGCCGACGACAGCGCTTCAGCAACGACGACGCTGTTGCTGCACCGTGACTAGCACCGCCTTCATCTCACACCGCGACCCTGGTCTCACCGACGCCATGTGATGCCGCCACTGAGCCGCTGCTCGCACCGCAACCTGAGCGTACCGCACGCCGCACCGCTGCACTTCACACCGCAGCACCCGACGCCAGCGCTCCTGATTCCATCAGAGAGGAGATCAACCTGCAACGTGTGGGACAACGAGAGGTCATCGACGACCTGCATTTCTGCAAGGTACTGTTTGTGGGTCTTCCCGACACCGTAGCTGACCTGCGACGCTGGGTCAGCCAGAACTGTTTGCATTTGGTTGTTCACGACGCCGTGATAGCCCCGGACGGAGCTATCGACATCAAGGAACTGTTTTTCAAAGATACTGTGATAACTGAAGATTTTTAAGTACTGTATTGTGGATTTTTATCGTATTGACCTTGTGTTAAGTATATAAAAATACTGGATATTTTTCTAAACTGATGTGGTGTCCTTTTGTAGTGCTTATACACTGTATTACTGTTGGTTATGTGCAAATGCTTTACACACTGCCTCTAAGATAAGCCTGACTGCTCGTGCCAAGCTACCAAGGGAGTGAGCAGGGGTTATTTTAGAATTGTAACTCCCTTACCCTGACTAGGAAGAATGGTCCATATTTGAACAAAGGTGCAAGCCCTTGCCAACTAGAGACCCCCATTTCTAACAAACACATTCACTGAGGAAACTACGGCTGTCTGATACAGGTTCTCTCTACTAAGTGAAACTGTTCCTCCTAGAAATTGACTGCAGAACTGCCGTTCAAGCCCTAGTACTCTTGCATCAGGATGAAGATAACTACTATGCTCCACGCTTTCCAGATTTTACAATGGCCACCTATAAAGGCATTCTGCATCGAGAGCTTGATGAAATATGACCTTACTGGAACACCTTAAAAACCAGCTGAATAATCTACAGAGCCATCACAGCCAGCACTCCCTCCCACGCGGATCACAGACAGCACTCCCCACCACTAGTGGTGTCTTACTTGCAGCCAGAACACCAACACGCTGGAGAGGAGTATCAAAAAGTTTTAAAAAAATAAAAAAACACAAGAACGATTCCTTCTCTGTTTATGCACCCTGGATCTGAAATCTACTGTATCCTTTGGGACATTTCTGAACTTGCTCAGATTTGGGAACAAATTGAAAACCCGCCTCTTGAAAGAACATCAAATCACTGTGCATTAACAGCCGACTTCTGCTGTTTGACCCCAACTAACCCTCCAAACACTAATTGACTGCATCTATGCCTTTGACCCTACACAGTGATTGTTTGCCCTTTGGCTACATTTATGCTATAGAACTGCCATATTCATACATGCATACAAGCATACAACCACTTAGATTCTTACAAACCCCCTTACGCTTCAATGCTATCATTGCAACCTGCATCAATATGAAACACTCTGTCACACCCGCATCCCTCCACACGGACTATACCACCTTCTCTCACACCTTTCCAAAATCACCAACATGAAGAGTAGGTATTCTTAAAAAGTCACTCACAACCAACCCTCCTCCAACATCAAACTCCATACCTACTTCATTCAAATCGCATTGCATATCAGTTATGACCCCTGTCAGATATAGAACATACTGACTGTCTACCAACGCCAAACAAGACTGGTACTGACATCAAGGACTTTGCTTGACTTTGACTATGTAACTACCACCCCAAACATCCTTGATTGTTTCAACCTATCACTCAGTATTCAAATAGAGCGCACTTTTAAATTATCTCCGACCACTTGCTGATCACACATATTCCACACTAACGCATAACCCCTCGATCTCTTACTGCTATCTAAGACAAGTAACTCACTCTGTGCCTACTCTTGACCCTTCTTCCCTTATGTCATTACACACATTCAGATCAACAACTCTCCAGTACTCCCACCTCACATTAGCATCTCCAAGACAAAGCACACTCTCGATTTTCTCCCAGCATGCTTCAGATATGCAGTGAGTTCGCTTACCGTTGAGTTCGCTTACCGTACAACACAATATCCTGCAATCTAATTAACCATAACCTGCAACAAGTATTTGAGTGGCACTAACTCTACTGCACCTCGACCACCACCTTGCATTACACCTGCACTCGTAATTTGAAAACAAAATGCATGAACGTAATGTAAAAAAAACCCTACAAACCTTGAACTATACAAGCAAGGTCTGAGCTTACTCTTGGATGCTTTAGACAGCGTGGCCTTTTTAGGTCTCGCCTGGCGTTGGAGTGCGCATGTGCTTCTCGCCTGCGAGAGCTATAGTAAACCGTAAGAAGAAGGGGACTTCAATCCACGCTCCTGTGTCCGAAGCTGAAGCAAATACTTCTAAAGAGGACCCTGGAGGCCGGCGGAACCGGAAGACGCTGGAAACAGTTGCTAAAGTTTCAGTGCGATGACTGTGAAGGCTCCGATATTTTTCAAAAAAGTAGCTTGTATGTTTGTGTAATGTTTTTACGAGAGCGGGGAAAGTAACCCACCTCACTTGCTGCACCTACCTTGCCGTTTGGGGATTCGACCCTGTTAGGGGTCCATTGTGTGCAGGACTCTCCAATGTCGTGAGGGGAACGGCTTCCTGAACCACCTGAACTACAGATACCGGCGTCCTCTGCCAACGACGCACGCCGGTGAGGGCGCACGGCAGCGCCAGCACCAGTCAAAGCGGCTTCTCGCGCCCCGCAGCACGGGACGCGCCCGGGCTAAGGGCGGGCCCGTCCTTGCCCGTCACTGACCGTACCTGGCTGGGCTGGGCCACCCCCCTAACGACGACCTGCTGCCGACAAGGACGTATGGTACTGGGGAGCTCATTTCTAACGGGCTAGCGCTGTGTGTGCATTTCCTGTGTTGTGTAGCCGTTAGGGTTTTCTTTTGTTACTACACCTGGTCCTGTGCAGTCTTCCCTCCACGTGCTGACACCAATTGGGAGTATTTTATTTCCATCATCTCCCAGCTATGGCATCTGGCAATAGCGCTGTTAGATAGCGCCGGGGAAAGGACACAAGCACTTAGGGTCACCTGCTTAGTCTAAGGGCGGACACTCCTTAGACCAAAAAAAAAAAAAGAGGCCGGGACTCTCTGCTTATCTTGGTGTTTGTTTGACCTGTAAATATATTATTCTTACTGACTCGTTGGTTCTGCAATGCCCCCTAAAGACACCAGAGGTAGAGGGGCCAACGTCCATCTTTCAGGAACTATGGACCAATTTATCACCAAGGTAAACTGTGTCATCGACCAAGAGATCACATTGCTGGAACGGAGAGTTTCGCAGGACCTTGCGGTGGCAAGGAGGTCCTCTATGGGTCATATTGCGCTTGTGCAGTCTCCTGTCCACCAAGCCCCAAACGGTGATGATGTTGTTTGTTCACATCTTGATTCTCCAACTATAGATTTAACACCTAGTGGCACAACTGCTGTATCTATGGGGGACCAGTCTATGGTTTCAGACTCCCTGTTGACATCTCCCTGTTTGCTACCATTTGCTTCTAGCATAGTGCCAGAGCCTAGCACCAGGCAATTACGAGGAAGAAATCCTGGTGCCATTCCAAAAAATAAGCAAGGGCCCCCTACTAATAATGGTGGGAAGTACAAGACTGGCAGAAAGAAGTTGTTAGCTGCAAGTCATACTAAAAACTCTGGTATGCCTTCTCCTTTGCAAAAGCAACCTGCGTTGGCTGCGACAGCAAATAAAGTTGTATTCTTAGACCATTCATTATCCACCAGAACGGCACATCAAGTTGCAAATGGAGGGACCAGTACAGATGATAAAACGGAGAGAGTGGCCCCTGAGATGCCCAACTTCTATGATACATTTAGGCTTCTCCTCCGTGCTCTAGAGGACAGAATTTCTAAGATTGAGCAGCATTTACTTATGATAGAGCAAGGTCTGGGGGGAATTGTAGATTCTTTAAAGTATGTTCCTCACCACAGGGCCTCCAAATTACTGGTTACTGCCGGACCAGAAAATGTTCTGGCCCCTTTAAATAATCCCCCTGTATTGTTTATAGACCATCAGGCCTCAACTGACGTTACCACGGGTACAGTTGTGCCTTCTGCTACTAAACCTCCCCGGCATGACATATCCCAGCCCAAGGAGGATGGGAGGACTACCTCCCCCCAGATTACTAGGGGGGATAATGTCCCAAATTTACCTCCGGAGGCTTCTTCCTTTGTGGTAATCCTAACAGGGGTCCCCGAATTGAGCACCCACAAAGCAGAATCTCCCACCACTTTAAAGAATAGGGTTGTGCATTGGCTCAATAAAAATAGACCATTGCCAACACACACAGTGTGCAAGAATCTTATGGTTAGGAGGGTCCCATGGGTAGGTCATTTGGCCAAAAATATAAGTGGGGACTGTGTCTTAATTAATTTTAATGACCCAAAAATAGTGGAGTTTATTTGCAATTGGAGACACCCTAGCACAGGAACATCTATACGTTCTCTCCCCCTGACCTATTTCTATCCCCCTGGTCATTTCACCTCACCAACGGATGGGTGGACATTGGTCCAGCGAAATGGGAGGGGTTTACCGCAAGGGGGCTGGCTCAGACCTATACCACCTCTAGATCCTACTGCCATTCAAAATCGCTTCAGCACCCTGGAGGCTGTTGATTGACTCCAGGGTAGTGGTGGAGCACCTTCCAGCCCTTTGCCATCCCTGGGTTGCTATACCTCTGGATCCACAACACCACCAAATTCTTTGGGTCTAGAATTATCCACCTCCGCTATTCCAACACAGAGGGTTGTTATTAATAATTTACACTTGGTTCATTCCCCAAGCATTGCAAGTTCACGTGACGATTCTTCTAGCAATCTCAAGCTTGCGTCGTGGAATGTGGCAGGTTTGCGTAGCAAGCTCCCCCTTCCGGACTGGAATGCTTTTATTGATGGTTATGACCTGTGTATGTTCCAGGAAACCTGGAGCCTCGAGCCATTGTACAAGTCGGGCTTCTCATGTTATTTTGTTCCAGCCACCACGGTGGGCCGAGGCCGCCCATCTGGTGGACTTATGGGATGGGTCAGGGCAGAACTTAATCTCAAGATTACTCAGCATACCTGTTCTACACTAGATGTAATGAGACTATCCATCAAGTGTTCCAAGAGCAATTATACTTGGGAAATTTTTAATGTATATGTACGGGGAACCCAAGGGGGTGCAAAATCTCCTAATATCTCTGCCCTCTCCGAGTTGCTCCACTGTTGCCACTCAGACTCCCTTCTTTTGGTTGCCGGTGACTTTAATTGTTCATTTGAGACCCTTGCAACTGATGACGTCCTGGGAATCTATGATGAGGACGCTAGATGGGGCATTCCGTCTCTGTCACTTAAGCCAGTGAAGAGATGGTCACCAGTTGTCATCCAAATAAATGCTCTATCGTTAGAATTTGGGCTAAGAGCTGCCAATGGACGCACAATTTCTGATGTATTGGGAGCTAACACCTTCAATAGGGTTTCCTCCCAAAGCAGAATTGATTATATAATGGTCGACAGGAGGGCATCGAAATTCATTATAGATATGGCCATTATACCAACAATAAACAGCGATCATAATGTTCTGTCCCTTAAAATGCTGGAAACATGGCTCAGCAAAGAGTTTATACCCACTCCTGAAATGCGCATGTTGACCAAGACAGTTTTACCATCTAACTGTAAAAGGTTTCTCAAATGGCCTAAATTCATTTTGAGTGACTCAAAACTAATCACCCTCGAAGAAATTCTTGCTGATCAGACTCTAAAGCTCTCTGCAGTTTGCAGGGATGGGGCAGGCCCTGCTGCAGCTGTGAAAGTTTACGGGGAAACTATCGACTTGATAGGTACTCTATTTCTTGACTGCAACAAAAAAAGTCAAACGAGTGTCAAGTCAGCGCAGAAGTGGTTTAATAGGAATTGTAGATTATAAAAAAGACAGTTTGGTCCTTGCCATTAAAACTAATAATCCGGGCGATGTTCGGCTGGCAAGACTGGATTATAGGCAGTCCATTGCAGCTGCAAAGAAAGATTGGGAAGAGCTGCGCTGGGATAGCCTAACAACTGCGTGCCACTCAAAAAATGCTGAGCTCTTCTGGTCTTTGGTTAGAAGATTAAATAGATGTGAATTGGACCAAATTCCCAACCACATAACAGATAGGGAATGGTTTGAGCACTTCAGGAAACTATATGTAGGGGACGAGCAAATAGGTGATCCTTGCCCACGAGTTGGGATTATAGCCATTGACTCTGTACAGCCCTCATTCACTAAGATAGAGAAAAGGGAGGTCGAAGCAGCAATTAATAAGATCGTACCTGCAAAAGCCCCGGGACCTGATGGCATCCCAGGTGATTTATTTAAAGCCAATGTGGAGGGATGGGCCTCTTACTTTGAGCTCTTTATTAATGCTCTGCTGGAGGGCTCACCAGTACCAAATTCTTGGAAGGGAGCCGAAGTAATCCCTATTTATAAGAGGGGCCCAAGGGGGGACCCAGCCAACTACCTTCCAATTAGTCTTATCGACACTGGACAAAAGTTGGTTGGTAGGGTCCTCCTCGAGAGGATCCACACATGGGCTGATGATCACGATATAATTTCACAGTTCCAGGCGGGTTTTAGGACCTCCATAAGCACGATTGACCAGGCATTTAGGCTGGTGCTATTGCATTGGAAGGTGGTCACCATTGGTAAGGGCGGACTGTACTTGGCGTTTATCGATTTAAAAACCGCCTTTGACCTGGTCCCCCGTGATCGCCTGTGGTTGATTTTGGAGGAGATGGGGATTCCTCCATATATTCTGAATCTTTTGATTCGGATGCATGAAGGAAACTATGCTTGTATTAGATGGGGGTCGCAGGAGCAAAAAACCCAAAAAATCCCGGTGAATAGAGGGGTTCGCCAGGGCTGTGTACTGGCCCCTACACTCTTTACACTTTTTGTGAATGGGGTTGTTTCTTTCCTGCTTGAAATTAATGCTGATGTTCCAGTCCTGGCGGGGGATAAAGTTCCTGCTTTACTCTTCGCGGACGACACACTTCTAATTTCGAAAACACCTGCGGGTTTACAGAAACTATTGGATCGTTTTTCCCTGTTCTGTAAGTTGAGGGGCCTTGTCATCAACACTGCTAAAACCAAACTCCTCTATTTTAACCCAAGTAAATCATCCAGATCCGCCTTGACCCTTGATGGGAAGCCATTGGAGCATGTCAAAGAGTTTGATTATCTAGGGATCAGAATCTCTGACAAGCTCAAATGGCATGCTCATATTGATAAAATGGTGCTAAACCATAGGCGAGTAATGGGAGCCATAGGGAGGGAATTCCGCGCCTCTACTACAAAACCCATTGCTCCAGCCATTGAAATCTACGCTGCTAAAGCCGTAGGCTGTGCCCTCTACGGCGCAGAATTATGGGGCTTTGGTTGCGTCGATGCAATTGTTACTGGTGAAAACAAGTTCTTCAGGGAGCTTGTATCGCTCCCAATGGGTACCCCTACCAAGCCTTTACTGAGCGATTTGGGCCGGCGATCCATCAAAGATATAGTAACTCTGCGCCCTCTTTTGTACTGGGCACGGCTTTGGCGTACCCCTGAGCTTTCTAAATATGCTGATGGCCTAAGAGAGGTCATGAACCTTCATGGAGCCCATAAAATAGGTTGGTTTGTCAACATAAAGAAGCTTTTGGTGGCAATAGGCCTCACATCTGCTTGGGATTCCGGGGTACCATTATCAAAGGAAGCAACTAAGAGAGCTTTTTGGACATGGGTCAATCTCCAGGAGCAGAGGGATCCAAACCCTGGTAGATTGACTGAGGAGTTTCGCCAACATAAGGATACCCCCCGTTTGGAACCTTACCTAGATTTTATCACAAGGCCTAGGGATAGATCTCTTTTTGTTCAATTCAGGTTTGGGACCCTCCCTCTCCGTGATCGCACTAGCAGGTGGAACCCCCCGCACCAAACCTCCGCTGACTGCCCAAATTGTCCAGGAACAGCAGAGAATGTATCCCATTTTTTCTTCGGATGCCCAGCCTATCTAAAACCCAGACTGAAATGGCTTAAACCTGTGTGCCTGCAGCTGGGGACGCGGGACCACACTATAGCACTTAGAATCCTTAAAACTGATGCTACTACTACTATAGCATGTGGTGTGGCTAAATTCCTCGCCTGGGCATGGCTGATAAGGCAGAAGGCCATTTGATAGATTCAAATTTTTATACATTACTTACAAAGCTGATCATGTTTAATACATTTTTAATTATTTATTGTATTTAAAAACCTTTTTACGACTTGTTCTTAAATGTATTTCATTGAATTGTGTTTTTGTGTGTAAATGCGCTTTTATGATATTACTTGTCGAAATAAAGCTTTGTTGATGATGATGGTATTGTTTTTAGCAGTCATTTGTCGCAGTAGTTTCAAAAATGTTCGCGAACTAGCATCCGAAACACTGAGGTGAAAAGTTTGTTCTGTAGGCCTCTGTCGGGGATTCTTTCTTCTCCGGCCTTCCTCCCACGCCTCGGCCTGTTATACAAAGCCTAGAGTCCCAGGGCTTAGGAAACGCCTTTTCTTTCACCCCCGACGAAGCGCTTTCCGCCATGCGCGGGCAGTCATAAATTTTGTGGCAAACCGCACTGACAGATGCATTGATATGCACCGCGAGGGCCCGGGCTGCTTAATAACCAGCGGGCAGCGCTCGGCGTTTTATTCAGGCGCCCTCATATTGGCTATTGATTCTTAAGATGAATTAAGACCGGCCAGCAAGTGTAAGTATGGAATGAATTCATCTAAATATGGCCTGCAATCAGAGTGCACACACACGCTGCAGTGTTTGCAACATGAAATATAAAACGCCGTGGTACTTTTCCGTTTGTTTTTTGTTGTTGTTTTGCACCAACATCTGTTAGAAGCACACACTGCTGGCAAGAGATTGGAGAAAGCCCCAGTAGCACTGCGTTTCCGTCGTCTCCTCGGGGTGGTTTAGGTCTTTCCTCTTGATCTGGGATAAGGCTCTGAGTGACCAGTTTATTGCCCTGCATTTGTCGTACTTGGTGGAATTCTAATTGCAAACCAGTGGTCTGGAGTCTGCGGAGGGGGTGGCGGGGGAGAGCAAAAAGGGTTTTGCTTTGATTTTTTTAAATACGTAGTTTATTGTTTTTTTTTTTTGTACAACCACATATAAATCCGTACAAAATTTTTCAATATACACCCTGAGGATTAATCACAAGCCCCCCGTCAAGCATACAGTACCTAATACAAGGTCATGGAAATCCTTCCAGAGCTATGCATCAAACAAACCAAAAACCTTCCTAACAAAACCCCTACCCTTAAACACTATGAGAATTATAAATTCCCTCCCCCCTCCCTCAATCCTCACCAACAATGCAGGTGGCCGTCTCTGTCCTCTTGTATCTTACAGTTCAAGGAATATCTATGTGTTGAGTTATGTGATGTACCCAGCTTGTTCCGGGGCTATCCCCTCATCCCCGGCCCGGTCTCCGCCTTCAGCGCCTGGCTCATAATCTCGTAGTGCCTATACTAACGCCTCCCACGCAGCAGCCGCTTCTAGCGCCTTATCGTCGTTGCGTCTGCGCGCCCATTGATACCGTAGCGCGCCCTCACTGGTGGCCCATTTGAGAAATTCCCCCTTCCATCGTTTACTAGTGGGACTCATTGTTGCTTTCCAACGTTTCATGATTTCTCGTTTTGCTAATATAAGGCCCATATCTACGAATTTGCTCGTGATCCTAGTTTTGGGCGTGTGTGGGAACCAGTGCAGTATACTAACGGCCATATCAAACACCAGCCGCCTCTCCGTCACCTCGTTCAGGGTATCTCCCACCTCTTTCCAGTAGAGACCCAGCGCTGGACAAGACCACAGCATATGATCCAATTCCACCCCAGTTCTCATACATCTGCCGCCTCCTTAACCTTAAAATATTTCTGGATTTTCCCAGGTGTCAAGTATGCTCTGTGGAGGATATAGAAGTGCACTAGCTGAAACCTTGCGTTCCTCGTGCTCTTCCAAGCTCGTCGCACTATCTGCGCCCAGGCTGCCTCAGGGATAGCTCTACTTAGATCATTCTCCCACTTCCCCTTCAATTCGGCTAGGGGCGGTAGGTTTTCCAGAAGCATTCTAGAATATAGGCACGTGATCGCCCTGACAGTCCCTGCCGTCATCATAGTGTACTGACAAGCCATCGACGTTTTAGGCTCCATCAGCCCCTCCTTCCAGTGCGCCTGCATCGCTCTGGTAAGCGCTGCGTGCAGCAAGAAACCTCCCCTTGGCAAATCAAGCCTCTCTTGGAGAGTCTGGTAGGTCAGCAGAATCCCGTTTTCATATAGGTCTCCCACCACCTGCAGTCCCGCTTCTTCCCAGAGTTGTAATTGCGACCAGTCCCCGCCGTGTGGTAATGCCGTCCGCATCCCCAGCGGTATCTCCGGCGCATACGGATGCAACACTCCCGCCCGTCGCTGGGATCGATTCCAGCAGAGTCTGAAGGTCATCTCCTCTGTGAGGAGGTCCCTGGGCTCCAGTCTCTACTGCAGGGCAACATAGGAAAGGATATGGCGTGGCGTACCCCCTCCCCTCTCGGCTTCCGGGCCTCGGAATAACCGCGCCACATTTTGGGTAAAGATCTGCAATTGAGCCGCTAAGTAGTATAGTTCAAAGTCTGGGACCGCCAGCCCTCCTTCAATCTTGGGTCTTATAAGCGATGCCTGCGCTACTCTACGCCTACCCGCACCCCACAAAAAAGATACCATCATCGATTTCAGCAAACGGAACGTGGAGTTGGGTATCCACACCGGAAGTGTCCTAAAATAGTATAACAAACGAGGGAGTGCCACCATTTTCAAAAGGGATATGCGGCCTGTCACCGACAATGGAAGGGTGGCCCAAAAGGCCATACTCCCCTTCAGGGCTCTCACACTGCGGCCCACATTCCCTTCCAGTATATCTGCCATCGTGTGATAGATGTGTACGCCGGGGTAGTTCAGACAGGTAGGTTCCCAGCGGACCGCTCGAGTCATGTCTGGTTTAGTCTCTCCCTGTCTCACCAGGAACAGGCACGTCTTAGCCCAATTAACTCTTAGACCCGAGATGTCCCCAAAACCCGAGAGTAAGTTCTCCGCTCCCGCCATCGCCCTATCGGCGTCTTCAAGGAATAGCAAAAGGTCGTCTGCATAAAGCGATATATGCTGTCGCCTGTCTCTGCTATCCAAACCCCCGTAATAGCGACCTGTCCGAATCTTAGCCGCGAGGGGCTCCACCGCCAAGGCGAACAATAACGGGGAGAGCGGGCATCCCTGCCTCGTCCCGCGCTCAACTAGATATCTCGGTGAGACCAATGAGCCCGTTCTCACTCTAGCCACTGCTGAAGTATACAATACTTTCGTCCATTGGAGATAACCCTCTCCTAATCCAAACCGTTGCAATACTTTATACAAATATCCCCATTCTAAGCTATCAAAAGCTTTCTCGATATCTACCGAGAGTATCATAGGCTTTGGGGCTTCTGGGTGATCATCGTCTAGTAGTCGCACCAACCTCCTGATGTTTGCAGTCGTGTTGCGCTTTGGTATGAACCCGGTTTGGTCTGCATGGACCAGGGTGGACATGTATTGTAGTAATCGAGCCGCCAGTATGCTACTCAGTATTTTATAGTCGGTGGTTAACATCGACAGTCAGGGTTTTGCTTTGATGTGGCCACTTTGGGCAAACCAAGTGTATGCCGTGTCCAGGCGGGTCACTGTTACCTGCTCGTAGGCCCAGAAAGGACGTGGAAAGGGGTAGATGAGGAGGATAAACCGGGAACAGTCCACCATTATCCTGTAATTTATGGCCGCTCGCCTTCTTCGAAAGGTTCAGGGAGAGTTCCACAAGCATTTGGTATTTAGAGAAAAAAAACACGAAATTATGTGGATTGGTTTAGCCGCAAATATTGTTTTTTCCTATACACCCCCTTGTTTTCCTGAGGAAATTGCTCGCGTGTGGATGATACAGGAGGATGTTTTACCGACAAACGGCTTTATTCCACATCTGAAATCCGATACCGACAAACTCACGACAGATCGCCACACCAGACAGCATCACAGAACCTTACCAGGGGCACCGACTGCAGCATTGAGCCTCACGACAGACACCGACAGCAGCAGTCGAGGCTCACGACAGGAGTCCCACGGGTGTGTCGTGGGCCGGTGCGTGGCCTCAGGAACCATCATGTCGCCCTCCCTCGCAGGGGGGAGGTGCCTGGTGACCGGAGCCGGGGGCTTCCTGGGGCAGAGGGTCGTGCAGATGCTGCTGGAGGAAGAGGAGGGCCTGGCCGAGCTCCCGTTGATGGACCTCGCCTTCAGCCCGACCCTGCTGAAGGTCGACGATAGTGAGTGATCTTTGACCGGTCCCTTTTTTAGCGCAAATGTACTTCTTGGTGTTCTTTGTGCGTGCAATTGTTTTGTGTAGCGCTTTGTGCAAACGGAATAACCTCTAGGCGCTTATCGACACGTGCAGCAGCATGTGGGGTTCTAAGCGCTGTGCTGGATACAGTGGGGTGCTTCGGGGTATCGAGGTGCAGCTGAGAGCTGGTGGCTGGTTTCAGCGTTTGAACGGAATAGGCAATTCAAATCTTGATTGAGGACAGGGTCATAACAGTCCCAAGACGCTGGTGGGGCCAATCCCCACAGGGCCCCCCAACAACCTTTCGGAGGGCCACATTCCGCACAAGGCCAATAGGCCAATGAATATTTGGGAGATCGAGGGCCCCTCTTCACGCCCTGGGGGAGGGGGGCATCATATTAGGTCACACCACGGATTACAGGGCACCGTTGGAATTTAATCGAGGGTCCCTGGTGTAGTGCATGAATGATTCAAGTCCTGCCTCAGGCACATTGTTGGAGCTGCACTGCGGGCTTCATGCGCACTGTGAGAGCTGCGAGGGAGGCTCACTGGTGTGAACAGAATGGGGTGTTTCGGGCGAGGATTGAGGTGCTCTGTGAGAGCTGGAGGGAGGCTCGCTGGTGTGAGCAGACTGGGGTGTTTCGGGTGAGGATTGAGGTGCTCTGTGAGAGCTGGAGGGAGGCTCGCTGGTGTGAACAGACTGGGGTGTTTCGGTGAGGGCTGAGGTGCTCTGTGAGAGCTGGAGGGAGGCTCGCTGGTGTAAACAGAATGGGGTGTTTCGGTGAGGGCTGAGGTGCGCTGTGAGGGAGGCACACAGGTGTGAACAGAATGGGGGGTTTTGGCTGAGGTGCACTGTGAGAGAGGCACACAGGTGTGAACAGAATGGGGTATTTCGAGTGAGGGTGAGGTGAACTGTGGGAGCTGTGAGGGAGGCTCACTGTGGTGTGAACAGAATGGGGTGTTTCGGGTGGGAGCAGCGAGGGAGGCTCACTGGTGTGAACAGAATGGCGTGTTTCGGTGAGGGCTGAGGTGCTCTGTGAGAGCTGGAGGGAGGCACACTGTGGTGTGAACAGAATGGGGTGTTTTGGGTGAGAGCTGCAGGAGAGGCTCACTGGTGTGAACAGAATTGGGTGTTTCGGGTGAGAGCTACTAAATATACCTTAACCAATTTCCTAAACATAAATGGTATCTTATCCGATTGGAAAATAACAAGGCAAAACTGTAATTTCTCTATTAAACCTAACTCCGCTACTTGTATTTAATCATCGCAGTTGCTATACTTTTATTTAGAAATCTATTTTATTTTGTATAGCTTATTAGCTGAAACAAAAATACAATGAGAAAAACATCAGACTACCTGGTACAGTCGTGGACAGTAAATTGAAACTTTGGTTACGAATTGCTGACTGTCTTTGTAGTTGATGTGATCCGATTTGCCCTTTTCCTTCTTCTTAATTTTAACCACTCAGTAGAAACAACAAAGTATTTTAAGCATGACATCGATTTCCAAGTGTTCTTAATAGATGCCATGACATAATTTCGAAATGGTATTTGAAGGAGGAATTATCATGACATCCAGTAGCTTGTCTCGTTTCTAATTCCGCCTCCGTTCCAGGAAGCAACTTCCTTTTTGGCTAAACACATTTAGGATTTGCCCACTCCCTTGCTATCTAAGATACCAGCCCACTCCTTGTCACCAGGGACAGCTTTATACTGCATTCTGGGAGTTGTAGCCTTGATTCATTTTAAGTGACCTGATTGTGCTAATACGCCTGAAAACACCGATTTATGAAAAGGAAAGCCCAGGTCTGGAACACGGTGTCTTCCATGCCTTGGAATCACCTGGTAAAGCTGTCTTTGACTTCAGTTAAAGAGAGCATTCGTTGCCAAGTTGTAGTTGTCCTTCACATGGTGTTGCAATTGTAGCTACAATAAAGGGTGATGTTTTCTCATCTGCAGACACGCTTGTTTACATAGATGGGCATCAATGTATATTAGAATACTGAGTAGCAAGATCATTGTACAGCACACCTGGTCAATTCTCACTCCATTTTAGCCCCCTTTACTTCATTGCCATTTTCACAACATGAATTGAATAAAATGATACTGTGATCCTTACCTGCTATACACGATCCTTACCTGCTATACACTCTTGCCAGCCATCTTTCTCCACACAACTAAAATTTGTTTCAAGCTGGTCGTGTGAGAATATTTTTAAATAATTTCCTCTCCGGCCCTTTACACCACTCTGTTTTGATTTCCCTCCCTTAAAAAAACATCCACGGCAGTCAGAGCCACACCAACACCACCAATAGATTCTTCTAGGAACCTTGATTCCATGCAAGAGGTTACTTCACCATACACTCCACCCTGGAGTCCTCAGAAATTTTAACAAGAGCATTTACAATGCAATAAGTCTTGCACTGACATTATTTTCAGTTATTGACATTGTAAATGACATTGTTTTTTGTTTTTTTCTTTTGTAAAACATAAATAAAAGGCATTGTAATTTAAAATGCCAATAGCTAAAAGTTTAGTTTAAGCTATTGGCATTGTTAATACCAATGCCTTTTATTTATGTTTTAAAAAAGAAAACATAAATAAAAGGCTTTGTCATTTGCAATGTCTATAGTCAATTGCAAATGCCTTTTATTTAGGTTTTACAAAAGAAAAACCAATGTAATTTACAATGTCAATAGCTCAAAATAATGTCAGTGCGAGACCTATTGTATTGTAAATGCTTGTTAAAGAGTTTAGGGGCCTTGGCAAATAAGTAGTGAGCCCCCTCAAATTTACAAATGACCAGATGTCACGAAAAGTGACATCTCTTGACCTGGACGCACAACTTTCCAGGTAAGGCCATGGACATAGAATATATAGCATTATATTGACCTAAAGACTGGCACACAAGATATACAAGGGTTAGTCAAGGATAGCTGCCAACTGTCAGGGATTTGCTGCCATACACCAGAATGAAAAAACGCTGTTCTGCTTGAAAAAAGGCTATGGCGAGGTGGAAGATGGCAGAGCTAAAGCAAGAGTCCGGCAGATTTTCTGAAAGTGTTATTGATGTGTAATGCTATGTCACACTGACGAATATTTCTCCCAGAAAAGGAAAGTGGTTAGGCTTTTCAGGCAAAAAGGTCACTGGTACGGGTGTTTAGAACACGTGGGTGGATGCCTCGAGGTTCTTGATTACAGCCAGTGCTGGTCACAGTGCCAAACAGAACAGAGGAGTCTTGCGTCTACTCTGGCTCCAAGTTTCTTCATGCTGCCTGTCAAGGGCTCAAATCTGCTATGGCAGATGAAAAATGCGGTGTAACAATCCTCCAAAACTCATCTGGAGCCTTCCGTGCTCCCCATAGATTAGTGCCAGACTTTAATGGCATTGTAGGAGAGTAGGATCGGCTTCAAATGGGTACCCCCACTTTTTGCTGGTGTTTCGCTGTTTTTCGACCTTAGTCTGGCTGTGGCCCTGCTAATCAGGACCACAGCCTAGCTGCTTCCTCTCTAAAATGGTTTCCATGTACAGTGGGTACATATCTAATTGGATTCTGGAGTGCCTTATAAGCCCATAGTATATGGTATACTATGTACCTAGGGCATAGGTACCTCAGAGGCCTACCAGGGGCTGAAGCATGTATTATGCCACCCCTGGGAAGCACTCCAAAATGGCACCACAGGTCTACTACTGCAGCCTGGTTAAGGGTGTGCTTGCACCCCTTACAGTGGTATAGGCTACCTATATCACTACCATATACAGACACACATAAACCTATAGGCCACTCCTATGGCAGGCCTTATCAATCCTGAAGGCAGAGTGCTTGGTTTTATGTGAGAGGGTGCCCAAGCATGAGCTGAGCTCCTCTGCAGCTTTCGGAAATACTTCCTTATGGCTGTTCTGTGATACAGCCATACCATATACTCTTAAATGCATTATAACCTCGCGGTAAATGCTAACTTTGGGATGGCTGCATCAAAACATGTTGTGTTTGGTGTCAAACGCTTTGGAATACTACCCCCCCCCCCCCACCAGTTCTGACGGCGGGGGTAGCATTCCACCCTTCTAGAGGGAGACACATGTTCACACTGGCTAAACCCAGTAGGACTTTCCTGAGCCCTGGCATCACAAAATGGATGCCTCTGCCACAGACACGGGTCTGGCCTCCTGCTGCTGACCGAAACTCCGGCAGGGGAGGCCTGGACAATAGGTTTCCTGTCGAAGGGAGGTGTAACCACCTCCGCAGACAGGCAGATGTGTATTGGGGTTGGGCGGGAGCACTCTCTGGTGCTTTGAAGTCCTGCACTGGGGTGCACGTTTGGTGTCCCTGTGCATAGTCCAGTTCAAACCGGTTGCAGGGGCTACCTGCCCCTGCTCTGGCGTGATACTGGACAAAGGAAATGGGTGTAACCACCCCTCTTTCCTAGCCCACCCATAGGTGGGGCCTTCGAGTTAGTACATCCCCTAAACTTACTATAAGTATAGGAATCCAGTCCCTAGGACTTTAGATTACCCTGGATGCAACTCTGCAACGTACATCCTGGACCTTCGACGTTCTATCCTGACTAGAAGACTGCAGAAATCTCCCTTGGGGTCAAGGAGTGACTCCCCTGCTTGGCAGGCACCAAAGAAGCAACTGACCTGTCTGCATTGCTATAGCTCCCGCCGGACGCCGAAGTCTTTGCATCACCAGAGGTGGATTTCCAGACTTTCCCGAGGCTACCATGAGTCCACAGCAAAGCTGAGGCCTGTGGCTATCGTGGGTAACGTGGAACCGTGACCCCTGGACACCGTGAACTTTTGCAGCAACACTATCTTCCTGGTCCTCCTCGAAGTTGTGCTTTGGGTTCCGAGTAGCCCCAGCCTTGAGCACCTCCTGCACCGAAAATTGTTGGCCTCCACTCCACGAGTGACCCGTGGGCCAGCTTCAAGTGCGACCGCTCGAGGCTCCTTCCCGATCACTAGCCCGTTGGCTAGCAGGTCCCCACGAAGGCAACTCCTTTTCTACTTGGGCTTTCCTGGTTGCTCCAGACGTGCCCTGACTTACCCTCGCCGGGTGAGTACCTCATACCTTGCTTGTCTGAACTGCAGTCCTTTCTCTAAATTCCAGTGACTTGCCGTTGCCAAGGCTTGTTGGGTCCATTCCGGTCGCCGACACTGCAGCACTTGACAGACTTCGTGGGACAGCTCGAATCTGTCTCGTGGACTTCGTCGACGCCTCCTGGACCTCGTGGCTGAAGAGTCAAGACACCCCTCAACTCACCTGAAACACCCGACATCTGTGGGCATTGGTCCAACCTGCCCTTGGTCACTGGCAAGTGACTCAGACTCTGTCCCCTCTGCTTTCAGGTTCCTTCCATCCTAGATCCAGACTTGGATCTCTTCGGACACTTCTCCTCTTCACGGCAACAGCCGTTCTTTGCAGGCTTCCATTGAAATCGCCGACGCTACCCGACACCAAAAGACACCTATGCACCCGGCTTCCCTGGGTGAGGTAACTCGAGTACTCCGGTGCTCACGTGGGTGCAAGCCCTAGAACTTCTTAAGTCCAAAAGGGTTTGGTCCTGACTCGACTAGAAGTGTCCCTAATCTTTAAATTTCCAACCGCGACATTGCCCATAGAAGATAACGGGAACCCGCGGTTGTTTTTACACACTGCATACAGTCCCCGTGGGTCCCCTGTGTCACTACCTTGGTTGGTTCCTTGGGTTCCCAGCGATGCTATAGGCCTAGTGTCTATTCCAGTTGTGGTTCTTATACCTCTTTTTTGGTTTGGTACACCCCTAGGGCACAAACGTGTATTTGTGCTATTACTGATGCTTGCTCACTTGTAAACTGAGTACTTCGAACTCCAGTCTTATAAAGAGACTAGAGGGGTGTGTTTTATCTTAAACACATATATTTTGAATATATACCTGGTGTGGTTGTCCTTTCATTTGATCATTCAGGCGATTATAGACTGGTAAAACAAGCTGCTTTACATTCCTTCAAGGCTTAGCCTGAAGACTGCTCTCCATAGCTACCACTAGGATAGCTTTCAATAAAGGTTGTCTTTAACCTATCACCATAAGGGGTTGTTTGGACTGATACAAGGTGCCCACTAGAAGTAGTGGACAGCATATATCAGGCCACCTTCTCACAGACGTGATTCAAGAAAGCACAAGGTTTGCATGTGGACGTCAATTCTTCGAAATGCCAGGGGTAGCAGAAGTGACATCTCACGCCCTTGACCTCCAATTTCACTCACTCACACACACATACTTACACATACACACAAATTCACGTGTGAGGGGGTTTAACACTATGCAAGCACTTCTCTGCCCGGCAGCAGAGCATATCGAGTACTGATCGCAACGGAAGTGCATGAAATACAGATAGAACAGTTAAGTGCATGAGGGGTGAAAAACAACATTATTATGAGTTCTGAGAAGCCCAGCAGCCGCCATACTTGGAAACCGAAAATAAATCGGCTTTTAGGAGCCAGGTGACTCCAAGAAAGCAGCTCTAAGCCACTATCTTTCCCTGGCGTGAGGGCTAATACAACAAAATGCTGCGCTCAGCATTGTGGAGTCTGCGTGGAACAAAGTGAGTTCCACTCCCAGATCTGTTCAGATATCCTGCACTAGGCGAGAGTCGCAGCATGTCCCACACTTTACAATAGCACAGCGAACCCCGGCTCCCGTGCCAGCCCCGAATCCCAGCCACAACACTGAGGCTGGTCGCTCCTCGAGGTCCCTGGTGGGCGTCAAGGTAACTGAAGTTGCCTGCCCTCTACGTTGCTCTCCCCCTCCATGCAGGTTCGTTTCTAGGTGTTTTGCCACCCTAGGCGAGAATCGAAAAATGCCGCCCCCTCCCTTTTACTACCATCACTCTCT
Organism: Triturus cristatus; assembly: GCF_964204655.1. NCBI lineage: Eukaryota > Metazoa > Chordata > Amphibia > Caudata > Salamandridae > Triturus > Triturus cristatus. The sequence goes on along the minus strand of NC_140579.1, from coordinate 184,887,598 downwards.
CCCCCTGTCATCCAGGTGTTGGGGAATAGAGGCCTACTTTGGTGCCTCTCTATCTACTCTGGACTGTCAAATCCGTATTAAAGTAAGTCATCTGTGTCAATTGTTGCGGCTATGTAAGTGTTATTGCCCTGTTCTGAGGGTATTAACTCAGTTATGCTATCATGGGCTTGAGTTGGGAGAACAGTAGGGCTACTGGCCTCTTCCACCTCCAATCACACCCAACACAGGCAGATACACAAAGGGCTTTAAGTGGGCCGGGGTCTCACCGGGTCTGAGCACCGGCAGTTTTTTAAAGGTGGCCTCTAAACGGGTCTCTATTTTGTGCCCTATGTAGAAAAAATGGTATGGAGGAACAAATAACACAATATTTTTGAAAAAGGACACTTTTAATTATCCTTTCGTATGTGTATAAATTCACATCTCATTTTTCATCATTTTTTTCTGAGCATATACAAAAGACATATATTTACAAAACACAACCTATGTACATTAAACGAAACTCCGCTACTGTCCTAAAACAGATTTTCGATTATGGATCCACCTTTCAATAGTGTGGACATCCAAGAGGGCATACACATTGCATAAGGAAAGCAATATCTCCACAAATTCAAAGGCAATGCAAAGTACTTAAGTCCCAACACATTCCAATTTTTTAGGGGCCCTCTGTGAAACCAAAATGTCGATGCGGTCGCGTTTCAGCCAATCAATTCCTTTTGGCCTCTTCAGGACAAGGAAAACGGCAGCAATCTACATAAAAAGAAGCACACTCAAATAACATATACATTACAAAAAACCTTCTCCGCTCGCCCATCAATGTACAGGTCCTTCACCCCAGAAGTGGAGAGCGAACCAAAAGTCCCACCACAAGGAAAGAAACACCGAATTTCGTGACACAAATTTTTTTTTGAGATAAAATTCATTAATACCTAAATATATCTATATGCAAAAAAATCTCCAGACTACTCTCTATATCAATAGAAATGGTGAATCAGACACCTCCACCAATCGATCTTACGTATATACACTAAGGATCCTATTACTCTAAGAGGAATATATCACGGGAATATGGGAGAGCCTCTCTTAAGGAGTAAACTGTCAACTCGAATAACCTTAAGCTGAAAAATCAGCTCAGCAAATCAAACGTACTTGAAAGGAGTGGGGTACTGGGGGTCCAACCCCTCCAATACCAATTCTGGTAAGAAGATAGAACAATGACTAAACACAGTCTCCTCCCTCCAGTAACTAAAGGTACTTGCTCAAACTACAATCTAAATACCTTATTCGAATGAAAACGAGGCCCCCTGTCCGTGTTTTGAATTTTCAAAGGAAGCCGCTCGGCGTGATTACTGACTGTTTCAAAAGAAACGAACAAGCGGAAACACAGTGTAAGTCCAAAGGGACTACTTGCTTCAAGTATATTGTGTATAGGACGTCTCACAATCGGGTTCGCTTACCATAATTCTCTACCATCTCCTAGAAATATACCTCGCATCCGTCCGTGCTCACTTTCTCGCTGCTCGAGTGAACTTACGAGAAAAGACTGTCGGAACCTTATTTCCTGGTGTGAAAAGTGACAAAGGACTAAAGACCTCCAAATAAAGCGGGGCAACGAATCGGCCATATTGAAAGGGAGCGTTGGAAAAGACAATATATTTAAAGGCTCCTCTCTCATTTCCAAGTTTAAATCCGCTCATAATTATGTAATACTATTGGTACCTACAGAACTATATACGATGAACAAATAATACTAAAAATGCTAATACAAAAGGGGAAATATTAATCACCACTGATTCTTATAGTGAATAATGTAGAGGGAAACGCATATTCGGACCAGAGTGAATCAGAAATAATCACACCCAAAATTCTACCCAATGTGCAAATAGACAGAGTAAGGTAACCTGTAAACATCCAGGCTCACAATCTAAAAAAACATATTCTTGTGCACATATATACACAGTGACTATACATGTAGAGCACTCTTCTGACAAAATCTACTACATTTGTTTAATCCTGCATTAAGGGTCTTAATTTGCAAATGAAACTCTTATTGTATCAACGCCCAAATTTCATCCTTATCATTTAGGCCGTCTATTGCTGTCCGGTATTTTTCAATCAACCTCGCCTCCTGACGATTCAGGGTATTTTGCAAGATGGTTTTATTCATAGGGCGCATAACTGTCAAGACAGTCCACCTCAATTCATCCTCATTATGGCCAATTTCCACAAAGTGCTGGACCAAAGGGGCACCTAGAGTTTTGCACCGAATCCGTGATTTATGTTGCTGAATGCGGAGTTTCACAGCTTGGGTTGTTTGACCAATATATGTTTTTTTACACGGGCATTCAATTGAATAAATTACATTTTTCGAATTACAATTCGAAAAACCCAATTGAACATGTTTTTGATCGCCAATTGTTGTGAACTTGGAGTCACTAGTTTGGGGACATACCACACAGTTCTGACATCTAAAATGTCCCTGCACTGGAGGCAGTCCCATCATAGTTCTTACATCATTTTTAGGTACTGCTGGTCTAGAGGCCTTAACCAGGTGTTCTCTCAAGTTTTTCCCTTTTTGGAAGGAAAAAAGCGGTGTAGCCAACCCCAAATGGTCGACCAACCGCCAATTTCTTTGGATGATCTGCCTCACTTTATTTGCTTTGGGATTGTATGTTAACACACAAGTAAGTTGATCATTCTTTTCCTTGTTCCTTGGTGTTAACAAAGTTTCCCGGGGTGTGAACCATGCTCGTTTGAGTGCATTCCTGACTAGTTTCTTTGGGTACCCTCTGTTACATAGCTTTGTCCGCAAAGTAGCTGCGTTTTCAAAATAGCCGTTACACTGTGTTTCCGCTTGTTCGTTTCTTTTGAAACAGTCAGTAATCACGCCGGACGGCTTCCTTTGAAAATTCAAAACACGGACAGGGGGCCACGTTTTCATTCGAATAAGGTATTTAGATTGTAGTTTGAGCAAGTACCTTTAGTTACTGGAGGGAGGAGACTGTGTTTAATCATTGTTCTATCTTCTTTACAGAATTGGTATTTGAGGGGTTGGACCCCCAGTACCCCACTCCTTTCAAGTACGTTTGATTTGCTGAGCTGATTTTTCAGCTTAAGGTTAGTCTAGTAGACAGTTTACTCCTTAAGAGAGGCTCTCCCATATTCCCGTGATATATTCCTCTTAGAGTAATAGGATCTTTAGTGTATATACGTAAGATCGATTGGTGGAGGTGTCTGATTCACCATTTCTATTGATATAGAGAGTAGTCTGGAGATTTTTTTGCACATAGATATATTTAGGTATTAATGAAATTTATCTAAAAAAAACATTTTTGTCACGAAATTCGGTGTTTCTTTCCTTGTGGTGGGACTTTTGGTTCGCTCTCCACTTCTGGGGTGAAGGACCTGTACATTGATGGGCGAGCAGAGAAGGTTTTTTGTAATGTATATGTTATTTGAGTGTGCTTCTTTTTATGTAGATTGCTGCTGTTTTCCTTGTCCTGAAGAGGCCAAAAGGAATTGATTGGCTGAAACGCGACCGCGTCGACATTTTGGTTTCACAGAGGGCCCCTAAAAAATTGGAATGTGTTGGGACTTAAGAACTTTGCATTGCCTTTGAATTTGTGGAGATATTGCTTTCCTTATGCAATGTATACGCCCTCTTGGATGTCCACACTATTGAAAGGCTGGATCCATAATCGAAAATCTGTTTTAGGACAGTAGCGGAGTTTCGTTTAATGTACATAGGTTGTGTTTTGTAAATATATGTCTTTTGTATATGCTCAGCAAAAAATGATATAAAATGAGATGTGAATTTATACACATACGAAAGGATAATTAAAAGTGTCCTTTTTCAAAAATATTGTTTTATTTGTTCCTCCATACCATTTTTTCTACATTGTGCTTTCCTTACCCAGGTTATGGGAGGGTGATAGATGGGTATACCCCCAATTATTGGAATCCTGTTTTGTGCCCTGGCACAGGCAGTCCGTTTTTTCCAGACTGCAGTGACAGCAAGCACATCGATGAGCACTGCTCACTTCTCACCAGTGGAGAAGTTATGGCATGGCATCATGGCAGATGAGCGCTGTAGGGGAAGGGAAATCCTTTAAAGAGCGTCAGTTTCTCTCTGGATATCCCTTCTGTTTTTGCAACATTGTCGTGGTGTCACCAGGGCTTTAAGTGGAAGCTTTTTCAATATTATATACAAGCCATAGTTATTGCGTACCTATCTTATACAACTAACAACCACTGACAAAGCAAATATTCCTGACTGGATGCAATGACAGAAACAGCAAAATACAAGTTGGGCAGCACACTATGCTAAACGCAACTTTTTAGCATACCTGTTTTTAGGCCATGCCCTTAATTACATTGGCCACGACCCTTTGAGAGCCCTCCCCCCCTCTTCCCCCCCCCCGGTTTTTTCGTCCCACTTAAAGCCCTGCAGAGCACAAATAATGGGGTGACTAATTGGCATATTTAATTCACAGTGACGTCATAGATTACCCAGTTTTGAACCTGCTTATTTTACAAAATCGCCCATTTAGCATGTTTTCACACAAAAGTGAAAGTATCATTTTTTTTCCTTTTTTATTAATCACGTAAGCTTTGCACATTTCATTGTGAAATTGAGCACAGAATGCCGGAAAGAGACAACATTTTTAAACAGACGTAAGGAACTTAACAGCGTTTGGAGGATAAACAAAATATATTGTGTGTAGTTTTAACAGTCAAACTTGCTGTTAATTCATGTTTGTGTTCTGCTGTTCCTTATCCAGCGGCAAATGCTATACATTTGCAGTTCATTTTGTCTTGGGTAAGGAGAGAAAGTCTATAGCAGGTGTGGGGAGACTTCGAGCAGCTGTGTCCATCTCAGACGTGTATCCTGATTGCAGATCATTTTGGCGAGGTTGTTTAGTCTAATGTAACTGAACAAGACTACAATTCACAGGATGCTCCGTAGCCTTTAATACACTGGACTGGGACTGTGTAGTGAAGGATGATCAGGATTCATGAAGTTTCAAGTATATATTTCAAGTAGATGGTACAAGGTGGTAGTCCATAGGTAGTAACTTAAGATGATAAATAAGAACAAGAAAAACCCCACCAGGAGCAAGCTCCTTTTAGCTCCGCCCCAAGCTCCCAACTGAACTCTTCAGAGCAGGGAAACTAACATTCTTCTACATCATCAATGAATGTAAACATTCCAAAAGATGACACCGTGGAAGAGCAAGGAAGAAGAGAGACAGTCCCTACATATTCCTCTTTTATATATAGAAACAATATGTACGATGTCAAAGTATTGGCAAAAGAACCAAAGAGAATAATAAGGAACATCATGACAAGAATAGAAAAAGAGAATAGTAAGGAAAGATAATATAAAAACAGAAAGGGAAGAACGGAATGAAAGAACAATAAATGAATGAGAGAAGGAATTTCATAAGAGAAAAAATGTAAAGAGGATGAAAGAAAGAATATAAAAGAAAGAATTTCATAGAAAAAAGTAGAACGAGAAGAACGGAATGAAAGAACAATATCAGGATGAAAGAAAGAAATTCATAGAAAATAAGAGGAAAAAGAAGATAACGGAGATAGACCATCTTCTCCCTGAACATTAATGAAAGAGAAGAAGTAATAATACAGTAATAAGAGATAGAAAAGAGGACAAAGTACAAATAAAAGGCAAAACGTTGAGGGTTACATCAAAACACAACTGTTGGCCAGACCGGTATGGAGATGAACACCAAAAAACGTAGTTGAAATAAGAAGAAAACAACCATAATATAAACAAAAGGTATTCCTGAAAGAAGAAGCCAGAAGGAAAATTCTAGCTACATAGCGGAAAGAAAGGTGATAACATGACACCTAGAAGGAATACGAACATAAATGAAATTTAAGGTAAAACCTTAATTGCCATGAAAATGAATGAATAAAATCTTTGCGCAAAAGAGGAAACTGGCATAACAATTGTTGAAGAATCACAGAGCTCATGAAAGAAGAAGAAGAAGAATGAAAAAGAATAATGAAGGTTCCGTGCACAAAACCATCAAATTTGAAAACTGATGTCCGCAATTATAATATGAAACAAAAATGTACATTCAATTAGAAGAAACTGAGATAAATTATATTAAATAGCTTGGAAAGCAAAACTCCGAAATGCATCATAAAAATGAAATTAAACATGTCACATTGAGCACTAAAACTAGTAAAAAATAGAGACAAAGGCATATTAGTATATATGGTGTAATAAGTGTAATGGGTGTACACAACACACATTGAAATAATATAGGTGCACGAAGACCAGCTCCAACACCATAAATACCCAAAAGAGAAAAAGAATCGGGATCAGAAAAGTATACAGAGCATATAAAAAGTAATAATGAATTATGTAAATGATGAAAGAGGAAATATGATATATGAAATGCTCAGTAGAATAACAAAAAATCAAAATGTGTATCATCATGAAGAAAGACAGAAAAATTTCAAGAAAGGTGTTCCCAAAACATAGAAGAAAAGTTAAACACGAGATACACATATTATAAGTAAAAACAACTCTGCAACCACACAGCCAAAATTATGAACATGTGAATGAAGCACAGAACGTACTAGATATGACAAGAGCATGAAATGTGCCCATGAGATCATTAACTGGGTAAAATTAAATAAACCATCAAATCAGAAAGAGAATATAAGAAAATTTAAGCAGACAATAATGGAATTAGTAATACAGGTAAACGCAGCAATTAACAGAAGCACATGTTTCACTCGGATACTTTTCTCACTTGACTGCACAGCGTCCAAAAAGTGAAATGGATGTGTCCTGCAGATTGTAGCTTCTGTTCGAAAAGTGCGCTGTAGAGTGTGCGCTAATCTTCCAAGTGTCTTGTTTCATGAGGAGGAGCTGAAGAGAACGATGTCAAAGTCAGAATGCATAGTCCATTCAAAAGTTTTTAATAAACTTGTTCATGAAAGGCTCCAGGGCTTGGCAGGGAAGTGACCACAAATTGAATTGCCCTTTTGAATTCAACGAGAGCGGAGCACCTTGCAAATTAATTTTATTGTGCCACCTCCATGCTAGCAAGGGAATAGAAATACTGGGCTGGGAGAAAAAGATCAAAATGGTGGCACGTGTTTTTCGACGGCATGCCGAGTGGTTCACAGCACGCTGGTGCAGCGAGAATTGCTTTGAGGCGCACCAACAACGTCACAGAGGATGTCAAGCTATCAGTGCGTCAGGAAGATGAAGGTAAGAGCGCGCTTGAGCTCGAGCAGATCTTTACTTTTGAAATTTGAAAGTGACAGTTTGTAAGGTATAGGCATCCGAACCTAGCGCTGGCCACAATGAGAATAAAGATAGAAAACATGTTGCACTAAACTTCACTCAACGCTGGAAATAAGCACAAACACAGACAGGTGCCACAGAGGTACACTCGTAAATCTGCGGGGGGGGGGAATGCGCAAGTTGATGGTGCAATAACGAACTGTTTAGTAAAGCCAGAGTCCATAGTTGAAATAGAAATGCCATAACGGACATTGGAGGACAAAGTCGTTAAGTAGGAGTCCGAAGGGCACAAATACGGACAGCATATTAAGTTAAAAAGATTGGATCAAACAGAAACTCATCAAATGAAGAGACTAGTGTTGTGTTTACTTGCTTCTGTCCTCGCGACTTGCCTCGCGCTGCCTTCTGCCTCGAGCCTTCGCCCAGGGCTCTATGACGTTTACTCGTTCCATGATAGAACCTTGGGCGAAGGTGACGGTTGGGGCGACAGTTGACTTCTGCCAGTTAGAGTGTCAGACGCCTTTTGGTGTCAGGGCTTTACCGGATTAAACTACTATTATTATATCCTTACCTGACTCCGGAATTCATCTTTACAAATTGGCGACGAGTGCCCTGACGCCACTGCGGACCTCCGTTCGTATTCTTCACGACCCTCGTGTACATTTCAGACGGCGTCGATTTCTGACACGTTGGTGCTGGGGACGACCTTCGCGAACCATCGGGACGGCGTTGAAGTCAGCTGTTTAAATTACGGTGAGATCCATGCCGACTTGTGTGATAGCGCTCTCCCGCTTAGACGTTGGATTTTGAAGCATTGACTGTTGCACTTTGCTGCCGTGCGCTATACTCGCTTCACGCCTTGCTTCACAAGGGACGTTGCCTCTTCCTGGCGGTTTCCTGTGTTCATTCTAAGGCACTTCACCTCAGGGTTTCTGCGAGTGCGCACCTTCTGCGTCACTGAAACGCATTGGCGGACATTTTGGATTGGGCTCCACTCAAACCTCAGCGGCCATTTTAGGAGCGTCTTGTACGCATTTACACGTTCAAACCTTCATTTCTTCACAGTGATGCGCTCACTCAAGTTTGATTTAAAGTATTGATGCGCACACTGTCTGCTGCCTTCCCTATCATTTTGGATGGTCAATTATTACATAGTATAGTTCACGGTGACTTCTACCACTGTGGAATTGAAGTTTTACTTCACTATTATTATTACAGTTGGTTCTTCAGTGATGCACACACTGCCTTGTGCATCTTCATGATATTACTTTAGCTTTCTCACGTCGTGTATCTTTTCCTTGTTATCTCTATTTTCCTTATCCTTTCTTATTCTGCTCTTTCACTCTTCTCATTCATTTATTTCTTCACTCTCTTTCTTCTTGTATTTTCTTTCTTCCTTTCATCCTTCCACTTTGTCATGGCTTCAGGCAATATTTGGAACCTTTCTCCACCTCAACCCTTCATTCCTGCGCCAGGTGATTCGTCTCTTAAATGGGAAGATTGGCGTGAATACTTCGAGAATTATATCTCTACTTTTGATGAAGAAGGTGAGGAACTTACTCCAGAAAGGAAGAAGAAAATTTTGCTGCACTGCGTGGGAGCGAAAACTATGAAGATTTATAACAGTATTAATAAGAAAGTGAGGGCTGCAGGGGATGATGACGTCTATGCCCATGCCTTGGAGGATCTTACTAATTACTTCAAACCTACTGTTTGCGTATCAGTCCATAGGTACAAATTCTTTAATCGCAAGCAAAATTCAGAGGAGTCCATTGAAGATTTTGTCTCCGCACTTAAAAACTTGGCTCTGACCTGCAGATTTGGTGGGCTTCATGATGAATTCATTCGTGACCAGATAATTATGCGTTCTGCGAATCGTGAGATCCAGGAGAAACTGTGGGCTAAAGGAGAAGCTCCTCTCCAAGAGATCATTGACATGGTCAAGAGAACAGAATTAACAGGTAGATGCGCCAAGGCTGTTCTTTCCGAAAAGAAAAGTCAACATTCTGAGGAGGATCAGACTATTGTAGCCAAAGTGAAACACTCTAGAAATACTACCAAGACGTCTTCTCATGAACCTAAAACTAGGAATGAATCTTCGTCGAAAGTCATGTTGACTGGTGACAAAAGATGTTTTAGATGTGGGAGCAAATTCCATTTGGCGAATGACAAAAACTGCTCTGCCCTTAAACAGAGGTGTACCAAGTGCGGAATTGTTGGGCACTTTGCAAAAATGTGTCATAGCAAGCAAAGGAAGAATTCTAACGTGAAAGTAGTCGTACCTGATGGATATGACATGTCGGATTCTTCTGATGAGGATGACATGAATCTTTTTGTGCTACTGGTTGATGATGACGTTCTGAATGTGAAGGGCAAAAGCAAAAAACCTGTCTGCCATATGGAGATTGGTGGAGTGAACATTGCCATAGTAGCTGATTCGGGTTCACCCTATACAATTGTTAACAGAGGTGTCTGGGAGGAAAAATTCATTCCTGTGATAGGCCGTAAACTTGCCAGTCCTGACATTTCACCTAAGACTTTCACTGGAGAACCTATCGATATTTTAGGTTACAGGGAACTGCCTTTCTTGTTCAAAGACAGACAAACAGTTAGCAAATTGTACATTTCTGAAGTTGGTCCTTCTGTACTGGGGTGGAGGGACCAAGGTAAGCTGGGCATATTCCTAGATCCTAACAGCCCTGATCCTGTCTTGTCTGTGCAATCAGAGGATGCATATACAATGAATATCAAAGAGAGATTTCAAACTGTGTTTTCTGGGAGAATAGGGAAGCTTAAAGGATTTCATCATAAAATTGAGCTTAAAAAAAATGCCGTTCCGTGTATCCACAAATGCAGGAACATCCCTTTCTCAATCAGGGATGAAGTAAAATCAGAACTCGTTAAGCTACAAAGAGGTGGCATCATCGAACCTGTGGAGTCTGCAGAATGGGTCGCACCTTTGGTTTGCGCTAAAAAATCCAACGGCAAGCTCCGTTTATGTGTGGACCTCAGGGACCTTAATAAGAATATCCTGATTGATCAGTACCCTTTGCCTAGAATCAGTGAGATGTTTTCTCATACCAATGGAGTTAAATGGTTCTCGACTGCTGACCTTACTGCAGCGTACCACCAAGTTGCATTACATCCTGACAGCAGAAGCCTCACTACATTTGTGACTCCATTTGGATGTTTTAGGTTTAAAAGAGTCCCTTTTGGACTTGCCTCTGCTGCAGCTATGTTTCAGAGGCTCATGCATATGCTGTTCAAAGATGAGCCCAACTTATGAATTTTTCAGGATGACATTATGATCATGGGTACCACCAGGGAGGAACATGGCGAGAATTTGTTTAGAGTTCTTAAGACTCTGGAACGGTATGGTCTTACCGCTGACATTCTAAAGTGCAAGTTTGCTGTGACCAGTGTTACCTATTTAGGTCATGAAATTTGCGGTGAAGGCATCAAACCTAAAAAAGAGTTGTTGTCAGCCATCAAGGATGCCCCTTCCCCAAAGAACAAAGACGAAGTGAAGGCTTTTTTGGGGTTGTCTGAATTTTATGCGAAGTTTGTAAAAGACTTTTCTTCTAAGACCTTCCCTCTTAGACAGCTGGTTAAGCAAGGATGCAAATTCGTGTGGTCTGATGAGTGTGAGAGGGCTTTTGGGGATATAAAAGATGACATTTGCAGAGCCCCACCTTTACAAGGTTTTAATCCCTCATTACATTCCATTGTCACCACTGATGCCAGCGGGAAAGGTTTGGGGGCGGTTTTGAGCCAAATTGACAGCCTGGGAATTGAAAGGACCATTGCTTTTGCCTCACGCTCCATTACACCTACTGAGGAAAGATACTCCGTTATAGAGCGTGAGGCTTTAGCATGTGCATGGGGTTTGGGACATTTTCGGCAGTATGTCTGGGGATTTAACATTACCCTAAGAAGTGACCATAAACCCCTGGTCAAGGTACTTACTACTAAAGGTTTACAAACTGCCTCTCCCCGACTAGCACGTATTTCAGTGAGAATGTTGGATTACAATTAATATGTGCAATATGTTCCTGGATCAAAAAATGTGGTTGCTGACTGTTTAAGTCGGTTACCTTTGCCTTGTACAGATGACTCCGTTGGAGAAATCGAATCTTTTTGTGTTGCAAAAATTTTGGATGACATTTCTTGTATTTCGCAACATGAATGGTTATCAGCACAAGCTGGAGACACTACTTTGTGCCAGATAGGAAAGTATATTGTTGAAGGCTGGCCCATAAAGAAAGACTTACCCCACAGTTTACGTTCTTTCTGGGAATTGAGACACGAGTTGTCATTGGAAGATGGTCTTATCCTCAGAAATGGCAGAGTCATACCCCCTGCTTCCCTTCGATCCAAAGTGCTCGATATCTGTCATGAGGGGCATCTGGGTATTGGGAAGACTAAGAGTAGGGTTAAAACCTCTTACTGGTGGCCGGGGTTGGACCTGGAAATAGAGAGGAGAGTGAGAAACTGTCTGGCTTGTGAAAACTCTTGATAAATCACAGCATACCTTGAAACCTCCCCTTCATCCACTGTCAAATCCTAGTATGCCATGGACAAGATTGGGGGTGGACATTTTTGGGCCTATTTGGGAAAATGGTGAGCAGGTTTATCTCATTGTCCTAGTAGATCATTTTTCTAAATGGCCAGAAGTGGAAATTGTACAATCTGCTGATGCTAAAGCCGTCATCAAGTTTTTGAAAAGTGTGTTCATGAGGGAAGGGTTGCCCAAGTGTATTGTAACTGACAATGGCCCACAGTTCGTTTCTGACAGCTTTAAGCGGTTTGTCAATGACAATGGCATTTCTCACAAGACTACTTCCCTGTACCACCCTGCTGGTAATGGTGCAGTGGAGAGGTTTAACCGTGTGGTGAAGGGAATTGTGCAATTGGCCAATCATAATGATCTATCGTGGAGGAAAGAATTGACTCACAATTTGTGGGCTTTCCGTGTGACACCCTGCGAGTCTACTGGCTCTAGTCCTTTTGTGTTATTAAGGGGCAGGACACCTATCACTAAAGACTGTATTGGATGGTCATTCCCCAAGAAAGTCGACTGGTCTGTGGAATCAGTTAATAACAGGATTACACATACCCAGCAAAGGAGTAGGGACCATTATGACTCTAAGCATGCATGCAAACAGGTCAATATTCATGTGGGACAGTGGGTTAGAGTCAAGAGTAGTGGTTTTGTTAAAAAAGGATTTAGCCGCTATTCGCAACCCCTTATGGTCAAAGAAATCTTTTGCAATTCTGCACGTTTGAGTGATGGGAAGGTGTGGCATTTGTCGTCCCTGTCATTGTGCCGGGGAGATGGTACCTTGCCCCCACAGTACTCTGATCCAGGGAGGAGGAGGGGCGGCACCTCTTCTAGATATGATTGGATTCTTGATGACGACATCCACCAGGGATATTCCCATGTAGGTAGCGAGGTTCCACCTTTAAACGATCCTGGGGAGGGCACCAGTGGTTGTTCTGCCTTGAGGGGGAAGTCCAACAGTCTTAGTGACTCTAGTGTTGTTTCCAATGATCAACCGATTCCTGAGAGTTCCACTGGAGAGACCATTGTTCGCACGTCATTGGATTCCACTACTCACAGTGCTGACGATACTCCCCAAGTTGGTATTCCTGATACACCACAAGATGGTTTTCCTCCTCATGAGCTTGACGTTGGTGTTTCCGATGTTAAAGAGTCCATCGTTAGTAGACATGGAAGAGAGATAATTCCTCCAAAAAAGTTACAAGATTTTGTATGTGATTAATTATACATTGTTTCTCCTCCTGCTTGTGATTTTCCTGTACCAAATTTTCCCTTTAGTTCTTTCACTACCTTGTGGTTCCACATATCCTGTTTTATTTTATTCTGTAAATGAGGAGATGTGTTGTGTTTACTTGCTTCTGTCCTCGCGACTTGCCTCGCGCTGCCTTCTGCCTCGAGCCTTCGCCCAGGGCTCTATGACGTTTACTCGTTCCATGATAGAACCTTGGGCGAAGGTGACGGTTGACAGTTGACTTCTGCCAGTTAGAGTGTCAGACGCCTTTTGGTGTCAGGGCTTTACCGGATTAAACTACTATTATTATATCCTTACCTGACTCCGGAATTCATCTTTACAACTAGCGGTGAGGTGCTCTATGAGTAAATGTTCAAGGCACAGTGCATAAAAATTAGAAAGTGCACCCTGGGCAGGAACTCTCCTGAGCAACGCCACACAGGAAGCAGAGAATCCAAACATTGAAGAACAGGCAGAAAGAAATGGATACTCGCTTCTTGGCAGCTGAAAGGGAGAAAAGCAGTCACACATGCAGCAGGGACTGGCACTGTTGGGATGAGGGCGACCGGTGAAATGGTCACTGGTGGGGTTCTTCATGTGCCAGTATGCTTGTGACTAAGTTCTCACACGAAAATAAACTTCATTACCTTGTATTGGCTTGAAATTGAAAGTCTTTGTAGGTGGCACGTTGAAGTAGATAACAGTAGGTCCATTTCAGAAGGATGTCCAAATCGTCACCAAAATTGTAGTGAAGGATGATCAGGATTCATGAAGTTTCAAGTATATATTTCAAGTAGATGGTACAAGGTGGTAGTCCATAGGTAGTAACTTAAGATGATAAATAAGAACAAGAAAAACCCCACCAGAAGCAAGCTCCTTTTAGCTCCGCCCCAAGCTCCCAACTGAACTCTTCAGAGCAGGGAAACTAACATTCTACTACATCATCAATGAATGTAAACATTCCAAAAGATGACACAGTGGAAGAGCAAGGAAGAAGAGAGACAGTCACTACAGACTGGTACCCGGGTGAAATAAAGTCCTCAACAGGAACTGCCCGCAAGCTCTGAGGGCAGAACCGTTAACCTAACAGGTGGGGAAGAAGAGCGCCCAACCCATCCCTGGGGTGTCAAAAGGATGAAAGCTCTTCTAGAAACCAGAATTGTGGTTTTTGGGGGAAAAAAAAGCACCTCCACTTGGTCACGTGACTTGCTATCGGGTCTCCCAAACACCAGAGGGAGGGCAGAACATCTTCGGGATCGAAGCATTCTGCATGGGCACTGCTGTACTGAAGCTTCATGAGAGGCACTGCTATACCAGGCTCTGCTGGCCTCGGAGCACTGCTCTGCTTGGCACTTTGTACTGAAGTCTACTGAGCTGGGCACTGCTACACAGGAGCCTGCTGGGCTGGGGACACTACTGCCTCTGCAGGGCTAGGGGCACTGCTATACTGACGTCTACTGAGCTGGTGGCGCTGTACTGACTGACTTCTGCTGAGGCAAGGCCAAGAGCACTTCTATACTAGGCACTGCTGGATTAACAGCTCAGCTGTACTGGGCAGTGCTGGGTACATGCAACATTCCGCGACTGTCTCTAGCAATGTATACAGATGTGACGTGACTCTCAGGAACTGTCTCTAGATGAGATGCCAGACTGTCTAGAGCTCTGTGTGGAGTAAGACTGTTTCTAGAGCTGTATGCGGATGAGATGGTAGATTGTTTAGAGCTGTTGATGCAATATTACGCGACTGCCTTTAGAGATGTATACAGAAAAGATGTAAGATTGACTAGAGAGCTCTTAGTAAAAGATTTGTGAGTGTTTCTAGAGCTGCATACAGATTAGATGGAATAATCTCTCTAGCGCTGTCTATGCAGAGATGTCACTGTCTAGAGCTCTAAATGGAATAATTGTTTGACTGTTTCCAGTGCTGTTTACAGATGGTGTGAAAGCATTACAGATGGTGTGAAAGCATAACAATTATGAAAAAAAATGACAAGATGCGCTAAATGCGTTTTGCCAATGGTAGCCGCCACATTTCACTCTAATCACAGTGTCTCCGGTACACTGTATTCTAATGAGTACAGCACAAATAAAAGGGGTATATTTATTTAACAAACGTTCACGCACGCACGTTTTTTGCAGCCCTCCCCCTTTTGCCGCCCTAGGCGGCTGCTTAGTCTTGCCTAATGGTAGAAATGGCCCTGCCTCCATGGTGCTCAGGTGCCCGCCCGCCCACCCAGTAAGTCTTGGTTTCCCTTTTCTTGTACATTTTAAATCCCTTCCATTTCCCCCAGCTTTCTCGTCTTCCTTTCTCCATTTTCACCACGCTCTATTTCTTACTCCTGCTTTCGAACTCCTCCCTTGGTTCACCCCTCTTCTGTCATTCTCTTCCCCCAGTTCTGTCATTGCGTCTTCTGCTCACATTTGTCCTTGTCTTCTTTTCCTTTCTCTTCTTTTCCTCTCGTTCATAACCTTTCCCCACCTCTTCCTTATACCCACTTCACCCTCTACCCTGCCCTTTTCGCTTGTGCACCCCTCTCCTTTCTTCTGATGCCCATTTTATGCATCCATGTGCTGACCCTCTTCCTTTTACACCCTCTCCGCCTTCTTTCCTAGTTCTACCCTTTTTTGCCCTTCCTCCCTCATGTTTCTCTCCCGTTCTCATCTTTGCGCATTCTCTTTATTATCCCCATGTGGCTGTTATCTTCCATTCCTTCTTCTTCGGGATTCCTTTCTCTCTCTTTCCATTCCCTCTTCTTCATTCATTTATTTGAGACACTCTTCTTGCTCCTTTTCTTTCCACTCCTATATGCCCAGCATTTCAGAAAGAGGTAGATAAGTATGTTTAAGTGAGTCTGCGCCTGCAGAAGCTGCACACTGTTCTCTGCTGTCTTCAGTGAAGGCTCCTCTATGCCTCATAGTGTGCTTGGCAGGGAATTCCATAGTTTCCTGCCACTCCTCCATCCTCTAGACCCTACTACACCACAACCTCACTCAACTATACTTTCAGCACATTTCCCTCTGAATGAATTCAGATAATCAAAGCCACCAATCTCATGTGTAACATTTGACCCATTTAGATCACTGGCATCAAACCTCTTGCCATCACCCTATAAGACCTTCTCTGCTTGTCCAGTGTATCCAACCATTCCCTTAATTCTTGCACATACCCTCATGTTCCGATCTGCTGTTATCCTACCTCTTTAAGAACAAGCATTTGCAATGCAATAGGTCTCGCATTTACTAGAGTTTGAGCTATTGGCATTGTAGATTACAATGCCTTTTATTAATGTGTTGATTTTTCAAACAAATAAATAAAAGGCATTGTCATTTACAATGCCAATAGCATGAACTCTCGCAAATGCGAGACCTATTGCATTGTAAATGCTTGTTTCAGGTGTTTAGCGTTTATGGCCTCCAGGCTTCCCTTGCTAGATATCTGAGTGGGTGGTAATCAGGCCTTGCCTGGATTGCGAGTGCCATGACTGCCTGCAGCTGACCCCCTTGCTGGCCATTCGCCTACTCTCCGGTGCCAGTATGGATGTATACTTGCAAACACTACGCCCCCACCCGAAATAGGTGCCCGGTGCTGTCACACCTGTCACACCGTTTGCACCACTCTAATCTGCTTAAGGTTCCTGTGACCTCAGTGACAGAGTCATAGTGACTGGATCACTGTTGCTCTAGGGTGTGCTGCTTCATAGGCCTGCCCGCAAGACTGGAGATGAAAGTCAGTATTAATTGTGATGGACAGTCCTTCAAGGTTAAACCACACCTGCCACTGCTAGGGTTCACCTGCTGGTGCTAAGACCCCAGGGCTTCTAAGGTCTAGCATGGGAAAATGCTCCCTCAATAGAGTGGTCTGGTGGACTGGTCATGAAGGCTTGAACCTGGTTCTCCAGTTCCAAATTCGGTAGCTCTGGCCATAGTGCCACATCCTCTCCCCCACTGAGCACCGTACTGCCCCACTGAAAGAAACTCGCACTACTTCAGCTACAACCTAATTGTGCCCACTATAAACACCTGGAAGTGGCTCAATTCAAATTATGCACTAGACAAGAGTAATATGCTGCCTAAATAAAAGTAACAACATCCCGGAAAAAGCAAACACTCCTAGGGAATGCAAGATTAAGTAAAGCATGTGAAATGTAAGCAGAAACAACATGGTCACCTTAACGATTTCTCACTCACTATTTAGAAATCAGTGAGTGCTTTTACCTGAAAAGTTAAGGACATGACTAAAGGGCACAGAAAGGACCCTTTCAATGTCCATTGCTTATATCCTTACAAAACGTAAGCAGTATGGTTTAAAAAGACCACATCCATAAACACAAAGCCGTGGTACACATTTTGTTTTCCAATCCACCCATCAACCAGGTATTGCAGTACCTTCAGGATTGGTGTACTTCCCCCACCCGGGGAAAACAATGCTGTTCAAAGTGAGACAGGAAAACAAAAGTAGCGCTTCACTGCAAACTCTGTAAAGTGGCGCTAATGTGTTTAGGTGTGAATAAAACCAATCTGGTCACTTTGCAAGCACTCTGTCTCGCTTTATTTTGTTATGTATTTATTTTTCATATTTTAAACCTTTTATTTCTCTCCGTCCCGAGGCTGCACTTTGGAATAGAAAAATGTCAGAAAAAGGGCATTTCTAGCAAGAGTGTTTTTGCTTTTTGGGATCCATTTCACAGGGAAGCAAATAAATGAAAGAAGGAAAGAGGTTGTGAACCGTTTCTTCAAGTCACGGTTTTCAGTAAGTGAGGAGCTAGACAGAAAGACGGACTAGGAGGAAGAAAAAGGGAGGAGGAGGGCAGCTGCCAGCGCAGAGCAGAAGTGGACATTGTCTATGTCTTCTCTGGGCAGAGTCCTTTTCCTTCTCTGCTCGTACCGCACGTCCCCGAACGTCCACGAAAGCAAGCCGAGCCTTATCTGAAGGCCTTTGCTAATTCTGCTGTCCTGGGACACAATTTTGAAAAGAAAAAGTAGGGGAACGGAATCGTTTTAATCAAAGAAGTAGGGGCACGCTGTGCCCTGCCGATCCTGCCCTTTTCGACCACTGGTTTGAACCCCCCAATAAAAGCAAAGTGCTCGGCGAAGATCAGGTGTTAAAAAGGGGACAAGGGCAGCACCCGGGCATACCTTGCCCTCTCTATGTTGGCCCACCCACCCACACCGAATTGCGGGCATTTTTAATGCCAGTATCCAGCATGTGTTGTCAGCCACGTCTGCCTCGTAGTGTTACGGTTCGACGCGAGTGCATGTGACAAGATCATCAAGAGTCACAAACTCAAATCCCAGCAGGCTGACTCCGCCTTTCATCCTCCAGGGATAATGCCCGGAGTACCACTGAGAGGCATAAAAAAAACAGGTCGTTTGAGTGTGTGCACACAATTCGGTAATGATTATACTTTGGAAACAGTCCTTGCGAGATTATGTAGTAAAAGAAATACTTCATGACAGCCGAATTCCAAACGGTTGCGACAGTTATCCAACATTTGTGGAGCGCACCGCTGCCGCCAGGGGACCCGGATGTTTGGGGGGGGAGGTGTGCTTGGAGTATGTTCTATGTCTGAGGGGCTGCGTGAGATTCTGTCACACAGTAGTGTTGAACCTGTTGCTGTCAGCAGGCGTGCTGATGAGCCAGAGCCACCGAGATGGGACAAAGAGTACGTCATGTTGTTCCTTTCAATCGTCTCGGTGTGGAGAATCAGGTAGCTCCGAGGTCTCCTATGGAAGAATCCTCTGGGAGTACTGGATTCAGTAGATCTATTTACATGCTGACAGATTTGTCAGTGGTGTTTTTTTGAGAGTCCAAGATCATGTTATAGTCTGCAGGTTGCTGAGCTATGTTTTATCGTACACCGATTAGAAGGAAGGCTTCAGCAAAAAGTCTATCTCCGCCCCCCACCTCCAAAATAAGGTTTGCGTCTCATCTTGTCCTGTCCTTAACAGGCACGCAATTTCAACAGATTGCCTCCGACGTGCTGGTCCCAATGCTGTGTGGTAACCAAGCCATAAACATGATGAACACGATGAACCTGTTCCGTGGTGCCTTCCACGCGACATCCAGAGGCCACGAGCAGCTATCAGCCGCCGCTGAATGAACAATGAAGTAACATCAACACCAACAGGCCGTGAGCAGCGGAAGGCGCTGTGTGATATTATTCAAACATAATGCAACAGAATGTCACAGAAAACTGAACACCTGCTATATGTCCGCTTAAAGTACACCTTAGAAAGGCGCTGCTTCGTGGAGAGGGTATCTAACTAGCAACATATCTATTTTACGGGACTGCCATAAGCGATCTGAAAGCACCAACGTCATCATGACGGAAAGACAAAACACAACAAGCATTGCCGCGAGTGGTGCGCAAGAGCTTTTCAGGGAGCAGGCCATCTGTTTTGCATAATGGTGCACGAGTCTGGGCACGATAATGCAAAACTGATGTTGGCCGTGCGGGAACAGAGACCAATAGGCCGTAGGTGGGGCAAATGTGGGACATGCGCCTGCATTTGCCCAATTGCGTGCTGTCTTTGTTAGAAAAACGCACGCAACACCCAATAGCCTGCAAAGATAACAAAACCACATGCATGAGCGTGTGGTCAGCTTTCAGAAGCCCCTACATGAAGTCTCGCTGTGCGAGCAGTGCTACGCACTGCAACGCTAGGCGTGAGACCTAAAAACAACTACTGAGACTTTTCTGCCAAAACGTCACCCAATGTCTCAACTACTCTTTTTCTCCCAAATACAAGAATAAACTAGTGTTCTGTTGTCTAAAACTATGAGGCCTATTCACAAGCTGCGTTTTATAGTATGTTTAGTGGTACTACATTAGTGTCAAACCTGCAAAAACGATTTGTCACATCTGATACCACCTGCAACCCCTGTTCCCAAAAGGGACGAATTAGAGTGCAGAACAACGTGAAGGAAGTCAGAATTTGCGGATCTGCCCCTCAGACATCTGTTGGATGCACCACGGAAGATCTTGCTAATCCTGTGTGGGGTGAGATATACATGGTGCAGGAAGTGAAATTGTATAAGTTGAATCTGTACGTTTCGTGTTCCCTGTTTAACCGATTACAAGCATCGGTCCCACTTTTGTAATATCAGTCCCAAGCGCAAATTTCCACCAGTCCCGCAATCGCGCATGCTTTGCAGCTGGTCTGCTCCGCAACACGGAGTATAGATGTGTGATTGTCCTCTTGGTACTCCCTCACCCCTGTTAAAGCCGCTACAAGAGGTGCCTTTGTGGGAGGCTGCTCCCGTTTAGAACCCCAGGTCGTACGCATTGCATCCTGTAGGGCCAAAAACAGTAAGAACTGCTCCTGACCTAGCCCGTGATCCCACACCAAAACATCGAAGGCACAGAGACCTTCCTCAGTTACCACGTCCTCGTATGGCCAGGTACTACCTACACCCCCTCCTCCCCACTCAAGACCCAGAAAGGGGCAGGAGAGAAGTTTGGATGCGGGGGGCGTAACACCCCCCGGCCATATTTATTAAAAAAAGATTAATAAACATTTATCAAAATTGACAATATTTACATAATGTAGCAGAAAATATACTTTACACTGATTACAATTGATAAGTACAGATGTCCGATGGCTAACCTTAACATAACTCTAATACAAAATGTTTCCTATCCATATCTAACATATCTTTAATAATCATTACATTATTTATTTTCTGCGTACCTAATAGAGCCTACGGCAAGGTCACTAACTGGTGTCAGATCCTTATCAATTTCTAACCACACCCTCCAGCCGGAGTGTGCATGCGCAGAGGGCCAGGCCCGTTCACCGTGAGGGTACTCACCCCCCCCCCCCGGTTACCCCCATACGCTCTGTACCTGATCTCCATAAAGGGGCCCTTGCAGCTGTGTGCCATTTACTGGCGCCGTTGTGCACGTGCGTGATGGCCAACCAGCCTAGAGAAAGCGTGACTCCCTCCTCCCCCGCACCCAACTGCCCCTGGAGTTCTAGGAGAGACCACTTGGGTGACCCCATTCAAGAATGGCGCCGCCCTCTAAGGACCTTAAATTTACTGCTCACCAATCATGACCTTACTGCCACAGGCTAGCAAAGTTGACCGACTATCTAGCCGCCCCCCCTGCGCTCACTAGAAGGTCATCCCACGCGACTAAGGCCACCCAACCACGCCAAAATATTCTCTAGGAACACCTCATTGCCTACTTTGGACAGGTCTTTTAGGAAGCACGGTTCACCCCTAATACACCCATGGGCGATGGTCTGTAAGTGGAGAGCCCTGAAAAGTCTCTCAATTTTATTATTTATTCTCCTCGCGGAGTGGTTCAAAGCCTTTACAGATTCCCCTCCCCTCCATTGGAATCGGGGTATCATCTGAGACCACCCGATAGTGCAACCCTGGCATGTCTTGGCTAGCCAGCCTATTTCTGGGACTATAGATTCTACCAACCCTCTTCTCCCCAACTTTGCTAGATCGTTCCCCCCCCCAAGTGCAGCACGATTATATTGGGAGGAGCCCCACCCTTCTTTAATAAGTCCAGTATGATACCCCTGAACTAACTGAAGCAGAGACCCCCCTTTCCCATGACATGTTATTTCAAAATCTGCCTGCCGTGCTCTGTCCCTATAATTTCCTGTAAAGAAAAAAATTGGACAGACGCCTTACATATGAATGGCCAACAATCCAAACTGTCTGTGGTCTTTCCTTTGGTGTTGATGGTCCTTGCGTTGCCCAATGCGGCTGTTGTGGTGTCCTCAGTTTCCCCCCTGCGTGACAGGTTTGAGAAACTGTAATGAAAGCAGAGAAAGACACATGCATCAGCATTTTGTGAATTAACCCACTCACAGCATATGCATTTGCACATAGCGTTTATAACAATTGGAGGACCATCTCCCAATCCTTTGTACATTGCTGCTAGGCAGACCCCTGGCTGTTGCTTCAGTGGCAGCCCCTATCCTAAAGGAATGTCAGTGGGACCCCATCCGCATGTATCAGCAAAGGCCCCCCTTTGTCACATGGTCTAACCTGCAGGTAACTCTCCACATGTGAAAGAGGACAACATGGGTTACCATGTGCCCGGTGAAGTACCACCCCATCACCTCGTGCCTCCTGATCCGTTTTGAACTTCCTAATTGATATTAGTAATGTGTCACCCTTCACCCTAATGCGGTCAAACTGTAGGCCGCCGTGTACATCAAGTTTGTTTTGGGCCACTAATTCCCCAATCCTGAATGCTCCTTAAAAGGCCAATGAAAATGCTGCAGTGAACAACCGTACTTCCCCTGAGATGCTGCAAATTGCGGGGAGGGTCCCTAGTAATGACGTCATGAACTCCACCCCGATTGGCTGCCTTGTGTCTGGGGCGACCCTTGGAGGCGTTGCCAACATTTAGAGCCTTCCTAACCGTAAAACTGTTAGTGGGATCCCCTTTGTCGCTGATCTGGGCAAAGAAGGAGATCGCCACCACATGCCGCTTAGCTGCTGCAGCAGAATGCCCATCGCTCTTTAAAAAACCCAGGTACTGAAGGAGCGCCCCAGTGTCGGGCCATCTCTCAGCCCACCCCATTCCCAAGAATGAACAATATTGCCAGAACGCCCCTTCGTATGCTTTCCTGGTCCTGGGTGCTAGGCTAGCTGCCACGAGGTCCGGTAGGTGGGGGCACCAATCTGCCAGAATCGTTCTGGGTAGGGGGTGGCATGGGCTGCCGCTGCATGGGAGGTGCGCCCTAAAAACCTGCATCTTAAATCGAGAAAGTGCATCAGCAGCATGATTAAGGACACCAGGCACGTGTTTAGCTCTCAATTGTATATTCAGTTTCATGCATCTGAGAACAATCTCCTTCAAAAGGCGGAGGATCATCTTACACCGGGCTGCTTACTGGTTGAAGCATTTGACGACGGTCCTGTTGTCTGACCAGAAAACCACGGACTGATTACGCAGTTGCTCTGGCCATAAAGTCAATGCCACCCAGATGGGGAAGAGCTCCAGGAAACCGATGTTACCCGTCAAGCCGCTCTCCAGCCATCGTGCAGGCCACCGTTGTGCCACCCACTCGGTACCGAGTATGGCACCAAATCCCTCACTGCCTGTGGCGTCAGTTATTAAACCCAACTCCACGGAAGCAGTGGGCGGACCGGGCCACACTACTGCCATTGAAGTCCTGCAGGAATGCCTTCCAAATTCTCATGACCTGCCGAACCTCAGCTGACAGCCTTGTGTGGTGATGTTTCTCCCTGAGCCCCACCATGGCCTGTGAGATTGATCGTGAGAAAGGTCTTGCCATTGGAATAACCCGTAATGCGAAATTTAGTTGGCCTACTGTCTGCTGCAGCTGCTGGAGTGTGACCATCTCTTTGCTCAAACATAGCTGTAAAGCAGCTCTGAACTTGGCGACTTTGTCCATGGGCAACCTAAAGCACTTCTGAATGGAATCTAACTCGATGCCCAGGAACTCTATCGTTGATGCTGGCCCAACTGTCTTCCCCGGGGCCAAAGGAACCCCAAAAGCCTGCATGAGCGCGCAAAACTCCTGCTGCGCCCACCCACACTCCGGGAAGCCCTGTGCCCCCAAGATAAGAAAGTCATCCAGGTAATGCATGACCCACTGATGCCCTGTCTTCTGTCTGAAAACCCATTCCAAGTTTGAACTGAATCTTTCAAAATATGCGCATGACACAGAGCAGCCCATTGGCATACACATATCCATATAAAAACTTCCCTGAAACCTAAAACCAAGCAGATGGCAATCGTCCGGGTGTACTGGGAGTAACCGAAAAGCTGATTCTATGTCTGATTTCGCCATCAATGCTCCCGGGCCCAACCCCCTGAGCATCTCCACCGCTTGGTCAAAAGAAGCGTAT
The DNA here is from genome assembly GCF_964204655.1 of Triturus cristatus. Taxonomy (NCBI): domain Eukaryota; kingdom Metazoa; phylum Chordata; class Amphibia; order Caudata; family Salamandridae; genus Triturus; species Triturus cristatus. The sequence goes on along the minus strand of NC_140579.1, from coordinate 184,863,678 downwards.
TTTACACTGCAAAACTCATCATCATTCAGTGAATTTCCCTTGGGGGCTGACAGGTTGTGAATGAGTCTGAATTCTCCTTCTACTTTTTTGGGCACTACCCCCAACGGGGAGCAGACAAAATTCTCAACAGGTACAGACTCAAATGGGCCCGCTATTCTACCTAGGCGCAGTTCCTTGTCAATTTTTGTGGACACTATGCCTGGATTGGCACGTGCAGAGAGTTGGTTCTGGCACTCTGGTGACCCCACATAGTTTAGAGCTGGTATCCTAAAACCGTCCCTGAAACCCTCCAAAAGAGTTCTTGCAGTAAGGTGGCAGGGATACTTGTTGAGCCATGGTGTCAATGGCGTTACATCAATGGGAGACCGAGATTTGAGCGGGGTCACCGATTCACTCCTGTTTTTTCCTACCCTTATCCTTTGATTTTTTGAGGCATTTGGATTCGGGGTGGGATGGGTTGGCACAAATGGAACATGCATGTTTGAACCTGCACTGATCCTGGGGTCTGGTGCCAGTCTGTCTATTAAAATCCCAGTACGTCCCCTTCCTCCCCCCAGTGCCGTTCGAATTATTGGTGTAACTTGTGTTATCCTGCGACCGAAAGGAATGAAAAGGCTGAGAGGACTGGCTCTTTGTGTTACTATGTCCTTCACCCCCAAAAAGACCCAACCATGCTATTGTGTTGATTCGGTCCCATGACAGCGATGGATCGGATGCCTTAGCCACCCTGAAATTCATATCAACTCCAGATAACCATTTCGGCCTAAAAATTCATGCTCAGAGCGGGACTCACCGACGTCCAACATTGGCAATGTTGGCAGCTTACCTGCTGCAGTGGTCCCAGGTGCCTCCTGCTGTTTCCCTGATGCCGCACTGGGAACTGACAATCCCTTGTTCTCCAGTGTGCTGGTACTACCCCCTGAAATGATAGGTAATGGTGCAGCTGGCCCTTCAACAATGTTTTCCCCAGGCCTGCATTAAACTGAGACACAATTTGCTTTGCCTCTGCCAAAGCATCGGTACCTAACTCCTTAGCCCCCACAGTTGGAGGAAGGATGCCTGCCTTCCCCAACCATGGCAGGATTGCCGCCAAATGTGACACTGTCTTGTGGGACCCCGGGACCCCCGCCCCCCCGGTGGTGTCTCCCCCGTGGGTGTGGGCTGTGCAACAGGCACAGGGACCCCTGTGCCAGTGGGAGGCACTCCTGTGGGGGCGGGTGGGGGCACAGTAGTCACAGGGAGGGCTGGCAGTGGTGTTGGGGCGCGCGGCGCCACTGAAGGCGCCAGTATTGGCCCTGGAATCACAGGGAGAACTGGTAGTGGTGTTGGGGTATGCGGCGCCACTGGAGGCGCCAGTATAGGTACTAGGACGGGTGGCGTTATTGGTGGAGCTGGTGCTTGGACCGGTGCCAACGGAGTCTCTAGTACTGGGACCGGGGTGGGTGCCGGGACATGAGGGACCTCATCCTGAGGCACAAGTGGCACCTGAGGGAGGGACATGGGGGATGGGCGCAGCAGGATTGTCTCCCCTGGGAACCTGGGGGATTGGAGTAGCAGGTTCTTTCCCCACTGGTTTCTTTGCTCTAACCCTTTTTGGGATTGGGGGAAAAGCTGCCTTGGGGGGCACATTGGTGCGCCTAGCCCTCCCCTCCTGACCCTCCACTTTCTCCCTAAGGTTAGCAAGGCCATGCCCGAGCTCGTCCACCTTTTTCATCATTTCCTCCATTAGCCTCTCCATACGAGAGCGCTGTTCTCCCCTCTTCGCTTTTCCCGCCATTACTTCTACCACTCACAAAGGTACTCTGACCCAAAGTAGACTGACCCCACACCTGTTTAAAATGATTGCGGACTATGGGAGCGGTGGGTTTATCGCAAAATGCCCCTTGTGTTTATATTGCAACCAGTTTGTTCTCATACAAGGAGACAGTGTAGACCCAAAAGCAACCGTACCGTGAAAGGGCTTCAAATGCCCATGATAAACCTTTACATGCACTGCCTATGACACCATAAACATTTACTTTCGTTCAATGAGACCTCAAAGCAAGAGAACAACCCAGAGACAGTGTTATATATGCAATGCAAATAAAATGCCCCTCAAAACAGATCAGACTTTGCTTAATTGCACGCTTATCAATTTAAGAAAACAGGCCTGCTATTGACACCAAACTGTTAAAACGATCGCCGCCGCGCGGTGATTTGATTAGTTGTTCGCTTAAAAAATTGTCGGTAGAGAACCTCTAGTGTCTGGTACTATTAGTGCTCCCCACGTGCGTGAATAATGCCGACTCACAAAGCCTGAATGGAAAACCAAATTTGGCCGCTGTCTTTTCACCACGTGCGCTAATCCCCAACAGCTGACGCGCGGTGAGCAACTCTTCCCCCTCAAGCCTTAAAAGTGGGCAATACCCGGGGCAGGGAAAACTAAGCGGCAATGCTTTCGCCGCGCACAGCTGACGCGCGGTGTTCTAACTAAACGGAGGGGTGAGTGCTCTACCTGCACAGAAATTGAAACGGCCAAGGTGATGCTGGACCCGACCGCACTCTCGTCTCCCCAGCGCCGATGTCACGGTCTCCTTTTCCTCGAACCCGGATGCCACTGGCCACGCGATCATCCTCTCGTCGCCAGTGGAAAAAACCCGGATACCACCAGATGACCAGGATCCACACGGGGATATCTGCAAAGGTGGAAGCGCCAGCAACCTGCAAAATAAAGCAAAACAAAAGTTAAAGCCTCCTAGCGAGGCTTGGGGGCAAGCTGGGGAGCAAGGAGCAAAGAGAAAGACTCCTGTGCTCCCCAGCCCTTTATACCCCTTGGTGGCCCGGCTAGGGCTACTGGCCGGACGTTGTCCCTTCGCGTGACCCAGAAGTGATTCTAATCACTTCCGGGTCACGCCTCCGGGCCAGGACCTATGTGGAGGAGGGTGCACGACAGGCCCGCCTCCTGTTCTAGAGGGGGCCGGCTCGACCGCCATACTTTTGGCGTGGCCGATGCCGGCCCCGCCGTTCTAAAGTTATGATTCCCGACGCTTTCAAATACCGGACCCAAAGCGCGGTCCTCAAGCCTGCGCATTCTGCAATGTTGGTATTTATCCACATTTATTTTGTTTTGCGGCCAGGGCTACTGGCCGGACGTTGTCCCTTCGCGTGACCCAGAAGTGATTCTAATCACTTCCGGGACACGCCTCCGGGCCAGGACCTATGTGGAGGAGGCGGGCCTGTCGTGTCACTAGGGTGCACGACAGGCCCGCCTCCTGTTCTGGAGGGGGCCGGCTCGACCGCCATACTTTTGGCGTGGCCGATGCCGTCCCCGCCGTTCTAAAGTTATGATTCCCGACGCTTTCCAATACCGGACCCAAAGCGCGGTCCTCAAGCCTGCGCATTCTGCAATGTTGGTATTTATCCACATTTATTTTGTTTTGAGAATAAATATAGCCATAAAATGGTGTATTTCCTCATATATTTAACTCTTGGATGTGCACTCAGACATGGATGCCTGTCAGGTTTTAGCAAATTAAGCAGCCACATATCACAAACACTACACTCACAGGTACATATTAGCGCTATACTACAAGTGTATGTTAAAATATGCCTGTATTTATGGAAATCTCATCTTACATTATTTGTTTTTTAACTCTCTGTTGTCTATCGGCTCAGCTGTTTGGAATGTATGAAAGCCAGCATGGGAAGTCTCTCACAAGAAGCACCATTGTCAGTATTTTTCCTCTTTTAAAAATAAATACAGACAGGAAACACATTGTTTTCGGTCTGTATTTATCTCCAAAAATCAGTAAAAGCGGAAAACCAGAGGCCTTAGTCATAATACACCTGCAGTCCCAGATATTTAATTTAGTTAAACCGCCAATTCAGTTAAGTGCTCAGCTTTATATCCCGACGGACTTCAGGGCTCGGAAGCAGTGGAAATAAACAGGATTTATCTAAATTAACACAGAGGCCTGATATGGCTCCAAATGCAGTCAACAGAGCCATGACCTTTGGCAGTACCGTTGGGTCAGCTCTCAGGTAAATCGATGTGTGGTCTGCATAAAGGGAAACTATTTGGGGTTGTCCAAGCACCACAAGACCCCACTGTGGCGCAGGAACCTGAAGCATGCACCCCAAGAGCTCCACTGCCAAAGTGAACAGCAGTGGTTAGAGGGGCAGCCCTGTTGTGTACCTCTAGCCACTGGGAAAGAAGCAGATATCGCGTCCCCCGTGCACACCCTAGCAGTCGGATTTGTGTACAGTTACGTTACCCAGTGCAAGAAGCGAGAGCCAAACCCCATGTGTGCCAGGACTACCATCAGGTAAGGCCAACCCAAGCTGTCAGATGCCTTCTCGATGTTGAGCGAGGTAGCCCAACCCTTGGTTCCAGTGCATCTTGCCCAGTTCATAACATGGAATAACCACAAGTTATTAAAGGTATTGTGCCCGGGTATAAAGCAGTTTTGGTCAAAATGCACTAAAGAAGAACTTTTGTAGTGAGACGATTAGCCAGGACCTTCCCAAGAGCCTTGCTATCCAGATTCAGGAGACACAGGCGTTGATAGGATGTTACATTTAGGAAATACCGCCCTGGTTTGGGAAGGACTACAATCACCATTTCCCTCATAGAGGTCAGCAAGGTTTCACTAGTCAACACACATTCTTGCACCTGAAGGAGTTGCGGGGCCAATCGAGTACTGTAATGGCCATAACATTAAATCGGGAACCCGTCTGTACCTGTAACCTTCCCTCGGGCTATCTGGGCTATCGCCTCCAGGTATCTTTTCCAATGTGATTGGGCTAACCAATTCCTGTTGCTCGAGGGGGTCAACTGATGAGGTATGGACATGTGTCCAATATGCAGTAAGTGCATCTGGGTGTATCTCAGCGGGCTCTCTGTACAGAACCTGGAATAATGTTCAAATTCCCCATAGATTTCCTCCCGCATGTTTAATTACTGCCCTGAATGCAATTGGATTGCTGTGATCGGATGTCTGGGGGATTCCAAATGTATCGGCTGTGCCAGTAGGCGAATCGCCTTCTCTCCATGTTCGCGTTGTTGCTGTGTGTATACCTTAAAATCAGAATTTAGACAGCTGATTGACCAATTGCCTGTATTCCTTTCGTAAGGCCAAAAGAGCCGGAAATTGGTCACAGTCCATCGGACAGTCTCGCTCCAACTCTCCCAAATGACCCTCTATCCCAGTCATATCATCATGCAGCCCACTATGTGCCCCATAATATGCTGTTTTCAGACATAAGCCACACAACAAAACTTTTAATGCATCGCATTCGACTAACGCATTTGATGCCATCCCTTCTTTGTCCTAGAAGTAAGCTTCAATGGCCTCACCAATCTGACAGCAGAACCCTATATCGGCTAAGGCATCAATATGTAAGCGCCAAGTGGGACTCCTTGGTTTGGATCTCCCCTACTTCAGTGAAATCAGTTAGAGATTATGGTTCTACAGGGTCTTGGCCAAATGTAGATTGTGTGCCATCGAGTAATGGGAGTATTCTCTTGTCGGTGAGGTGCAATGAACACCAAATGTCCCCTACTTGTAAATCATGAGCCTGTGTATTCAGTTATTGTGAGACGAAGCAAGAGTGTGCCCCTAGAAGAGGGGGAGTGGATCTGTCCATCACTAGGTCAAGCACTCCATTGTAAACCCCGCACCAAAGTGTATATGCTGCTGGATCTGGGAGAAAGATGGGTGTTGGGGTCGGATAAAATGCGGGTTGGACCTTAGTTGGGGCGTAAACCGCTACAAGTGTTAAGGGTGTTCCATCGAGCATACCTCCCACCACGACATAGCGATCCTCAGAGTAATTCTTTCTTAGTGTGTGACGTCGTAAAGGGCACACCCAGGGCCACCCATATCAGTACATCCCTTGCATACCTAGAATATATGGTACCATAGATCCCGCCGCCATTGTCTACCGAGTCCTAGAGTTATAAGGTGCGTCTCCGGGCGACAAGCGAAATGGGCCGCACGTCTCTTCAGGTAACAGTACATCTTGTGACACTTAGCATATGAAACCTTTACCTCTCGCATTCCACATGAGAAACCTGTATACTGGCACTGTCATGACAAAGTGCAGTTAGAAACGCGCACTCACTACAAGACCGAAGCCAGTCAGATGACTCTAGCATCCAGCACTGCTCAGACACGTTACTGATCCCCCCCCAACAGGGTCTCAAACTTCCTTCCCCTAGCCATTGCGCAACTGTGCAGTAACAGGCCAGAAACCTCTTGTGTGAACCAAATCATGAAAAAATCCATCAGACAGTAGGCAGTAATACGTGGTCACCATAGATCGTTACTGCTATGAAATCGCTCAACATGTCCTTTAGTTCCAGAATAAAGGTAAGCCGTTTCCCAACCCGCTGCCCTCCTTTGAGTAGGCTCCTCCTTTGAGAAGCAGAACAACCAGTCCAGTGGACTCTCACAGGAGAAGAAAAGGAAATGGGTACAAGAGAGCCGCCAATGTAGTCGGCAGTCATCAACTATAGGACCCCCTGCAGTGTATCTGGTTAGTCTTCTAGCAGGGAGCTATTCATGGATTGGTATGCCTATGCCTCCGGTGCTGCCCCCTGAACCGGGGGACCCTTCCTAGACCAATGCGGCCACCACTTGTGTGGCCTGGTCCCGGGAGGGGTGGTATTTACAATTGGAGAGGCATCGATTCCGAGCAGGATGCCAACCATCCTCTGTGTCCTATTGGTCCGATGGAGGATGGTCCCCTTTGGATTTTTGCCAGTCACATGTCTCATGGGCATATTGAAAAAGAAGCACCTTGTTGCCATTCACAAAGCGGAGCTTAGCCAGAAAGATTAACAAGTATATGATCTCCAGTTGTCAGAGGTTGAGTTTCACTGCATAATAGGAGGCCCCATGTTTCTGGACATTAGCTGTGTAGTCTGGGAAGACTGTGACTGTCTGATTCTCCACTTCCCATGGACTCTTGGTGCAAGCAAGCTGAAGAATGTTATCTCGTTCCCGGTAACTAGCGTGCCAACACCCGACGCGGAGGCACTCCTGGCGATGGTGGTAGGGCCTGTACTCAATGAGCCTGCTCAGCTGAAAAGAAAACAGACATCCTACCTCCCAGGACTGTATGCGTCAGCCAGTGTTCTCGATACAGGTCCATGCCTGGGCCTTCAATCTTTTCGGGTAGGCCCACCACCATATGTAGTTCCGTCTTGACTTCCCCTCCGCTTCTTCGGCCCTTCTTTTCTATAGGTCCACCTCTCTCCGCGGAGCGGTCAGCGCAGCCTGCGTTTCCGATACAACTGGTTGCATCTCCTTAGCATCTCCTTTATTGTCACATATTGGCGGTTATTGTGGTCTTCAGCTTATTATGTTTCTCGTGCATGTGGCCCATATCTACGATCAAAGTGTTTAGTTCAGGCTCCAATGTCGCTTTTATGCAATTCAGCGAACTTGACATTAGTATCCTGTAACACATGATCAGCACTAAAATACGGCTTACTTACTACAAAATAGGTATGGTTTAGGAAGCAATATGGAGGGGGTAAAAGGAGTGTTAGGGAGGGACATGCACTCACCCACAAAATGTAAGCTCATTCGTATTCCAAAATCACTTCTAGAGTTACTACAGAGAAAACTGACCAAAAAAAACTGAGTAAATGTACTCCAGTTAAGGAACAAGCTGAGCACCTCACACGGTCAACAACCGGTTTAGCAACACCCTCCAATAAAAAAATAGTTTAGACAGGGGATTAAAATAAAACCCCTTAATTTTAATTTAAATTATTTAGAATAGTTACAAAAAATATATATATAGTGTGTGTCTTGTATATTACATGGTGGCGATTATTTAGTTTACTAATAACGTTGGTGTTTTTTTATATATACAAATTTTATTGAGCATTGATCTAAATTGCTGTATAGTGAATCTGGAACAGTGCAGTACCTTGCTTTTCCACCGTCTATTGTAATTAAGTGGTCAGCCCGCCGCCCATCTATGTTCAAAAGGAATGTGGGTCATACTGTTCAACGTAGAATCTCCTATACCCTACAAAAACCAACAACTTCCTCCCCTCCCCCTCCCTCTCGCTAGGCGTGCCATGGTGAGATGTAGTCCATGTGCTCCAACTTTATCCAGGCTAACCTGCTAATATTTGCTGGGGGCGTTATCACTGTCTTCTGTGCCAGGGAATAATGTTGGGGTTGTTTATCGAATCTTCGCCAAACTTTCCACAAAAAATTCATCCACCTTCACTTCTTCTAGAAAAGTTTTGGGGTGATCCATCCAGCTGGTGCCAAGAAAAAGGGGTGGTCCCAAAACGCATTTTACTCATGCAGTTTTCCATAGGAACTTTGGACAATGCTGCAGCCAAAACTAGCTAAACGGAATTACACCACATTTGGTAGAAAGCTAAATATTTACCAACAAAGCATGCCTTTTGTGTTTTGGTGTAAATCCATTCAGCCATTTGAGAATAATTAAGCTCCAGAATTTGTAGATATTTAGCGATACTACACAGGGCAAAATTAAGTATACTGATTGGCTGGATCTGCGGGACTGAGACCGGTTCCACAGGACAGAGGGCTGTGATTGGCCTGCTGCAGCATGAAGAGAAATGTTGCTGTTGCCATTTTAGAACTCAGGAACTTGGTCACCATGTCCTGAAAATAAAACAAAACCACACATAAGGGGGCTGGGTCGGTTTACCCTGACCCCATTGCCTTTGTGGGGGTGCCCCTATGGGCTACGCTCAAGCTGGTTACAGCCAAAGCCAGCACGCAGCGGGGTAGGCCTGTTTGGGTATGCTAAAAAAACTGACTTTGTTAACGAAACATAGAAATTCACTGAAAAACAACTGTTAAAGGCACGTTGTAGTTATGTGAAAATGCCAGTGTAAAACATTTTTCAGCAATTATAGTTAACTCAAGGAACTAGAACTTGCAAACTCACCATGCACTGCTTCTTACCTCACATATTACATCACTCATGACATCTTCTATGACATCATTGATAACATCACTGATGACATCTGAAATGACATCATTGATATAAAAAATGTGTATGGCAGGGGCGCAAAAAAAGTTGAAATAATCTAATTTAACATTATTTCATATGGCAATGGTTCTTAACCTGTGGTCAGGGGACCCCTGGGTTTGCAGAGCCTACCCAGAGGGTCTATGACTCCTTAGAAAATTAAATAATATTAAAAGGGTAATAAAGTGTATATAATATAAAGAAAGAAAAATGTACAAATTAACATTTTAAAATGTTTTGTGAATGTGAAGGAATATCACATTTGGTGCTAAAACTGAAGTGCTTGATTCACAAAGGTCCTCCACACTTTTGACAAAAGCCCCCTCAGTCGTGGGGGAGTCTCCATACTCAGGGTGGAAACTCCCCAATGAGGTTCTTATTGTGGAGATACCGCCAAAGTGCGGAGGGTCCCTCACGACTGCGGGCCTCCGCCCTTAGTGCAAAGGCCCTTTGTGAATCGGGTCTTGAATTAATATCTTCAGGTTGGGTTGTGGGAGCAGTGCAAGTGCATCAAACAGAATAAAGTACGGACGATGAGTGGCCTCAATTGATTTTATTGAAGCTCCAACCTTCCCATCAATTTTTTTTTTTTTTATGACTGTGGATATTTTATGTGTATTTGTTTGATGAATACTTTTTCCTGCGTTAGTAGTGTATTTTTTTGGTTCAAATCATCAAAAATGATTAGTCCGGGACTCCCGGCTTCCAGTACTTACTTATTGGGGGCCTCCGTATTCCAAAAATGATTAAGTGAGGCTCCATAGAGGTCAAAAGGTTATGCACCACTGTCAAATGGAGCTCTATTTTAAGTCCAAGCATCCATTATTTTCTATGGGAGGGTGTTACAATACCAGTGGTTGGTCGTGTGTGCTGCTTGACTTACTGCTTTTTTGCAGTAGTAACTTTATACATGTACATTTGTCTCCACCCTGTTTCGGGGGACAAAGACATGCAAGTCTACAATTGGGAGTAATTTTACCTTCGGATTTTGTGAATCCTCCCCACCCACCTACGTCTGACCCAGGACCATCTCTCCTTCAGGAAGCTCCTCAAGACCTGGCTCTTCGAGCAGTAGCGATTTCAACCCTCCCCCCCCCCCCGCCCCCACAGCGCCTTGAGACCCTCGCGGGTGAGTAGCGCGCTTTATAAATGTTCTTGATTGATTGTGAATAGTCCAAAGCTGAAAAGTTGCTCAAAGTGTAATAGTAAAATTACTAGTAGTAAATCTACATGTGTCTTATGTGGCATTCATTCACCAAAAACTGGACTTGCATTCATCTACAACTTTATCACTAATGGACGTCTAGACGACCTTTATCTCATTCCTCTGAACCTATCTTCAGTGTTTGGGTCAGTAGATCATCCTTCTGTTCTGTCTTCACATCACTGTGTACCCCACAAATGCCTCACCTCTTACAACCTGAACTGCTCCTTCTCCGCTCCTTCGACTCCAAACTGTTTATCCCTGTTTCACTTCCTGTGAGTGTCCCTCAAGGTTCTGTGCTTGGTCGCGCTTTTCCTACTTCCCTGCCAACTCCTTGGGGAGATCATTTTTGCCCATATTGTTTCCTCAATTCCTACTAAAGGGATTGATAGCAAATTGTCCGCCATCCACCGCTGGATGGCCTTGTGTTCTATCATGTTAAATGTCTTTAAAACCGAGGTCCTGTACTTTCCCCTGCTCTATCGATAAATGGTTCAATGTATTCCCCACCCCGACACCCTGAACCCAGATTTAGGAAGGCAGCAGCGAGCTATGACACATGCACCTCTAGAAACTGTAGCAAGCAGTGTTGTGGAGGTGCGATGGAGTGCGGGGATGTACGCTGGAACCGAGACGTGTGAAGGCAGCAGGGAGCTGTGACAGATGGACATCTGGACACGAGAGCTGTGCAGTGTAGAGAGGGCGTGAAGGTGCGATGGAGTGCGGGGGTGTGCACTGGGACCGAGACCCGTGAAGGCAGCAGGGAGCTGTGACAGATGCACATCTGGAAACGAGAGCTGTGCAGTGTAGAGGGCGTGGAGGTGCGATGGAGTGCGGGGGTGTGGGCTGGGACCGAGACCCTTGAAGGCAGCAGGGAGCTGTGACAGGTGCACATCTGGAAACGAGAGCTGTGCAGTGTAGAGGGCGTGGAGGTGCGATGGAGTGCGGGGGTGTGGGCTGGGACCGAGACCCTTGAAGGCAGCAGGGAGCTGTGACAGGTGCACATCTGGAAACGAGAGCTGTGCAGTGTAGAGTGGACGTGAAGGTGTGATGCAGTGCACGGATGTGTGGTTATTGATGACGAGGTTTGAGGATACAGATAGTGCTGATGGGGGGGGGGGGGGGGGTAGCCGTGAGAAAGACAGAGCAATGAAGGGCGCTGCTGTGGGCGATCGTTCCCTCAGATTAATGCTGCTCGGCTGGAGACAATTAACAGTTTTCTGTTGGAGGGGGCAGTGCACCTTGCCCTTGACCCTGTGTGCATCACACACATGCTTGAGCGGAGGGAGAGACATGGTGTCGCAGGAGAGCCACGGGAGGGGGGCGTCTCTGATCTCCTGCTCTTTGGTGTCTTGAGAGTTGTCTGAAGTGATTTCGTGTCAGCCCAGGGAGAGGGGAGATCATAAGGAAGGACAGGGATAGTGACATCTGATCCTGCTGCTCACAACATCAACATCCTGCAGCTCGCAGCATCCGCCTGCACAAAGCCCTCTGGGCGTCGGCAGACACAGCTCTCGGATTCCCACAGCTGGCAGAACATGCAAGCTACAGCTCACCGAATGCAAACACCAACAGCACCTCACAGCAATCCACGGATCCTGGTGTTCGAAGCTTCCTACAGCTCCGAGCACTAGATCACAACTGCGTCAACATCATAGTGCCAATGTCGGCCACACTCACCAGCCCTCCCGCAGCAACATACAGGTAGCATAAATAAGCAGACAAGACAACTTTTTAGTGGAGAAAATTGCTGCAGGTTTATTAGCATACCAAATATGCCAAGATGGTGGGTTATCTTACAGGCGATCCAAAGGCAAGCTGCCCCTCGCGGCCTACCACCTGATGGGCCAACTTGCATCGTGGTCTTAGCCAATCGGTGCTTAGCGGTTGTGGTGAGGGGATAGCCCCTCCCACTTCCGGTGAACCATTGGTCCACCATATAACTCACGCCCCCCCCCCACTAGGGGCGGACCGTTCAAGCGACCCCCGGTTGTACAAGTTTCCAACCGCCCGTAGGACAGATTGGGCGCCGTCGCACCCCAGGGTCCACCGCACAGACTTCCTGGGGATAATCAGCCTCAGCACCCTTTGTGCTCCTGAGGAGGGTACCCCTGAGTACCTTTCCGCCTCTGGATCGGCAGGTAACTCCACCACAGGGTGGAGTGTGGCGACCGTCGCAGCCAGGGCCCCCCACCAGGGCCGGCGCTCCTACTTACATCCTGCTATTTCCAGGGCCTCTCCTAGGTCCAGGAGGAACAAGTCCATGCCTATTCTGGAGAGATGTATCCCATCGTCCTCAAAGCACCCTGTGAATTTGGCGTGTAGCAACCCTTGTCTAATGAAGCCAAATCCCCTCTGCTCAGTGAATTAACGCATAGCGCAGATGCACCTCATGTGCGCAGGCTCCATCTCCTCCGCCAACCGAGCTCCATGCCACGGGAGCTGTGGGGGATTTCAGACCACTGAAGTTCCCCTGTCCCCAACAGGTTGCTAATTTGCACCGTGTGGTCTTCTTCTAGGGTGCATTACTTCGCCACATTGACCAGACAATTTCATAGTTATTTTCAATTTATCCCTGGTGCACAATGTAATGGTGTCACAACAGGTTTGAGGGAATAAGTGTATGGTGCCCTGTTATTAGGCACTGCACCCTTTCGTGAAGTGACAACTTACGCAGCCCACCCTGCTTGCTGAACCTGCGACTGGTCACAGATGCCCGGCCCCTGCTATCCACCTGTGACCCTTGATACTTACACCAGTAATGGTGTCGGACTACAAGATTTTGTGTCACATGTTTCGCTTTAGTTCCTTTGGTGGATCCGCTGGGACCCTTCTGTATCCCTGCAATACTGTGTCACGCACTATGGCCCTTTAATGCCCTTGCCCGTCCCTCAAAGACACCTGACAGCCTGATGCCCCCGCAGCTTTGGTGAGGGGTTTTGGGCCCAGCACACCCCAGTCTGTGTTTCTAACATTTATCTCCCCTAGAGACTCCAGTTAGTGTGAGTGGCTATCCCTGTCCTGGCAAGGCATGTCAATGGCCATTCCCCCCTTTTGGTGACTATCCTGCCATGGGATATGTGACATAAGCACGGGTGTCATTGTGTACTTGCCGTGTAAAAGGGGGAACAACATGAACGAATACTTGCCCCTTCTTGGGCAGTGGGAACGCCAAAACAATCCTACTTCAGTCATTGTAGCCAAATTATGCTTTGACCCCATGTTCCCCTCAGCTTATTGCACCGCAACCCACAAATTAGCTGGCAGCTTCCGCAAATGCCTGGCTCCCTGGCTATAGGGCGGGTGTTTTTGTCTGTCCTGGATGGTCTCGAGGATCCATCTCTTGGTGCATGCTTGCAAACCTTAACAATTTCATATTAGTTGGACAAGCCCACTGCCTGGCCGCAAGCTTCTCCATCATGCGTTTAAGGACAGTTTGAGTTGCGCTTAGGCAACATCTCTTCTAACACCGTGTTGAGTAACTACTCATGTTTATTTCTTGTACAAGTCGTCCCCGCCTGCCTGGCACTCGTTGGACCTAGGAAGCTTTTACCAAGCACCCTATACAAATGTATATACATGTTGCGCAGCTAGGGTAACTATTATATCCTCCCTACGCACTTCCCGGCATGTGAATACTGCAAAAGGAAGCCCTACTTTAGTACCTGAATAACCACTAAATAAATACTGTCTAGGTAAAAGCTTACCAGTGCACCTAGCCAAGGGCCCTCCACTGCATGTCAACCCCTGCTGTTGAATTTTTTACTGTTGATTTTGCCTGCCCACATCCTGACCCTTCAAGTGAAACCAGCCAAACCAATCGCCTACATGGCCATTAACGTGCCAACATGTGTCCAATGAGATTAAACAAGTTGGAGGCTTTATTGTATCAGCCAGACCCGAAGTGGAGCTCGAGCTAAATGGTCTTAGTGGGGTCAGACTGGAGGAGGTATGTGTGGCTAATGCAGGCCCAAAATGTTGTGCAAATTGATAATGTATCACCATTGTGCCGATGGGCCCGAGTATAAGACACTGGCGATGCTGTGATACAACTATGTAAATGTCTCAGCGTGGGCCAGAATGTAGGGGGTATATGTGTGGCTTATGCAGGCCCAACTAATCTGCAGGGCTACCCAGCTTGCTCAGGCAATGTGCTGAATATTGTCTGATATTTAGCTGCTATGTCATTGCCTCCCTATATTTACTACAAAAGGGGGGCACTACACCTATAACAAGCCCATCTGTTGGCTTAGTCAATGCTTCTTAGTTGCATAAGATAAATAAGCGACAATTATCGCTTTCTTGTATTGCCAACCGAGAGCTAGCCGCCCCCATTTATGGCTGCCAAGGTTTCAACTGCTATGTGTGACATTTCCATCATTTCAGTGCACTACAGCAGCTGCACTTAAAGAGAGCACTGCCCTCCCCTACCCGGGGACGGAAGGCCCAAATCTGCCCCTCTCGCGCACAGGACACCAACCAGGCGAACAGCCCTAATATGGCTTTGGTGTAGTAGTATACTGAAAATGCAACGATTCTGGACCGGTGGCACATGTGCTTGCGAAGAACCCAGTCCCTTATCAAATTGGCACCGTCCAAGTCTCTTTTTAATCTCCTCAACCTGTGAGAGCGAAGCTAACACCAATGGTCGCACTTCCGACCCACAGCGTTCAGATTACCGAGCCCAGTATGCCTCCCTGCAAAGCTTCACCCTGCGCCGCTTGGGCCATGTGTTCCACCCTTACAACATCACTAAAAGGTTTCTTTTAGATCAAAACAGAACCTCCTATATGCTAGTTGGTAGAGTCACCTATTATTTTCATTACTATTAGTGAGCTGCTGCTGTGTTACCGTATTGCAAACACGTCACCATCCCTGAATATTGTATGGAAACACATTTAGAAATTGGAAGAGTATGCCCGAGCCGTCAGTAGCTCTTCCCAAAGTGGGCCTGAAAGAGCTGGACTGTATCAAATTCAAAGCTGATCCAAACAGGAGCCCCCAAATAAGTTTCTACCAAGGGCAACTGATAATACTACCGCATGTTCTGTTGTGCACGAGTATGCACTCCTGACCTCAAACCTTCCAAAATTGCAGTGTTAAAACGCACCAGAGCCCCCCAAGCATCCTGAAGATGGCTGTGCATTGCCAACAGAGAGGAGGTATTAATCAATGTGCGCCCAGGCAACACCAGTTACGTCTGCATCGCCAGCCGACCCTAAGCATTTGCTGCGCTACGATAACTTAACATCAAACTTAACTCAACAAACACGCGCGCAGCTTTGAAAAAAATACTGCAACACTGATGCCTTTGGGTCAAATCTGCGAATTATCAAATTCTTCAGATTCATTTTATATCACAAGCCCATAGGTCCAATGCAATGTACAACTGGAACGGCATGCAGTCATTCTGGAAAAGGGAGCTATTATTAAAGCAGGACGATTTATTGAAATATTAGAGGACACATAGTCATGTGGAGGAGCACATGGTTGGTACCATGATCCAAAATGGACTGGATAATGCCTATTAAGTACAGTCGCGGCTGGTGAAGTTTGAAAAGTAGTGGGGCGTAAAATATAAGCAAGACATGCCTGATGAAGCGTGACTGCCGCCAAATGTACCCTCCAACCCGTGGTTACAGTATTTATCTTTTATAGATGATCCAGCATGTATGACGTGTGTGAATGTCCTGGCAAGCCATACCCAATAGCCTGTTCCCCGCTGGTGACTATCTTATGGTGTGCAAAGGCTCAACATCCTGAGCGCTTAGGAATATATGGCCAGGTACTTGCCATGTATCCCTCCTAACTTATATCAGTGTTGCCCGCTCATGTAGCTCTGTGATGTTGGTGCCCTCAGGCTGCGTAACTACTATGGATGTGAGCCGCAGCCTGCAAAATGGGTGCATCTCCCGCCCCATGTGAGCAGGTGCGACATAAACGAAAGAACCGCTGGCAGGTGCCGGGGCTAAAATTTGCTACAAATCTTTGCGCTTAGGCCTGTTGACAGCAACTGGTGTGCCATCCATAGTATAGTGCGAGATCAAACCCCATTGGCTCTCCAAGTGTAACCTCCCAAATGCTGACCCTGACACTTGTGCAACTAGCTGCCAAGACTCAGGCAGATGGCCACTTCAGTTTGCCCCCTACGTTGCTCCTGCCAATCCCGGTGTCAATGCAACTACTACCCTATATTTGTGCCAGTGTGACCTTCACTCTAATCCAGGCCCCAAATCTATACGAATGGCTTGGGCAGCAGGCACTGCAACGCAATGAAAACCGATGGTAGACTGACCAGATACATGTTCCCCTCATGGCACCCAACCAGAGGGCTGCTCGAGCACCGCCAACACTGTAGGTGGTTGTGACGCCTAAAATTCGCCAAACGCACAATACACCGAGAATCATTGCAGGATGCCCATTATTATCACAATATTACCAAATGTAGTTTACGGATCTTTTCAATATAGCTCGTGTGATAATGTAAACTGCTGTTAACTGTGTCAGTCACAGTCATAGTCAGTCCTTCACTGTGAATAACGGGATATGGGATCAAACGCAATGATGATAGCTGCCAAAGTAATGGATTGCTATAAGTGACATTTTCATGATTTCCGCGTGACAAGTGTTAATTCACCGACTCGAGAGACACTTTCTCGTGAGCATAATCGAGCAAAGAAGCTATCAGACGATGCCCCAAGTGGAGAACAAAACCCTTATGGCGATCGTACCACCGCTGAAAAGCACCATCACGGTAGGGCCCTTAGTGCTGTACGTTTGCAGGGTTCTAAACTCCCCTCAGCCTATTTATTAACAGCTATTAAACTCAGCCCAATGCTGACCTGAAGATTTTCAAAACAAAACTTTATCGTCCCGGCCTATCACAGACATGAACATTCCAGCCGAATTACAGCTCAACATCTAGCGCAGCCTCAGAGAAATAGGCCCACGAGAAGTGACGGACTAAAGAACCAGTGAGATAAAAGTACCGGCCATGTGAAGCGAGAAGTGCTACCTCAAAACAAGTAACCAACACGCCCCCGGCCGAGCTGCCAACCCCCTGCAAACACTCAGACTCCCCCAGCTCCCAGTTCTCTGCAAGCTGCCAAGCACCCTCTGGCCCCCCCACACATGGGAAACATGCCGATTACAACCAAAGCACGAGGGACCCGAGCATTCCGGCCATCATAACCCGCTGCTGCACAGCATGGAAGGCACCAGGGCAGGGAACACGAGCATGGCTGACCTACGTGTGGCCGGCCATAACCAGAGCCTTTGCAGCATTATTCATGTGCATATAATATAGAGCCATGACATAATATGTTCACCGTGCCACATAATCCCAAGATACAAAGTGGTACCAAATCCTCCCATACCAATCCTTCCTCAAGAACAACATAAATCAGCGCTGACCGTGTGCTCACCCAGTCATGGTATTTCAAAATTGCAGAGCACTGTGGCGCGATAGAGTTTGAACAAGCAGCAACTGCGCTTGTTTAAAACAGCCGTCATTCCAACTTGCCATCTACGCACTAGGAATAGTATTTGCATGTACTTCCTTTCAACCGGGCCCATTTGACCTCATCGACACCTTCTCACACAACCGGCAAGTAACAATATAATACAGAATATAAAACCGTGACATAATATGTTCTCCCGTTCTCCTAATTAAAATTGTATAGCCGTACCAAATCCACCCCATACCATTCCTTCCTCGCGGACAAACATAAATTAGCGATGACCGGGTGCTCTCCAATTCCAAGTATTTCAATATCCCGAGCACTGTGGCGCGCTCGAGTTCGAACATTTTACCATAATTAATGCGCGCTGCACGTGACCGTGCCTTATTATTCCCTGGTTTACTTAAATACACGGCACAAATGAACGTGCTGTTTATTAAAAAGAGACGAAAAATATTACGGTCCTATGGTAAAGTGCAGGGATTAAATGTTAACATACTGCATGTTTGCTACGTGCAGAGGCTATACTGTGTAACTAAAGATATTTCAGTATTTTAAAAATTACATGTTGATCTACTGCAAGCACATTTTACTTGCGGTAGCCACTTCACTACATACAAAAATCACCGATGAATTCAGCCTGTCTGTTTCCCGTTGTTTAGGTCGAGGACCGTCCGGTCTGCCGAAGGCAGAACCGGAAGTCGGAGATTTAATGTTTCTGAGAGTGGCTCCTTAGCCCGCCTCTCTTTTTGCCTCTCCTCCATTGGCTGGCTTCCTAAACGGAGGCCAGCTATTGGACGAGAGAGCCGTCCCTTCAAATAGGCTCCGTCTTTTTCAGATTCGGGGGCGTTTTCCGTGGTGTTCTTTCCACTTTTTAGCCACGCCCTTTTAGAACAGCAGGAACACGCCCCCGAATCCGAAAAAGTTTCGAAGCTTCCATCCGCCATTTTTGAGCAATCACACGAAGCTCCGAGTGCATTGCGGCGGCGCCGGGCTCGGGATTCCTGTGCACAGCTCCCAGGTGCAGCCTGCTCCATGCCCGGCTGCCCTGTGCGCATCACAGACCGACAGCCGCCTCCTCCCGAGGATCCCGGTGGCTGCGCTCCACCCTCAGCCCGGCCGCTATCTTCCAGTGCCGTCCGCGGCACAATAAGCACCTTAGTAAACATAAATTCGCTGCTAATGGCTTAGGGGGAAGACAAGGAAGGAGTGGACATTACTGAAAGGAACCAGGGACACTAAAGAGCGAGTTGGGGTAGCAGCCTCCGTCAGTGCGATATGAACATTGGTCTGCATGAACAGAAACCACAGCAGCGAATGCTACGTAAAACCGTAGACTGGAAGCAATCGATATAGGGAGCGGAATGGAGTGTAAAAGTCGCTTCAAATGCTATGTTTACCGCTTGGGATGCTCGGGGGAGGGCAGAGGTAGTTGTCTGTCATACTATGTATTTAGTGCTGTTTTCCGTGTCTTCTTTAAGTTTATAACACCGGCATTACCAAATGACGTAAAACAATAATTTTAGAGCTATTAAAAGCTTTTTGGGGGAGTAATCTGCAGTTCGTTTAATCCGCAGGCGCGTTCACAGGAAAATCGCAACTAAATGAAAGCGGTCCCAGGAGACTGAAACCCGGAGTTTGCTTTGCCAGAATTGAAATCCGCGACACCCAGTCTCTAGAGTGAATAAACGCGTCGCTGAGTTTCCTCACTCGCTAGATGCAAGGATGTGAGGGCGGGAGTTATCGCCCCTTCACTTAATAAATGGAAATGTGACACTTCTTTGCTCGGTGTGTGTGTGTGTGTGTTCTGTTCTGTTTCTAAGAGCTGCTGACTTTGGCAGATAATTGACACGGGAAACGGGGATGAGGTGCCCAAGAGCACACAGTTTGGTCAGTATGATGGGGAAGTAGAGATTTGGGTCCAGGTCTCGTGTTTGTGTGGTTCGCCCTAGCCTGTGCCCTTCTCAGCGGTGTTCACCTGTCGAGTCTGCGATCTGATAAAGTGAGCTCTTATGAGCGCCAGGGACACCCCCGCCATTACACACACTAGACACGGAAGGTCACAAGCGATCCGTACTTTCCATGTGTGTTTGAGTACCCGCATAACACACTTGCAAGCCCCAGAAACTTAGCAAAGGCCCACGCAGGATGTGCAACCAAAGTCAGTCGTGTACTCTCATTTCACAAATCACTGTTAACAGATCACTTTGACCAGCTGCTTTTAGTGAAGTAACGGAATACTACAAGTCCCAGAATGCACTGATTTATGACATGAAAGCCGATGTCTCAAGGCATGGTGTCAAGTTGGCAACTCTTCCAAACCTCAGAAAACAGCATACATGGCTCGCAAGAGCTGCTGCTGGCAGCGTTGAGAGGGGGAGGGCTTCCTTGCAGTCACACCTTCATGTAAATGGGGAGGGGGTGGAAATGGGAAGGGGTGTTTAACAATGACCTGTCACAGGCAGGAGCCGCAGGATTAGCTTGAAGTCCCGTGAAGAGGCCTGGCTGCTGAGGCCCTGGGAGGCAGGATGACAGATGGGGAGGTGTGTGCCCACCAGGCCGAGGCATGCCCCCCCCCCCCCTTTCAGGGAAAGGTAATGCAAAAGGCTCTCTTCACCCCCAAGGCCCTCCCAAGGATGGGTCGTATAGCCAAGCGCCGCAGCTTTCTACTCGGCACCCCATTTATTTCACCACAACTTGAGCAAAGCGAGATAAAGTAGAATATATATATATATATATATATATATATATATATATATATATATATATATATATATTGTTTGCATGTATCCGGAGAAGCCTCCCCAGCCGAACTGGCTGATCGGCTCAGCGGACACTGGGACTGTGTGTGACCCCATTGTCACAGCAGGGCCGCTCGGGCTTTCAGCCTCCTGAGGCTGATCAAATGAATACGTTTGAGGTGTAATAAACATCTGTTATACTGTGCCAAGAAACCTCGGGCGCACGTTAGAAAAACACTCTATGTGAGAACCCATGTCAACCCCGGAAGAATGCACTCACGGGGAGGGGGTGCGCAGGCCCGTGTCCAGCGCCTCCAGTCCTTGCTTTCAAGCACCCTTCCCGCCGCATGCTGTGCCAAGCTAAAAACTAGAATTAAAGGCCTCTGTGCGAGGCTGCAGATAAGGTTCTGAAAGGGGAGGATTTTATTCCTTACTTTTGGAAACTGACAGTAAAATGTTTTCTTAAGGACCTCAAACCTCATTCCAAAGGGGAGCTTTTTTAAATGAGTAACGTTGACAAATGTGTGTTTAATTGATCAACCATGACTCTCCATTTCATGTAATCCATACTTCTTAGCTGGCACTTCAAGTAAATGAAAGAATGCATTTTTCACGTATAAAAAAAATAACCTTGTGATCCGACACGCAATAGTAGCGTGTTTTTATGTTTTTGCAGCTGCCCGCGGCTTACGCCTCCATCTTCTCTGCTTTGGTCACTACGGCAGTGCTGGTGGTGAATTGAGAAGAACTCTCTGTATCTCCTTCACTCACATTTCTTTTCTTTTTGTGTTCATTTGTTAGACCTGGCATTATTGGATGTACCCACAGTAGTGCTTTAAATTGGGGCACCTATTGAAATGCTGTCCATTTTAAACACAGACCATTACTGTTTCAAAAACACGGGGCCTGACGCCAGGGTTCTCAGTCACAAAACTGTCAGTGGGCATGAAGGTACCCATTATATATTGTAATTGTAAATATACCGTTTTGGACAAACGACAACCAAGCATTTAGTCTAATTCTAAGCGCTCACAATCGTTAAAGGCCCAAGATCACACAACCTGATCTCCCGTATACATGTCCACACACACACTGCATCTCTTGCCTGTTTGTGCTGCTACCTTTTGGTTGGATGTGTTACCTGTTATTGTGTTACGTTCAGATATATTTTTTGTACATAGTTTTATATAGCGCGAACTTGACCCGAATCGGGTTACCTAGCACCAGTTGCATTACATGAGGACACATTCATTTTTGTCTCTGGGAGATTAAGTGATTTGCCCAGAATCACAGGATGTTCTGCGTCATTGCCAAGACTCGAACCCAGTTCCCCAGATTCCCCAGATTCGAGGTCGGACGCCCTAGCCAACGCTTTATAGGGCGCTACAAGCAGCACTAGTGCCATTTCTAAGCACTGCAAATGAAAGATGTCACTATTCTGTATTGCAATACATTTAAAGTTGAAAGGCTGAGTCTGCCTTCCCGGATTCGAACTCTTGATCTTCAGAACACCGCATTTGTCAGCAGGGAGCGCTCTGCTCACCGAGCCTTCGCCTTCCTGCAGGCTTTTTGCAAAGATGTTGTGTATTGTGGTGATGTTATGATGGTCCAGATTTGTCACGAGATATTGTGCTATTTGTGTATTTGAGTTAAAAAAAAAAATCTTTGACAGTTGGTGTGGCACTGGCGCGCGGTGAAACCATTGAGAGCATATGAGTCCTTCAGTTTGTGAGCGTTCCATATATAGGAGGCGCGTGGCTTCTAGACTCCTACACAGCCGTACTGCAGACCGTGAGCATTGTATCGCAGTGTGTGATCTGCAATATTTGCCACACACACATGCAGCGGATCACACATGCGGTGGAAGCTCTTTTGATTTTATTGGAATATAGGATGCACAACCCAGGGTGTCAAGCGCAGGCCCGATCCACTGTATAGTTTCTGGATAATGTAATATGCAGGAGTTCAATATAGATTGTGTATTATACGTTAGTGCTAGGTTTCCAGAGCCTGTGTTATATAGTCATTCTAGAAAGAAATTCGGGAATGTGCGTTTCATCTTCACGCGAAACACCGTTCTGGGTGCCAGTGGGCTGGGGCTGTACTCCAGGGGTGACTGCCCATTTACAGGTGACCACCAAGGGACGCTGACGAGCCCACCCTTTGGACTCAATTGGCTGTTGCGGAAATCCATTATAACGGTGGAATGTTCACATAAACAAATAGATGGATGCCACGCCGTGCCAACTGTGCCCACCCCAGCAGTGTGGATGACTCCACGTCCGTTGCTACTACATTATCCAGAGTTCTATGGGGCTATTTGCGGGTATGACGAGCAGTGTGCGACCTACTTTGTTAATGTATTTAAGCTCCCTCGAGCGATTTGGGCTGACGAGCCTTGGTTCCGCACCTGCGCGCCGGTAGAGGTATTTTACCTTTAATATTTTGGCAGTCTACTTGGCACCCCACATACCTACCTGCTCCCTGCTGACGAGAGGCAATTACCTCGAAACACGTGTCCAGGGATGGCATTATAGTGACACACTCGTGGCATAGGCGTACTCACCGTTGCTACTACATTATCCAGAGTTCTATGGGGCTATTTGCGGGTATGACGAGCAGTGTGCAACCTACTTTGTTACTGTACTCCAGGGGTGACTGCCCATTTACAGGTGACCATCAAGGGACGCTGACGAGCCCACCCTTTGGACTCAATTGGCTGTTGCGGAAATCCATTATAACGGTGGAATGTTCACATAAACAAATAGATGGATGCCACGCCGTGCCAACTGTGCCCACCCCAGCAGTGTGGATGACTCCACGTCCGTGGCATTCAGTTTGTGAAGTGTGTTTGTATAGCGGGCCGATCTTGCAGGCACCCAGCATTGGCACCGGATTCGCCAGGATAGGATTTCACGTACCAGTTTATCCTTTGGGGAAAAAAAGCTTTTAAACTATCACCCTGCAGACACAACATCGGCAGTCAGCAGAGCTTCCCTCTGGTGTTTAATCATTCATTCATTCAAATGAGGGGAAGATGCCCAGGATACAATACGCCCCTAACCTGCGCATGCCCTGCTAAATCTGGAAGGCAGGAGTAAATCAAGTGCGCGCCCGTCTCATCCCCTCAGAGGAGGAGTAAGTGCGCGCCCGTCTCACCCCCTCAGAGAGGAGTAAGTGCACGCCCGTCTCACCCCCTCAGAGAGGAGTAAGTGCACGCCCGTCTCACCCCCTCAGAGAGGAGTAAGTGCACGTCTGCCTAAGTAAGGGTAAGTGTACGCCCGTTTTACCCCCTCAGATAGGAGTAAGTACACTCCTGGTACATTTGATCCCCTCAGCAAAGAGTAACTGCACGTCTGCCTCACCCCCTCGAAGAGGAGTAAGTGCATGTTAGTCTCATTCCCCCAGACAGGAGTAAGTGCAGCCTGCTGCTGCGCTCCCGTCTCACCAGAACACTCAGATAAGCATGTCGGTGCTTGGGTGCGGCGTGGGATATGCTGGGCGAATGGGAGTGAAGTGGAGCTACAATAACAAAGGACGTCACAACGCAATCTGACAGGGCAAGGTTAGTGGGAGGGGGTGAGAACTGATTATTTGGAAGGGTGGCAAATTATACTGTTGGCACGCTGCTTTTTGTTTCCCACAGCTATTCTCTTTGTATTGGTTTTATTTTTCAATGCACTGAAAAAGAGGCAGCACAACTAATGGGAGAGGTTTGTGTATTTCCAAAACCCCGTGTTATCTATCGTTCTGTTTTACATATGACCACAGTTGCCTTATTTTACTAGAACACTTTTATTAAATAGCGATATGACCGCACTGTACAGTATGAAAAGGCACACGTAATACATTTCAAAAGTATGCGTACTGGGGTTGCAGCAATGGCTACAAAGCACAGCATCCAGGTGTACGCATATTATGCACGGGCAGCCAGTACACCCTGTCTGCTGAGCCTCATCGCTCCAGATGTACTCATGAACTGATATTAAAATCTGTGGGCTTCATACTACACTCAAGTCATTCTGAAAGATAAGATGAGCAATTAGTAGCTGGCATATATTCATAGTGAATAATAGTTTAGTTGTAAAATGTAATATCCAACGTGAAATAGGATTGAGTCCAATCACAAGAAAGGCCAGTCACAACATCACTCTATGCTTATATATCACTACCTCACAACATCCCTCTCCCTCACTACCTCACTCTTTCACTACCTCACTCTCTCTATCTCACTACCTCACTCTCTATCTACCTCACTCTCTATCTCACTACCTCACTCTCTCTCACTACCTCACTCTCTATTTCAATACCTCACTCTCTCTCTCTCTATCTCACTACCTCACTCTCTCTCTGCTAATGCAATAGGTATCACATATGCAAAAAAAAAGCTAATGCCAATAGAAATGACAATGCCATTTATTTAGGGATACAATAATGATAAAAAAATAATGAGCAATACCAATAGCTCTACCTATAATATTGCCGAGACCATTGCATTGTAAATGCTTGTTTTCTTTTAGTGGATTATGTTTTCCTGCATTTCAGAACTTCCCGGTCGCCCAACAGCCAATCCACTGGTCGAGCATATCTTTGATGTAGACAGGCAGTGGGAAGAACTCTCAATGTGTAAACTGACCTAGAATTGGAGTGTCCTCAGCCAATCCTAGCGCGCTGGATAAAATCGGCTTGCTCATTAGCTAGTAAATCCGCACGTGCCTCTGCTGTAAATAAACACATTATCGCGCAGTTTAGCAGGCTCCGTGTATTTCGGAGGGAATATGCTTTGAGGCCCATGGTGAGACAGTAATTTTCGTACCCCGAAGTAAAATTGTCCCGAACGATAACAGTCCAACTTCAGCTAGGCAGGCTGAGTACTCCAAGTGGCTGGAAAGGGGGGTGTGTACCGGACAGGGAAACTGACCCCCGGGTACCTGAACCCGAAACGTCTGTTCAAGAGTCATACTCCACAGCCCGCTGCAGTAAAAAGGGGGGGGGGTGAGGCTTGGCCCATAATCGCGATGACTGGGGGGGGGGGTCACTACGCAGGTCGAAAACCTGCGAGCACTGCACCTCCGTGCCACCGGCAGGCCTAGGGCCGACCCAGTATATAGGTACACCTGCTACCCTGGGACCCCGCTCTCCCCCGCCAAACACCCACCCAGTCAGTGCCCCACCCCGCTACATGGCTACAACCGAGAATGGGCGACTAGGGGGTGGTTGGGATGACGGGTGCCTCCAACACCGAACGCCACGGGCACCCTGATCCCTGGAGAACCCCCCCCCCCCCCCCCCCCCCAATGGAGTCAGGGCCCCACCTCATTTGTAACTCCTAGGCAAACCTGTCCCACTCTGGGGCCTTGTCCGCTACCACACCGTGCAGCCTGGTGGTGCCGAAGCACACCACTGACAGTGCCCGACTCCCCACTCTCCCGTTCTCCATGGTAAACCAAAAGGTGATGGTGAGAGGGAGATGGGCCGTGCCGGCAAACACACCGGTGACTAGAGGCCACGGCCTGCATCGGCCGGGCCTACCTGTGAGACACCCTCCCGCCCTGCCCCTCACACCCCCGTATCAACATTCCCACAGTCTGAAAAGGTGACTACGCGAGGGCCGGACCGGGCTCTGAATGAGACGAGGCCCCTCCCGGACATGGCCCCTAGTACGGAGGGACCCCGATTGGGGGGGGGTGCAGGACAGTGAGCCAGGCGACTAACCTCCTGCCATCCGCAGCAGTCACACAGCACGACCCAATCGGCGTCAGGGCGAGGGGACAAAGAGGCCGCCAGGGGGGCGGGGAAGGAATTTATACCTCTCCCCTAACCTCACCCCGGCCGGAAGTGACGAGCGGGACCCCAAAGGGGTCTCTGGACACTAGGCTGCCCAGTGTGCCATCTTGTGGCACTGAAGGGGCCGCCCTCTTATGAGGGTCCCCTGCCGTGACTTTGTCGGTCAGCCCGCATAGCTGTCTGCGAGCCCCGGTTGCAAACAAGGGACATCCTATATCTCACACAGCATGCAGTGTCTAGGAACCAACAGCTCTCAGCATCCTGCAGCTCACAAAATCCCCCGGCTGACGGCAGCTTACATCCCACAGAATCCTTTCTGTTGTGTCCTGCAGACTAGAGCATCCACAGTGCCAAGCATAGGCTTCGTACAGCTCAGTGCGTAATACTGCACCTTACATCGCCATTCCGTAGTTCCGCACTATCTGCAGCGCGGAGCAGCACGCATTCCGAAGCCGATAGCATCGTGCAGCCCCCTGCGGGTCGCAGCATCAGCGTCATACGGCTTCAGCACCCCACAGCTGGCCGTGCCATGCAGCTTCAGCACCCCACAGCTGGCCGCGCCATGCAGCATTAGCATCGTACAGCTTCCGCACCCCACAGCTGGCCGTGCCAAGCCGCTTCAGCACCCCACAGCTGGCCGCGCCATGCAGCATCAGCATAGTACAGCTTCAGCACCCCACAGCTGGCCGTGCCTGTCAGCTTCAGCATCGTACAGCTTCAGCACCCCACAGTTGGCCGCGCCATGCATCTTCAGCACCCCACAGCTGGCCGTGCCATGCAGCATCAGCATCGTACAGCTTCAGCACCCCACTGCTGGCCGCGCCATGCAGCTTCAGCACCACACAGCTGGCCCCACCTTGCAGATTCAGCACCCCACAGTTGCCCGCGCCATACAGCTTCAGCACCTCACAGATGGCCGCGCTGTGCAGCTTCAGCACCCCACAGTTGGACGTGCTTCAGCACCCTACGGCTGCCCGCACCATGCAGCTTCAGCACCCCACAGCTGGCCGTGCCATGCAGCTTCAGCACCTCACAGCTGGCTGCACCGTTGCAAACAAGGGACATCCTATATCTCACACAGCATGCAGTGTCTAGGAACCAACAGCTCTCAGCATCCTGCAGCTCACAAAATCCCCCGGCTGACGGCAGCTTACATCCCACAGAATCCTTCCTGTTGTGTCCTGCAGACTAGAGCATCCACAGCGCCAAGCATAGGCTTCGTACAGCTCAGTGCGTAATACTGCTCCTTACATCGCCATTCCGTAGTTCACCACTACCTGCAGCGCGGAGCAGCACGCATTCCGAAGCCGATAGCATCGTGCAGCCCCCTGCGGGTCGCAGCATCCGCGTCATACGGCTTCAGCACCCCACAGCTGGCCGTGCCATGCAGCTTCAGCACCCCACAGCTGGCCGCGCCATGCAGCATTAGCATCGTACAGCTTCAGCACCCCACAGCTGGCCGTGCCAAGCCGCTTCAGCACCCCACAGCTGGCCGCGCCATGCAGCATCAGCATCGTACAGCTTCAGCACCCCACAGCTGGCCGTGCCTGTCAGCTTCAGCACCCCACAGCTGGCTGCGCAATGCAGCATCAGCATCTTACAGCTTCAGCACCCCACATCTGGCTGCGACATGCAGCTTCAGCATCGTACAGCTTCAGCACCCCACAGCTGGCTGTGCCTTGCAGCTTCAGCACCCCACAGCTGGCCGCGCCATGCAGCATCAGCATCGTACAGCTTCAGCACCCCACAGCTGGCCGCGCCATGCAGCATCAGCATCGTACAGCTTCAGCACCCCACAGCTGGCCGCGCCATGCATCTTCAGCACCCCACAGCTGGCCGTGCCATGCAGCATCAGCATCGTACAGCTTCAGCACCCCACTGCTGGCCGCGCCATGCAGCTTCATCACCCCACAGCTGGCCACGCCATGCAGCATCAGCATCGTACAGCTTCAGCACCCCACAGCTGGCCGTGCCTTGCAGCTTCAGCACCCCACAGCTGGCCGCGCCATGCAGCATCAGCATCGTACAGCTTCAGCACCCCACAGCTGGCCGTGCCATGCAGCATCAGCATCGTACAGCTTCAGCACCCCACAGTTGGCCGCGCCATGCATCTTTAGCACCCCACAGCTGGCCGTGCCATGCAGCATCAGCATCGTACAGCTTCAGCACCCCACTGCTGGCCGCGCCATGCAGCTTCAGCACCACACAGCTGGCCCCACCTTGCAGATTCAGCACCCCACAGTTGCCCGCGCCATACAGCTTCAGCACCTCACAGATGGCCGCGCTGTGCAGCTTCAGCACCCCACAGTTGGACGTGCTTCAGCACCCTACGGCTGCCCGCACCATGCAGCTTCAGCACCCCACAACTGGCTGCGCCATGCAGCTTCAGCACCTCACAGCTGGCTGCACTGTGCAGCTTCAGCACCCCAGAGCTGGCCGTGCCGTGCAGCTTCAGCACCCCAGATCTGGGCGTGCCATGCAGCTTCAGCACCCCAGAGCTGGCTGTGCCGTGCCGTGCAGCTTCAGCACCCCAGAGCTGGCCATGCCGT
The DNA here is from genome assembly GCF_964204655.1 of Triturus cristatus. Lineage (NCBI taxonomy): Eukaryota > Metazoa > Chordata > Amphibia > Caudata > Salamandridae > Triturus > Triturus cristatus. The sequence continues at coordinate 184,834,928 of NC_140579.1, read as the reverse complement.
GCAGCTTCAGCACCCCAGAGCTGACAGCGCCGTGCAGCTTCAGCACCCCACAGCTGGCCGCGCCGTGCAGCTTCAGCACCCCACAGCTAGCCACACCATGCAGCTTCAGCACACAATAGCTGGCCGCGCCATGCAGCTTCAGCACCCAATAGCTGGCCGCGCCATACAGCTTCAGCACCCCACAGCTTGGCGTGCCATGCAGCTTCAGCACCCAATAGCTGGCCGCTCCATGCAGCTTCAGCCCCCATATAGCTGGCCGCGCCATGCAGCTTCAGCACCCTACAGCTGGCCGCACCATGCAGCTTCAGCACCCCACAGCTGGTCGCGCCATGCAGCTTCAGCACCCCACAGCTGGCCGCGCCATGCAGCTTCAGCACCCCACAGCTGGCCTCTCCATGCAGCTTCAGCACCCCACAGCTGGCTGTGCTGTGCAGCGTCAGCACCCCACAGCTAACTGTGACGTGCAGCTTCAGCACCCCACAGCTGGCCTCGCTGTGCATGCTTCAGCACACCACAGCTGGCCACGCCATGCATCTTCTGCACCCCACAGCTGGCCGCGCCATGCATTTGCAGCAGACCACAGCTGGCCGCGCTAGACAGTTTCAGCACCCAACAGCTGGCCGCTACCTGCGCTTTTGAACACCCTACCATTTACATCGCCCACAGCTCATAGTGTTCACCAGCACAGACAGCCGAGGGGTGCTCAGTCTTGTGAGAAGCGATTCCGTGCAGCCTATTATAGCTTGTAGTTGTAGCATCCTCCAGCGTCCTAAAAATCAGAGCATTATAGCGAGCTCGCCTACTACAACGTGCAGTAGGGGCGTAGCTGTCATTGGGGTAGCGGCACCGGGGCCCGGTGCAGTCTTTTACTACCACAACAGCAGCAAAGGGGACATGATCCTTTCTTGCACCAGGGCCATGGCATCCCTGCTACGCTGCTGACTTCCAGCACGTATCTCCAACAGCTACAGTCTAAGGCTCAAGTCACCTGCATTCTCCTGCTCACAAGAGCCGACAGCTAGAAGTGCCTGCAGGATCACACCTATTTCACCACTACCCCCAATGCGCCCATACACACTCCATTCTCTCCTCTCCCCTGCCCTCTCAGCTCCCCTGCCGGCTGCCGCGCACCTTCATTTTCTGACCCTCTCGCCCCACTTTCCCTGCACATTCTCCACCTCTCATTACACCACGTCCTCTCCCCTCGACCTCCTCTTCGCCTCCCCTTTCTACTCCTCCGTACCCATACCATCCCCTTCCTGTTTTCCCCCGTCTTCCCCCTCCTTGCCCTGCTCTTCGCCTGCCCCCCTCCCTCGCACCCCCCGCCACCACTCCTCGTTCCCCAACCCCCTCTGCTGCCTGCTCGCGCCTGTCAATGCTCAGGGTAATTTAAAGCTCTTTGTGGCCTGTAATGCGCTCTCTTTTTATTGACTGCTTTTGCCTCTGTCACCGTTTAACATTAATGTCTGCACTAATCTCCCTCCTCCCCTTCATCTCGCCGCCCTGCTCTCTCCACTCGCTTTTACTGCTCCCTCTTCCTACATGTCCCTGCATCTTGTCGCTCTGCTGCTCCTTCTCCACCTATTATTCCTCGTTTACCTCCACTTCTTCCTCTCCCTCCGCGTTTCTCCATCCTCCTCTATTTATATACTTCTCTCCTCGCTCCCTCCCTTCCCCTTCTTGCTTCCATTTGTCTGTCTGCCCTTTCTTCCCCAGTACACCTTGTATTTATCGTTCCCCTACTATTTTTCTGATTATTTTCTCCTTCCACTTCTTCGTATACATACGTCTACTCTCGTTTCATCTCGTTCCAGGTTCAGTGCTGGAATTGGGGGGGAAAAATACTTCATCAGCCCATAAATTGGGTGTCAGTTTGTGACAGCGGCAAGAGGGTGGAGTCCCAAGGGGCAGTAATAACAAGCATTGGCATAGCCAATAGGTCTCGCCTTTGGGACCTTATAAGTGTTTAGCCATGCAACAGTTGATGTTGCACCAAGGATATTGTGCTGCATAACTAAACACTTATAAGGTCCCAAAGGCGAGACCTATTGGCTATGCCAATGCTTGTTACAAATTGCCAGTGTACAGTCAAACGTTATTCAGATAAATGTACAGAGTGAAATGTCAATGAAAAGCCGGTCTTAAACACTCCAATGTGTGCAGACATGTAGCGTAAGAAAGTTCTCCTCAGAGACAGTCTGAAACCTGAGGGATATGGCGCGCAGGTGGGTGCATAGTCCCTCCTCACTATGAAAGTCGTAATTTCCTCTAGTCTAGAGTGCCCGTCACTTGGATAGTTCACCATCAAATGAGACCATCAACACTGCGTCAGCGTACGCCTACCATTTCCTGAATTGGCTGACACACATCCAGTGCGCGAATGCTGTGGGAACGCACAGGCTTCCCATTCCGGTGGGTATTATTGTTTGGGAACAGCGTTCGTGGCTGGTGCCAGCAGCATCCCCCGCCACTGTCCCCGATAGAGACACACAGGCTTCCCTCGGCAATCAGGTTTGCCAGATTTTTTCACAACTTTCAAGCCCAAAAGCAACGAAACAGTAGCCCAAAGTAGCCCAATGTTGCCACTCCATTAACTTACGTGTAGCCTGACTACAACATTCACAAAGATACTTCTATTTCAAGGATTATATGTTTACCTCCCACATTAATCAGATAACTTATATTTTGTACATTGAAATCAAAGTTGGTCTGTTAAGAAAACTGTCACTCACTTGATATCGCATGGTGTGTAGCAAGCCGGGCAAAAATTTTCTGGGTTCAATTTGGGGGACTGCAAGTGTGGAAACGTTATTCTTGGGAAAGGTGCTCTCTTCAGATTGCATACCCACGTCAGGCCCCCCAGAATAACGGCAATATAGGCCAATGCTCCATGTTTTTTCACACTTGTTTGAATGCTCCCAAAGCAATGCTGAACATCTCTTTACATACGCATATTACGTATGTTTCGTACTTTTTGGTACTCATCAGAAGAGAGCAGTTTGTGGCATGGGGTGCAGGGCTTGCTGCTTGATGTTCCCATGAGCTGATACCTGATAAAGTGCAAGTGCATTCTGCAGACTCACACAAGCGCCATCTCCTGTTTTTTACCAGGCAACAGTATGGTGGATCCTTGTTCAGACAGTGGAAAGTTCAGTTGTGCCAAAGAGTTCTTCTGGGCCAGGCACTGGCAAGATAAGCAGCAGCCCATAGTCTGGCAGTGGCATGGTGAAGGCTAGCAGCATCTCAGTCTGTGGTTCTGCCAAGATTAATATAAATAAAGAGAGGTTCTGGGAAGACCATAACCTACGTGAATCACAGCTAGGACCCGGAGGTCTCAATAAAAGTAAACCAAAAATACATGAAATATCCTGAACTTATGTTGAAAGAAAAAATTGCTCAATAAAGTTGTTTTGTCAGCAAGAAAAGCGAGTTCAAGGTTAGTTACTATTTACTTTGTATTTGAGACAATTCAGTATAGATGTACTGTTAACATCACAATTCATCTGATACATGATATACGTTTAAAAACTGCGAATCCAAATATACTTCAGGTGTTACATCAAAAGTCCCAATGCATTTCGGGTTAATTACTAACCCTTCGTCAGGGGATAAATGTAATCACAATAATCAGTAAATAGGGATTCTTTCAATCCAGTCTTGTCGCCCTCCAACCGGAGCTACAACAAAAGCCACAAGTGTACAATTAGCGCAGATGAAATACATATTGTAATTGTAGAATTTGCACTCGAAAGAAAAGAAGGAAGGAAAAGACCTAGAAAAACGGATTCCTCACCAAATAGTCAATGTGAAAGCAGACTGAATGTCACCGAGGAGTGTCTAACAAAGAAACAATAGTGAAAAAAGTGCCAAGTTTTGTCTATGGGCTTACCGCAACGGTGACGGAACTTGTGTTATGAAAGGTTCACTAGCCGATGAGTGGGGGAACGTCTGCAAAAGACATTACCAGTGAGCTGCTAGCTTTACTAAGGGGCCTTTTTTTTAGAAGCAAACTAAAATTATTGGTAGCGCCATGCAAACTCACCCTCCTCTACTGTATGGTACCATGAGTAGTTCGTGACTTCTCCGATAGAAGAAAAATGGTGCCTGTAATAAAAGCACCCAAAATCACTATGACGGCTCGCTATGTTTTATATAAAAAACGTTCCGTGAGCAGTAAGATATAATGCGTTGCCGCGTCTCACCTTACAAGGGAATCTGTGTGTCACGAAAGTGCTTCCGACGTTGCCAGGCTCAAGTAAGCGCATGCGTGGGAAACGGGAATGTGAGTGCTTTATAAAGAAAAAAAGTGATTCTCAAAGGATCAAAACAAAGAAAGGACTAACACGATTTGTGTGTTTAGAAGATCGTATGGAAATAGGACAAAGTGTCAGATGGGCATTAGTAAAAAACAGCGATGCTCGATGATATAGAAACAAAAATATTTGAGCTAAAGGAAGGTGAGTGAGACCAAAATATAAAGATCGTGCTCGAAAGGGGTAAGACTAAGATCTGTGTTGAAATAAAATGCAGGAGAAGAAAGATTAAGGAGAGCGGAGAAAAGACATAGAAGCTTAAGGTTCCCAATATGTTACATTGAATACGAGTGCAAATCCTGTACAGAGGGAAGTCAAATAAAAAACTGACATAAAGTTTCAGATAAAGCACAATAGTTCATAATGGTCATTCAGACCGCCCGGAACCACCGTTCCCAGGAGTTTAATCCAATGTGTTTCTCTGCGTGAAAGGACATTGTTCATGTCAGTATCTGCCTGCATATGAAGGCGCTCTAAAATTGTGAAACGTAACTGGGGAATAGTGTGAGATGTATTAATCCAATGTGTAACTAGGGAAGAATTCATGTTACTGTTACGGATTCTGCTCTTGTGTTCAATAATCCTGGTTTTGATCTTACGACTAGTCTTCCCTACGTATACAAGGCCACACGGGCATTTGATGGCATAGATTACCCACACTGTATTACAGTCTGAGGTGTGTTGCAGTTTTATTTTTTTGCCCGTGTGAGGGTGTGTAAACACATTGCCTGGAATTACATTGCTACATTGCCCGCAATTGTAACATTTTCTCATGCCTGTATTTTTCAGTGTTATAAGGTTAGTATGACTTTTGAGGAGGTCCCTCAGGTTCTTCGGTCTGGTATGTGCGAAGAGTGGAGGATCCTTGAACAAGTCATGGAAGTCAGGCTCCTGTTCAATAATGTCCCAACGTTTACAGAGGATGGATTTTATTTGTGTGGATTGAGCTGAATGTTTTAATACAAAATCTTCACGTTTAGAGGAATTCTTGGGGGTGGTAAGAAGTAAATCTTCTCGTCTCTTACATGCCACCTGTTTTGCCAAGATTAACAGCATCCTTCAGGGTCTGGCAGTGGCAGGTTGAGGTGGGCAAAATTGTTCTGACTGGTTAAGGTGCACAAACTTCTTCTTCTGGGCCAGGCACTGCCAAGATTAGCAGCATCATAGAGTCTGGCAGTGGCACTGCCAAGACTAGCAGCATCACAGAGTCTGGCAGTGGCAAGTTGAGGTGTGGAAAATGCTTAAGGCAGTGCAGAATGTAGCAGCATCCTCCAGAGTCTGGCAGTGGCAAGTTGAGGTGTGGAAAATGCTCCAGGCAGTGCAGAATGTAGCAGCATCCTCCAGAGTCTGGCCGTGGCAGGTTGAGGTGGGCAAAATTGTTCTGACTGGTTAGTAGCATCCAATAGTCTGGCAGTGGTACTGCCAAGATTAGCAGCATCCTTCAGGGTCTGGCAGTGGCAGGGTGAGGTGTGGAAAATGATCCAGGCAGTGCAGAGTGCAGCAGCATCCTTCAGGGTTTGGCAGTGGCAGGTTGAGGTGGGTAACATTGTTCTGACTGGTTAAGGTGCACAAACTTCTTCTTCTGGGCCAGGCACTGCCAAGATTAGCAGCATCCTTCAGGGTCTGACAGTGGCAGGTTGAGGTGTGGAAAATGCTTCTGACAGTGCAGAATGTAGCAGCACCATTCAGGGTTTGGCAGTGGCAGGTTGAGGTGGGTAACATTGTTCTGACTGGTTAAGGTGCACAAACTTCTTCTTCTGGGCCAGGCACTGCCAAGATTAGCAGCAGCCCATAGTCTGGCAGTGGCACGGTGAAGGCTAGCAGCATCTCAGAGTCTGGCAGTGGCACTGCCAAGAATAGCAGCAACACAGAATCTGGCAGTGGCAGGTTGAGGTGTGGAAAATGCTTCAGGCAGTGCAGAATGTAGCAGCATCCTCCAGAGTTTGGCAGTGGCAGGTTGAGGTGGGCAAAATTGTTCTGACTGGTTAAGATACACAAACGTCTTCTTCTGGGCCATGAACTGCCACGATTAGTAGCATCCCATAGTCTGGCAGTGGTACTGCCAAGATTAGCAGCATCCTTCAGGGTCTGGCAGTGGCACTGCCAAGATTAGCAGCATCCTTCAGGGTCTGACAGTGGCAGGCTGAGGTGTGGAAAATGCTTCTGACCGTGCAGAATGTAGCAGCATCCTTCAGGGTTTGGCAGTGGCAGGTTGAGGTGGGCAAAATTGTTCAGACTGGTTAAGGTGCACAAACTTCTTCTTCTGGGCCAGGAACTGCCAAGATTAGCAGCATCCTTCAGGGTCTGACAGTGGCAGGCTGAGGTGTGGAAAATGCTTCTGACCGTGCAGAATGTAGCAGCACCCTTCAGGGTTTGGCAGTGGCAGGTTGAGGTGGGTAACATTGTTCTGACTGGTTAAGGTGCACAAACTTCTTCTTCTGGGCCAGGCACTGCCAAGATTAGCAGCAGCCCATAGTCTGGCAGTGGCACAGTGAAGGCTAGCAGCATCTCAGAGTCTGGCAGTGGCACTGCCAAGAATAGCAGCATCACAGAGTCTGGCAGTGGCAGGTTGAGGTGTGGAAAATGCTTCAGGCAGTGCAGAATTTAGCAGCATCCTCCAGAGTCTGGCAGTGGCAGGTTGAGGTGGGCAAAAGTGTTCTGACTGGTTAAGGTACACAAACGTCTTCTTCTGGGCCATGAACTGCCACGATTAGTAGCATCCCATAGTCTGGCAGTGGTACTGCCAAGATTAGCAGCATCCTTCAGGGACTGGCAGTAGCAGGGTGAGGTGTGAAAAATGCTCCAGGCAGTGCAGAATGTAGCAGCATCCTTCAGGGTTTGGCAGTGGCAGGTTGAGGTGGGCAAAATTGTTCTGACTGGTTAAGGTGCACAAACTTCTTCTTCTGGGCCAGGCACTGCCAAGACTAGCAGCATCACAGAGTCTGGCAGTGGCAGGTTGAGGTGTGGACAATGCTTCAAGCAGTGCAGAATGTAGCAGCATCCTCCAGAGTCCGGCAGTGGCAGGTTGAGGTGTGGAAAATGCTTCTGACAGTGTAGAATGTAGCAGCACCCTTCAGGGTTTGGCAGTGGCAGGTTGAGGTGAGCAAAATTGTTCTGACTGGTTAAGGTGCACAAACTTCTTCTTCTGGGCCAGGCACTGCCAAGATTAGCAGCAGCCCATAGTCTGGCAGTGGCACGGTGAAGGCTAGCAGCATCCCAGAGTCTGGCAGTGGTACTGCCAAGATTAGCCGCATCCTTCAGGGTGTGGCAGTAGCACTGCCAAGATAAGCAACATCCTTCAGGTTGTGGCAGGTTGAGGTGGGTAAAAATGTCCTGCCACTGCCAAGAATAGCGTTTACAACCAACAGGAGCAACACTATTCCCCAAACCTGGGGTAAATAAACAATGTTATAGCTACAATAGTCCAAGGAAATTATTACAAATTAAAACATTCATATGCATGAAAACACAGAAAAAATCATCTAAGCAAGAAATCCTGAAAAGGTACCCAGCATAGGGACAAAAGTTTATACAAAAACATTTTTACTAAAACAGCAAATATAGAACAGCCATTACAAAACAGTTGAAGAATACTTAAAAAGGTGCTCACATAGTTACACAGGGGTCATCACTAAAGGCTTAATGTACAGTGTTAACAAAAACAATGGCAAAGAGAGACACAATTTCAAAACATAAAAAGGCTAACAAATAACAAGAACAGAAGATCACAATCAATGCTTCCTCATAAGTATATGCCAAAGACAGATGTCGACGGCGTTTCGACCTATAAGGTTTTCAAGGTCATCATCAGGACAGGTATTATTAACAGAGCAACCAGTTCAAATAATTTGTATCTTCCGAGACAAATGTAGCTTGATATAATGCAAAAGAGATCTCATAAAGACAGCACCAGAAGTCCAACAAAGAACAGATTCCTAAATCAGCACGTCATCCATTTAGTGGCACTGTAGGGTCTGGTACAAATGTAAAAACTGGCCCGTTTGCAATTCAGAGCCCAAAGCACCCGAACGCGAATGGGCTAGCCAAACTAATCCGCAAATCACTCCCAGGCAATGCGGTGGAAGGGCGAGAGTCCCAGCGATGTGGTGGAGGCGCGAGAGTCCCGACGATGCGGTGGAAGAGCGAGAGTCCTGGCGATAAAGTGGAAGCGCGAGAGTCCCGGCGTTAAGACGCCTAGAAGGTCACGCTTCCACCGCATTGACGGGGACCGATTTGCAGATTGCTTTGACTAGTCCAGCTGTGTTCGTGTTTTGCGCTCTGTATTGCGAACGGGTCGGTTTTGAAAATTGTACCGGACACTGCAGTGGCACTAAATTTAAGACATGCCGTTTTATGATACATTTTTTGTTGGACTCCTGATGCTGTCTTTATGTGGTCCCTTTTACATTTTATCTGAGTACGCTTGTCTCGGATTATACAAAGTATTTGATTTGGATGCTCTCGCAATAATTCGCTTGTTCTGATAAAGACCTTGAAAACATTGTAGGTCCAAACACAGTTGGTGCCTGTTTTGCGGCACATACTTATGAGGAAGCATTGATTGCGATCTGCTATTCGTGCTATTTGTTGGACTTTTGTTTTTAAAGTTTGACTCCCTCTGCCATTGTTTTTGTTCACACTGTACATTAGGTCTTAAGTGCTGTCCCCTGTGTAACTATGTGAGGACCTTTTAAGTATTCTTAAACTGATTTGTAATTGCTGTTCTCTAATTGCCGTGTGAGTAAAAATATGTTTTTGCATTAACTTTTGTCTCTATGCCGGGTGCCTTTTCAGGATTTCTTTCTCAGACAATTGTTTCTGCGTTTCCATGCATATCAATTTTTGAATTGTTAAGAATTGCCTCGAACCATTGTAGCGATAACACTGCCAAGAATAGCAGCATGTTAAGACAGTAAAACAATTAATTGTAGATACTGCTGTTGAACTTTGCTAGCAGTTCCGGCGAGGGCTTGAACGAAGAGGAATTAAGACCATTGCGCTTTAGTCCAAATGTTATGTTTAGTATATTTGATAGCAGTTTCAGCCCCATTCGGTTACGGTTCTCATTTTTAAGCAGGGTCATTTGTGAGAACACTCGTTCCACTTGTGCATTTGATATGGGTAGGGTCAGAAGTTTAATGGCGCCCATGGCCAACTCCTGAAACCGATGATTCCCAGCTGCATCTCTATAATTCAGTACTTCAATCCAGAAGGATTCCATGCCTGAAGAGGTATTGAATGAACATGAACTCACTGTTCGCCACTGCATTTCTAATATGTGTGTTGGGTCTGCAAAACACTCTTTTGGCAAGTCAGTAACTAGAGGTTTAGAATCTGAAAGCACATTTTGGGGCTTCAGAAGCTCCAAATGTCTTAGGAGACTCAGCGAATCTGGCAAGCGCATCTGATACTCTGCTGCCAGAACTTTAACAAAGTCTGTGCACCGTTTTTCTATGCAGTCCTTGGCAGCATCAGGCAGTTTGCTTTCTTGGAGCTTTTTACAGAAGTCAAGGCCAAGGTCAGCATCCTCCTGCACAAGATAAATGGCACTACTCTGAAGATCCAAATTACACAATTGCTTCTCACAATTGGTACTGAAGACACTGGGCTTTACAATTCTTCTCATAGTTGACCTATATAAAGTTTGCATATCCCGGAATTTGTAGAGGACATTACCAGATTCAAGCTGAAATGCTTTGTTCACTACCTTAATTAGCAACATAGGTTTGAGGAAAATAAGATAGAGATAATTTGTCTCGTCATTGTACATTTGTTGCAGCATTCTAGCTGCATAGCAATGTTCTACATATGATGCGTTGCAAAAGTGCAGCTTTAGAGCATCATACTGCTCCAGAAAACGCTCCACACAATCCGCCATGATAAGCCACCGTGTTTCACATGGCGAAATAAGCTTCAACGGCATTCCTGTTATGTTATGTTATGTTATGGATTTCTTATAGAGCGCACAACTCACCCTGGGGCTAACTGGGAGAAAGCAGGGCTCAGGGGGAAGGAAGATACTAGCTCCGAATGAAAAAGTTAAAACAGGAAAGTTTTTAATTGCTTCCTAAAGGTAGTCAGTGACGGGATTTTACGAACCGCTATAGGAAGCGTGTTCCAATAGCTCGGGGCTAGATATGAGAAAGCACTGCCTCCCGTGCGCGTGAGACGAATTCTGGGAACTTGAAGGAGGTCTAAAGTGCTGGATCTGAGTTTCCTGTCTGGAGAGTATTTGACTAATTTCTTTCGAAGGTAGAGAGGACCTCTTCCCCTCAAGGCATTATATGTCAGGCAGCAGATCTTGAAAACTGATCTGTTTCTGATATTTAGCCAGTGCAGTTCCCTCAACAGGGGTGTTGAAGCTGAGCCTGGAGGACGGTTCAGAACAAGCCGTGCTGCCGTGTTCTGAATAACCTGAAGTTTTGCCAGATGGATTTGACTCACTTCAGGCAGGAAGGCATTCCCATAGTCTAAACGGCTAACAACCATCGCCTGGACTAGGGTTCTGCGCTGAGACATGGGCAGGTACGGAATTATTTTTCCTAAGCAACCTTAATCCTCCATCCAAAGTTTTATATAAATCTGTGTAGACTGCCTGGCGCTTTGGAGAATGTGCAAACCAGTTGTAGGTTTCTCTCACCATGAACTCCACATTGCTGGGCAAACTCCGCATTGCTTTTCTTGCAACAATGTCGAGCGAGTGGCAGGTGCACCGTACAAGCTGCAAAGTAGGCTGCTTTTCTCTCAACAAAGTGTATGTGGAGTGGTTTTTGCCACACATCACACTTGCACCATCTGTACCTACCCCTACCATATTTTCAATTGGAAGCCTGCTGTCCTTGAGGAACTCCAGAAGTGCATTTGCAATGTCTTGTGCACATGCCTCTTGCAGTTCTATCATCCCAAGGTAACTACTCACAATTCTGCTACTTTTCTTACTGAAGTATTTTACACAGATGCACAGTAGTTTCTTTACAGAAATGTCAGTGGATTCATCAATGATCAAAGAATAAGGTGAACTGCCCATATCTTGAAGGAGCTCCCCTTTGAAATAGGGGCCTAAAAGTCCATTTATTAAAGCTGTGCACTTTGTCCTGTGCATACGGAAAGGAGGAACTCCTTCACTTAAAATTTCTCCCAGTCTGTCAATGCTGTTGATTCATGTGCTACATGCAGTTTGCACAGCAATCCTAAGCCCTCTCCTTTTCTGGTCATTTGATAACTGACAAACTGGTTGTGCAAAAGATGCCATGGTTAGGCTAGGTGTGTCCATGCGCGCACGATGTCTAGCTGTGGATGCATGCAGCTTTAAATCATGGTAGTGGGCCCGCAGCTGTAAGTGACAGTATTTACAGTTTTCCTTTGCTTCATCTGTTTTTACAGGGGCAATCCACTTTTTTAGTTTGGGGTCAGACTCCCATTCCTTTCTGTACACTTTCTTGTACTTTGACCACTTGCCCATTTTGAAAGTTAGTTTGTAGCTTCTTGGGACCTGGTAGAGTACTGTACAATCTCTGGTGTGTGGTAGGGCAAGTATCTGCAATTGGAAGAGATAGAATATCCATCAACATCCCTGATTCGATAAAGTTAGCCAAAAACCATATCATCACTTAGTCCCAAGCGTCTGTGTAGCAGTGAGGAGCTTAACCCAGTTTTTGGTCTGGTGCATGGTCTCCTGCATTGATCACCCAAAAAACCCATACAAAAGGACAAAGTCAAATCATAATTGAACCTTAAAACACATTGCACACATCACCCATGGCCAATGTACTAGCCATCTCCTTAGCATTCTAACTCAGTTTATCACTCATCCCAATATGCAATGCAAAGTAACCTTCAACATATCTCCACCTGTGTTTGCCCCTATAAATATTTGGTCATAGGCTGGACCACTGGAATTGTGAGACTGCGAGACAGAGGCATTTTTCCACATAATTATAGATTTGACACATTTGGCGCAAATCGATCTGCTGCATAATCGGCAGATATTACCAAAATAAATTGTTTCCACCTGAAATGGATCAAAAGTTACCAAAAACAGAGACAGCTGTTGCCACGCAGTTGCAGACCCATTGTGATGGTTGAATCGTCCGATTTCTGTTGCTTACTGCTAGCTTTGGGTGTTAAACTGGTACTACTGGAGGTGCACATACCCAGATAGTGTTAACAATGCAAAAATGACAATATGGCACATTATGTGATTCATCCGCTTAGCTGGTAACTGCACCGGGCTGCCCATATGAAATTTGTGTATAATTGTGTTCCTGAGCTGGCATGGTTGGAGAGATCTGTGGGGTGGTCATTTTCAACATCAGCCCATATTGGAGCCTTTTTGTGAGTTGTAAAGAACACATTCTTTAAGGAATTTGCAGGCTATGGTGCCCAGCCCTGTTGCAAGCAGTCTAGGGAAAATAGGGCCATAGAGCAAGAATATTAATAAAGTTATGCAAGTCGTGTGAGAAAGCTCATGTTCACATTTGACTTACTTTGCTTCCCTAATAGCATTTCTTTTTGTTTAGCCACCACATTGCTTGTCTGTAGTTTTTTTTCATACTGTGCATTAATCTTGTGCTGTGACCTTGCTGCTCGCAGGTATCTCAGAGTTCAGGTTGTGGGCTGGCGTTTCCCATTGGGACACAATTCAAATATGTGAGCCATTGCGGAGTTTAGATTATTTTGTCTCTCTGCAGAGTGCAAAGAGCAATGGTTGCAAGTGCTAATTGTGATTATGTCAAGAATTCCTGTCATACAAGGGAAACACGCCCTTATGTAAACAGGAGAGCTGTTACATAACTCAAGGGAAACACGCCCTTATGTAAACAGGAGAGCTGTTACATAACTCAAGGGAAACACGCCCTTATGTAAACAGGAGAGCTGTTACATAACTCAAGGAAAACACGCCCTATAAAGGGAGGAACCGGGAGGTACAAGGCTGTCGGATATTGTGTTTACACCGACGTACCTGCTTCGTGAAGAGCAGTGTTCCGGAGTGGTGCTCCAGTAAGGCAAGAACGGAGGTAGGTCGAGTCGTTACTCCCTGGGCCGTGTCTTGCCCCATCGTCACCTGTGAAGGACCCGGAAGCTCTACCGGTCAACCATTGAGCTTCGCTTTTTGACTCGGCTGAGTCCAAGCGCAGTGGCGCTTTTGCTGGTTGGAGTCGTAACTCCCAGCCCGACCAGAGACACAGGGACTGCCAGCTGTAACGCACACCAGGAGGTGTTTGCCGCGTTACAGACTCGGAAGTCCACAGGATCGATCGAGCGGCTGCTCTCGGTTCAGTCTTCTTGCTTGTGATTGGGGTATCGGTGACGCATCACCAGGAGGTGACTCCGCGTCCCGGTGCAGTCTGAGGAAGAGGTTGAGCGGTAGAGACCCCGGCTGGGTGTTTCCCTGACTCCTCGATTCTCCCCAACACTCTTCGTGCCCCTCACAGCCTACCGATTGGCATTGTCGGCCATTTCATTTCTGCCCTCTGTTGGCATACGCCGGGATCGGCGTATATGCAGAGGACGGTTAGGACCATCCGTGCTGTGGGCTGGTAACGTACTTAGCCTGGAGGATTCCAGTGACTATAACTTTTGTTTGTTCTTTGTATTTTATTTGCCTTCATTAAAAGAACTAACCCTTCACAAGTGGTTGCGTCCTCATTGTTGTGTCTGTTAAACGATCCTGAGACGTTCAGGGCGTTACAAAATATCCGACCTTAATAACACTAACTGTCTCCCGGTCGATAACAGACATGGCAACACTTGATGATGTGCTGGCTGCTTTAGCGGCCATGCAAGTTGAAGTGGCTGCCTCTAGGCAAGAAACAGCCGATGTAAAAGCCAGACTGGATGCTATCCAAATGGACCCGCTCACGCCCAGCACCTCCCTCACGAACCAGACCTCTGCGGTAGTAGTGGAAATGCCGGTAGCCATCCCCTTGGCAACACCAGAGAGGTACAGTGGGGATCCTAACACAGTGCAGGTATTCCTCACACAAGTGGCGCTACATTTATCGTGCAAACCAAAGGCGTTCCCCACGAGTCAGGCTCGTGTGGCTTTCCTTATATCCTATTTGGCTGGAAACGCGGCACAATGGGCCGTACCTCTGGTGAGCAGGGACGACCCCCTCTTATGTGATTGGGGTGCTTTTCGCGAGGAATTCCTGAAGGTATTCGACAGAAGGGCTGACTCGTACACGGCGGACCGTGAAATGCTTGAGTTGAGACAGGGATCCAACGACCTGGTGCAGTATCTCAACGCGTTCCGGAGGCTGGTTGCGGAAACCAAGTGGCCTGTTGCTAAACAGACGGCGCTCTTCCATCAAGGGCTGTGCGATGAGCTCAAGGACGCCGTGGCTCATATTGACCCTCAACCCAAGACATGTGAGGGCCTTATCAACCTGGTATTACGGCTGGAACATAGGCTAAGTGAAAGAAAGGGGGATCATGGGAGAAAAGGAAAATCCCTTCCATCCTATGTGACGGTGGGAAGTCCTGAAACTTCCACCGCATCCAAGGGAGAACCCATGGACATCAGCGCAATACGAGCGAGCCTCACAGCCACGGAGAAAGAGTCACGCCGTAAACAAGGATTGTGCCTATATTGTGGCAAAAAAGGCCACTACGTACGTGAATGCCCTGCCAAACCGAAGACGTCACGTTATCGGGCCAACCGGTCGGTAACAGCCGGGGTGGACATACCGGCGGAAAACTAGAGGACTCCAAGACCAGAGAAGGGGCATCTCGGAGTCACTCATCCATCCCTTCACTTTCCAACTCGGTCACTAAGGGACAACGACACCTGTTTATCACGGTGCACGTGGGAGTGCATGACCAGTGGATACCCGTTGTGGCCATGGTGGATTCAGGGGCCACTGGCATGTTTATGGACCACAACGAGGCATGCAGGCTAGGGCTAGTGCTTCTTCCCAAAGCAGTACCCGAAGACGTCTATGCGGTAGACGGAAGGCGGTTGGTGACGGGGCCCATCGGACAGCACACGGGGGTCCTTCCGATGAGATATGGGAGGAACCATTTGGAACAAATCGATTTTAACATCATCCGAGCGCCCCAATATGGCGTCATATTGGGATTGCCGTGGCTACAGAAACACAACCCCTTTGTGGATTGGCCAACACATCGCATCGAAATGACGTCACCGTATTGCATCCTGCATTGTGGAATAAGAACGGAATCCCTTGACGCAGATGAGAGCGGGAGTCAGACGGTGGCTACAGCGGCAGAAAAAGATGTGGCTCTCCCCCAGGCTTATCACAGTTTTGAGGATGTATTTGATGAGGTGAAGGCGGAAGTGCTACCACCACATAGACAGTTTGACTGCCAGATCGACCTGGTGCCAGGGGCCAGCGTTCCCAGCGGCAGGCTGTATGCCCTGACGGAGCCTGAAAACGTGCATCTCCGGGGGTACCTGGATAAACTCCTCAAGCTAGGATTCATCCGCCCGTCCAAGTCTCCGGCCGCCTCGCCACTCTTCTTCATCCCGAAGGCTAATGGGGAGCTGAGAGCCTGTGTGGACTTTAGGGCATTGAATGCGATAACCATAAAAAATCGGTACCCCTTGCCTCTCATCAGTGTACTTCTGGAACAGGTCAAGAAAGCTCGTATCTACACCAAGTTGGATTTGAAAGGGGCATACCATCTGGTGCGCATGAGGGACGGAGACGAGTGGAAGACCGCCTTTAAGACCAGGTTCGGCCTTTTTGAGTACCTCGTCATGCCGTTCGGTCTGTGCAACGCCCCGGCAGCCTTTCAGTACTTTTTGAATGAGGTATTCAGAGAGGAGTTGGATATCTACGTGGTCGTATATATCGACGACATCCTCATCTATTCGTCCAGTGTGGAGGAGCACGTACACCACGTCAAAGCTGTGCTCCAAAAGCTGAGGGAAAACATGCTGTTTTGTAAACTCAGCAAGTGTGACTTCCACGTCACATCCGTGGAATTCCTCGGAGTGATGCTGAGTCCAGAGGGACAGGAGATGGCAGAACGAAAGATCAAGGCGGTGAAAGAATGGCCGGTGCCCCAAAGCGTGAAGGACGTCCAAAGTTTCATTGGCTTCGCCAACTTTTACAGGCGGTTTATAGATGGATTTTCAGGAGTGGTGGCCCCAATCACACAGCTACTGAGGAAGTCCAAGGAGTTTGTCTGGTCCCCTGAAGCGAACAAAGCCTTTGAGGCCCTGAAAAGCGCCTTTGGTAAGGCGCCGGTGTTGGCTCACCCGGATCCGGATCTCCCCTACGTGGTGGAAGCGGACGCGTCGGATGTGGCGCTGGGGGCTATCTTGTCCCAACGCAATCACGACACAGGGGTGCTTCATCCCGTTGCGTACATGTCCCGCAAACTCAACAACGCCGAACGCAACTACCATATTGCGGAGAAGGAGCTTCTCGCAATCAAGGACGCCTTCACCGAATGGAGGCATTGGTTGATGGGGGCAAGACATGTGGTATCGGTGTACACGGACCATCGGAACCTACAGTTCATGACGGCCACTAGACACCTTTCTCCCAGGCAGCTGCGGTGGATGATCTTCTTTGCGGGGTTCAACTTCCGCATCACATATCGGCCGGGGACGGAAAACCGGAAGGCGGACGCCCTGTCCCGTCAATCTGCAGTTAAGGAACCATTGCCTGCAACCGAGCGTTCCATCATTTCCCCGAGGATGGTATTGGGGGTTATCCAACCGGATACTTTCCTGAGGGGAATAAAGAGAGGGATCAGGTCATTCGCATGGCGGAGGTGGCTCCTCAGTCACAGAGAATGGCAGCTGAAGGACGGGATACCCCTGAAGGGCAGGTGCCTATTGATACCCACGCCTAGGCTAAGGAAACAAGCATTCATCTGGTGCCATGACTCTCCATGCGCAGGTCATTTGGGCTTTGAAAAAACGGTGGCTAGCATGGGACGGCATTTCTGGTGGCCAACCATGAGAGTGGATGTCAGGAGGTGGGGACAGGAGTGTCCTACGTGTGCTACCATGAAGGCCGACCATGGCCGAACCCAAGGGCTCTTACATCCACTTCCGACCCCGGATAGACCATGGGATAGCATATCACTGGACTTCGTGGTGGGCCTACCGGTAGACCAGGGGATGACGGCAATACTGGTGGTGGTGGATTACTTGACGAAAATGGGGCACTTCATCCCCTGCAAGAGAGTCCCTACGGCCGGGGAATTGGCGTCACTACTCCTAAAGAATGTGGTACGACTGCATGGATTACCTGGGGTGATCGTGTCGGACCGGGGGTCGCAGTTTACTGCGCAATTCTGGAAGACTTGGTGCACTGCGCTGCATGTTAAGACCGCCCTGTCCACCAGCTACCACCCTCAAACGGACGGCCAAACCGAGCGCCTGAACCAAACGCTCAAACAGTATCTGCGATGTTTTGTGGACCAGGGCAGGGAAGAATGGGTCGACTTGCTATGGGTTGCAGAGATAGCCTATAACAACGCCACTCACAGCTCCACACAGTCATCTCCGTTCTATAGCAACTATGGCCAACATCCCAGGTTCTTGCCATTTCTACATCCGTTCAGAGAGGACAGGATTCCCGCCACAGCGGACAGGGTGGCACACATAAAAGACACGTTGATGCGCTCAAGGGCTGTCCTAATAGAGGCCAAGAGAAGATACAAGGCTGCGGCAGATAGGAAGAGAAGGCCCGGGCCACTGTACCGCACTGGAGACCACGTCTGGATATCCACAAGAAACATGAGGTTTCGAAAGAACAGTGTGTTCCATCCCAAGTACATGGGCCCCTATCGAATTACCAAGTGTATGGGTCCCGTGAACGTGAAGGTGTGCTTGCCCCAGTCATTGCGGATACACCCTGTCTTTCATGTATCATTGCTCAAACCAGCACCCTCCAAGCCGTCTGGGACACCTAGGCCGGTATGCGTGGAGTCGGAGGTGGAGTATGAAGTGTCGGGCATACGGGCGTCCAAATGGCGCAGGGGGAAGCTGTGGTACCTGGTTGCGTGGAAAGGCTATGGCCCGGAGGAGCATTCATGGGAACCGGCTGAAGGGGTTCATGCTCCGCGCTTGGTCTCCTTGTTCCATCGGCGTTTTCCTGCCAGCGCTGGACCCGTGGGGAGCCGCTGAGAGGGAGGATGTACTGTCAAGAATTCCTGTCATACAAGGGAAACACGCCCTTATGTAAACAGGAGAGCTGTTACATAACTCAAGGGAAACATGCCCTTATGTAAACAGGAGAGCTGTTACATAACTCAAGGAAAACACGCCCTATAAAGGGAGGAACCGGGAGGTACAAGGCTGTCGGATATTGTGTTTACACCGACGTACCTGCTTCGTGAAGAGCAGTGTTCCGGAGTGGTGCTCCAGTAAGGCAAGAACAGAGGTAGGTCGAGTCGTTACTCCCTGGGCCGTGTCTTGCCCCATCGTCACCTGTGAAGGACCCGGAAGCTCTACCGGTCAACCATTGAGCTTCGCTTTTTGACTCGGCTGAGTCCAAGCGCAGTGGCGCTTTTGCTGGTTGGAGTCGTAACTCCCAGCCCGACCAGAGACACAGGGACTGCCAGCTGTAACGCACACCAGGAGGTGTTTGCCGCGTTACAGACTCGGAAGTCCACAGGATCGATCGAGCGGCTGCTCTCGGTTCAGTCTTCTTGCTTGTGATTGGGGTATCGGTGACGCATCACCAGGAGGTGACTCCGCGTCCCGGTGCAGTCTGAGGAAGAGGTTGAGCGGCTGCTCCCTTCAGGTAGAGACCCCGGCTGGGTGTTTCCCTGACTCCTCGATTCTCCCCAACACTCTTCGTGCCCCTCACAGCCTACCGATTGGCATTGTCGGCCATTTCATTTCTGCCCTCTGTTGGCATACGCCGGGATCGGCGTATATGCAGAGGACGGTTAGGACCATCCGTGCTGTGGGCTGGTAACGTACTTAGCCTGGAGGATTCCAGTGACTATAACTTTTGTTTGTTCTTTGTATTTTATTTGCCTTCATTAAAAGAACTAACCCTTCACAAGTGGTTGCGTCCTCATTGTTGTGTCTGTTAAACGATCCTGAGACGTTCAGGGCGTTACAGATTATATATGAAAGTGTGTCATGGTGCTATAAAGCTGCCGAAATATTAACAGAACCAAAGTCTCTTTAGGGAATTGAGAGTCAAGACAGCCATGTACACGATGTAGGTGGCCCAGATTATTATAGAGACACATTATAGTCTATTAAATTAAACACAATAGGTTTTCATACAACAAATATTCAGAAATCATATTTAAAAGTACCTGCATACAAGACAATAAAGAAAGTTTTGGCAACAAAATATTTGCCTAAGATCACACACTTTAAGCAGGAAGCCATGATTTATCCAGGCATTCTGGTTTCACTTTGTACCTCTGTATTTTTGGACGGTTTTGTATAGTGTGAACTGGCACAGAAGATATTGAAACGCTTTACATGAGCACCAGTTTGATTACACAACGTCAAATTAATGTTTGCAGGCACCAGGAACACGATATCTATGCGCTACTAAGATGACGCCCCATCCATTTCAGAACCACTGCTCCACTTTAAATGGGTAAATATTAGGCAACACCTGGAACATACTGTGGAGATGGTAAAGATATATATTCTAGAGGAGGGGAGAGATGCCCATTATAAGTAAGGCTCCCTGTTTTCCGTTTTTACTGATTTTTACATACAGACAGAGAACCATTTATTTTCCTGTCTGTATTTATTTTTAAATGTGGATAAAAACGGAAATTTAGTGATTCTAATTGCTGTCAATCATGACTGCCAGGCCAATAGCTGTGCGGATTGACAGGCAAGGGGGTTAACAAATATAGGGATTTTAATAAAGAGCCTTAAACAGCAGTAGATTTGCACAATCATGATACAAAAATGATCATATTTTCTTGCACGTGCATAATTTGCCACCTGCGTGTATGTGTATGTGTATATATATATATATATATATATATATATATATATATATATATATATATATTTCACAAAGGTTGATTCAAACCGGAAAAGAATCCACACGAGCCCACTCGATCGTCAAAAGCAGCTTTATTCTTCACAGGGCAGAAGAGGACGACGCGTTTCGACCACGTCCGTGGTCTTGGTCACATGACCATAGTCTCCATTTGCACCAATTAAATAGGGTAAGTGCACTTTTTTCTATGTATAGACATAAAAGAAATACATCACAAATTTGAATAATTACAGATTAAACGTAATTACAATTTCAGAGAAGTAAGGAACATAATTAAATAATACAATTTCATTCATTGTATGATTGTAACAGTGACCACGTGATGAGTGTGCATAGGTGTGTGTCATAAAGGACTAGTGCCGGTTATTAAAACTATGTGTCCATGTGTGGTATAGTTTCAACATCATGTGATGGAGACTAGTTCTCACAACAATACGGCGAAAAAGATGATGGAGGGTCTAGTGCCCTTTGAACATCTTATCCGAATGGTGACTTGGAGTCGGAAGAACTCCGGTGCTCGTAATTCTATCACTGGTGTGAGATACAGGTGAATTCAGAATGATGTTCCTGTATAGAATCAAAGAGACAATTTGAATTAATGCCATAGTTCAACAACACCGTAGATTTAGGACAAAGCTATATTTCACATTCACTGGTCACATGTAATTACATAAATGCTGTACATTCAATAAATTGTAATCAGAAAAAACAAAAAATGCACATGTTTATAGGGAGGGGGGGGGGTTTTGGGGGGGAGAGAGATATGGGCAGGGCATGAGTAGCCCACCAAGGTCAAACTGTTTCAGTGTCAAATGGTGTCTCATTATAGGTGGGAATAAAGTTCCTCGTCCTGATTCAGGCCATCCGGGAATTTGGTGCCTGCCAGGAGGATGAAACGTGATTCGAGTTTGCGTAGAGAGGCAATGCGGTTCCCACCTCGAGCATTGGGTTTGACTGTGTCCAATCCAAAAAATTTGGCTTTGGTCCAGTCCGCCCCATGTTCCTTCAAGAAGTGTCTAGCCGTACTGTAAGTTTGGTCACAATTCGTGATTGCTCGCCAGTGTTCTAGGATACGTTTTTTGATCGGAAAGGTGGTTGATCCGATATACCATAGCTGGCAGGGGCATATTATTGCATATACCACGAAGTCAGTATTACATGTAATGAGTTTTGGTATTTTCCAGAGAGTTTTCGTTCTTTTTAATGTGACTTCTGATACATTGTTGCTGTTTCTACAAGCCTTGCAATTCCCACATTTCCGGAAACCTTTCATTTGCTGAAGCCAGCTAGTTTCCTTTGACTGTAGATGGCTATGTACCAGCATGTCTCTGAGAGATGGACTTCTCATGTATGTGATAGATGGGCTAGCCCCTATTTCATTTCTCAGAATTGGGTCCTGTCTAAGGATGTCCCATCTATTTTTGAGGATACTCCGCATCTGATTGGATTGACTGCAAAATTTCGTTATGAATCTTACTGTTTTTTTGGGAGTGTTCTGAGTGATGACAGTCTGCTTGGTGTTGTTGAGAATTTCTTCCCTTGATTGACTGTCCACTCTTTTTTCTGCCTGTAGTATCGCTTTTCTGGGGTATCCCCTCTCCTTGAATCTCATTTTCATTTCATGCTTCGTTTTCTCATATGTTAGGTTGGTACTGCAATTGCGCTTAGCTCTGAGAAACTCACTATAGGGAATTCCCCACCTGAAACTCGGTGGATGCGCACTGGCAGCATGCAGGATTGAATTTCCTGCTGTTTTTTTCCTGAAAAGATTAGTGCTGATTCTGCCATTGTCATTACTGAGTTTCAGATCGAGGAAATCGACACATTCTTGGCTGTAGTGTTTGGTAAATCTAAGGTTGACATCGTTCTGGTTGAGACAGTTAATAAACAGATTGAGTTCCGCCTCTGTTCCTTCCCACACAAAAAAGATGTCGTCTATGTATCTGAGCCATTTTGATACACAGAGAGTCCAGTGTTCAGTTTGTTCGTTCCAGAGCACCTGCTTCTCCCACCAGCCTACCATCAGATTGGCATAGCTGGGAGCGAAGCAGGTGCCCATAGAAGTACCTTGCAATTGTTTGTAAAATTCTTTTTCAAACATGAAAACGTTCTCCTTTAGACAGATGTTAATCATGTCCAAAAGCATGAGGGTGTGTTCTAGCAGTTCTATTCTGCGTTTTTTGAGAAAAAATTTACAGGCTTTCACACCATCGTCATGTCTGATGCTGGTGTATAATGCCTCTACGTCTAGACAAACCATCCAATGATTTGTTCCTAGTTTGACATCCTTGATTTTGAGTAGAAAGTCAGTGGTATCTCTAAGATAGGATGAGAGATCTTTGACAAAGGGAAAAAGGAAGTGATCTACATATGTGCTCGTGTTTTCAAGCAGACTGTTTTTTGATGAGACGATTGGTCTCCCTGGAGGTTCGATCATGTCTTTATGTACCTTCGGAAGAAGGTAAAGTGTCGGAGTTGTGGGGGTATTGTTTGTGAGGAAATTTCTCTCGTCCCATGAGAGTAGGCCTTTATCATGCCAAGTTTGAATTTTGTCATGATAGGTTCTTTTTAGGTCACTGGTATATTTTCTGTCTACTTTGCAATAGCATGTGGGGTTATTCAACTGGCGCATTGCCTCTTTAGTATACATTGTTCTTGTCATAATGACAACATTCCCTCCCTTGTCGGAGGGTTTGATCACTATTTCCTGATCTTTTTGTAGAGCGTTAACCACCCCCCACTGGTTCTGTGTCAGATTGTTGTTCTGTGGATTTCCCTTTTTGATAAGATCAAGGAAATCCTGTGCCACTAGGTCACTAAAAACATCAATATTATCTTTGGCCAATGTTGGAATGTACTTAGATTTGGCTTTAAATGCTGTGCTAGTGGTCTCCGCAGTGTCTAAATCAAGTGTAGTGATAATCTGGGATATCTGTGAACATTCAAGGGGGTCAACAATCCTATCACTGCCCACAGAAGATTCTATTTCCCCCATGGTGGTTATGGCATGTAATGTGGGTATATCACCAATCAATAAGCCCTCATTATCAATAGTTGGTACTCTTGCAGTTGTTTCAGTCTTTTTGTTAGCATGCATTTTACATAATTTCAACTTCCTTTCAAATTTATATAGGTCAACACGTGCCTGTGCATAATCAAAACGCATATCTGGACAAAAAGATAGGCCTAGTTCTAATACATTGATTTCATCTTTATTAAGTACTTTTTTAGTTAAGTTAATTACCGTCATTTTTGATGTATTGTCCTCCATTATAGTGTTGGTGTCTTCTGGCCTCTTGTTCCCATTCCAGTTGTCCTTGAGTTTCTTGCGTCTGATGTTTCTCTTGTGGTTTTGTCTGTGTTTTCTTGCTTTTTTCTTCTTGGTCTCCCACGGTTCGATTGTTCCTTTGCTTTCTGTAGAATCTGTAACTCCTTGGAAAAAACCTGTTGGTCGGTACTTGTTGAGGCGATACTGCTCGTGGATTCAAGATCTGAGCTGAGATCAGTCGTTGAACCTTCCCTGCTTGACTCGAGGAGACTCAGTGTTTGATCTTTCGCAAAGTTTGTTCTTATTTTATCAAATTTCTTCGCGAAAGTTAATATTCGTCCGGACGTGTAGTCTCTTTCATCTCGTGCGAACTTTCGTTGTTTTCTTGCTATCACGTCCTTCTCGAAGTTTTTCATGCGCTCATCGACTGTTTTGATCATTTCATCAACTTCCTGTTGATTACTTTCCTTCTTGAAATCCTCCATCAGATCCTGGATTTGTTTGAGCAAGTCTTTATGTTCATCCCAGGCATTCATGATGAGTATCTCTATCATTCTCTTCGAGCAGGCTGTTGTGTTATCAACCCAGTCCTTTAACACCTGTGGTTTGGGTATTGAGAGCGTGGGGGTGATAAAGATCCGCAGTCCCCGGGGAATACGATTGACATCCACATAATTCTGTAAGGCAGTTGCTTCCCACCATCTACTGATCTCTTTCCTTCTTAGACGCTCCAAAATGTTAATTTTTTGTTTCATGTTGGTTTGAATAGTGTCCGTTTTGGCATTAGCTGTTTGTGTACTGGACTGAGCTTTGCTGAAAATCGCCTTGGCGGATTCCTCACGCCCCTTCATAAACTCGTCTGCCATGATTCTGCTGAAAATAACAAGAAAAGTGCCTTGTTTGCACTCTGCTATTAGTGATGATCGTACGTATTGAGCCCAATGGCTCACGTAAACTCTGGTCTGCGTAGGTTCAGGCGTGATTCGTACTGGAGACGGAGAACAGAAGGACGAACGAGCCTGTGCGCTCGTAGTTTTCTGTTCCCGGTTGCCAAGGGAACGAGGTACACGGAAGGGGGCCGCACACGGGAGCGCGCAGCGCCTTGCCTCCTCTCCCAGGTTGTAGCGACGTGCAAGGCGGGTTTTCAGGAAGTGCTCGCACTGTTCACCACAGTGCGCCGCTGCCTTACTCAGGCTCCTTGGTAGTCGATCAGTTTCGTCTATCGTAGTAGATGTTGTTTTTCGCCATAAACCTACAGTCAGCCGGCGGGTGCTCGTATCAATCAGGAACCAATCGGAGGGTGGACGGAGAAAGAGCACCCCTCCTAGCGAGTCGGGGCTTCGCTGGCGGTCGCCGCCGCCTATTTATTTCACAAAGGTTGATTCAAACCGGAAAAGAATCCACACGAGCCCACTCGATCGTCAAAAGCAGCTTTATTCTTCACAGGGCAGAAGAGGACGACGCGTTTCGACCACGTCCGTGGTCTTGGTCACATGACCATAGTCTCCATTTGCACCAATTAAATAGGGTAAGTGCACTTTTTTCTATGTATAGACATAAAAGAAATACATCACAAATTTGAATAATTACAGATTAAACGTAATTACAATTTCAGAGAAGTAAGGAACATAATTAAATAATACAATTTCATTCATTGTATGATTGTAACAGTGACCACGTGATGAGTGTGCATAGGTGTGTGTCATAAAGGACTAGTGCCGGTTATTAAAACTATGTGTCCATGTGTGGTATAGTTTCAACATCATGTGATGGAGACTAGTTCTCACAACAATACGGCGAAAAAGATGATGGATATATATATATATATATATTCACAGAAGAAACCATAGGTTTCAGGGGTGTTATAGTTAGCTGCCCATTTCACTCGTACAAAACCATAGAAATTCCTCCGTTATAGTTAGTTCTGCTAACTATAACTCACGCGCCCGCAATGCACTGCTGATGATGTCACATATTGCATAATTCATGACATGGTCAGTGACATCACTGATGACATCACTGATGACATCACTGATGACATCTCAAATGACATCACTGATGACATCATCCACTGAATGTGGTTTAGTTTGAAATTTAAATATGTATTATATATATACCAATCTGTATTGAAGATTGAGTGGATATATAACTGTCTGGATGGAGGATTTAGTAGCTGTCTGACTGTCTTTTTAAGTGAGTAATTAAAAGTGTCTCACTTAATACATGGATTAGTAACTAAACTATGTGAATGTGTGCAGCACTGTCTCTGTTGGTGTATAACAAGCTGCCTCAGTTGGTCACTAACTACATGAGTGTGTATATTAGTTATTGATTAGTTGGGTGAGTATTTGTATGGGACACTGAGTTTGTGTGTGGTTGGATGGGGTGTGTGTAACTCTATGCATAGATGTGTGAATGGTTGATTGACTAGGTGTATGGGTTTAAGAGTGCATGTGGAAACAGTTGTTTGGGTGACTGAGTGTATTTATTTGTGTGTTGGTGGGCGAATATATGTTTTAGTTGTACATCTTCAACAAAGTAAAAAAATAAAAGGCATTGTATGTGAGAGTTGGTGTATATAAATAAGTTTGTGTAAGAGTCAGTGATTGTGAGAGTAAATATATGAATGAGTGTATAATTGTAATGGTGCTTTTTTAACATATTAACAATGAGTTACTATGTGTTTGAATAAATGAGGTGTCGTTGGATAATTGTGTAAGTGAGAAAATTTAAGTGCGATACATTTTTTTCATGAGTGAGTAGGATGACTGCATAACCCACTACGATGACTGCTGATGTGTCAATGTCTATATATGTGTATAAGTGCATTTGATAGTGTTCTATTAATTAATGACTGCATGTATAGATGATTCTGTTGTTGAATGGGTAGTTGTGTGTGTAGACTTAGGAATCAGTGAGTGGATATGTAGTAACTGGTATTGGTGTGTCAATGGTTTCAAATATGGTACTCTGTATTTTACAGTGAGTGATGAAAGGTTATACTAGTGTATGATGTGGTGTATCGGATTGTCAAGTGGATGATGTCATCAGTGATGTCATTTGAGATGTCATCAGTGATGTCATCAGTGATGTCACTGACCATGTCATGAATGATGCAATATGTGACATCATCAGCAGTGCATTGAGGGCGCGTGAGTTATAGTTAGCAGAACTAACTATAACGGAGGAATTTCTATGGTTTTGTACGATTGAAATGGGCAGCTAACTATAACACCCCTGAAACCTATGGTTTTTTCGGTGAATTTCTAAAGTTTTTTAAATGCTAATTTCTAACTATAACGTCTCTGAAACCTATGGTTTTTTTTCAGTGAACTTCAAAGGTTTTTTAAATGCTAACTTTTAAGTGTGATAGTAGTTATATCTATTTTTTTGTTCTGATTTTCTACAGTTTTTTAACTATTTATTTATAAATATTTTATTCATTAAATAACATATATTCTGAAAATTGCAAAAAAACATTTTTTAATTAAAAACTGAAATATTGATTAATTTTCTTGTTTTCATTTTTTATTTTATTATATCATTTTCTTTAAAAAAAAAATCCAATTTTTTTCGCAGTCGCGCACTCAAAGTGTACACATCACGGTGGGTGCGCGCATTCTAGCCGCCATTTTAGAAAAGTCATGAAGGATCCGCGTATGGTGTGCGACGGCTGCGTGTTTTTCAGTTACATCATATACATTTAATATCACGTGATATGCGCGATTGGTATGCGACCAGTCTGCGACTCCTGCTCCCGCGCATTCGCGACACATAGGCATTACGGTACGAGATGTTTGCGCGCTTGCGGGTCCTGCGTGACATCATATACGTGCTGGGGCGTGCTGGGTGCGCGACTCCCGGAAAAAAAATGTATGTTCCAAAATGATATGTATGTGTCTTTAATATACATATTAAGGCAAGAGATTATGTAAGATATTCATCAAAATAATATATTTGTACTTATAAGAAACTTATATTATTTTTAAATATATTTTCGCAAAGTCGGGTGCGTGCGTCGTGAGTGCAGAAAACCAGGTCAGCAGAGCTGCTGTAGAGCCAGAGAACCAGGTCAGCAGAGCTGCTCTAGAGCCTAAGAACTAGGTCAGCAGAGCTGCTCTAGAGTCAGAGAACCTGGTTTGCAGAGTTGCTGTAGAGCCAGAGAAACCAGGTCAGCAGAGCTGCTTTAGAGGGAGAGAACCAGGTCAGCAGAGCTGCTTTAGAGCCAGAGAACCAGGCCAGCAGAGCTGCTTTAGAGCCAGAAAACCAGGTTAGCAGAGCTGCTTTAGAGCCAGAGAACCAGGTCAGCAGAGCTACTCTAGAGCCAGAGAACCAAATCAGCAGAGCTGCTTTAGAGCCATAGAACCAGGTCAGCAGAGCTGCTTTAGAGCCAGAGAACCAAGTCCGTAGAGCTGCTCTAGAGCCTAAGAACCAGGTCAACAGAGCTGCTCTAGAGCCAGAGAACCAGGTCAGCAGAGCTGCTGCAGAGCCAGAGAAACCAGGTCAGTAGAGCTGCTTTAGAGGGAGAGAACCAGGTCAGCAGAGCTTCTATAGAGCCAGAGAACCATGTCAGCAGAACTGCTTCAGAGCCATAGAACTGGGTCAACGGAGCTGCTTTAGAGCCAGAGAACCAGGTCTGCAGAGCTGTTGTAGAGCCAGAGAACTAGATCAGCAGAGCTGCTCTGTAGCATAAGAACTAGGTCAGCAGAGCTGCTGTAGAGCCAGAGAACCAGGTCAGCAGACCTGCTGTAGAGCCAGAGAAACCAGGTCAGCAGAGCTGCTTTAGAGAGAGAGAACCAGGTCAGCAGAGCTGCTTTAGAGCCAGAGAACCAGGTCAGCAGAGCTGCTCTAGCTGACACTGACTGACTGACTGACACTGACTGACACTGATTGACTGACACTCACTGACTGACACTGATTGACTGACACTGACAGACTGACTGACTGACATTGACTGACACTGACTGACTACTCTCTACTACTCTACTACTGACTCTCTACTACTCTCTCTCTACTACTCACTCTCTACTACTCACTCTCTACTACTCTCTACTACTCACTCTCTACTACTCACTTTCTACTACTCACTCTCAACTACTCACTCTCTACTACTCTACTACTCACTCGCTACTACTCTCTACTACTCACTCTCTACTACACTCTCTACTACTCTTTCTCTCTCTACTACTCTCTACTACTACTCTCTACTATTCACTCTCTACTACTCTCTACTACTCACTCTACTACTCTCTGCTGCTCTCTAGCACTCACTCTCTACTACTCTACTACTCTCTCTCTACCACTCACTCTACTACTCTCTACTACTCACTCTCTACTACTCACTCTCTACTACTCTCTCTCTACTACTCTCTCTCTACTACTCACTCTCTACTATTCACTCTCTACTATTCACTCTCTACTACTCACTCTCTACTACTCGCTCTCTACTACTCGCTCTCCACTACTCACTCTCTACTACTCACTCTCTACTACTCACTCTCTACTACTCTACTACTCGCTCTACTACTCACTCTCTACTATTCTCTACTACTCACTCTACTACTCTCTCCTACTCTCTACCACTCACTCTCTACTACTCTCTCTCTACTACTCACTCTCTACTACTCACTCTACTACTCTATACTACTCTCTACTACTCACTCTGTACTACTCACTCTCTACTACTCTCTACTGCTCACTCTCCACTACTGATTCTCTACTACTCGCTCTCAACTACTCTCTACTACTCACTCTCTGCTACTCTACTACTCTCTCTACTTCTCACTCTCTACTACTCTCTCTACTACTCACTCTCTACTACTCACTCTCTACTACACTCTCTACTACTTGCTCTCTGCTACTCGCTCTCTACTACTTGCTCTCTGCTACTCGCTCTCTACTACTCTCTAGTACTCACTTTAATACTCACTCTCTACTACTCTCTACTACTCCACTACTCTCTACTACTCACTCTCTACTACTCACGCTCTACTACTCTACTACTCTCTACTACTCTCTCTCTACTACTCACTCTCTACTACTCTCTACTACTCACTCTCTACTACTCTCTACTACTCACTCTACCACTCTCTACTACTCACTCTCTACTACTCACTCTCTACTACTCTCTACTACTCACTCTCTACTACTCTCTACTACTTTCTACTACTCACTCTCTACTACTCTCTACTACTCACTTTCTAATACTCACTCTCTACTACTCACTCTACTACTCTCTACTACTCACTCTCTGATACTTTCTCTACTACTCTCTACTACTCGCTCTCTACTCTCTACCTCTCTACCTCTCTCTCTACTACTCTCTACCTCTCTACCTCTACCTCTACACCTCTACCTATACACCTCTACCTCTCTACCTCTCTGTACATGCACACATATGCACATATATATATGCATATATATGCATATGCATTTATATATATGTATGTGTATATATATATACATATATAAACATATAATCTGCATATCTATATAAATATAAATTCATGCAAACATATACATATACATATATGCATCCATATGCATGGTATGTATATGAAATTTTGAAAAACACTAATAAAAGCAAAGTTAAAAAGCCACCTAATTACAAACAGAATTGCTTTAACTTAAACGAGGGCAAGACCTATTGCATATTCAATGCTTGTTTACTTTGGTTCCATCAAGAAGGCATTCAGATGTGACACATTTGCCATAAGTTCTGAATGGTAGCATTCTAGTTCCTCATTAGATCACTGTAGCAAAGCTACTGCTCACCAGGGAAGTCTGCTGCTGGTATTGAAAGTGCATGTTTCAGTCTGCATGTCAGAACTTTTTAATGAAATAGAAGAGGATTTGAGAAGTCAAAATGTGCCCTAAGTTTTCTTTCTGCAGCACTAATCATAATTTCTATGGCAAAATGAACCCCCTCATTTTGTTCCTTTGCAAATTAAATGTTTTAAATGTTACCACTTTATTCCAATCAAGATGGCTTCAGGTGTGCCATACCTTTGTCATAAGTAAGACTGTTAGCGCTCTAGTTGTTCTTTAAAACACTCTGTCATTTCTGTCATTGGGCTATACTTGGGCTACATCTCGGTGATATTTGTGCTACATTTGGGCTCTTTTGTCTCTGGTGGCCATCTTGGGAACCTTGTTATGAAGATTCCTAATTTCCTCATTTACTGCAGTCTCCTCAGTAGGCATACTGTCAGTTTTTTACTTTGATTCAATGAAGAAGGCATTCAGATGTGTCACACATTTGCCATAAATTCAGAATGTTAGCACTCTAGTTGCTCATTAGATCACTGTAGTAAAGCTACTGCTCACCAGGGAAGTCTGCTGCTGGTATTGAAAGTGCATGTTTCAGTCTGCATGTCAGAATTCTTTAATGAAATAGAAGAGGATTTGAGAAGTCACTCAAAATGTGCCCTAATTTTTCTTTCTGCAGCACTAATCATACATTCTATGGCAAAATGAACCCTCTCATTTTGTTCCTTTTTAAATTAAATGTTTTAAATGTTACCACTTTATTCCAATCAAGATGGCTTCAGGTGTGCCATACCTTTGTCATAAGTAAGACTGTTAGCGCTCTAGTTGTTTTTTGGATTACTCTGGGAAGCTGCAGTAGAACACAAAGGAATCAACTGACAGTCTCTGCCCTTGTTGGATGTACATGTTTTACTGAGAATGTCAGACTTCATTCTCACATGACTGAGAAAGATAATGTGAATTTACCGAAAATATGCTCTCAGTTTAGCTTATAGATCACCTTCCAAACCTCTGTGGGAAAAGCATGTGAAAATAGTTTTCTCTCAAACATGATTCATGATATCCCAGCAGAAGGCTTTTTCACATGGTAAAATCACCTTAGAACATACCACAATTCCTAAAATGAGTATGGTACCATCAACAAATGATTTTTAATGTAACTAAAGTCTTAAAACCTTCTATTAACTGCAATGCTTTTTAATGAGGTGCTATCATGTATATTGGTCCCAAGATGGCTGCCAACACTTCTTGGATGAAGTGCTGACAGCCAATCAGATCTCACGATGAGATGTGTGGTTAGGCTCCGCCCAGATATATATATGATTTTACTTTTGATTTTCTCAGGAACTACTGAACGGATTTACACCATATATGCAAAAGGCACATGCCTGACCTGAGGACTACCTCTTTGCCAAATTTCATGTAATTCTGTTCAGCCGTTCGGGCTGTACCTTCGACTAAAGCTCCTATGGGAAAATGCATGGGGAAAACGCGTTTTGGGACCCCCCTTTTTTCTCAGCCCCCGCTTGACGAATCACCCCGAGACTTTCAGGGTAGGAGCTGAGCGGAGCGCCCCATTAGTTTTGAAAATTTCGCGAACATAAGTCAACCATCGCCAAAGTTATTCAAAATAGAATTTTCAGATTTCCTATGGGAACTCGGTCCTAACTATAACTATCTACTGGCGACCGCCAGTAGATAATATGTCATTGAAACCTGTCAGGTGTTCAGGCAAGAGTGCACATTAACTGGTTAAATAAATGCAGAAATATACACATTTCATCGGAATTTCACAAAACCTAAAATAAATATGGATAAATACAGGTAAAATTTGCAAAAGTTAAATATGGATAAATACAGACAGACATGACAAAAATATAAATACCATAAAACCGGGAGCCCTAATTATAAGGCACTGGACAACTGGTATCTACAGCCATATAAATCATGAGCACACAATTCATTTGCCCACAAATAAAACCCTTCAAAAACAAAACAACAACTGCCATGAAAACAATATTAAGAAACCCACTCCCAAGGAAGATAGGCGTCTAATTTGGGCAGAGAACCCTCTGTTGAAACATCAAACAGAGGCCGGCGGAGAACTGATGTGGAATTGCTTGGCATTGGTGGTAAACACTCTGGCAGCTACTTTGGATAAGGAAAACTGCCCTTTCTTGACACTGGTACTTAAGACTGTGGAATACTTTAGACATGGAATGTGTTTCAAAAACAGCCACTATTATCAATAGAGACTGAATCCATATGTTCCCCTTTGCTTGATTACCCAGCCAAATATTACATAACTATAAAGTAATAGAACCACTTCATTATTCTTGTCTTTTATGCTGTTAGGGACGGTGGAAATTCAGATATTATGACCTTTAACAGGTTGCATTTTATAACTGACTGCATGAACCACGTGGTGTGGTACAATCTTGGCATCTATAGAAATGTATGGTTCATCATGCCGTTTGAATGAACACCAAATAGTAATAATAATTTTAAAAAACTAAGTTGCACCAAGATGCACACACAGGAGGAAGACTACAGGCAATGGTGGGACCATGTAAAATAATGTAAAGGTGGCACTGGAATAACTGCTCATGCCAAGGACACGTTGGGTCATATTCAGCTTCCGGAAGGTTTGTTAGCAGTGAAGGAGACTGCTTCCTGTTCATGAAAATCTGAACAGTTTCAAGGAACAAATTCCTGGTTCGCTCCATGCCTTCTATTCACATTCAGAGCCGGCTATGTTACTTTTGCTCTTCCCTCCTATCCTGTAAGGCTGTGCTGCTCTCGGGGTAACTGCACTGCAGAGTGCAGGTCCACTACACTGAGCACCACTGATCCACTCTAAGGCAACGTCTCTGCTGTTCCACCACCTAGAACAGTAGGTGAGACAGATAACCCAGTAGGTTGAGCGCTTGTGGACAATAATGTGTAATCTGCAAGCCCGCATTCAGGCAGGTCCACATCAACTCTTTTTAGGTTAATGAAAAGCTTACCCTTGTTTTTTTGATAATAGCACCTCTTAATGATTCAGTTTGTCGTGTGCATTTCGAACTCATACTATCTATATAAAATGTCCTGTCCCAAGAGGCACTTCTACAAAGGAATCTTTTCTACAGCTATTTAGAAAAATTAAAAAGTTTGTTAGGTAGTGGCACACATGGATACTTTTTTAAGTGTCTTCTGGAACCCCAGGTAAGAAGAAAGAAAACAAGGGCTGTTTTAAAAACTATCATGATAGATAGATACCCATGTCACCAGCATCACTTCCCGAAACAGACCAATGTCTTAGGGCATCTGCTTTACAAGTGTACCCGTTTATCCATTTGTGGTAAAAAAAAAACAACAACAAAAAAAAAAAACACGCAACCACCGAGGTGGTCATCAGTGACAGCTACTGTTTGGTCTTCTATGGAGTCTGTCACATCTTCCCCTGAAGGATGGGGCTGGCAGGTGGTTGAACAAATGGCATTACATAATAATTTACAGGGCCACAGGCTGCTGGAGGAAGCCAAGAATATAATTTGCCGTGCCTTGTTAGTGGAGGAAAGAAAGGAAATGCACCTTAGATAAGTGAATATGAGGATTGTATTACGATGATGGATTCTTTCACCATTTATGCTAGTTGCAACATAATGGTAAATTAAAACAATAATAACTACAAAAAATAATACTACCGGAAAAAAAACAACATCAGCAACATTAATTTAGAATTTAAATGACTGCTACGCTCTTAGCGAGCTGTTTACATTTTATCCAGTCTTGTCCAGTTTGGGCGGAACACCTGGCCACTGAGATGCAGCCATTTTGGGAAAGAACAGTTGTTTACAAAATGGCCCTGCGCTCTGTCATATTAGTAGACAGTATAGTTTAATAGTGATTGATCTGGAGAAACACAAACTTAGAATGTACAACTTAATACCATGATTGGGGGTTCTCTTTAATAATCATTATTGATTTCTATTCAAAGGAATACTTTTTGCAACATTAGGATAATCTAAGGCTTGGGGGAAAAACATAAAGCTCTAGTTCATAAGTTGCAGTTTGTATGCAGCTCTAAGATGAAAGTTAATAGCTCACGGTTCTTTGTTAGGATTTTAACTTAAAATCTGCAAGTAGCAAAAGGATCTTACTGACAAAAGCAGTAACCCAGTGACCTATTTTAAATATGCGCACTCTGTGATGGGCATGGTACATTTTCTTTGCAGCAGGCACATTAACCCTCTGTGCTGTCTTTCCATGAGTCAAAACTTCCACTAGACAAAACTCTGATCTCGCTCTAGGAAGAAGTTTATTCACAGGAGTGGTTAAGACATTTTTATTATTGCCGAAAATTGCTGTAGGCCAGGAAGGAGGCAGCAAGTGCTTTTAAAACCATAATTTACAACGCCCCCACTCAAATACAGCACCCGTTGCATTCACACCCGTCGCACCGCCCTAGAGCCAGCTCTTCTCAGGGGTCCTGTGACCTCAGTGACATAGTCACTGTTGCTCTAGGGTCTGCTACTTCGTAGGCCTGCCCTCAAGACTGGAGGTGAACATCAGTATGGATTGTGGTGGGCAAGCCTTCAAGGTGAACCCACACTTGCCAGTGCTGGAGTCCACCTGCTGGTGCTGAGACACCAGGACTTTTCCGGTTTTGCGGGGCCTGATAAGGTCTAGCATGGGAGTGAGCTCCCTCAGGAGAGTGGTCTGGGGGATTGTTCATTAAGGCTGAACCTGGTTCCCTAGTTTTAAATTCGGCAGCTCTGCCACCAGTGCTACATCCGCTCCCTCACTGAACACCATTCTGCCCCACTGAGAGAAATTCACACTGCCCTCAACTACAATCCAATTTGACCTGCTATAAACAACTGGATACGACTTAATTCAAATTACGCACCAGGCAAGAGCAATATGCTGCCTAAAGGAAAAAGTAACAACATCCTGCAAAAAGCAAACACTCATAGGGAATGAAAGATTAAATAAAGCATGTGAAATGTAAGCAGGAACAACATGGTGAACTTAACGCTTTTACATTTATGCAGAAATCAACGAGTATTTTTGCCTGAATACTACAGGGCCCAGAAAGGACCCATTTCAATGTCCACTGCTTATATACAAAACGTAAGCACTATGGCTTAAAAACACCTTGGGACATAAATATTCTCAAGGGACGGCGATAATGTTTTCGCTGTTACTTGCTAATATGACCCCACGTTCGTGAACACAAAGCCGCCCTACACATTCTGTATTGCAATTCCTCCACGTTTGACGCACTTCCCCAGGGGGGCGGGGGAACAGTGCTTCACTGGCAAACTCGGTAAAATGACGCTAATGTTTTTGGGGTTTGAATAAAACCAATCTGCCCACTTTAAGAACACTCCGTCTTCCTTTATTTAATTATTGATTTTTCATATTTTGAACCTTTTTATTTCCGAGGCTGCACTTTGAAATAGAAAAATGTCACAACGGCATTTCCAGCAAAAGTGGTTTTCTTTTTTGCATCCATTTCACAGGGGAACAAATGAACGACAGGAAGAAAGAGAGGGTGAGAACCATTTCTTGAGTCACGGTTTTCTTTAAGTGAGGAGGAGTTAGACAGAGAGCGAATGAGGGTAAGAAAGAGTGGGGTGGGGGCAGCGGACACCTTCCTGGTCTCGTCTGGGCAAGAAGCAAGAGACTGAGACCTTTTCCTTCCCTGCTCTCCAAACAGCCACTAATGCCGAGCCTTCTCTGCAGGTCTTGGATATTTCTTACATCCAGGGTCTCATGTTCAAAATTAAAAAGTAGGGTAACGGAATCTATACAATTAAAGTAGGGGCACGCCGTGCCCTGCCGATCCCGCCCACTTCGACTACTGGCACGCATGCACCGAAGCCTTATGCATAAATTTAAATTTACACACCTGCCTCCTTTCACTCACCTTTAAACTTGCTGGGGACGCCCGCCGGCGCAATCTGCAGAGTTCACTCGAGAGGAGAGGAGGGGCTGGGGCCGGGAGGAACAGCTGACTGCAGGGCAGGCTGAGGCTGCTACAAGTCAAAGGCCGAGGACGAGGAGCCACGCAGAGGCCTCGTCGTCTTAATCAAGGTGGTCGGTCAGTGGTCACTCTCCCTCACAGTCCGTAGTCGCAGGCTCAGCTGAGGTTGGAAGTTGAAAAGGAGGAAGTAGGGGGATCCCAAAGATAAAGGGCAAAGGTATGGGGCGGGACAGTACTGTACCTGACGCGCCCACCACAGCACCACTGAGGAAATAATCTGACCCACGATTGGGTGACAGGAACCCCAGGGCAGGTCAGCACACTCTTGGGGGCAGGTCGGGAAGTCGCTGCTGGTCTTGCAGGACCCTAATTGGAAGCAGCTTCCCACCCACAAAGATATACAGCCCTGCAGGTGTTACTTGTGGGCAGGGGCCGCAGGCCACAGACACCTAAAGGTCAGAAAGGGGTGTGGTAAGGAAGGCAACCATTGGCTGCGGCGCGGGCGGGGCAGCGCCGCACAAAGCTTTGAATCCGCCGCACACTCGGTGGATTCCAGCCCAAATTTCGACAGCCCTCCCAACACGATTTTTTCTCGCACAATCGGGCAAAATATCGCCCAATTGTGCAAGAAATAGCCCAATCTGGCAACTCTGTCGGCAATCACGGCAGTCCCGCACACGCATTGTGTGAATTTTACTGAGCAGCTGGCTGGCAGCAGGGGGTTGATGGGGCTATTTCCTCCTCTTTGTGCCTGGCGGTGTGCTGCGTTGTTAAGTAGAGGTGTTCATTTTGACACATGATTACTTTCCTTATGGACTGGACCGGGCTCTCGACATTTGCATAGTTGACAGGTAATTCATTCATTTTCAATAGGTTGTTTTTGGGCTTGGCACAGGTAAGGAATTTCACATCTCATCCCCAGATGGAGCAGCGGATAAAAGGTACAACGAGGCAGTTTATCAGTTACTCTGCCGAGGGATAAATTTATGTATGAGTGTAGTGCTTCTTTTATTTACTTTTGGTTGTGCACATCTGTATGCAAGTTTATTTATATCCGGTATGAGCATTTATGTTAAGCAAAGTTATGGGTTTTGTAAAATGTGGTCTATATGAGAAAGTCAAATATGCCAGTACAGTTTAATATTGCTTTTCGAATTGTCAGTTTCCTGTGGAGCAGAGTATATAAAAATAATTAATATGTAATTGCAGACATTAGACGTTAGGTTGCCTACCACACAATGCATCTTTTCTAACTCTTCCTTGCTTTTCCCGCCCCCTTTAACTCCACCTCCGCAGCGTCCCTATTTTAGGTTTCCCACAGTCATTATGTTCCAGTTGCAGTACTGACTGCATGCATCCATAAAACAGCAAACTGAAAATAAATCCACCTGTAAACTAGGCACTGAATTACACATCAGCCTCACGAAACGGCAAAATAAATCCATGAGGAATTCAGCGGCCAGTGAAGTGCTTTACAATGCTAAACCAAAATGTGAAACATGAACATGGTAATTAGAAACCATAAACCGACTGCGGGATGGCTCGAGACCAGCCTATAGGCGTGTGATTGACGGGGCGCCACGGGTAAGGGGCGAGTCCAGGGACACTGAGCACATGTACATACCGTACCCGTGACAAAATACATCGGCACGAGAGAAAGGAAGCATTAAGCACATTCTCTTTTAAGAACAAAATGAAATCGAATAATGCAAACATTGAATTGGGGTTCGTTCACAAGATTTTGTTTAAGTGTAAGTTTTTATTGGCAATTTCATAATCACGGCATCAATACTGACAAAGTTAGTAACAACACAATATTTAAACATGAAAACATCTCTTGTGCCTCCCTCCATCCCACCCCCTCAGGCTCTAACCTAGACTGTAATGTATAGTACCACAAGATGGTTGATACAATCCAAGGCTATTGTTCTCCTGTACAATACAGATGTTCAGGAACAACAACATAAACAAGCAGGAAGTGGGATAAGGGAGGGGGTGGCAAATGGTGAGCACTTTCGCGGCTCACTGAGAACATCAAAGCGGCCGCGAAAGTGATCAGGCAGGCTGACAAATGGTGCGCGCGCCCGGCGCACATGCACTGTAGTTGGAGGCCTGAAAAGCCACTAGTCTGCACTTCCAAATCCCGCTTACTAAAACTCTCGCCAGAGCAGCGCTAAAGCACCGGCTCAGGCGAGACCTAAAAATCAGAGTATGATGGTCAATTTAAACTTTAAAAAAGATGTTAGCATCA
This sequence comes from Triturus cristatus, assembly GCF_964204655.1. Taxonomy (NCBI): domain Eukaryota; kingdom Metazoa; phylum Chordata; class Amphibia; order Caudata; family Salamandridae; genus Triturus; species Triturus cristatus. The sequence continues at coordinate 184,796,383 of NC_140579.1, read as the reverse complement.
AGGGCAGATGTGATACCAGTCTGTTCTGTTTTACTAAATTAGTCACAAAGAGTGTTCATTTTAAAATCTTATGGGGTTAAAGCCCCAACTGCGGAGATGTTGTGTGCCCAGCAATTTTCAGGTAGCGACAATGTTATGGCAACCCTGGAATTTAATGTTCTTGCTGGCGGGATCTGTGTTAGTCTATTTACAGTTTTGACTCAAAGCAGCATTCAGGGTTAATGTGCCTGCTGCAAAGAACATTGTGTGACATGCAGATCGCACGTTCGTGTAGATATGTAATTGGGGGGTGATGATGTCGCTACCTTTGACGCAGAGGTCCTTATGTTACTTGCTATTTATAATGTGCATCCTTCTAATATAGCACAGTGAGCTATGACCCGGCTTCAAGGTTGGTTCAGAACATGTTTTTTTTCCCCCTCAGTTTGACGTTATTCTAGGGTTACCTGCATTTAGGGCCACGGTGTGAACGAGAGAACACCCATCGATAGCCAGGCCTGATAAATTTGCACTTAACCATCTGCCTTTTGTTGGTGGTGATCAATTTTGGAATTGCAGAGAGCAGCTGTGTTTACTGTCACTGTTTAAACCTGCAGGAACGATAACAAATGCGAAAGAACGATCACTGCACAGTTTTCCTGCTCTGCGCGGCTGTAATTAGGGTGAACGATGGTCTTTGAGCCGATGGCACGGTGCCACCCTGATTTCTCGCGAGAGTCTACGTCTTTGGGGGTCAGATAGGCTCAAACTTTGGTCCTGGTGCGCACAACATGCTCCTCTCGCCTTTGACTTCGACCGAGGTACTCTATTCCCCTTTACACACGGAAAACTCTGATTTGGGTGTCACGACTTCATCGGATACTATGCAGTTATTTAGCAATGGTGTTGAGTGGTGGTTTTTAGGTCTCGGCTAGCGAAGGCTGCGCTTGCGCAGTCTCGCTTGCGATATTTAATGACTTTGAGAAGTGGGGCTTCAACCGCCTCTCTTCTCTCCTCTTCTCCATTGGCTGGCCTCTTAAATGCTGGTCAGCCATTGGAGAAGAGCTTTGTCTCTCCAAACAAGCCCCGTCTCTTTCGGATTCGGGGCGTGTTTTTTACTTTCTTTCTCTCCTCTGGAATGTAAACATTCCAGCCAATGGCAAGAGGAGAGAAAGAAAAACACGCCCCCGAATCCGAAAACGCCGCTGCGTTTCTCCGAGGCATTTCTGCTTGACCTCGGAGAAAGGCGGCGGTGTTCATGGCTCTCGCCAGGTAAGGCAACAGTTTTGCCAGTACTTGTTTTTTAATACATGTTTTATGTCAGTGACCATATTACGCCGATCACTGAGCAGAAATAATGTATATAATCTCAATACATGATATTCGCTACCTTGCATGCTATCTGTAATTGAAGGATCGCATAATTTTGTGAATCAGTGCGTTTGTTTTCGTTTCTTTGTAAGCGTCTATTAAGTGATCTTATTTTTCTAAGCCTAGTACCACGTCTGAATTAGAAATATTTAAAAACGGCAACACTTTTACCAGCATGGAGTTTACAGTGCCTAATTGTCCGTCTTTGCTATTTACACGGGAAGCAGAACTACTAGTTCCGGGTTCACGGGAGACCCCTTCTCCTTCCTGTGTCCCGTGCGAAACTCAACGTGGGACGCTCCTACGAGCTGTCATGGTGAAGAAGGGGGCAGCGGGAGAGATCGGCGAGGCCCGGCCACGGCGTATTAAAAAATCCCAAAAGTTCAAACCGGCTGAGGAAGAGGCTGCGCCAGGACCAGGGTATGCTATTGGGCAAGTAGCCGGTAGCCTGTGAGGAGCGGCAAATGGAAATAGCCCGGGCCCGTTAGCATCGCTCTTTGGCTCCAGTACTGCAAATCTCTTTACTCCCATCTACGTGCCGGCGCCACCTGCTCCAAGAAGGGAGCCAAAATCTGCTACCACCCCACATAGTAGACCAGCTGCAGACGTCCAGACTCCGGCGCCTAAAAAGCCTAAAGTCCTTCCTGTCTCGGAGCTGCTGGTATCTGCCAGAGAGGGTCCCTTAGAAGAGGCTGATCTCCAGGAGGAGCAGCGGGAGCAACAAATCCGGCAAAAGCGAAAGGAGAGGCGGCTGCAACGGGCCGGACAGCCAGAAGACGAGGTTGAGGGTCCCACGAGGCCACAATGCCCCAAGAACAAGGCAGAGGAGCGGCTCAAAGACAAGCGCTCGGTCTTTGTGGGTAATCTGCCGGTCTCTTTTACTAAACCGACACTGCGGGCTCTCTTCAAAGGTTTCGGGGCCATTGAGTCTGTCCGCTTCCGCTCGGTGGCCCGTGCAGAGCCCACCCTCAAACGCAAAGTGGCTGCCATTCAGCGTCAGGTGCACCCCAAGCGTAAGAGCATCCACGCCTATGTTGTTTTCAAGGAGGAGGCAGCAGCCGGTTTGGCACTAGCCCGCAATGGGGCCCAGGTGGAGGGTGGCTACAACATCCAAGTGGACCGAGCCTCTGGCAGCCACAGTCACGACAACCGACGCTCAGCCTTTGTGGGCAACCTACCCTACGATGTAGAGGACCAGGTTGTGCATGATCATTTTGCTGAGTGCGGGGAGGTAGCGGCTGTGCGGATCATTCGTGACAGGGAGACTGGAGTGGGCAAGGGCTTTGGATATGTGGCGTTGCTGGTGTTAGTACTTTGTTCCTGTAAGTACGAGTATGACATTATTTAACTCTGTTTGTACTTCCGCGGTTTTCACTCACTGGTGCGCTCGGTCTCTGACCCTGGGAACATATTTGAATTTCTCTAATTAGGTTTGTGGGCTTTTTTATTTTTTATTTGATCAGAAAATGCTTTAGTTTATCGACTGAGTTTGATGTGCCTCTTATAATACATAATGCAGTAATTTATGGTACAGAGTGGGAGTTCTGGTTCAATCCGCCTTACTATGTTTTTCTGGGTCATACATATGCCCAGATGACACAAGAACAGTTCAAGGTAAAAAAAGAAAGCACCGTAATGTTTTTTTTATTTTACACCGCTGCATAGGCCACAACCCAGGCAGTCTGTATCTATTTGAGCCACCAGGGTACTCTGGTGCCCATGCCTCGATTCCAGTTGATAGGGCAAAGCATTTTCTGTTTTTCATGTTCCTTGGATTAAGCGGCACATGGCCATTGGTGGGTAGACCAGATCTACACTGGAGATGACTGGGTCAGTGTGGATTGGTCTTTGATCCCTGTCTGATTTCAGTAGGTGAATGTAAAGAGTAAATCAGAGTACCAGTGAGGAGTAAGTCGTGTGCCCTCATCCATTGCTTCATCAGACTTCTACATTGGAGATTTTACATGGATTCCATCACTCCTGCCCTCAGTGCGTAAACCTGTGGCGGTGTGCAGCCAGCACTATTGTGGAAGTGAGTTTTGCGTCTGCCCGTGTTGTCTTTTAGCTGCTTTCTTCTTTGGTTCTGTTTTGCAGAAGGTGGGCATTGGAGGGTCATCCACTTCAGTCTGCTGATTCAACTATGTATTTGAGAGTGATTAAGCTACTGACATTGTAAATAACAATACCGTTTCTTTAAATGTTTTAAAAACAAAAACAAAAATAATGTCATGAGCAATGCCAATAGCTCTAACTTTAACAATGCCGAGACCATTGCATTGTAAATTCTTGGTTTTTTTTGGCTCCCATTTTTACAACGCACTTAAGAGTGAGCAAGTATAGTTGTTTTGTAATAGACATTACAATACTTTGTTCTTGTATTTCCTCAGCGATGGATGCTATCTGACTCTAGTGTTAGCCGGAGAGAAAAGGCCAGGACTCGAAGCACCTGTGTCACTCTTTAACCAATGGGAATGGGGGTCTCCCTCCCACCTTAGGGCTTCTCCAGTGCCCTCCTGACACTCACACTCACCCTGGGGCCCCCGGGGTTCCGCTCCCCGCAGGAGCCCAAGGCAGCAGAGCAGCGGGTGGAGGCGGCGCAGGAGGCTCATGTCAGCGGGGCTGGGGCAGTGTCAGTGCTCCCCCACTGCTGGAGGTCTCCTTCCCTCCCAGGGTCCCTGACACTCACCCTGGGGCCCCCTTCACCTTACCCGTACCCTTTTTTCCTGTCGAGGCGAGCTGGAATAAAAATGTATTGGGAAATCAGGTTGGTGCTTTCGCTGTTCAACTGTCATGGTCTCGGGTATCTGAACCCCGAGGTATCGACTTTGCGGCAGAACTGCATAGTGACCGACTCCCCCCTCCCCCTCCCCCCATCCCCCCCCCCACCACCACCACCACCCTGCACATCCTGAAATTGATTCCTGTGTCCTCCCAGCGTTGTGAATGCGTTTCGCCAATATGTTAAGTGAATTAGCATGCAAATACTGTTTAGATTTTTTTTCACTAGTGGTTAATTCTGGGATTATACTTGCCTTTCACTATTCGTGAACGATGCGCATTAATTATCCGAATTATTTAAACTGTGTTAAAGTAAGTTCATTTTTAGTTTAGGGTCATGTCGGCGGGGTGGAGTAGCATCTGTGCAGCTTCACCCCGGGCCCCACCAGGGCCCTTCACACTCCCCCGGGGGTCTCCCTCCCACCTTAGGGCTCCTCCAAGGCCCTCCTGACACTCACCCTGGCGCCCCCGCAGGAGCCCAAGGCAACAGAGCAGAGGGAGGAGGCGGCGCAGGAGGCTCATGTCAGCGGGGCTGGGGCAGTGTCAGTGCTCCCCCAGTCAGTGCTGGAGGTCTCCATCCCTCCCAGGGTCCCCGACAGTCACCCTGGGGCCCCGGGGCTCTCCCCGCAGGAGTCCGAGGCAGCAGAGCAGCACTACTCACTCTCTACTACTCACTCTCTACTACACACTCTACTACACACTCACTACTCTAATACACTCTCTACTACTCACTACTACTCTCTCTCTACTACTCACTCTACTACACACTATTACACACTCTCTACTACACACTACTCTACTGCACACTCTACTACTCTCTACTATTCTCTACTACTCACTCTATACTACACACTCTCTACTACACACTCACTACTCTACTACACACTCACTACTACACACTCACTACTACTCTCTACTACTCACTCTACTACTCTACTACACACTACTACTCTCCTAAACACTCTCTACTACACACTCTACTACACACTGCTCACTCTCTACTGCTCACTCTCTACTGCTCACTCTCTACTACTCACTCTCGACTACACGCTCTCTACTACACACTACTACACTAGTACTCTACTACTCACTCTCTACTACACACTCTACTACACACTCTACTACACTACTACTCTCTACTACTCACTCTCTACTACTCTACTATTCACTCTACTACTCACTCTCTACTACTCTACTACACACTCTGTACTACACACTCACTACTACACACTCACTACTCTCTACTACTCACTCTATATTACACACTCTCTGCTACACACTCTCTGCTACACACTCTCTGCTACACACTCTCTGCTACACACACTCTACTACTCACTCTCTACTACTCTACTACACACTCTACTACTCTTCTACACATTCTACTACTCTTCTACACACTCTCTACTACACACTACTACTCTACTGCTCACTCTCTACTACACACTCTCTAGTACTCACTCTCAGCTACACGCTCTCGACTACACACTCTACTACACTAGTGTACTACTCACACTCTACTACTCACTCTACTACATACTCTCTACTACACTCTACTACTCACTCTATATTACACACCCTATATTACACACCCTATATTACACACTCTATACTACACACTCTCTACTACACTCTCTTCTACACACTCTCTACTACACTCTCTTCTACACACTCTCTACTACACTCTCTACTATACACTCTACTTCTCACTCTACTACACACACTTTACTTCTCACTCTCTACTACACACTCACTACTCTCTACTATACGCTCTACTATTCTCTACTACTCACTCTATTACACAATCTACTACACTCTACTACACACACTCTATACTACACTACTACTCTCTACTACTCACCCTCTACTACTCTACTATTCACTTTCTACTACTCACTCTATACTACACACTCTCTACTGCACACTCTACTACACACTCTCTACTACACTCTACTACACACACACTCTCTACTACACACTCCATACTACACGCTCTCTACTATTCTCTACTACTCATTCTATTACACACTCTACTACTACTCTACTATTCACTCTCTACTACTCACTCCCTACTCTCTACTATTCTCTACTACTCACTCTATACTACACACTCTCTACTACACACTCTACAACACTCTACTGTACACACACTCTACTACACACTCTACTACACACACACTCTAGTACACACTACTACTCTACTACACACTCTCTACTACACTCTACTACACACTCTCTACTACACACTACTACACACACTCTCTAGTACACACTACTACTCACTCTCTACTACACACTCTACTACACTACTCTCTACTACACACACTACTTCTCACTCTACTACTCACTCTCTACTACACACTCTACTACACACTCACTACTACACTCACTACTACACACTCTACTACACTACTCACTCTACTACTCACTCTCTACTACACACTCTCTACTACGCACTCACTACTCTACTACACACTCTACTATTCTCTACTACTCTCTATATTACACACTCTACAACACACTCTCTACTAAACACTCTACTACACACTCTACAACACTACTACTCTCTACTACACACTCTACTACTCACTCTCTACTACCCACTCTACTACACACACTACTACACACACACTACTACACTTTCACTACTCTACTACACACACTACTATTCTATACTACACTCTACTACACACTCTCTACTACACACTCTACTACACACTCTACTACTCTCTCTCCACTACACACTCTCTACTACTCTCTACTACTCTTTCTCTACTCTATTCTCTACCTCTCTCTACTACTCTCTCTCTCTACTACTTTCTCGTGTACTTCCTTATCCCTGCACTCCGTTTTGCTCCTTGTCACCTGTGTGCTTCTCCTACACACTCTCCCCTACACACTCTCTCCTACACACAACTACTCTCTACTACACTCTACTACTCACTCTCTACTACTCACTCTCTACTACTCTACTACGTACTCTCTACTACACACTCTACTATTCTCTACTACTCTCTCTATATTACACACTACTACACACTATACTACACACTCTCTACTACACACTCTACTACACACTCTACTTCACACTCACTACTCTACTACACGCTCTCTACTATTCTCTACTACTCACTCTATTACACACTCTACTACACACACTCTACACTACACTACTGCTCTACTACTCACTCTACTACTCACTCACTACTCTACTACACTCTCTACTACACACACTACTACACACTCTCTACTACACTCTCTACTACACACTCTACTACACACACACTCTACTACACACTCTACTACACACACTACTACACACTCTCTACTACACTCTACTACACACACACTCTACTACACACTACTATTCACTCTCTACTACTCACTCTCTACTACACACTTACTACTACACACTCTACTGCACTACTTACTCTCTACTACTCACTCACTACTACTCTACTATTCACTCTCTACTACACACTCACTACTCTACTACACACTCTTTACTACACACTCTCTACTCTACTACACTACTACACACGCTCTACTACACTCTACTACACACACACTCTACTACACACTCTACTACACACACATTCTCTACTACACACTACTACTCACTCTCTACTACACTATTCTCTCTACTACACACTAAACTTCTCACTCTACTACTCTCTCTACTACTCACTCTACTACTCACTCACTCTCTACTACTCACTCACTCTCTACTACACACTCACTACTACACTCTACTACACTACTCACTCTCTACTACACTACTCACTCTCTACTACTCTACTATTCACTCTCTACTACACACTCACTACTCTACTACACACTCTACTATCCTCTACTACTCACTATATTACACACTCTACTACACACTTCTACACACTCTACTACACACACTACTACATACAAACTCTACTACACACTCTCCTCACTCTACTACACACTTTCTCCTACACTCTCCTACACACACACTCTCTACTACACTCTACTACACTCTCTCTACTATACTCTCTACTACACTCTACTACACACACACTCTACTACTCTCTACTACTCTCTCTCTACTCTCTATTCTCTACCCCTCTCTCTACTACTCTCTCTCTACTACTCTCTCTCTCTACTACTCTCTCTCTCTACCTCTAACTCTCTACCTCTAACTCTCTACCTCTACCTCTCTACCTCTGCCTCTCGCTACGCGCACACATATGCACACATATATATATATATATGTGTGTGTGTGTATATATATATATATATATATGCATTTATATATATGTATACGTGTGTGTATATATCTGCATATCTATATAAATACATGCATACATATACATATACAAAGAACTCCGCCTTGTGATCCCGTATAACAGGAAGGACGAAAACGGACCAAATCTGCTGTGCAAAAGTCTTTATTATTCCATTGGAATACCAAGCACCGCCATGACGCGTTTCGGCCTCAGAAAGGCCTTGATCACATGACGCTGAGAAAAAAGCCATAGAATTTAAAGTGAACGAAGTGAACATCATGTGACTATGGGGCCAATAGAAATAGAAAACATACTCATTCATGACATGGCATGGTGTGAACAGTAGCCAAAATACTATAAGGTACATAGCAGTTGATCTGGTGGCGCGTAATAAAAAATATACGATATATTACCTACATAAAAACAACTTTATAAAATTGTTGATATAGAGCAACGTGTAAAAACTGATATTACAGATTGTGCAAAACAAGCAGTAGTGCAATCAATAGCATGTGCAAATAGAGCTACATAAAGTGTTGTGTAGTCGATTTCGCCCCAAAGTGGGGCTAGAAGCATAAAGGACATATGGACTTGGGGGACAGTGACACGATACAAAATACGTGATCGAAGTCATGACCCCTACTACTAAAACAGATATAGTCTGTATTTCTATTAGTTACAAATGCAGAAGGATTTGTAAACACATATGTAAAACAATAAGACACAATGTTATTAGTGCAATTGTCATTTTCGAGTAGCATACACTAGATAATTCCAACAACAATCTAGAAGTAACATTGCTATGAGCCTCCCAACCGCAATTGTAATTCAGATTCGCCCCTAATGATTGTGAATCAAAAAACAATGGTACATTACTCCTTGTCAAACATGGGATCGCCAATATTGCCCTGAACATGGCATAATCTGAGTTAATCACATAGCCAATGGCTAATCAGTATACGAAAGCCAGGTTTCCAGTGAAAATTTAAAAAAATAAAGTGCGAATGTGCACATAAAATTAAAACCAATCCCGGTAGGATAACCTCTAAAATCACTCATATTTATTAGATCATAAATATCTAAAAATACACCCTATATGCCATATCCCTAGTATATAGGTCATGGAGGGGAAAATGGAGGTATACCTAACATATTAAAAGGACTCGACACCTGTACCAAAAAGTTGTACTTATTAGTCTATATAATAGAAGGGGAGTTGTTATTGTCCAATACCACTGAAAGCTGCCACTTTGATAATTCCAACTAATTTGCCCTCTTAATAACAATTAATTGAAAAGAAATTATTTTAAAAAAGAGAGAAGAGAAGAAGTGAAATGTGAACGACAACAAGTACCCAGATAATTAACACGGTACTAAAAGGAATATAAATATAAAATTGCGGATGACCAAGTGGTCAGATTCAGCAAGGGGGCAATAGTATTTAGATTTATACTAGTGGCTATGGTAAAGATGACATAAGACCGGGAGTTTATAAGAAAAGATTAGTTGAATAGAGCCAAGTGAAGAAATCTTCACTTGAATTGAGACCATTCGGAGTTTTGGAATCAAATTCGATGATCTGTTTTGTTTCTAGTCTTCTGAGCAAAGCTTCACGGTCACCGCCACGGCGAAGTGGGGGGACCGCAACCACCACAAAATAGCTCAGATGATCTAAACAGCTGTCATGGGTCTCTTTAAAATGTCTAGCAACAGGATAGGTTGCATCGTGATTACTGATAGCTCTCATGTGCTGAAGTACACGCATGTGAACCTGCAACTTGGTACTCCCAATATATTGCAGGCCACACGTGCACTCCAGCACATAGATCGCATAATCAGTTTTGCAAGTCAATTTTTTGGAGATGACTACAGGAACATCATTAAATGGGGTTTTGTACGTTGTTTTGTTTCTACCCAATTTGCAGGCTTTGCATGAAGCACATTTGATGAACCCTTTAGTTAACTGTAACCAGGAATTGTTGGAAATGATTTCTGGACTGCTCTTAACAAGCATGTCATTCATTGAGCGTGCTCTCTGGAAAGTTATCACAGGAGCCTTGGGTTGAGTGCCACCGATAACTGAATCCTCCCGAACAATCGCCCAGTTATTGTTCAAGATCATACGTACTTTATTGTGTTGGCGATTGTACGTGGTGATTAGTCTAGGTGGATCTAGAGTGGCACTAGGAGTTTTAGGTAAATCGACCTGTTTCATTTTACCACAGAGTGCAATGTCGCAAGAGATGGTATTCGCTTTTTTGATCGCAGCATCTAGCGTAATGGTCTGATAACCTCTGGCTAGAAACCTTTGTTTGCTTTCATGTTGTGCTTTACTACACTCCTCATCTGTGCTGCAAATGCGTCTGATGCGCAGCATCTCCCCATATGGGATGCTGCGTATCAGATGGCTGGGATGATGGCTGGAAGCATGCAGCACCGTGTTGCCTGCTGTGGATTTGCGGTGTAGTCGAGTTTGCAACTGATTATTGTTGATGTACACTTCTACATCCAGAAAATTTACAGAAACCCCACTAATCTGTGATTTGAACTCCAGATTAAGGTTGTTTACATTCAGCTCTTCAATAAATGAACTAGCTACTGTCTCAGATCCCTTCCAAATAAGGAATAGATAGTCTATGTAACGATACCAAGCTATGATGTGGTTACTCATGATATGGCCAAACTTAACCTTGAGGACCTGCTCCTCCCACAGTCCCATGTGCAAACATGCGTAACTGGGAGAGAAGCAAGCCCCCATAGCTACTCCTCGCATTTGCTGGAATACTTGATTTTGAAATAAAAAATAGTTGTTGTTTAAACAAGCCATAACCATATCAGACAGCATTCTATTGTGTTGTAACATATAGATAGGTTTGGTCCGTAAATAGTATTCAATTGCTCTGCCCCCATCCATGTGGCGTATGCTGGTATAGAGGGCAGTAACAACGAGGGTAATCAATAAATGGTCATCTTGCCAAGTTATAGTATTGATCTTTCTTAGAAAGTCCCCCGTGTCCTGTAGGTATGAGGGTAAACTCTTGACATGTTCTTGCAGGAAAAAATCAATGTAACGAGAAGTGTTCTCCATGATGCTGTTTTTAGCTGAGATTATAGGTCTCCCGGGAGGTTTGTTAGGGTCTTTATGGATTTTAAGAATCAGGTAGTAGGCAGGGATTACTGGGTGGTTGACTTTAAGAAATTTGAATTCATCACTGCTTAATAGCCCAGCGCTCTTCCACGATAGTAATTTGGTGTTAAAATCATTCCATGCCAATTTTACCGTTTTCCAATCACTCCGCCTGTAACATTGGCGATCATTCAGGTGTTGGAGAGCCTCATCCATGTACATTTTCCTTGGCAAGAGGACAACGTTACCTCCCTTGTCTGATTGTCGTATGATCAAGTTGTCATTGCTTTGTAATTTCTTCATGAGGCTGCCATAACAGTTATTTTGTTTACAACTTTTCTGTTAGGCCTGTAATGTAGAAATATGCAATTTCTTAAGTTGGGTTGTCACCAGTTCATTATAGATATTGATGTTGTCATGCAACATTATGGGATTGAACGTTGACTTAGGTTTAAATCCTGTCAGACCAGGCATATCAAGTCTAGGCTCACTGCCACTACTCAATGTGGTATTATTTAGTGCCCCTTCTCTATGCAGTTCCTGTAGATCACACATTAACTCATAGTCGTTAGCTGTAAATAGCGATGGACTGACATTGTCACACACCATAGTATCTTGGACTCTCTGTTTGGTTTTATTGAGTAAATAAAATTTAAGCAATTTAAGTATATAAGTCAATGCGGGTTTGTGCATAGTTAATATCGTTGGGTGGGCAATCCGATAAGCCAAGAGATAAAATTTGCTTTTCTTTGGTAGTGAGGTGCATGTCCGTTAAGTTGATGATTGAGATAGATTAATTTAAGGGGCATGTCATTTGCGATTCCATTTCCTCTGTTTTTTGTAGTGCGGCTTTCCGTTGGCATCTGTTTTTGTAACATTGTCTGCGTTTGCGGCGTTTGAGATTGATTCTTTGGGCTGCTTCTGATTTTGAGCGCGTGGTCTTAGGGTTTGTCTGCGGTCCTGGCACAGGTAGTCCACCTCCTGTGCCAGTGTACATTTTGTAAGCCTCACCCTTGAGTTGGTAGTTGCTTGATCACCATCAGACTCGCTTCCTGGGACCGAGCTTAAGTCTGATATGGAGGTCGACGCTTGAACTGAGTCCTCCATATTAGGTCGTTCTACTGGTGTTCGTATAGGTGTCCTAGCTCTTTTTAAGGATCACATTTTTTTGCAAATGTGAAGATTTGCCCATTTTGATAATCTAATTTATCTCTCTGACACTTGTGTACTTTCCGTTTTTTTATGATGTCTTCTTCTTTAGCCAAACGTGCATGCATTTCATCCCGATATCTTTTTTCTAATTCTGTTGCACCCATTTTGGATATTGGATCATTAAGTTCATTGATTTTAATTTGTAGGGAAGCTCGGTCACTCTCCGCACATCAAAATCTTAACTAGTCTGCTAGAAGAGTCTAAATTGCATTCTGCCCATTCCGCCAACATGTTAGGATCGGGATTCTCTTAACTCGGGGCCAACATAATACGGAGCCCCCGCGGAATACGCCCCACCTCCAAATAGCGTGAGAGAGATTTATGTTCCCACCATTTTGATTGCTCTGTACGCACGCATTTCTCCAGCTGCTTAAACACATCTTTTAATTCAACGCTCCCAGTCTTAGCCATACTTGGAGAAGCATTGTATGCTGCTTCGGTGACTGGTAAGTCATCAAACATTTCTGCTGCCGCTTCCTCGCGGCTTTTCAAAGTTATGTACATGAAAGTTTGAAAAACACTAATAAAAGCAAAGCTAAAAAAACACCTAATTACAAACGGAATTGCTTTAATTAAACTAGGGCGAGACCTATGGCATTTTCAATGCTTGTTTTATGTTGAGCCTACCAGACAGCACAGCTCTCTGGTTGCAAAAACATGTGTTCTTTCCAAGAACATACAGGAGCTTGGAGCCCACCCATTGCTTCCCAATGTTTGGCTTTCCTGTCGCTCTCATTTGCCTCCTTGTTATTTGAGTCCCAGCTTTTCAGTCTTGTTTGTACCTCCCATGGATCAGAGCCGCTTTACCATCTCTATTGAATGGAAGGCTTCTAAGCTTCCTTTGCTTGCTTTTCAAGCACTATTTTTCTTTTTTTGGTTAAGGACTCTAGAAGAATCCATGTGTTTTCTAGCTGTCTCTCTCGTGAACTGCCTTATCCCTGCACTCCGTTTTGCTCCTTGTCGCCCGTGTGCCTCTCCCCCTCCATGTTACTATGTCGCCCATTGCACCTGATTGGGACATATTGCTGTAGATTCCTTACCTTAGAATCTTCCCCAGGTATTAGACTGGATCCGGAACATCTTGAGCAGTACCCCTGCATGCTGGTATGTGGCATCGAATGACTCCGTGTCACCATCACAGGCATCATCCGAGCCAGATGTGACATGCACGGTGCCTTTATAGGCGCCACCCTAGCGCACTGGCTTCTATTCCTTTCTTTCAACGCAGATTTGGAAAAGCTACCCCGGTTAATTTTTTACCAACTTTTCAACATTTTTGTAAACCATTTTGAGCAGTTCTGCTCCCAGTGTGCTAGGGATGTCCCCTAAAATGATAGTGGGTTTTAAAACCTGCGGAGCATGTCACAGGCAAATGTCTGTGATGGAGCCTCAAATGGATTGTCTGTGGTGCCTTGAGTCGGACCACGACTCCAATAACTGTCCCGACTGCTGCAGCATGAATCCCAAAGTGATTCGGGAGCAGGAGATGAAGTTCCGCGCAGCCCGACATCGGAAGACTTCCCACCACTCCAGATCTCAGTTGCATGGAAGATCCCAGGCCTGCTCTTGGAGTCATTCCTGTCTGTCGTCCTCGTGCTCAGTCATCGCTTGGTAAGTCCCACAAGCATAAAACGTCCAAGAAGTTGAAGCGCTGTTCGACTTCTGCGCGGAGTCCAAGCCATTGGACGAGGCGCAACGATGACAGCATGCATCAAGGCCCTGCTCCTGCACTCCACTTACAGAGCCTGTGCCTGGGTCTGCTTTGCGCCTCTCTGAGTTTCCTGGTACCATTTCCTGCTAACCCCTTCCCAACTCAAGGAGTTTTATGAGGGTATGCACCTAATTGTTGGGCATGTGAATGCCTCTAGAGTGCCTTCATGACCCACTGGATCCATGAGGGGCAGGGTCAGAATTTCAGCCGACCGATTTGCCCTCAGCGCCAGTCGGGCGCTTCGAATCCTGTTCTAGATTTGGACTGACCCCGGTAGCGAATCTACAGAATTTGGCAATATTCAATCCGGTAGCACCATTCCTGGTGCCACCAACGTCAAGCCCATATTCATTCCCCACTCTCACACTGGGCCGAACTGGCAGCATGCGATGCCGGCACTGCTAAACGATTGTCCTAGTTGGAGGCGGTGCCTCCCTTCCTTGACAGGTCCTGTGGGGATTTTGGCTAGGCTGGTTCTAAGGACCCTTCTACCTACCCTGTACCCCATGATGACCCTCTTCCCAGTCAGAGGACTAAAACTGGTATGAGGAGATGGTGGATGCGTCTGGACACTACACCAGATCCTTGCTTGGTCTCTCCTCCTATTGTGACTATCGAGGAAGGGGCCTCTTTCCCTATGATGGTAAGGAGGGCAGATTAGGTTTTCGACCTTCAGCTACTCTCCATGGAAGTCAAGATCAGTATCTTGACGGAGGTGCTTTAGCTTGTGGTGTCCCACTCTGAACCCCAATCGCCCTTTCTGATGTCCTGCTCGTGGCCTGAGCCAAGCCCTGCATGGGCACTTCTGTGCACAGGACGATTGTATGTTGCCACGCCCCGCTCCTGGGGACCCAGCTTTATTTACCCAGCACTCCACCCCTGAGAGCCTGCTGGTGCAGGCCTCAAAAGTCCAGAGTGAATCCTGTCACACTCCCTACTACTCCCCCAGACATGGAATCCAACAGGTTTGATACTTTAGTGAAGAGGATTTTTGCTTCTACCAGCTGTGAGAAGTTGGCCTGATGTATGATGTCACTAGTTCTAGTGTACACCTTATATCAGTCCAAATAACCTTATGGTGATTGGTTGTAAAGTCAACCTTATAGACCAGCTATCCTAGTGGTAGCATGGAAAAGAGCAGTCTTAGGCTAAACTCTGAATGGCATGTGAAGCCAGCTGTGATACCATATATAATCCCTTGAATACCAAATGAAAGGACACCACAACAGATATATATATATAAAATAAAGTGTATTTATTCTAGTCAAACCCTCAGCACTCTTTATGAGATTAGAGGTAAGTACAACACAGTCTTATTTAAGCATACATTAAGTCACACAGGTAAGTAATACAGTTAGGCCCTAGGGGCCACGCAAACCATATACTAAGTAAGTGGTATAAGGACCACTGTCACGGAAATAGGATAGGCCTAGGCCTAGGGAATCGCTGGGGCTACACTACACTAGCAACAGTTAGGAAGTGGGAGGCCCACGGGATTCAGGTGCAGAGTGGAAACACTCACGCGTAATGCGTAAAAATCGATAGAAATAGTAGTTGTTAGCAATTAACAGTTTAAGGACACTTCTGAAGCAGCTAGAGAGTCGAGACTCGGAAACTAGACCCTAGGAAAGTCACTACCCTTGTGAGCACCGAAGTACCCAAGTTACCTAGCCCACAGGCTGCGGGTGCATAGGTGTGAACTTGCGTCGGGTTTCGTCGTGGACTTCTATGGATGCCTGAAGGAAAGTTGCTGACAGGCAGTCAGTGAAGAGTGTCCGGTGGATCCCAAGGCTGGGATCAAAAAGAGAGGAGCCCTGCAAGCAGAAGGGACAGAGTCAAGGTCACTAGCCAGTGACCACGTGGAACCAGGAAGGAACCAGGCGATGTCGTGAAGATTGCAGGTGAAGGTGAAGCTTGTCGCTGCAGCCACGAGGACCAAGGAACGTCGAGGACGACCAGGACCAGGAGGCGAGCTGTCCCACGAAGGCTCTTGCTGTCGGCGGCGTCGAAGTTGGACTAGGACTCACCAAGCCTTGGCAAGCGGAACCCACGAAGAACGGAGGAACTGCTTCTGGTGCAGACCAGGAAGGTCTGGGGTGCTTCTCTTTTGCAAAGAAGCGGGAGCCAGTCTGGAGGAGCCAAACCAGGGGTGAAGATTTCTGGGTGCGTCGTCACAAAGGCCACTAGCCAACGGGCAAGTAACCGGACAGGCGCGGCAAGCAGGAAAATGCAGAAGGGCCCCACGCAGGACTCGTGGAGTGTGGGGGGCTGATCTTCGGTGCAGATGGTGCTTGGGGTTGGGGCTTCTCAATCCCCGGTGCACAACTTCGAGGGTGCCTCAGAAGCTGCGCTGGAAGATACTAGCCACTTTTCCCACGTAGCCGGTCCCACGTCTCTCGTCGCCTCCACGGATCTCAGCTCGGCTGTGGATGTGGATCAGGGTCGGAGAAGTCTGGAAGTCAAGGCTCTGGTCGGGCTCTGCAGTCGGTCCCTCGTAGAACTTCAGCAAAGCAAAGGGTAGTCTCTTGATGGTGCCTGTTTGTACAGGGTAGCCACTCCTTGGCCACAAGGGAGATTCTTCAGTCTTCTTCTTTCGTCGAATGTCGAAGGTCCAGAGTTTCTGTTCAAGTTGCAGGTTCAGGATAATCTAATCTCCTGGGGCCCAGCTACCACTCTTATACTAATCTGGGGGGCTGGGTTACCTGCTAGGTCACGCCTTATAGGTGGGACCTGGGAGGTGGGTGGTTACACCCCCTTCCCTTTGTCTAGTTTCGCGCCAGGACTGGGGCTGGAGTGCCCCAGCACCGGTTTGAACTGGACTATGCATGGGACACATTGTGTGCCCCAGGCATGTCTCATTCCTTTCAGCCCTCCCTGCCCCAATACACTAAAGTCTGTCTGGGGAGGTGCTAGCACCTCCCCAAGCAGTAAACCTATTGTCCAAGCCTCCCTTGCCGGGATCACTCCCAGCAGCAGGAGGTCAGACTCGTGTCTGTGGCAGCAGCATCCATTTTGTGATGCTGAGGCTTTGGTTAGAGTTAAACAGCAAAGTAGGATTTTAACATGTCTCTCCCTCTAGAAGGGGGGGAATAATATCCTCATCACCAGAAATGGTATGGGGGTATTATTCCAAAGTGTTAGACACCTTACACGACATGTTTTGATAAAGCCAAACCATAGTTACCATAACCGTTTAAGATTATAAGGCACTTTAAGAGTATATGGTAGGCTATATCATAGAACAGCTATAAGGACATGGTTCCGAAAGCTGCAGACAGGCTCAGCTCATGCTAGAGCACCATCTCACATGTTACCAAGCACTCTGCCTCCAGGATTGTTAAGGCCTGCCATAGGAGTGGCTGATAGGTACACATGTGTCTATTTTAAGGGTAGATATAGGTATACTATATCTAAGCAAGGGGTGATTACACGACCTTGCCCCAGCTGAGTGATCAGCCAGTTGTGTCTGATTGGAAGGCTAGACCAGGGGTGGCATAATACATGCTGCAGCCCCTGGGAGGCCTAGGGTACCCCTATGCCCTGGGTACCTAGGGTACACTGTACAGGGTCCAATAAGGTGATCCTTACCAATTGGGAATGTACCTAGGGTACATGGAGTCCATTTTAAAGAGAGAGCAGACAGCCTGAGACCCTGAATGGCAGGATCTCAGGCCAACTAAGTCGAAAAACCAGCTAGACACTAGGCAAAAAGTTGGGGGTAACCATAGTCAGATATCCACCTTCCTACACCAGCCATGCACTGCAGTCGGTGAATACCGCTTTACTCTTGGGCCAATATAGCCACACTGTGTGGGACTTGGTCGCTCAAGGACTAGGAGGAGGCCTGAGCCATCCTGAACCAGGCTATTGCTGATGGCAGAGATGCAGCAAAGTTTGCCATTCGATGTGGGCTGAACATGACCGACTAGCTGGACAGGGCCATTGCTTCTTCAATAGCACTCCACCGCCATGCCTGGCCGAGGTTATTTGACTTTTTGGGGGATGTCCAGGCATCACCTATTAATGTGCCCTTCTATGGCTTTTGCGTTTTCAGCAGCAAAACTGACCTAGCCCTCAAGTGCTTCAAGGAGAGTAGGGTTACCGTCTGGCTGCTGGGGCTTGCCATTGCCCCACACCAGCCTCCCTCTTCTATTCGCTCTGTCCGAGGCAATGGTAGCGGCTACCGGCTGCGTCCTCTCCAACAGAGCCACCACAGCTAGTAGACTTCCCAGCTTTTTCATTATCTCGGACGCAGCTCCCACAAGTTCTGTAGGAACCAAGGACATCTATCTGTCCAGGCTGCCACCCTCAGCAGATGTAGCCTTGACACCCCTTTAGTGTGTCCTCGCAACAACAAGGGCACTCCATTTGAAGCAGGATCAGGTAGCACCTGCCCCAGTGGTGAGCCATTACTTCGGTAAAGTGGATGCTCCAAAGTGTCTAGTGGCATCTTTGCACACGTTTACAAAACACTACTGCCTGGACAGTCCGGTCCGTCGTGACTGGCATTTTGCTCATTGGGTCCTCCAAGACTTTTTGGTGTGACTCAGTTCGCAGACCTACCTGTGTAGAGGTAACACTTTGGTATCTTCTACGCTAAGGAATCTTCAGCTAGAAGTCTCTATTAGATGAACAAGTTACTTACCCTCTATCACACTTCATCTGGTTGAGACTCTGCCTAGTTGCACATTCCTTGCTGACCCGCTTATCTTCCCTGTTCAGCGGACTAAACTTTTCACTTAAAAAATTTCTTAGAATTTGCATGCTGGTTATCAACCTTCTGTTGTGTTTTCAAGCTTCTGGCACAGAAAAAGTCACAAACTGCAGTCAGTGCACTGGGGTGGCACCTATATAGAAAATATGCAAGTCGCATTGTATGCAGATGACTCCTACAAAATTTCCCGGATTCAATCTGACACCTGGTGATTATTCTAAGGTAAGGAATCTGCGGCTAGTCTCTACCAGATAAGGCATTACCACTACCACCCTCCCAAGTTGCTTCCATTCTGCCACCATCCGCGTTGCTTGCCTCAGCCTGCGCCCTCCTCCTCTATTGCCCGCTGCTTCTTCTCTCTCCCCCTCTGGGTAGTTCACTCCCCCACCTGCGCCCTACATGTTTTTCTCCCCACTCGTACCCTCTGTTTTGCTCCTCCCACCCGCACCCTCTGTGTTGCTCCCCCATCTACTGAAAAAAAAAACACTTTCACACATTTGTTTCTTTTTATTTGCCAACCCAACTTCGATTCGGCAAATAAAATAAATGTCCTGAATCTCCTCATCGTTTTCTAGGTGCGCACATACCTGGTGCATAGGCCTCATAGAGCAAGTGACCTCTTCTCTCTCCTCGAGGTTTGTGGGGATGACAGCATGGTTTTAAAGTGGAATAGGCAAGACTTTTCACTTACTTCTGTTATGACACCCGCATATTTCTGTCTGCCATGACGCACATACATCTCTCTCTCTCTCTTTTCTCCCCCCATTCACAAAAGGCACACCTAAATAGTGAATACTTGCCTACATGGATGGCTCACATTTGCAATTCTCATGAATGAGTTCACCAATACGTAATATTACGCCATCATGGTGACATGTTATTCGTACGTGTATCTGCTCCCAGGGGAGACAAGTAAGCTTTCCATGACGGGAATGTCAAAACATTTCCAAAAGACAGCACAAAAAGTGATAGTTGGAATGCATGTACTAACCTCAAGCACTGGTAATCTCTCCGAGCCGCAGTTCCATCCATTTTTTTGGTGCTCATCTACAAACAGAAACCAACCATATAGAAATCCATCTTGAAAAAATGTACTCCCGTTAATGGTTGAACTTAATTCCTATGCAAGTTGGTAATGGGGCAGAAAAGCTCCCAAAATTGGTGAGTGCCTAGTGAAAGGAATTTATGCAAATTGCCGAATTTCTTCAATCTACACTTAGATTTAGGAGTAAATAAGCAGTTGTCGAGTACTAAATTGTTTTTTGTCCTAACTACTGTCCCTAAATTCAATTCATACATGAGACCCTCATCCCACGTACAAGACCTGCATGACGTGCAGCATAGCACTGTCCGTGAATTCACTTCTGTGTCTTTTCACAGTCTGTAAAACTTTCTTAATCTTTTGTGTCATTTCCTGAAAAAATGCATTAAAATCTTGCCATCAGTATTACTGTGTGAAGTGAGAGAGCGAGTCTTCTTTCCAAGTCATTCCTTCTTGTCTGCCCCATACATCCCTGTCCTGGGTTGATGGAGGGACCTGCAAAAACGGAAAAGAGAAATGTAACGAATGCAAAGAAAGGCCACATATATAGGGACACCTACTCTTCCTTGATTATGTAGGATTCTTAGAGTTGCTTTTGGCTTACCTCGTGCTTGGTAATGGCTTCTCCTTTGGTTGATTTTGTATTCTCCTTGGATTGGTGTAAGACTTTGTTAGGAAAGGAAGCTTGCATTTTTTGCATAGGTCTCACTGTTGACTGGCGCAAAATGGATGTTCTAGAAGAGATATCAGTTAAGCAGTTATCAGAAACGTGTGCTATATGGTTTGGTTATGGGCAGATGGAAGTGTTCAGTTTCATTAAAGATAGTCAGTGAGTCCGTGGGTTCATATATCTGCCATCTGCAAAGTATGACCTCTCAGGACTGCTGTCTCGACCACACTATTATGCTAATGTTGACTAGTATCTCGTCTTGTCAAATGTCATGACAGACTGGAGTTCAAGACACATCCATGATGCAAGGGACTAGATGGCAAAACAGTGAAACCTTATAATCAGTCGGATGAATCTAGTCCCAGATTGCTGCTAATCTTGTAACCAATGTTAAGGGCTATCAACCCCTAAACAGGTGATATACCATCATAGATAACGTATGTGAGAAGTTGGCCTGGCATATGCTGGTCACTAGTTAAAAGTGGCCACCTTGCACCAGTCCAATTCGACTCTTATGGTAGATAGGTTTAAGACAACCTTTTAAAGAAAGCTATCCTAGTGGTAGCTGTGGAGAGCAGCCTTCAGGCTAAGTCTCAGAGGAATGTAAAGCAGCTTGTTTTACCTTATAATCTCTTGAATTACCAAATGAAAGGACACCACACAGGTGTATATATATCAAATATAGATGTGTTTATTACTAGACACACTACTAATCTCTTTATGAGATTAGAAGTCAGGAACATATGCAAATATCAACGTTTCACAATAAGTTAAGCACAAATATGGCTGGGGCCCTAGGGGCGTACCAGACCATATACTAAAAAAGAGGTTTAGGAATGTCGACTTGCAAGGGGACAAGGCCTAGGGCCTGTAGAATCGCTGGGGCCTCACTAATCCACCCAAGGCAGGTAAGTAAAGGATCCATGGGAAATGCGTGCAGTGTGAGAACACAGCCGCGGGTTCCCTATTGATTTCAATGGAGCAAGTCGCGGTTGGAATTTTAAAGTTTTAGGGTACTTCTAGAGAGTCTACAAGCAAGCCACTTACAAGGTAAGTAGTTCGAGGGCCAACACCCACAGGAGCACCGGAGTGCACAAGTTACCTCACCCAGGGAAGCCGGGTGCATAGGTGTGTTTTGGTGTCGGGTTGCGTCGTTGTTTTCAATGGAAACCAAAGAAGTTTTGCTGCTTGTGAAGACTGCAGAAGTATCCGGTGGAATCCAAGGCTGGATTCAGAATGAAGAAGACCTGAAAGCAGAAGGGACAGTGTTCACAGTCACTTGCCAGTGATCCGGGGCCAGGAAGATGGATGCCCACGGAAGTCGGGTGATTTCAGGTGATCAAGGGTGTTTTGACTCTTCAGCCACGAGGTCCAGGAGGTGTCGACGACGACCAGGAGCTGGATTCGTAGTGTCCCACGAAGTCTGCAGCTTACTGAGGCGTCGGCAACCAGATTGGAGCCAACAAGCTTTGGCAACAGCAAGTCGCGTGGAAAGTGAAGAAAGTCAGCGGTGCAGACCAGCAAGGTCTGAGGGACTCACCCAGCGAGGGTAAGTCAGGGCAGGCCTGGAGCAACCAGGGGAGCCCTTTGGTTTGATGAGAAAGTCTTCAGGGGACTCACAAGCCAGCCGGCAAGGGATCGCGAAGACGCCTCGTGAGGATTCACTTCACAGGAGCCCACGGTCACTCGGGACGAGGTAGGTCTCTGATTTTCGAGGGCAATCCTGCTGGAGGCTTGGACCACACGTGGTCCAATGCACAAGTTCGTAGAACGTCGTGACGGGGTTGCACTCGACAAAAGTGCACGGTACCCATGTATTGCTGTTCCTCGTCACTCGTAGAGTCCACTCGCTTCAGCTTCACTGAGGACTCACAATGGCCGTCGAAGTCAGGAAATCCACTTCCGGGGCTGCAGGGACTTCGGATTCCAGCGGGAAAGTTTGCGACCGTTGATTCAAGTTTTTGATGCCTGCCAGCAGGGAAGTCACTCCTTGACTCCAAGGGAGATTCTTCAGTCTTCCAAAGGTAGTGGAACGTCGAAGGGCCAGGATTCTTTTTGTGGAGCGTCGTTGTAGGAAGGTGGAATCTGACTATATGGTTGCCCCCACTTTTTTCCTGGTGTTTGAATGGTTTTTGACTAGTCTGGCTGGGATCCTGCTATCCAGGACTCCAGCCTATCTGCTTACTCCCTTAAATGATTGGTGTGCATATTAGATGCACTAGTGATTGGATACTGTGGTACCTTATGAGCCCCTAGTATATGGTACCTTAGGTACCTAGGGCATTGGTACTTCACAGGCCTACCAGGGGCTGCAGCATGTATTATGCCACCCCTGGGAAGCATTCACAATCTGACACCACAGGCCTGCTACTGCAGCCTGTGTGAGGTAGTGTTAGCACTCCTCACTGAGGTATAGGTTCCTATATCTCACCATACACACACACACAAACCTATCAGCCACCCCTACTGCAGGCCCTAACAATCCTGAGGGCAGGGTGCTTGGTTTACTATGTGAGGGGGTGCTTCTGCATGAGCAGGACCCCTCTGCAGCTGGCAGAGTCTATTCTCTGCTGCTGTTTGTGGATGCGGTTAAACCATATACTCTTAAGTGCATTATAACCTCGCGGTAAATGCTAACTTTGGAATGACTGCATCAAAACATGTCGTGTTTGGTGTCAAACAACTTGGAATCCTACCTCCACACCAGTAACTGGTGTGGCAGTATGATCCCACCCTTCTAGAGGGGATGACATGTACCCACTGTACTAAACGGTAGAAATCTCATAGAGCCCTGGCATCACAAAATGGATGCCACCAGCACAGACACTGGGCTGCCCTCCTGCTGCTGACCGAAACTCGCAGTGGAGGAAGCCCAACAAAAGGTATCCTGTCACAGGGAGGTGTCACCACCTCCCAGACAGGATTTAGTGTATTGGAGCTGGGTGGGTGCACTCTTAGAGTGCTTTGAAGTCCTGCACTGGGGGAGCAGTAGGCTCCTCTGTGCATATGCCAGCTCAAACCGGTTCAGGGGCTACCTGCCCCTGCTCTGGCGTGAAACTGGACAAAGGGAAGTGGGTGTAACCACCCACTACCCTGACCCTCCTAGACGAGTGGTCATAGAGTTAGTCCCTCCCCTATCTTCACTATAAGATACCAAGCATTGCCAATGCAGTTCAGATTACCCTGGACGACACTCTACAAAGAAGAATCCTGGCCCTTCGACGTTCCACTATCTCTGGAAGACTGAAGAATCTCCCTTGGAGTCAAGGAGTGACTCCCCTGCTTGGCAGGCACCAGTAACTTTACTCAACGGTTGCAAACTCACCGCTCCCGCCGGAGTTCGAAGTCCCTGCGTCCCCTGAAGCGGATTTCCTGACCTCTCGACTGCCATTTTGAGTCCCCAGCGAAGCTGTGGCATCTGGACCCCACGAGTGACGAGGAACAGCAATACCAGGGAACCGTGCACTGATTTCGAGTGCAAACCCTAAACAACGTTCTACGAACTTGTGCTTTGGACCATCTGTAGTCCAAGTCCATAGCAGGTCTGGTACCGAACATCAGCGGCCTACCCCGTCCCGAGTGACCGTGGGCTCCTGTGGAACTTTTCCTGCAAAGGCGTCTTTGCGGTTACTTGCCCGTTGGCTAGTGACTCACCCGAAGACTTTCTCATCGACTTCAAGGGCTCTCCTGGTTGCTCCGGGCCTGCCCTCACTTACCCTCGCTGGGTAAGTCCATCAGACCTTGCTGGTCTGCATCATTGTCAATCTTCAGTCCACACAAGACTTGCAGTTGCCAAGGCTTGTTGGCACCAATCCGGTTGCCGACACCGTCATCAGCTGCAGACGTTGTGGGACACTCCGAATCCAGCTGCTGGTCATCGTCGATCCCTCCTGGACCTCGTGAGCGAAGAGACAAATCACCATCGATGACCTGAAACAACGCGACATCAGTGGTCATCCATCCTGCTGGCCACCGGTCACTGGCAAGTGACTTTGAACACTGTCCCCTCAATTTTCAGGTCCTCTTCATCTTCAATCCATCTTCGGATTCCAGCGGACACCTCTTCAGTCGTCTCAAGCAGCAAGTCTTCATTGGTCTCCATTGAAAACAACATCGCGACCCGACACCAAAAGACACCTATGCACCCGGCTTCCGTGGGTGAGGTAACTCGTGCACTCCGGTGCCCAAGTGTGTGTTGGCCCTCGAAATACTTACACTGTAAGTGGCTTGCTTGTTGACTTCTTCGAAGTGCCCTAAAACTTTAAAATACAAACCGCGACTTGCTCCATTTTAACCTATAGGAAACCCGCGGCTGTAATTAGACACTGCCCGCGTCTCCCGTGGGCTTGTCACTTACCTGCTAACACTGCAGTAGTGAAGCCCCAGCGATTCCCAAGGCCGTAGGCTTTGTCATTTTGCAAGTCGAGTTTGTTAAACCATTTTCTTAGTATATGGTCTGGTACGCCCCTAGGGCTCCAGCCATATTTGTGCTTAATTTATTGAGAACTGTTGACATTTGAATGTGTATCTGGGCTCTAATCTCATAAAGAGATTAGTAGAGTGTATCTAGAAATAAATACATATATATTTGATATATATACCTGTGTGGTGTCCTTTTCATTTGGTAATTCAAGAGATTATAAGGTAAAACAAGCTGCTTTACATTCCTCAGAGACTTAGACTGAAGGCTGCTCTCCACAGCTACCACTAGGATAGCTTTCTTTAAAAGGTTGTCTTAAACCTATCTACCATAAGAGACGAATTGGACTGGTGCAAGGTGGCCACTATAACTAGTGACCAGCATATGCCAGGCCAACTTCTCACAGTCGTCCAGGGATATCTTTTTTGCAATGGCAAGGTTTCCCTATCTTGTACTAAAGGAAAGGGAGGGACTAGCTCTATGACTACTCCTATGGGAGGGTCAGGGGAGTGGGTGGTTACACCCACTTCCCTTTGTCCAGTTTCGCGCCAGAGCAGGGGCAGGTAGCCCCTGAACCGGTTTGAGCTGGCATATGCACAGAGGAGCCTACTGCTCCCCCAGTGCAGGACTTCAAAGCACTCTAGGAGTGCACCCACCCAGCCCCAATACACTAAATCCTGTCTGGAAGGTGGTTACACCTCCCTGTGACTGGATGCCTATTGTTGGGCCTCCTCCACTGCGAGTTTCAGTCAGCAGCAGGAGGGCAGCCCATTGTCTGTGCTGGTGGCATCCATTTTGTGATGCCAGGGCTCTTTCAGATTTCTACCGTGTTTCCACTGTAGGTACATGTCTTCCCCTCTAGAAGGGTGGGATCATACTCCCACACAAGTTACTGGTGTGGGTGTATGATTCCAAGTTGTTTGACACCAAACACGACATGTTTTGATGCAGTCATTCCAAAGTTAACATTTACCTGTAGGTTATAATGCACTTAAGAGTATATGGTTTAACCGCATCCACAAACGGCCACAGAGACTAGACTCTGCCAGCTGCAGAGGGGCCCTGCTCAGGCAGAGGCACCCCCTCACATTGTAAACCAAGCACCCTGCCCTCAGGATTGATAGCGCCTGCCTTAGGGGTGACTGATAGGTTTATATGTGTGTGTATGGTGAGATATATGGAACCTATACCTCAGTGAGGAATGCAAACACTACCTCGCCCAGGCTGCAGTAGCAGGCCTGTGGTGTCAGATTTAGTCTGCTTCCCAGGGGTGGCATAATACATGCTTCAGCCCCTAGTAGGCCTGTGAAGTACCTATGCCCTTGGTACCTAAGTTACCATATACTAGGGGCTCATAAGGTACCACAGTATTCAATCACAAGTGCATCTAATATGCACTCCAAGTTGTTTAGAGAGAACAGAGAGACTGGGGCCCTGATTAGCAGGGACCCAGCCAGACTATAGCCAGAAACCAGTGTTAACATCACAAAAAAAGTGGGGGCAACATAAGTGCAGATCCTACTCTCCTGCAAAAGAAAAATTGTGCGCCAAAAGTCTCAATATTATTTTGCATCAAATGGGTATGGCGGTACAGGTGGGGAGTAGTTTCTAGCTGATTGTTTTCAGCACAGTAAGGCAAGCTCACAACAACGTCAACTGCCTTAAGTATTACCACCTTGGAAGTCTGTATTTTGAAGGCCACCTGAAGGTCTATTCCAGATAGACTTAGATTGTGCTCAGTACCAGAGACAGCAAAAAAGTGCAAATTCATGACTTTGCTTACTGTGATGAACCTTTGTTTCTTTCCTATATTCTACAACTGTGCCAAAGCCCTAGGGGACAATGACCCCAGCCTCAGCTTAAAACTTCATTCTCACTAAAGACACAAATTGTTTAGCAAGCTAGTCCTGCTACTCAGACCGAAGTCTGTTACATGCCAACTTGAAAACAGCTGCCAAAGCACTGGCCCTCCCCGACTTAGATGAAATGAACACCCTGTCTGCATGCGTCCTAGACCCTTGCATGAATCCTTGAATAGCATCCTCCATGCTACAGCAGGGATAATTAAGGGTTTGACGATATGAGCTGGTTCACTCTTACAGTTTAAGAACACCTTTGGTCCCTAAGTCCACCAGCATCAACTTCAGAGCTTTATTTACCACATACATGGTACCCGGCTAGTGAGGTCAAGGTCTCTGGTGAGCTTCACAAGAACCACAGCACAAATATCGTCTGACTCAAGACACAAAACTGAAAACAGGAGAAGACGAGATGCCAGATCTCCTGCTGCTATGCACCCTGGATCTGAGCTCCTGCCCAGTGCAGAACTAAACGGGCACCACTTCAAGAAACACCTTGATAGCAAATATCCCCCCTCCCTATATATAATTTGGTAAATGAAAATATCCCAACCCCACATGCAATCGTTTTTAGGTGTCACGCCTAGCGTTGCAGTGCGTAGCACTGCTCGCGCAGCGAGAAACCTCATGTAGGGGGTTTGAAAACGGACCTAGGAATCACACACGCTTGTGCGTGTGTTTTTCCTTTTGGCCCACGCTATTGGCCTTTGCGTGCGTCTTTTTATTAAAGACAAAAGCAACAATTGATGGACATAATGCAGAACAATGTCATACATTCACCCCAGTACAGAGATCTGGGCCTAAATCCATCGTTTTTTTGCTCACCATGCCTTTCCAGTTTGAACCCAGCCATATGCAAATCAGTCTTGACCCTGTGCCTCATGGGAACAGTCCAGCCCGAACTGCCAAGCCAGGTCCTCCCTGGACTGGAAACAAGCATCCTAGGAACGGTTTCGGGGTTTCACCCCTCTTCAGCCAGGATAGCTTGATTCCAGTGGCATGGAGAGCACGGGACCCACGTCTGGGCATGCCCTTCCCACTCGGGGTGACATATGCAAAAACAACAATTGATGGACAGAATGCAGAACAATGTCATACATTCACCCCAGTACAGAGATCTGGGCCTAAATCCATTGTTTTTTTGCTCACCATGCCTTTCCAGTTTGAACCCAGCCATATGCAAATCAGTCTTGACCCTGTGCCTCATGGGAACAGTCCAGCCCGAACTGCCAAGCCAGGTCCTCCCTGGACTGGAAACAAGCATCGTAGGACAGGTTTCGGGGTTTCACCCCTCTTCAGCCAGGATAGCTTGATTCCAGTGGCATGGAGAGCACGGGACCCACGTCTGGGCATACCCTTCCCACTCGGGGTGACAAATGCAAAAACAACAATTGATGGACAGAATGCAGAACAATGTCATACATTCACCCCAGTACAGAGATCTGGGCCTAAATCCATCGTTTTTTTGCTCACCATGCCTTTCCAGTTTGAACCCAGCCATATGCAAATCAGTCTTGACCCTGTGCCTCATGGGAACAGTCCAGCCCGAACTGCCAAGCCAGGTCCTCCCTGGACTGGAAACAAGCATCCCGTGCTCTCCATGCCACTGGAATCAAGCTATCCTGGCTGAAGAGGGGTGAAACCCCGAAACCGGTCCTAGGATGCTTGTTTCCAGTCCAGGGAGGACCTGGCTTAGCATTTCGGGCTGGACTGTTCACATGAGGCACAGGGTCAAGACTGATTTGCATATGGCTGGGTTCAAACTGGAATGGCATGGTGAGCAAAAAAACGATGGATTTAGGCCCAGATCTCTGTACTGGGGTGAATGTATGACATTGTTCTGCATTCTGTCCATCAATTGTTGTTTTTGCATTTGTCACCCCGAGTGGGACGGGTATGCTCAGACGTGAGTCCCGTGCTCTCCATGCCACTGGAATCAAGCTATCCTGGCTGAAGAGGGGTGAAACCCCGAAACCGGTCCTAGGATGCTTGTTTCCAGTCCAGGGAGGACCTGGCTTGGCAGTTCGGGCTGGACTGTTCCCATGAGGCACAGGGTCAAGACTGATTTGCATATGGCTGGGTTCAAACTGGAATGGCATGGTGAGCAAAAAAACGATGGATTTAGGCCCAGATCTCTGTACTGGGGTGAATGTATGACATTGTTCTGCATTCTGTCCATCAATTGTTGTTTTTGCATTTTTATTAAAGACAGCATGCAATTGGCCAAAGGCGGGCGTATTACTCCGCCCATGGCCTATTGGTGTCTGTAACGCGCACCGCTGCCATGGGCTTCAATTATCGCACCCAGACATGGGCGCGATAATTGAAACCACATGTCTCGCTGTGGCGCACGCACCACTCGCTGGCTTGTTTGTTTTACAATAGCGATCGCTTTCACTTTCGCGATCGCTTTCACTGCCGCTTGTTCCATTTCCTTTTTCTTTCCTTCGCCTGAACTGATGGTTTGCTTTTATCCTATTTACATGACTTTATAATTTCTCTTTTTCACTGATGACCGCATTAATTCTTTTCATCACCTTATCTTACCGGTTTGATAAACATATAGTAACTCTTCTTTGTCCCCTTGGATGTCATCACTTGGATGATACCAGCTGCTTCTCATCTTAGGTTAGAGATCATTTATTCATGCGCGGCCCGGCTCTGAGTCGGAACTCCGTTTTTCCCGGGACCGCAGAGACCACGTCGCTTAGACTACTGGAAGGAAGGAAGTAAGTAATTAGACCTTGCACGGCCCATTACTAGTTTTGCTTGCCGCTCACTTGTCACCTTGAGCCTTAATTCACCGCCGGAACGTGACCTTTTATTATCCTTTGTAAATCTCAGCCGCAACAGGGAACGCGCTAACATGACCATCAGAGCACGAATAAGGAATGTTTTACATAGTCCCTTCCACTCTTAACTGTATTGTAATGTTCAGCCAAATTAGTTCACATGTGCACATGACCCTTGGAGCTCCGGTGAATAATGCAGTAATTTGTCACCTCGGTTTCACTTTTCACTTTCTTCGAGCTTTCTAAGGAGATTTTGTCTTGCCCAGCCCTTTCCTGCCTATTTTCCAGTCTAAACCTCAATCCGCTCACAGTTCTCCCGCACATCGCCTGGTTCCACATTAATTCTGCCTTCAACACTGATACGCTATGCCTTTGTGAGCCTTTCATAGTCCAGCGGACTGCACAGCCTTACCCACAGTACTTGGATGTTCTTAATATTATATAATACCGACCTTCAATACACTATTTTGTTTTCAGACTATAGAATCACATTTCTAAAAATTCGGTAAGCGCATTTGACTTTTATTTTTAACAATATGTAGTGCATTTAAGTGTGATGGAGTACTTGGTGTGCTTACTCATGAGGCGCCCTACGGTATACGATTGCTATCTATTTGTCCTCAAAACGTAATGTCTTATTTGCAGTTAGTTTAGATTAATGACGACCATATAGCCATATCTGGTTAGTGATGTTTCTCCTCTTTGGAAAATGTTCGGTATAAATACTGCACATACACGATGACTACAATTGTACATGCTGATAATGATAACTTCCTTGTTGATTTACTGGATTACTGATATGTGTGTCTTTCTCTCTCCTGGAATGTGTCCTGTGATTTAATTGCACACTAAATAACTCTGAGTAAGGACGCTACTTTTGTGAAATTGATTTGCGACATGACAGATCTATTGAATAACCTATGCCATTTCTTCGGGTGATTTGCAGATCATTTTTTAACTTTTGATAATTCTTTTTTCTTTGGTTTTTCTCATTTTTCCGATTTCTTCATATTCCTATTCTCATTGTCTTACACACATCTTTCACTTATCTGATTTACTATATTTGGGTTTTCACTATCCTTTGTTTTATTATGCCCTTTTGTAAATATTTGACAATTTTGTTATTTCTCTTTCTACCACTTAATTCTGTGGCCTTCTTTTTATAAAGTATCCGATATGGTTTTGCTCTTACATTAAATGTGAGGTAGGTAGGAATATAGAGAATTATTCTGAAACATGTTAAGGGTACTTCCAGATGTGCGTTTGTCACTGACGGCTTTAGTGATTCTTTGTTTACCCATATAATATGCAATACATTTAATTGCCAGTTCTTATTGCCATCTAGCGCATCCAGCCCCTGCTGAGGTGCTTATCCAGAGCACATGCATCTCTGCCCGTTGTTTTGGGTGTGTTAATCTAAAACATGCTCTAATTGTAATCCATGGGCTCCCAGCTAGTAGATCGTCAGAAGTGGGACTTGTCGCTGTCTGTGAGTAAATGTGTAAAAAATTATTTGTGGTGACATGAGGCAGACAGGCTGTGCGGTGCATGGATGACACGTATTTTTCTGGTTCTTGCAGTAATCGCTCTGGTTTAGACAAGGCTTTATTTGAGCCGGTGGCTGCAGGTGGGACCTGGTGGTTAATTTGAGCCGGTGGCTGCTGGGGTCCATCAGCTCTCGATTTTTCAGACCGGCTCTTATTTTCATTCAACAGATGCAGGAGAGGGAAAACAGAGCGGAAAGACAGAGTTCGAGAAAGACGAAAAACCGTCACAAAAATGGACCGGTTTCAGGGGGCGCGCTTCAGCAGCATAGCTCTGTAGATCTGGGGCTTTCTGCTAAGAATTGTAAACCTTTTTCTGTCAGGGTGCAGACTGCCTTTCAGTATGAGGTTGCTGTGATTAAAAAAAAACGAACTTATGTTTGTGTGATGTTGTGTGGGTCCGTGTTAACACACCCATTCCTGCTTCAGTACCAAGTCTGCAGAGCAACTTTGATGTCAATATGCTAACCATCGACCAACCCCATGTCTTAATGACTATATCCAGGCATGGGTTTTCATGTAACAAGCATTCTGGTATTTGTAGTGCCCTAATGAAACTGCTCCCAAGGTGCTTGATGCTGGAAAACCAGAACGGGATCAGACAGCATCATACCATGGCAGGTGTTCAACTTTACAATTGTTTTCCCTTTAGTTTACAATTTAATTGACCATCTACTTAAGGATTTCAACAAGTGTTTACCTGACCTTGCCAACCTGTTATTGTTGCCTTAATAGTAGCCAGTTGATCAGAAAATCAAGGCCTAAAAATAGCAAATTAAGACTCCCTCCCCCCCGCCTTCGAAGTAGATGTGATGCGCAAACTGCCATCCCAGATAGGTCAGCAGTGGCAATGGTAATGCCTGTGATGTATGTTGTGAGCAAAGGCACAATGTAAGAGAGACACTTAACAACTGTCAAGCCAGACCTAAAACTACAGAATCCATGGTCTATGGCAGTGGCGCTCCTAGGAGGGTGGTAGGGTTCCTGAGCCCCTATTCGGACAGTCGTGCATGGGTGACTTTTGGAATAATTGCAGTGTTTAATCTGGAAGTGCATGCGCTCAAATGTTAGTTTAGGTGCCCATCTGGTGCTGTCGAATGGCAGGGATGATTAATACCAGGGCTGCCTAGTATACATTCCACTCATACCTCTTTCTTCTACCCCACACACTACATGTCTCCTTATCTCACCCTTGTGATCCTTGCTTTCTTATTCACATTTTTTTAATACCTTTTTTGTATTCAAATTGGGTCAGACTTTGATAAAACAAAAAACTAGTGCAGGCTTGCCTTTATGAAAAGTGCCAAGCTATTGCATTTGCCCGTGTGTTTTTAGTAGAAATCTTTCAAGATACTGGAGGAAGAGCATATCTAAATGTATTTCAAAATAGTACATGGAATTCTTTATTTTCTGGCTTAAGTTTCCAGATAGTTTCAATCTGCAAACTGGCAGGATTTAAATAATTCTTTTCAGTTATAAGGAAAACACTTGCCAAGGTATGATTATTTTACACAGGGCTTTGCATTTGGTCTGCTGCAGTAGATTACAGCAGAGGTTCTTAACATGACTTCCATGGAGCCCCGATTATTTATTAGTGAAATCCAGGGACCCACACTGAGTCATTGCAGGAAGCTGGGGAGCCTGGCTTAAAGCATTTTCAATGATTATAAACTCCAAACAAATAGATCTTTGTGGACCTGTTCTGAGACTGGGCAATCTCTGCTTCGTCACGCAACAAACAAAGCTGTGTTTGAGTTGGTAAAATGCGGCGCTCTCTAGTTCATTAATGTGCTCTGAAAGTGGCTACGACTTGCTTCATCTATACAGGTTGTTGTAACAACCCATTTGTGGTAGTCCTGGTCCTGGAGGGCTGACTTGGGTTCATGACATCACTTTACAGCCCATAAATCCTCATGAGGGCAGACCTCCCACCAAAAGACTTGCCTCAGATTTGGTAGATGGAGATTGAGTTTTTGTGGAGGTTGTGATATAGTATTGAGGAAATAGATTTTTAGGACAGATGTCTAAACAAGGATTGATTACACGGTGTTGAAGGCCACAGTAACAAGCATTTGCAATGCAATTGGTCTCGTATTCGCGAGAGTTTAAGCTATTGGCATTGTAAATGTCAATACCTTTTATTTATGTGTTTTGAAAACCTGCTAGCGGTGCATAAACATGCACTTTGTACTTATAGTCCTTGCTTACAAGAATCAAAGCTGGCAGTAACTGCGCCTCTTTTACTGCCAGTCTTGCTTCTTGTAAGAATGGACTATAAGTACAAAGTGTGTGTTTGCTCTCCACTTGCCGGTTTTCTAAACACATAAAGAAAAGGTATTGTCATTTATAATGCCACTAGCTCAAACTCTTCCAAATGCGAGACCTATTGCATTGCAAATGCGTGTTGCATGTAGCCTCTACTCTTGTTCAGGGGTACACTGCTGTGTAGCTATGCTTGCCTTTTATATTTACCTAGCCAGGAAGAGTTTGGCAGCGTTAAATCAGGTGGAATCCTAGTCAAACTACAACTGCCTTACACCTAGTGGATTACACTGAAGGGAATCTATGAGTGGAGCAGTAGCAGCTGCTATCGGACAGGGTGGTTGGGGGAGGAGTAATGTTGTTAAAAAATAAATAAAAGACTTACCTTTCATGGCTGGCTGTCGCCTCTCGTCCGTCCTCGTCATATTTCTGTCCTGGCCAGCAGCCGGAAGCACCTGGGCACACAGGCTCCCGTGGATCAGCGCTCAGACTGGAGCAGGGAGCCTCTGCATGTTCCTCACCAGGCTGTGTAATGCAGCGTGGTAGGAACATGCAAAGTGCGCATGAACTGTTTGGCCGGGCTAAGAGGACCACTCCTCCCCTGCTTTGGCCAGGCCCGCCTGTTCCACCACTGACTGCAATAGGGAAAATAAAATGATAATATCAATACTGTATCATTTTATTTTCCCTTTTGAGCAGTGGAGCGACGCTCCTCCACTTTAGCGGAGGAGCCGCCACTAAAGTGGGGCATTTAAAACATTCTTCAATGCCCCTTGTGTTCTCTCTATTAGCTTTATTACAACGAGGGCAGAGTCGGAATTGTTACTTCACTCGCCTGTGGCTGGGGAAGTACTGCATTTCCGCAAGAGTTGCAAGCAAGCCTTGACTTAAGCGAACCACGCAGCCTTCCTACACAGACTTAGAAGTGGAGAGTTTCCCTTCAAACGAATGTCCAAGGATTACGGAGAGTCACCTACAGCAACAACATTGCACTTACCAGAGAATCATGCTTTGTTATCCTCCTAGAAAGTGGGCAACTGAAAGGCGGGACTCTTCTCACTCGAACAGACGTGACTTTTGTGCTGGGGAAAGAGCACTTTTATCCTTTTCCGAGTTCTGTAGCAATTAAACTGCCACTAGGTAAACTCCTTGTGACATACACTCAGTAGCATAGCTGCCGAACAGGGGTCGGAACAGCAGTTACAACACTGAGGTGAGCTTAAACGGGCCTCAGTTCTTGAAAGATGGTATTCATGCAAATGTTTGCCTTCGACGAGAACTGCAACAAATAATGACGATACACATACAAAAATGAGTTTCTTGCTTCTGCAGCAAAACGTCAGATTTCCATTGTGTGTTTCTGTCAACGGCAACACTGAAGATTTTTCCTATAAAATTGGCAGTTTCTTTGTGAGGTACTCTCTTTGTTTGTGTGACCGTCACTGACTGGCAAAAGTATTTCTAAAAGAGATCTTCCCATCTTCAAGACCAAGAACAACACATTTTCAGAATTACCCCTGCCTTCTGTAGTTGAGAAAACTTAAAGATTTTTGCCACCACTACCTCCAGATTTAATATGCTCCCTTTTATGGGTGTCCAGGAATAAAAAAAAACTAGGTTCATTCATCCCTGTGTCATTAGAACAAATGCCTTCATGAGAGTTAGCAATTAACAATTCACCTGAAAGTGCAAGAAATTGGGACTTGAACATGAGGTAATTTGCTATTTTTGTGCTCCTCTGCTTTTGTTTGGGGTCTCTTGTTCATAGGTTTCATACTGCATTAACTTGTCGCAGTCTTGTAGAGAATGCCTTTCTCTTTTCCTGTAGAACAAGTATAACAAGAACTTAAGTAACCACATTAAGGAGCTAATATAGAGTGTGACAGGCTGAGCTAAGTCCGTTGTTATGGTAGAATACTTTATTCCCACCATTTAGAGGGTCCTCTGCCTGCCAAAGTTAGAGTTCTCCACCAGCCCTGCAAACAACTTTAAATATTGGCAGGCCCTGCCATCATGGCAGTTCCTGTTAATGTTATCATGGTTTTACAGACGGCTCCATCAACAAGCATTGGCATAGCCAATAGGTCTCGTTTTGGGACCTTATAAGTGTTTAGTTATCAAGTACAACATCCTTGGTGCAACAACATCAACTGTTGCATGGCTAAACACTTATAAGGTTCCAAAAGCGGGACCTATTGGCTGTGCCAATGCATGTTTTCCTTCCTGCCTGCGCAGTTTTACCCATACTTTAGGGGTCTCACGTGTCGATATTGGAGCGAGACTCTCCATCGCAAAAACAGCTTACCTTTAACAAGCATTTGCAATGCAATAGGTCTCGCATTTATGCGAGTTTGAGCTATTGACATTGCAAATAGCAATGCCTTTTATTTTTAGGTTTTTAAAACATAAATAAAAGGCATTGCCATTTATAATGCCATTAGCTTAAACTCGGGTAACTGCGAGACCTATTGCATTGCAAAAGCTTGTTTTTGCTGGTGCTGCCATTGATGCGGCCTTGGGGGGCTGTGCGCTTGGTCTTCCGGATTTGCTGCTGGTCGCATCTTAGTGTGGATTTGAACATCTTTGTCTGCAGATTTTGGCTCACTCTCCGTGTGTGCTCCAGTTGCTTCCAGTGTCGTTTCGTCAGCCTGAGTAGGCGACAGTCATATAAACTCACTGGAGCACAAGCTTCAGAATGCAAATGTTGCTTTGAAAGGCTGTGCACTTCAGCTGGCACTCGGTATGTTAGCATCAGTGATGGTGAAAAACAATTTAAATCTGTTCTTTCCCATGTTGTCCAAGTACCTCTCACTGTAAATCAGTGACTAAGGAAATACATGAGTCTGTAACAGACAGTGTTTTGTGAATGCGATTACTATAACTTTGTATGTGCGTGAGTACAGATGTGTGTACACACACACACACGAGCACAAACACCCTTCACGATTGCCCATTATAGATGGCTCCACCAATTATATTTGTGGCCAGTTGCATCTCCTTCCCCTGTCCCCAAGCCCCTAGAAATCACTTCTAGAGATACCACTGTGGCTGTCAACATCTGCGCTGTTTCAGGTCCAAATCCCACTGAGGTCTACTCTGCCTTTCATCCTTCGGAGGTCCATAAAACGAGTGCTCTGTCTTTTATGCGAGCGTAGCTCTGCAGCACCCTTTGTAAAGCGCCTAGGCAATTTGGAAAGAGTGTTTCGTGGCTCGTGGGAGTTTCGAGTATTAATAAAATGCCCGTGGGTATTGAAAAGTAGTATGGTGACTCGCCCTTGCAGGGTCCTAGATTCCTTCCCACTGGCCTTTATCTTAGCATGACATAAGTCGCCTAGGAGCTTCGTACAATACAGGGCACGGGTCCTAATGTTGGCAGGGCTGTTACAGCCTTTCATCCTTCCACTGTCATGTGGTTGCCATTTCGTTACGGAACAGCCTACCTATTGTCTAAGTGTGCAACCACATTCCGGTTTGGCGATTACTCCTCTGCTATCAGAGACGCACAAAGGAGCTGTCACATTCCAGACCCTAATGAGTCACTCAGGAAGAAGAGGGGGAGCAGTGAGAGCCCCCCGCGAGGAGACGCAAGCAGGGCTACTGTACACCCTGGCGGGGGAGAAACCAATCACTTTTGTGACGGGCCGGTGCGTGTGTATTGTGGGGGGTAGGGAGGTGGGGGCATTGGGGGATTACACAGCAGGTGTCGACTCCCCAAAAGAAGATAATATGTAAAGAATAGGCTTTCTTTACTTTGAATA
The DNA here is from genome assembly GCF_964204655.1 of Triturus cristatus. Taxonomy (NCBI): domain Eukaryota; kingdom Metazoa; phylum Chordata; class Amphibia; order Caudata; family Salamandridae; genus Triturus; species Triturus cristatus. Next base: position 184,758,891 of record NC_140579.1, on the reverse strand, counting down.
ATATAACAACCTCCCGCCACCAACCCCCGACTCCTTTCACCCCAAATCTTTTATGTAGCCCTTAGAGCAGGGCTGAGCGCTAGTTAGATGCCAGGGCCGTGGAGGAGGCCCAGCCGGCTTGGGAGGCGAGTGACGGGGTTGGGGGGGGCAGTGGACTGTACTCCAACCGTTAATGCTAGATGTAAACCTTTGTTGTTTGATGGTCTGAAGTCAGTCAGGGACAGCAGAGCTTGTATAATCTTAAACCGAGGCGGTCTTTCCACTTTGTGTTCACTGCGGTTAAACGCTCCCTGCTGACCTGGCTCATAACAGACCGTGGGACCCCGGCAGGGAGGCTGCATGAGGGTCTCTGCCCATGTCACCGTCTGACAGCAGCTCCAGGCCTTGTAAATGTGCAAGGCCACTCCATCTCCCAGGTTACTCATCACAATTGACAACAAGCCCTTGTGACGTAGCACGTAAGGATCAAGTGCGCCCGCCGTAAGGCGTGCCTTGCTCTGCGCATGGCGCATGTGTGGTATGGGTGTTTGTTACTCATCACAATTGACAACAAGCCCTTGTGACGTAGCACGTAAGGATCAAGTGCGCCCGCCGTACGGCGTGCCTGGCTCTGCGCATGGCGCATGTGTGGTATGGGTGTTTGAGTACACAGCTGACAGTTGGGGCAGGTTCAGAGACCCGACTATAGCGGACCTAACACTAGGAGCAGTGGAGAGGGCTTGAGAGCAGTACCGGGGCAAGTCAGATCACCGTATTGGATCGAAGGAGGTAGCACCTGGGAAGCCTTCACAGCAGCGAGAAAAAGACACTACTGCCGCCATGTACGGGCACTTGGACCCGCAGCGCTCCCCGTCCCGGGGTTTTAACTGCATTGTCCAGCTCCGCAGCGCCAATGTACAGGAGCCGGTAAGTGGGGCATGCTGTACGTGTAAAGCGCGCCGAGCTTGAAGCGTGCGTGCGCATTAAAAAAAAAAAATTGCATGAGGCTTGCGAGGACGGAAGGGGGACAGGAGATGTGCACATCACGTGTCTGTACGTGCGCGTTCACAACCTCCAGTCAGCCCTGCACGTGCCCATCTCCTGTCTCCCTTCCGAAGCAAGTCAGTACGAGGTGTGAGCGCGCGCGTTAGGCAGCCGTGGATGCGGTGAGGGGGGTCGGCAGCGGTGGGGTGTGTGTGTGCGCGCGCGTGTGTCTGTGTGTGTGCGTCTGCGCAAGCGCGTCTCAGAAGCGCATCCACAGACCCCGACCCCAATTGCTGCGCGTGCCCCGGTCTGTCTCCCTTGAGAGGCATCTCGGCGTGGCCTTTGGCCAAACAAACATCTAGGCTATGGACATAATTTAGAATTGAGTGGTAATGAAAAATTCTTGAATTTTTGTAGGATGTGCTAAATCCGTAGGATAATACACCTGTTGAATTTCCACGGTCTATGGGCAGAGTGACCAAGCAACTAAGCGAAAAAGGTCATTATCACAGCATGCCGACAGGCGCCCCACGCTGCAGACCTATAATTAACTCAGCAGGTCTTCCGGATAGGAGCACTCAACGCGCAAATGCTGTTCATGTGAAGCGCGTTCACAGACAGCAATCACAAATCACAACACTCTGCGCGTGCCAGCAGGTCTTCCGGAGAGGAGCACTCAACGCGCAAATGCTGTTCATGTGAAGCGCGTTCACAGACAGCTATCACCACAACACTGCGCGTGCCCCAGTCTGTCTCCCTTGAGAGGCATCTCGGCGACAATAGGTCTCGAGAGCGAGACCTAAAAAAGAAAAAAAAAAGTTGCATTTGTATTGCCCACTGTCCGTCGCTGCTCGTGTATGTGGGCTTTGAGAAAGAAGATAATTAGACGTAAGAACCATGACATAAGAAGGAAGCCTGACACTAAAGTTTTTCTTCGATATGTTAATAGGTGTTGTGTTTTCAATAGGTGTTTTTCATCGATGAAGTAAACAAGCATTGGCTGCGCCCAGTTCACCTTTAATGTCCCGGTTCACCCACAAGTCCTCAGGAAGAGCTAGAGTCTAGGGTAGCACAGTATAGGCTCAACAGGAAGAGACTCGCCTTACTTTAGGATACGCAACCAACTGTACAGGGCAGAGTTATCCCCAACAATTAGCTCTGTAGCCCAAGCCTTATCCATCTGCAATTGCAAATAGCTTTTACTTAAGATCATACGCGGGCAAAGGGAACATTCCTGCTCCAAGGCCTCAATAAAGTGGACGAGGGGGGCGTGGTGGAGGTACAGCATAGCACATTTTACTGTAATGATTTTAATTAATCGAACGGTTAAATAAGAAATTTGACATGACAGACAGTGCAAATTCCCAAGTAGTTGGCAAGAAAACAATAAATGAACGTGGCTTAGATGTTGATTGTTCATGGTTTCCATTTCTTCATCCAACCCAGTTTTTTAATGTGTCCCTCGTGTTACATAGGCCGAATAGTGTATCTGAGGAGTGCATGGCAGCTGAGGAACTTTTATCTTTGAAGATAAATATTGGAATTTATGAATAAGGAAAATTATATAAATAAAGTTAAAGGGTTGTATTTCGTTTATTTAAAGCAATAATTTTAAGTCACAAACATGTGAACAGTCAATTTTAAAGGTAGTTGCCTAGTGATCTGGCCAGTTCGGGCATAAAAGTGGTCGATAAACCAGTATTGACCAAACCAAAGTTTTATTCTGTATAGCCTACACGCACAGAGAAACCTGAACATATACATGCATTTAGGCAGAGCAAGCAAGACGGGTGCAGGCTTAAATGTTCACGTAAGACATCTATGCACACATGAAACATACATACATGCACCAATGAACACAAATTACCCCCAGGAGCACACATCCAGGCGCACACATCATACATACATACAAACACACATGGAGATCTATATTTCTGCTGGGCGACCCATCCCTCGTGGGGTACCTTCAGCCAGTCCTTGGTATTTTTTTGTAAAAGCACTTTGCATTCTGGGATTTGTAATGGCAAAATGCTGAGAATGGAATCGAAACCATTAGCTGTATAATGCACATTTCTAACATTAGCAGAGGGTATTGCAGATCACATGACCAAATAAAAGCGATGGCACTGTGCAAATACACAGGATGGATGGTTACAAAAACGCGTTTGGTCTTCATTATGACGATAGCTTGACTTGCTTTGGGTGTGCCGCTCATGCTTCATATTTTATGAACAAAAGTATGAGTCTTAAGAATCACAATGAAGGATTTAATTATACATTTTTATAATTGACCTCATTTTGAATTTCCGGTAAATACATAGGTTCTGATATTTTGCAACACATTTATTTCAAAAGCCATCTTTCAACATGCATTATTTTCAATCATTTCACTTTGCTGGACTGTCGCTCTTTTCTTACTTTATGTTTACATTTCCCTGTGACAATGGGTCCATGCAATACATATGTTTAAAGGCACATGTGAGGAACGTGTCCCTATCAGCCAATGCAGAGAAACAGATACTGCTGCTGAAAAGTATGCAACAGTACAGCAAATGCCAGACAGGCATTATTTCTTTGAAGATGAGTTTCTTTCCGACAGCTTCATCCATGATAAAAGCATGTGCCCTGGAATTGCAAGGAAACTTTGAACTTCAGTAGAGAAATGAAGAATGATAAATACATATCTTGCAAGCACAAAATCTAGCAGTCACATTTCCGCCTACCCCATGCCTTTTTCTACATGACCAAAAGACATGACATGATTGAATATTATAAGCTCCATCCATTCATCCAGCCGTACGTATAAATGACGGCATCTGGCAATATCTAGCCACATTTGACATTTAGATAGCATTTCATTATTGGTAAATAAGGAATCGGTCAACAGAGTGCATAAATGCTAATAACATTTACATTGTTCTTGCTTAGTAAGATACTTCTTAAAAGTCTTTCGGTGTTCTTAAGAGTTGTGTTCTGTTGACTAACAAACTTCACATAGCCTGAAGTTTGAGAATTTAAGCTCTGGTTCTACACTTGACTACAAATTAACTTATTCTGAACTGTGCCTTGCTGCCTGATTTGACGATATTAAATTCAGAAAATAAAAGAAAATTGGGCAGTGTAAGCTGCTCACTGTAGAGAGACAGCATGACAGTGTGAATTCTCCATTTTGCAGGCACAGCGTACTAAAGGTTTCAGAAATATTTGCCGGGTAAGCTAAGTTGCCTTTCATTTGTAACTCAGAAAGCTGAGATGGGGGGCGTTGTAGGTCAGACAAACTGCCTTCAGGACGAGTGGCTCTTCAGTGGGAGTCAGTAGAAGGAATTCAGGGCTGAGGATGGCGTGGTCATTGCCGCTGCCTGAAGTTACGTGGGCTGTTGAAGAATGTGCTCATTTTATTGTGTTATATTTCAGTTAATTGTCGAAAATCTATTATGTCCACTAAATTAATCGCTGGAAGTTTGCTGTATTTTTGTTGTGGTGGTCTCGAATAATTTGGTGTTAGTCTATAAGCCTAATTACGTTTTGTGACTACTGTGAGGGAAAGCATGATGAAGGTTAAAGTTAGAAGGGGGAACATTTAGTAATTCTGTATGATGAAATGCGGATGAAGTTAAATGCACAATCTCAGTTCCTAGAGTTTATGAATTCACAAGAACAAATTATTGTTGAGAAATTTCCCTGAAAGCAATAGCTGAAATGTGGTCACTGCGTTATTGTAAATGTTCAAGGGCATAATATACATATAATTTTGCCTTTGTGGCAATTGATTAAACCTTTGTATCTTACGCTTCAGCCTCAAGTTCTTTGTATATTTGATGAACAAAAATTCATCCTTATTAAAATTACTCATGAGAATTATTGTTCTAAATGGGTTTTCTCGTAAACACTATAATCACTTACTAACATCAAAAATAGTTCAACAAAGTGTGCTCTTATGGCATAAAATACACTTTGCCTATTGAATGAGAATCAAAATGAATATTTTCAAATTGGATTGGAACACCGACAAAAGTGGTCAAAGCTTGACACATAAGTTAAACTGAGTGCTGGGGTGGCCACAGACATGTTTGGTTTCCTCATAATTAAGGTTTTCAAATAGCACATATTTTAAAGAGAATAGGGAACAAACTGAGAGCAGACGTACCCTTAAGAAGAAGGCACTTCAGCATCAGTTTAAAAGCCACCATAATCTGTTTCTTACTGTTAGTACTATCTGTCTAGTGCAGGGTGTGCTTCAAAACAGCATACATTCTAGAAATGGACGGAAAATGGCATTAACGCAAGAATGTATGGCCCTTTGAATTGGTACAAGTGCGGCCTTTCCTGGAGGAAGAGTTCAAGGCCATGGGAAAGCTTTAAAAAAACAAGCATTGGCCACGCGGCAGTGAAACTGACACGGCAGCGCGGCCGGCGAAAGTGAAAGTGATCGCTATCAAGCGCGAAAGTGATCGCGATCAAGCGTGGTGGAGGAAAGACAGATGGCGGCTGTGCGCATGCACGATCGTGTGCACGCAAGCTTTAGGCCACCAAAAGCCTGTGGCAGCATTTCGAAAACCCACAGACTAAATGTCTCGCAGAGCAGCGCATGCGCTGGCTCAGCGAGACTTAAAAATGAGGGATGTCTGCCAAGCTTTTACAACATTTAAATTTTTCCAAAAACAAAATCCCAACGTGGTCTTAATACTGTCTTTCATCTTTTGAAATATGATTGGCTGCATCTTTATTATCATTGTAGAGAATTTTGTGTGTACCGATTTTGTATCCAGGCATCACATTGCATTTTTTCCCTTATATGCTTGGATGAGAGGCTTTGTTTTTCCCCAAATATTTTAAGTGGTGCATGTATTGCGTTGGTGTTCAGCAGTGATTACACACTTATGGGCTTTCGTTTGCATTTCAATGTAATGTTTACTTAAAGGGGCTGTGAAGAATGAGTGAAAGATCAGTTTTGTGCTAAAAGGGATTATTATTCAGGAGAAACTAAAAGCAATATTTCTTCACAATAAGCAGGATGACTACCAGTGCAGATCAGAATGGGTCTAAACTCTTGATCCAAAGAGTCAATCAAGGGATTTATATTTTTCACTACATACACTCCTCAAACCTTGTGTCCTGCTTCACTCTAGCTAGCTAAAATGCAAAGACTTCTCAAGGAGACTTGGCTGATTGGATGGAAGTTTTCAAGTGACAAGAGTTTGTGTGTCTGGAAACGGGTAGCGTGGTGCAGAGTGGGCGGGCCAAACTCTGGAGGAAATGTGCAAAGCATCCACGCAGTACATACAGGCGACACACAAGGCACACTACAAAAAGAGACACTACACCGGTTTAGGTAAAAATTACTTTTGTATTGTCCAAACACAGTATGTCAGGTAATCTCTACACTGCGCCGACTGGCGCTCGGTTCAAATTTACAGGGGGGAATTATATACAGGGCAGGGCCAATCGGGCCCCTGCCGGAATCATTGCGGCATAGCAAACAATAAAAATAAGTCCATCAGCCTCAAACCTGCAAGGAAACCATCATGGCATAACATTATGCAATCGTCCGGAACACCTGGAATAAAAACATCATGGCATCCCCACATGCATCGCCAATATGAGTGACCCCTGAGCCCGAGGCAGGAATTAAGGTAGGCAGTGCATCACACATCAAACCCTGGCATCTCAACACAGCGCTGCACATAGCAAGTAAACAGCACTTACAATCCAGGGCATGTGAACATAGCGCTGCACATAACAATTGACTGGCGCTTCAAATCATGGCCTTTAACATAGCGCTGCACATAGCAATGCAATAGCATGTTAAAACAGTACATTTACCATAGCGCTGCACAAAGCACGGCAGTAGCGCGTTAAAACAGTGCATCTACCCTAGCGCTGCACAAAGCAAGGCATTCGCGCTCAGAGCATGGCAAATAAACATAGCGCTGCACATAGCAATGCAATGGTGCGTTAAAACAGTACATTTACCATAGCGCTGCACAAAGCAAGGCATTAGTGCTTCAAAACATAGCCTTTAACATAGCGCTGCACATAGCAATACATTAGGCCCGCAATCAAAGCTCGAACCCTGTGGACATAAAAATTAGGCAGCGCTCACGAGGCAAAACCCACACTGGGGCCCTAGGGAAAAAAAACCCTTCGCACTCTAAACACCGGGGTAGGCCCTTAGGCCTCAATGTAACCCCAACCGCAGGACCATTAACCCTGAGCCCCACATTCTGGTGAATAAGTGAACTACCCACCAAGTTAGAAGTCCCCGACAGCACAGTCACGGGGAAGGTGTAGACACTCCTCCGGGCCCGCGGCTCAAAGACGCCTTAATCGTTGCAGCGACCCGCCACTGCGGCGTCGCTGTGTAGCGCCTGGGGCCCTTGGGCCCCGTCGGTAGGCGAGTCTGCCCTCCGGGGGCGTCAAGCAATTACTCCAGCCCGTTGCAGCTGCCCGCTGTCAAGTGGGGCAGCTGAGGATCTCCCAAGCCATCCCGGTGCCCCTGGGGAAGGCCCGACGGGGCGAGCACCGACACTGTGCTCCGCTACTCCCCCTCCTTCACTTGGCCCCCAATCACCAGGGATCTGGAGGCTTCGGGCGTCTCTGGCGGCAGGCGCCGCACGCGGGGCTTCCCTCAGTGCACGGAGAGACCCCCGGGCGGCAGCACCTCTTCTCGGCGGTTCTCCTCGATTGCGGGGGCATCCACCGGCGGGGTGGGCTCCCTCTCCGGTCTCTTCGGGCTTCACCCGGGCCCCCCCTCCTGGGACCCGGAACTTCTGGACCTCGGCTGGGGGAGGCGGGGTAGGCTCCCGTCCTCCCTCTCGACTTTACTCCAGCAGCCAATCCTGTCTCAGCTTCCCGGGGGCGCGGCCAATGACGTGGCCGGCGCCCCGGTCGCTGAGTACCGCTTGATTGCGCGTTCCAGGCCTCGGACGGCCTGCGCTGAAGCCGCGGTGGCCCTCCCTGGGCCTCGGGGGCGGCGGTGGTGATTTCCGGCAGCTTCTCTCTCCCCACAATGAGGGGTAGGCTCCCTCTGACGTTATCGCACACACGCGGGGTGGGCTCCCGATATTACAGGAGCATGGAAAGGGCCGCCATAACACGGGGTGGGCACCCGTGATGAAAATAGGTACACCTGTGGCAATAACGCGGGGTGGGCTCCCGCTTTGACTAAGGCAGTTCTCCCAGCCTCCCAGCGCTATGGGGCTGTGGATATAGCGCTTCCCAGGCGCTAGGCAGCAGGCAGCTGGGATTCCCACACTCACCAGCAGGGCACAGTCATTTAGAAATATAGCGCTCACCAGCTATAGCGCTCTCCTTCCACGGGCAGCTTGGATATAGCGCTCTCTCCCTGCAGGCGGATTGTAAATAGCGCTCTCTCTCTGCAGGCAGCTTGTAAATAGCGCTCTCTGGTTCCTGCCCCTTGGTTGAGGGTTTCTTGAGGGGGGAAGTTGCGTTGGTGGCTGAAGGCGGACTAATCCTTCTCTGCCTGTCGTCCCTGGGTTCTCCTCTCGCCGGGCCAGATCAGTGGGTAGTTCAGGATCCCTCACTCACTTGAAAGGCAGCACCTAAGCCCTGTCACTTTCAGAGGCATAGGTCCCTGACTAAACCCTACCGCCTAAAACCCCTGCGTAGGCTTCTCCAGGTTTGCGTTGCCCCAACTATAGCTTTCCCTCGCCCTGGGGACAGTAGAGGGGGGGTGGGTAGGCTCAGGGCCTAGCACACAGGCCCATGTGGTGGTAACCCCTGGCAGCAGGTCCGCTCTCTCTCAGGTCCACCCTCTGACTGAGCACATGGCAGCCCAGCTCCGCCCTTTATACGCCCCTCACCCCACCTTCCAGACAGTGCCAGAAGCTTCTAGAAGCGTCTGGGGAGACTGGCTCTAACTGGCCTAGGGGGAGGGGTAGAGCACCCTGGGTGCCAGGCTTCCCTCCAAAAGCTGGGGCTGCTGGGAAATAACCACTAGACTGTCAACCTAGCTCAGTCAAACGGCGCAACCACACAGCTTTGGCATCCATTTTAAATTACATTTTTAAAATGGGGAAACTCAGTCTGCACACATTCAATCTTTGCATTTACACATGTGGTTTCCCAGAAAAGCGAAAAAGTTCTGGGAAAAAGGGCCAAGTCCAACACAACCCCCTTCCAGCCAAAAGCCCGGGTAGACCGATCAATGCCTTGATGGGCTTCCCTGCTTAGGGCGAGAAAAGGTGGACGCAGGCCCGCAACTGCAGGAGCACCCGCAGGTTCTCCTCCACTCTGGAACCCGAAGGCTCCCTCTCTCCAACCTTCCTCGACCGACTAAGCCACCACCCTGGGGTTCCCTAGCTGGTTGTGGCCAAGACTGGCCCCTAGGCCACCCAGATGTCTCTGGCCCTTGCGGTCGCACAGAGTGGGGGGCAGTAACCCCAGGCCCGTAGTACCCGTTGACCACTCTCCTCCTCCTCCTTGCAGTTCCAAACTGCCACTGGTCCTCCCACCTGGGGTCCGCACCCTCAGGCTGACCAGCCATCAGGGGCGAGGCTCTCCTCCCCCTACCTCTCCTTCTGGGGTTCCTCACCCTCCCATGCGAGGCACCCTCAGACCACCACTCTCTCCCCAGTCCAGGGCCTTGACCCTTCAACTGGTTCCCCAGCCTAGGGTCTAAACCCTTAGGCTGCACCGGTGCCAGGGGCGAGTCCTCCCTCCCCCTGCACCCCCTCCCAGAGTTCTGCACCCTCCCAACGGGAGTAGTACCCCTGGAAGACACTTCTGGGGGGACACTGCTACCAGATACCCCACCCGCCAGGTCAGGCAGTACCCATCCCTGGCCTCCCAACTCAGGATCTAAGCCCTGTGGCTGAGCCGGTGCCTGAGGCGAGACCTTCCTCCCTCTGCACCCCCTTCCAGAGTTCCGCACCCCCCCACCAGGAAAAGTACACCTGGAAGTCAATTCTGGGGGGACACTGTTAACAGATGCCCCACCCGCCAGGTCAGGCAACCCCTGAACCTGGCATCCCAGCCCAGGATCTAAACCCTGCGACTGGGCCGACCCCATAACCTCAGGAGCTCTGATTACAGTCGCCCCTGGTTCTCCTGACACTAGGGGCTCCCCTTCCCTGGACGGCACATCAGGACAGCCTAGGCTCCCAACCTGGGGCTCCCTTACGGAACTCTCCAGGCCCTGAGACTGCTGTTGGGGCACCTCGGGACACCTCCCCGTCTCACTCCTCGCTATGGATAGGACGTGAGGCCCTACAACCCTCTCTCTTCCCGGGGACCAAGCTGGGCTATTCGCCACCTCTCCCACCTCGCTGGGTTAGAAGATCCCTGCACCCCCCCTTCAGGGTCACTCCCCAATGCCTCCTCAGACACCCTGGCCCTCACCCAGAGGTCTGCCTCCCGTGCAAGCTCCCTGGGGTCGGAGAACCCACACTGTCCTAGGTGGTGACGCAACCTGGGGGAACAATTCCTGAGCATGTGCTCCCGGATGACTACCTGGCACAGCCCTTCCCACTCATTCACTGCACTCCTCACCACCCAATCCTCCAATGCAGTCCCACACACCTCCGCAAACTCCCCCCAGGACTGGTGGGACAGTTTTCCCCTGCCTCTGAACTCTAACCTGTCCCCCTCTTCCTGGGAATCAGGCACCGTCTCCTGGGCTCTGGGAGTGGGACACCCTACATTGGATCCACTCTCGCTGCCACCACTGGATCCCACCCTCACTGGTGAATCCAGACAACAAAAACCACTCTCAGGGGACAACCTACCCTCCCGAGCTGGTCTCTCCCTGGCAAAGGCCCTCTCTGCCTCCGCCATCCTCTCCTGCGCTAGGACCTTCTCCGTCTCTAGCCTCCTCTCCTCCACCCTCAGCCGCGCTAGCTCCACCTTGAGCCTTTCCAGCGCCAGCTGATGCTCCCTTTCTTCCCTCCTATCTACCCACTCTTCTGGGGACAGGGAAAGGGACGGGGCAGTGCCCCCGGGACTGGACCCAGCGCGGGACTCCCTAACTCTGGTGTCCTCACTCTCTACTGGCGTCTCCCCCCGATCATCTTCTTCCTCCTCGTCAGTGTCACCACCCTCCGGGGTTATGGACGGGGTCCCCTCACTGTCGGAGTCCTCCCTACACTGGAGGTCCTCCTCCGGGTCTCCACTAAATCCACCCTTTAAATATGCGGAGGGGTAATCTGACAGGTCCCCACCGATCTCAAAGGGCTCCCCCCTCCTGAGGGCCTCATAGAGAAATTACTTCCGGCGCATGTTGCCTACTGGGGGTATCCCTCTCTCTCTGCAGAAATACATCAATTCTTGTTCTGTGTACCCCCCAGGGTCATCCTCGTTGTAGGTTAACCCCATCATGGTGAGGTACACCCGGGACACTCCACCCACAGTGCAACAAGGGGACACAATTTAAAAAACACACTTCTAGGAGGAAATCACAACCAGGAAAAACAATAATTCCCAACTACCTGAGACTACTTTAAACGCTCAGTTTGCAGTGCAACCCGTGGTCGCTGTGGTACTGCGCAAACACAAGTCCTATCCCACCTCTGAACACCAATGTTGGAAACGGGTAGCGTGGTGCAGAGCGGGCGGGCCAAACTCTGGAGGAAATGTGCAAAGCATCCACGCAGTACACACAGGCGACACACAAGGCACACTACAAAAAGAGACACTACACCGGTTTAGGTAAAAATTACTTTTGTATTGTCCAAACACAGTATGTCAGGTAATCTCTACACTGCGCCAACTGGCGCTCGGTTCAAATTTACAGGGGGGAATTGTATACAGGGCAGGGCCATTCGGGCCCCTGCCGGAATCATTGCGGCATAGCAAACAATAAAAATAAGTCCATCAGCCTCAAACCTGCAAGGAAACCATCATGTCATAACTTTACGCAATCGTCCGGAACACCTGGAATAAAAACATCATGGCATCCCCTCATGCATCGCCAATATGAGTGACCCCTGAGCCCGAGGCAGGAATTAAGGTAGGCAGTGCATCACACATCAAACCCTGGCTTGTGAACATAGCGCTGCACATAACAATTGACTGGCGCTTCAAATCATGGCCTTTAACATAGCGCTGCACATAGCAATGCAATAGCGTGTTCAAACAGTACATTTACCATAGCGCTGCACAAAGCACGGCATTAGCGCTCAGAGCATGGCAAATAAACATAGCGCTGCACATAGCAATGCAATGGCGCGTTAAAACAGTACATTTACCATAGCGCTGCACAAAGCAAGGCATTAGTGCTTCAAAACATAGCCTTTAACATAGTGCTGCACATAGCAATACATTAGGCCCGCAATCAAAGCTCGAACCCTGTGGACATAAAAATTAGGCAGCGCTCACGAGGCAAAACCCACGCTGGGGCCCTAGGGAAAAGAACCCCTTCGCACTCTAAACACCGGGGTAGGCCCTTAGGCCTCAATGTAACCCCAACCGCAGGGCCATTAACCCTGAGCCCCACATTCTGGTGAATAATGGCACTCCCCACCAAGTTAGAAGTCCCCGACAGCACAGTCACGGGGACGGTGTAGGCCCTCCTCCGGCCCGCGGCTCAAAGACGCCTTAATCGTTGCAGCGACCCGCCACTGCGGCGTCGCTGTGTAGCGCCTGGGGCCCTTGGGCCCTGTCGGTAGGCGAGTCTGCCCTCCGGGGGCGTCAAGCAATTACTCCAGCCCGTTGCAGCTGCCCGCTGTCAAGTGGGGCAGCTGAGGATCTCCCAAGCTATCCCGGTGCCCCTGGGGAAGGCCCGACGGGGCGAGCACCGACACTGTGCTCCGCTACCCCCCCCTCCTTCACTGGGCCCCCACTCACCGGGGATCTGGCGGCTTCGGGCGTCTCGGGCGGCAGGTGCCGCACGCGGGGCATCCCTCAGCTCCGGGGGAGCCCCGGCCACAGCAGAACTTCCTCCTGGTTCCCGTTGACGGCGGCCGCACCCGTGGCTCTCCTCAGTGCACGGAGAGACCCCGGGCGGCAGCACCTCTTCTCTGCGGTTCTCCTCGATTGCGGGGGCATCCACCGGCGGGGTGGGCTCCCGCTCCGGTCTCTTCGGGCTTCAACCGGGCCCCCTCCTGGGAACCGGGACTTCTGGACCTCGGCTGGGGGAGGCGGGGTAGGCTCCCGTCCTCCCTCTCGACTTTACTCTAGCAGCCAATCCTGTCTCAGCTTCCCGGGGGCGCGGCCAATGACGTGGCCGGCGCCCCGGTCGCTGAGTACCGCTTGCTTGCGCGTTCCAGGCCTCGGACGGCCTGCGCTGAAGCCGCGGCGGCCCTCCCTGGGCCTCGGGGCGGCGGCGGTGATTTCCGGCAGCTTCTCTCTCCCCACAATGAGGGGTAGGCTCCCCCTGACGTTATCGCACACACGCGGGGTGGGCTCCCAATATTACAGGAGCATGGAAAGGGACGCCATAACACGGGGTGGGCACCCGTGATGAAAATAGGTACACCTGCGGCAATAACGCGGGGTGGGCTCCCGCTTTGACTAAGGCAGTTCTCCCAGCCTCCCAGCGCTATGGGGGCCGTGGATATAGCGCTTCCCAGGCGCCAGGCAGCTGGGATTCCCACACTCACCAGCAGGGCACAGTCATTTAGAAATATAGCGCTCACCAGCTATAGCGCTCTCTCCCTGCAGGCGGCTTGTAAATAGCGCTCTCTCCCTGCAGGCGGCTTGTAAATAGCGCTCTCTCTCTGCAGGCAGCTTGTAAATAGCGCTCTCTGTTTCCCGCCCCTTGGTTGAGGGTTTCTTGAGGGGGGAAGTTGCGTTGGTGGCTGAAGGCGGACTAATCCGTCTCTGCCTGTCGTCCCTGGGTTCTCCTCTCGCCGGGCCAGATCAGTGGGTAGTTCAGCTCCCTCACTCACTTGAAAGGCAGCACCTAAGCCCTGTCACTTTCAGAGGCATAGGTCCCTGACTAAACCCTACCGCCTAAAACTCCTGCGTAGGCTTCTCCAGGTTTGCGTTGCCCCAACTATAGCTTTCCCTCGCCCTGGGGACAGTAGAGGGGGGGTGGGTAGGCTCAGGGCCCAGCACACAGGCCCATGTGACGGTAACCCCTGGCAGCAGGTCCCCTCTCTCTCAGGTCCACCCTCTGACTGAGCACATGGCAGGCCAGCTCCGCCCTTTATACGCCCCTCACCCAACCTTACAGACAGTGCCAGAAGCTTCTAGAAGCGTCTGGGGAGACTGGCTCAAACTGGCCTAGGGGGAGGGGTAGAGCGCCCTGGGTGCCAGGCTTCCCTCCAAAAGCTGGGGCTGCTGGGAAATAACCACTAGACTGTCAACCTAGCTCAGTCAAACGGCGCAACCACACAGCTTTGGCATCCATTTTAAATTACATTTTTAAAATGGGGAAACTCAGTCTGCACACATTCAATCTTTGCATTTACACGTGGTTTCCCAGAAAAGCGAAAAATTTCTGGGAAAAAGGGCCAAGTCCAACACAACCCCCTTCCAGCCAAAAGCCCGGGTAGACCGATCAATGCCTTGATGGGCTTCCCTGCTTAGGGCGAGAAAAGGTGGACGCAGGCCCGCAACTGCAGGAGCACCCGCAGGTTCTCCTCCACTCTGGAACCCGAAGGCTCCCTCTCTCCAACCTTCCTCGACCGACTAAGCCACCACCCTGGGGTTCCCTAGCTGGTTGTGGCCAAGACTGGCCCCTAGGCCACCCAGATGTCTCTGGCCCTTGCGGTCGCACAGAGTGGGGGGCAGTAACCCCAGGCCCGTAGTACCCGTTGACCGCTCTCCTCCTCCTCCTTGCAGTTCCAAACTGCCACTGGTCCTCCCACCTGGGGTCCGCACCCTCAGGCTGACCAGCCATCAGGGGCGAGGCTCTCCTCCCCCTACCTCTCTTTCTGGGGTTCCTCACCCTCCCATGCGAGGCACCCTCAGACCACCACTCTCTCCCCAGTCCAGGGCCTTGACCCTTCAACTGGTTCCACAGCCTAGGGTCTAAACCCTTAGGCTGCACCGGTGCCAGGGGCGAGTCCTCCCTCCCCCTGCACCCCCTCCCAGAGTTCTGCACCCTCCCAACGGGAGTAGTACCCCTGGAAGACACTTCTGGGGGGACACTGCTACCAGATACCCCACCCGCCAGGTCAGGCAGTACCCATCCCTGGCCTCCCAACCCAGGATCTAAGCCCTGTGGCTGAGCCGGTGCCTGAGGCGAGACCTTCCTCCCTCTGCACCCCCTTCCAGAGTTCCGCACCCCCCCACCTGGAAAAGTACCCCTGGAAGTCAATTCTGGGGGGACACTTAACAGATGCCCCACCCGCCAGGTCAGGCAACCCCTGAACCTGGCATCCCAGCCCAGGATCTAAACCCTGCGACTGGGCCGACCCCATAACCTCAGGAGCTCTGATTACAGTCGCCCCTGGTTCTCCTGACACTAGGGGCTCCCCTTCCCTGGACGGCACATGAGGACATCCTAGGCTCCCAACCTGGGGCTCCCTTACGGAACTCTCCAGGCCCTGAGACTGCGGTTGGGGCACCTTGGGACACCTCCCCGTCTCACTCCTTCCTATGGATAGGACGTGAGGCCCTACAACCCTCTCTCTTCCCGGGGACCTAGCTGGGCTATTCGCCACCTCTCCCACCTCGCTGGGTTGGAAGATCCCTGCACCCCCCCCTTCAGGGTCACTCCCCAATACCTCCTCAGACACCCTGGCCCTCACCCAGAGGTCTGCCTCGACAAGCTCCCTGGGGTCGGAGAACCCACACTGTCCTAGGTGGTGACGCAACCTGGGGGAACAATTCCTGAGCATGTGCTCCTGGATAACTACCTGGCACAGCCCTTCCCACTCATTCACTGCACTCCTCACCACCCAATCCTCCAATGCAGTCCCACACACCTCCGCAAACTCCCCCCAGGACTGGTGGGACATTTTTCCCCTGCCCCTGAACTCTAACCTGTCCCCCTCTTCCTGGGAATCAGGCACCGTCTCCTGGGCTCTGGGAGTGGGACACCCTACATTGGATCCACTCTCGCTGCCACCACTGAATCCCACCCTCACTGGTGAATCCAGACAACAAAAACCACTCTCAGGGGACAACCTACCCTCCCGAGCTGGTCTCTCCCTGGCAAAGGCCCTCTCTGCCTCCGCCATCCTCTCCTGCGCTAGGACCTTCTCCGTCTCTAGTCTCCTTTCCTCCACCCTCAGCCGCGCTAGCTCCACCTTGAGCCTTTCCAGCGCCAGCTGATACTCCCTTTCTTCCCTCCTATCTACCCACTCTTCTGGGGACAGGGAAAGGGACGGGGCAGTGCCCCCGGGACTGGACCCAGCGCGGGACTCCCTAACTCTGGTGTCCTCACTCTCTACTGGCGTCTCCCCCGATCATCTTCTTCCTCCTCGTCAGTGTCACCACCCTCCGGGGTTATGGACGGGGTCCCCTCACTGTCGGAGTCCTCCCTACACTGGAGGTCCTCCTCCGGGTCTCCACTAAATCCACCCTTTAAATATGCGGAGGGGTAATCTGACAGGTCCCCACCGATCTCAAAGGGCTCCCCCCTCCTGAGGGCCTCATAGAGAAATAACTTCCGGCGCGTGTTGCCTACTGGGGGTATCCCTCTCTCTCTGCAGAAATACATCAGTTCTTGTTCTGTGTACCCCCCAGGGTCATCCTCGTTGTAGGTTAACCCCATCCTGGTGAGGTACACCCGGGACACACCACCCACAGTGCAACAAGGGAACACAATTTAAAAAACACACTTCTAGGAGGAAATCACAACCAGGAAGAACAATAATTCCCCAAAACCTGAGACTACTTTAAACGCTCAGTTTGCAGTGCAACCCGTGGTCGCTGTGGTACTGCGCAAACACAAGTCCTATCCCACCTCTGAACACCAATGTTGTAAACGGGTAGCGTGGTGCAGAGCGGGTGGGCCAAACTCTGGAGGAAATGTGCAAAGCATCCACGCAGTACACACAGGCTACACACAAGGCACACTACAAAAAGAGACACTACACCGGTTTAGGTAAAAATTACTTTTGTGTTGTCCAAACACAGTATGTCAGGTAATCTCTACACTGCGCCAACTGGCGCTCGGTTCAAATTTACAGGGGGGAATTGTATACAGGGCAGGGCCATTCGGGCCCCTGCCGGAATCATTGCGGCATAGCAAACAATAAAAATAAGTCCATCAGCCTCAAACCTGCAAGGAAACCATCATGGCATAACATTACGCAATCGTCCGGAACACCTGGAATAAAAACATCCTGGCATCCCCTCATGCATCGGCAATATGAGTGACCCCTGAGCCCGAGGCAGGAATAAAGGTAGGCAGTGCATCACACATCAAACCCTGGCATGTGAACATAGCGCTGCACATAACAATTGACTGGCGCTTCAAATCATGGCCTTTAACATAGCGCTGCACATAGCAATGCAATAGCGTGTTCAAACAGTACATTTACCATAGCGCTGCACAAAGCACGGCATTAGCGCTCAGAGCATGGCAAATAAACATAGCGCTGCACATAGCAATGCAATGGCGCGTTAAAACAGTACATTTACCATAGCGCTGCACAAAGCAAGGCATTAGTGCTTCAAAACATAGCCTTTAACATAGCGCTGCACATAGCAATACATTAGGCCCGCAATCAAAGCTCTAACCCTGTGGACATAAAAATTAGGCAGCGCTCACGAGGCAAAACCCACGCTGGGGCCCTAGGGAAAAGAACCCCTTCGCACTCTAAACACCGGGGTAGGTCCTTAGGCCTCAATGTAACCCCAACCGCAGGGCCATTAACCCTGAGCCCCACATTCTGGTGAATAACGGCACTCCCCACCAAGTTAGAAGTCCCCGACAGCACAGTCACGGGGAAGGTGTAGGCCCTCCTCCGGGCCCGCGGCTCAAAGACGCATTAATCGTTGCTGCGACCCACCACTGCGGCATCGCTGTGTAGCGCCTGGGGCCCTTGGGCCCCGTCGGTAGGCGAGTCTGCCCTCCGGGGGCGTCAAGCAATTACTCCAGCCCGTTGCAGCTGCCCGCTGTCAAGTGGGGCAGCTGAGGATCTCCCAAGCCATCCCGGTGCCCCTGGGGAAGGCCCGACGGGGCGAGCACCGACACTGTGCTCCGCTACCCACCCTCCTTCACTGGGCCCCCACTCACCGGGGATCCGGCGGCTTCGGGCGTCTCTGGCGGCAGGTGCCGCACGCGGGGCTTCCCTCAGCTCCGGGTGAGCGCCGGCCACAGCAGCACTTCCTCCTGCTTCCCGTTGACGGAGGCCGCACCCAGGGCTCTCCTTAGTGCACGGAGAGACCCCCGGGCGGCAGCACCTCTTCTCGGCGGTTCTCCTCGATTGCGGGGGCATCCACCGGCGGGGTGGGCTCCCGCTCCGGTCTCTTCGGGCTTCACCCGGGCCCCCCTCCCGGGACTCGGGACTTCTGGACCTCTGCAGGGGGAGGCTGGGTAGGCTCCCGTCCTCCTTCTCGACTTTACTCCAGCAGCCAATCCTGTCTCAGCTTCCCGGGTGCGCGGCCAATGACGTGACCGGCGCCCCGGTCGCTGAGTACCGCTTGCTTGCGCGTTCCAGGCCTCGGACGGTCTGCGCTGAAGCCGCGGCAGCCCTCCCTGGGCATCGGGGGCGGCGGCGGAGATTTCCGGCAGCTTCTCTCTCCCCACAATGAGGGGTAGGCTCCCTCTGACGTTATCGCACACACGCGGGGTGGGCTCCCGATGTTTCAGGAGCATGGAAAGGGCCGCCATAACACTGGGTGGGCACCCGTGATGAAAATAGGTACACCTGCGGCAATAACGCGGGGTGGGCTCCCGCTTTGACTAAGGCAGTTCTCCCAGCCTCCCAGCGCTATGGGGGCCGTGGATATAGCGCTTCCCAGGCGTTAGGCAGCAGGCAGCTGGGATTCCCACACTCACCAGCAGGGCACAGTCATTTAGAAATATAGCGCTCACCAGCTATAGCGCTCTCCTTCCACGGGCAGCTTGGATATAGCGCTCTCTCCCTGCAGGCGGCTTGTAAATAGCGCTCTCTCTCTGCAGGCAGCTTGTAAATAGCGCTCTCTGGTTCCTTCCCCTTGGTTGAGGGTTTCTTGAGGGGGGAAGTTGCGTTGGTGGCTGAAGGCGGACTAATCCGTCTCTGCCTGTCGTCCCTGGGTTCTCCTCTCGCCGGGCCAGATCAGTGGGTAGTTCAGGATCCCTCACTCACTTGAAAGGCAGCACCTAAGCCCTGTCACTTTCAGAGGCATAGGTCCCTGACTAAACCCTACCGCCTAAAACTCCTGCGTAGGCTTCTCCAGGTTTGCGTTGCCCCAGCTATAGCTTTCCCTCGCCCTGGGGACAGTAGAGGGGGGGTGGGTAGGCTCAGGGCCCAGCACACAGGCCCATGTGGCGGTAACCCCTGGCAGCAGGTCCCCTCTCTCTCAGGTCCACCCTCTGACTGAGCACATGGCAGCCCAGCTTCGCCCTTTATACGCCCCTCACCCCACCTTCCAGACAGTGCCAGAAGCTTCTAGAAGCGTCTGGGGAGACTGGCTCTAACTGGCCTAGGGGGAGGGGTAGAGCACCCTGGGTGCCAGGCTTCCCTCCAAAAGCTGGGGCTGCTGGGAAATAACCACTAGACTGCCAACCTAGCTCAGTTAAACGGCGCAACCACACAGCTTTGGCATCCATTTTAAATTACATTTTTAAAATGGGGAAACTCAGTCTGCACACATTCAATCTTTGCATTTACACATGTGGTTTCCCAGAAAAGCGAAACATTTCTGGGAAAAAGGGTCAAGTCCAACAGTGTCTATTAATAATGCTGAGGCGCAGGGCAAGGCTCTAATTTCTCATGGGTAGGGAAGGGCCTTGTGGTGAGGCAGTGGAGAGGGTATTCGAATGGGAAGTTTGCTAACATCAATGTTTTAATGGGTCCTAGAATTCGACATGGGGTACAGCTATAGCTGTGTTTTGAGGGGTATTCAATCCAATGCACATGCTATTGGGGGATTTTTTTTGTTAGTCTAAGATTTCAGGAGATTGTGCTATAGGTTTTAAAAACAAAATGTACTTGGGTTTGTTTCCTCTCCAAAATGGGGAGACAATACATGCCAATTACAGCATGCAGGGTGGGAGATATGATGAAGGCTCCCTTGTACAGAAAATAAATGTTTCTTGTCAGATGATTTACAGTCTTTTATGTGCATATTGGAATCTTGTAATGATCCAGAGGTCAAGGCCAATAACACTATAGATGACCTAAATTAAAAAACACATTCTGTGAGTGCAAGTCCTCTTAGGCGTATGTGGCTTTTTCACGATTGTGATATGATTTTCAGAGGTTTGACTTTGAAATTTGTTTGAGGCTCTCGAGATTGGTTTTGTTTGGATTTGGATAATAAAATTGGCTTTCTTGGTTAGGTTTTTTTTGTTGATGGATGTAGCTACTAATATGGTTTTGCAGCATGAATCTTTCTGGATTCACTATGCTGTGCATTATTCCGCGATCTGGTGGTTGGGTCCGGATTCGTAGTCTTTCTTTTATTTATTTTTCTGTAGCCCAGGTGGGCGTCGACGTCTCACCATTTGGTGCACCTCTCGTGACGTCGTCGTGCTTCCTGCGGAAGTCTCACCTTTGGGGCGCCATCTTCAGATTCTTTTTTCCGCCGTTGGGTCTGGATCGTCATCGAGAAGCTCCAGAGTTTTAGACGAAGGAAGAAGGAAATTACGCGAGTTTCATCGAAGGAGAACCTTTAGAAGACTACAGAGAAAAAGGTATTACAGCCGGGACGACGAAGAAGGAGAGGATCCTCGAAATTCTTCGACGCCCATAGGAAAATGCGCACTCAGAGGCTCTGAGCGCAATGGACAAGACACCATTTAAGTTCTGCCCTAACTGCCACCACAAGTACGAGCAGAAGGACCAACATAAGGTCTGCAACCTTTGCCTGCCGATCGACCACGAGAGCAAGGACTGCAATGCCTGTTCCGCTTTCGCGCCGAAGACTCTCCGGGTGAGAGAACGACAGAGGAGAGCCAACTTCAGCATGGAAGGCAAGGGTAAGGCCCCGTCACTGTACGATCTGGGCCTCTCCACCGACGATGAAGACAACATCGCCGAGGGACCTGATGTCTTCACGGTCGCAGAGACCAATAAGAAAACGCCTGACGAGGTAAGAGACACGTCGAGTACAAAACCACCAAAAGGGCCCCGAAAATCGGAAGGTGACTCTCGAAAAAATGAATCAAAGTCCTCGAAGGGAACACCGGCGCCGAAAATTTCGACGTCCGCCAGTGGTTCAAAGGACAGAAGGCCGAGCGGATCTTTCGAGAAGGACTCCCAGGTGCCGAAGACTGCCGAGAGACGGAGTTCGTCGAAACAGACCCACGAGGTGGGACGTTCGGCGACGAAAGACAAGGCCGCGTCGACGCAAACTCCGTCGAAGAGACCTGCGGTCGATGCCGAGCACATCTCCGACATGGAAAAGAAAAAGAGAAGGCTCGAGGCGGAGATGGAGAGCATCCTTCAGAGGAAGAAGGAGTTCGACGAAAGAATGAAAAAATTCAAAATCCCAACGGCCCCGTCGACGGATGTCGTCGAGATCGAGGAGCAGGGAGATTTCGACGCCTTAGAGCAGTCGTGAGGTCCTGAAGAGGAGGAAGAAGGCCCCTACTATGAGGGAGAAGATGATGAAGATGATCAGCAGTCGTTCTACGGCTCGGCGCCGTCGACGACTGGAATGGCAGGACATTGACACCGAAAATCCCGAAGAGCCCGTGGACTCGTATCCTTCGAGGCCTTCGCCGCCAGGCTTACAACATGGTCGTCAAGAGTGCTGCAGCAGCCTTTGGTGTGAAATTGGACGAGGAGAAGCCGAAAGCAGACTTCCTACTCGAAACTCTGCTCCCCATCCAGACGAGGAGCCAGTTCCTCCCCATGCTCCAAAGCGTGATGAACCAAGGGAAGGAGGCGTTTAAGGACCCAGGAACATGACGGTCCATCACACCCAGAACGGAAAAGAAGTACAAGCACTCCGCGCAGGATCCTCCTTACATCAAGGGATCGGTCACTGCCGACTCCATCATTGCTTCCACGGCCAGATAAAGAGCCAATGTGCCGGCGACCTCGGGCCCACCTCCTGATAAGGAGAGCAGAAGGATGGACCTCACTGGAAGGAAGGTAGAAAGAAACGCCGCAATGCACTGGCGCATGGCAAACTCAAACGCGCTACTGAACAGACACCAGTACCAGCATTGGGATGAGATGGGGGAACTAGTCAAGCATCTCCCAGAAGAGTACCGTCAAAGGGCTTCCCATCTAGTGGAGGAAGGGAAGAATAGCGCCAACTCGTGCATTAAGACTGCATTGGACGGGGCGGAAACTTCGAGCAGACTGATGGCCATAGGGATCACTGAAAGGAGACAGGCTTGGCTCAGAATTTCTGGATTCAAGCAGGAAGTCCAGAACAACATACTGAACACCCCTTTCAACGGTGAAACGCTGTTCGGGGAAACTGTGGACGAGAAGCTCACCCAACTGAAAAAGGAAAATGAGACGGCAAGATCCATGGGGGCCCTGCAATTCAGAGGGTTGCGAAGAGGCACCCCAAATAGGAGACCCTACGGAAGGGGAGGAATCCAGCAGGGTACGTCGCACCAGACATTCCAGCAAGGGCAGCAGGGTGACAGTCACAGCCAGCAGGGACAGCAGAAGCAGAACTGGCAGTACCAGCCTCGAGGCCAGTCCTTTCGCGAGAGGGGAAACGGATGTGGCCAAAGGAGGAGAGGGGGAGACCAACCCTCATCTAAGTGACTTCACACGCAAAAAGACGCTCACCCCCAGCATACCCCGAAGGGTGAAGCGCAATGTAAGAACTCCAAGGGGGTTACACAAAACAAGCGCCTACGAGCATGCAACACCGGTAGGCGGAAGACTGGGCCTCTACCTTCAACTATGGCAACAAATAACCTCAGACAAATGTGTTCTCAACGTCATACAGCACGGATACTGCATAGAGTTAGAGAAAAGGCCTCCAAACAAGAAACCAAAGAGAAGACAGCGCTCGGGTCAAGAGCTCGCTCAACTCAGGAAGGAGACACTTCAACTACTGAAAAAGAGGGCCATAGAACCAGTGCCATGCAGAGAAAGGAACAAGGGAGTGTACTCAAACTACTTCCTGGTACCAAAGGTGGACGAATCACTAAGACCCATCCTGGACCTAAGATTCCTAAACAAATTCATAAAGACGCAAAAATTCAAGATGACATCACTACAAGAAGTGCTACCCCAAATACGAGGCGGAGACTTCATGTCCACCGTGGATCTCAAAGACGCCTACCTGCACATCCCAATGAACAGACGACACAAAAACCTGTTAAGGTTCAACATCAACCAGGATCATTATCAGTTTACAACCCTGGCATTCGGTCTAAAGTCCGCCGCAAGGGTTTTCACAAAATGCCTTGCAGCAGTAGCAGCGTACCTACGAAGGGAAGGGATTCATGTGTATCCTTACCTAGACGACTGGCTAATCAAAGCAAGCACTCGCGACAAGTGCGAGGAGCACACAGAACGGGTGACAAGAACACTAACAAACCTGGGGTTCTCGATACACTGGGGGAAGTCATCGATGGAACCAGAACAGGTGAAGATCTTCCTGGGTGCGAAGATCAACACCATAGACGGAACGATCATGCCCAGCGACAGAAGAACAGTAGCCCTGCTGAACGAGACGCGTCTCTTCCAGAAGGGGCGAGTTCTGACAGTGAGAACAGTGAGCAAGATCATGGGGATGATGGCGTCATGCATCCACCTAGTCCCCAATGTACGGCTTCACATGAGACCATTCCAAGAATGGCTGCAACAGCAATGGTCACAAGCAAGCGGGAGTTGGGAGGATCTAGTGGTTGTTACGCATGCAGTGCAGGAGGAGATAGCATGGTGGAACAGGGAGAACATAACTACAGGAAAGACCTTGATACCACCAAACCCAACTGTGACCATCACCACGGACGCATCGCAAATAGGATGGGGAGCACACATGAACAAGCTCAGGGTGAGGGGTCTGTGGACTCCGGCAGATGCGGTCAGACACATCAATTACCTGGAATTGAAGACTGTCCTGCTAGCCCTGAAGGCCTTCCAGAAGCAGCTATACAACCAGAAAGTGTTGATACAGACGGACAATACTACTACCATGTTCTATATCAACAAGCAGGGAGGGACACAATCATTTCCCCTTTCCACTCTGGCACAGGAGATTTGTAGATGGGCCATTCCACTCAAGATAGACCTGCTGGCCATACACCTACCAGGGAAGGACAATGTGGAGGCAGACTGGCTCAGCAGACAGACATCGGCATCCCATGAGTGGGAGCTCAATGGACAGGAAACGCAGAGGCTATTCCAAAGGTGGGGAACACCGACAATAGACCTGTTTGCAACACGCCTGAATGCAAAATGCCAAAACTTCGCATCCAGACAACCAGAACAGCAATCCCAAGGGAATGCCCTATGGATAAGTTGGTCAAAGACATTTGCCTACGCGTTTCCACCGATACCGCTGTTACACAGGGTGCTCGACAAGTGTAGGACCAGCAACATGGCACTGATCCTAGTGGCACCACAGTGGGCAAGACAGACATGGTTCTCTCAAATAGTGGAAATGGCACAAGGCACTCCTCACAAATTCACAAGAAGACAGGACCTGCTCTCCATGCAGAACGGAGAGGTCCTGCATCCAGAGCCAGAGAGCCTCAGCCTGGCAGCATGGCTCCTGAAGACTTAGAGTTTGCGCACCTGAACCTACCTCCAAGCACTATGCGAGTGCTGCGGGAGGCAAGGAGACCTACAACACGCAAATGCTATGGGGAGAAATGGAAAAGGTTCACAATATGGTGCAGCAGAAATAAACTACAGAATAAAATGACAAGAGTCAACGGTGCTTAGATACCTCACACACCTACTAAAAAGTAATCTATGCTCATCCTCCCTAAGGGTACACCTAGCGGCAATCGTAGCTTACACATGAGGGGAGAGAGGAGGAAGTCTCTTTACGTCACAGGTAGTAAAGAGGTTCCTGGAAGGGGCGAAAAGAATTGCGCCACCAAAGAGGATGCCGCCGCCGGCTTGGAACCTCAACGTGGTCCTAACCGAACTTATGAAGGCGCCATTTGAGCCCATCCACAAGGCCACGCTGCAAATGCTGACAATGAAAACAGCCTTCCTGGTAGCGATAACCTCGCTGCGCAGAGTGAGCGAGCTGCAAGCACTGACACTGCAAGAGACCTACATCCAGATACACAAGGATAGGGTGGTTCTAAGAACGGACCCACACTTCATGCCTAAGGTGGTGTCGGCATTCCATATGAACCAGACAATTCAGATACCGAGTTTCTTTCAAAACCCCACAACAAGCGCAGAAAGGGCACTGCACACTCTAGACGCTAGAAGGGCAGTAGATGACAATACATGCCAATTACAGCATGCAGGGTGGGAGATATGATGAAGGCTCCCTTGTACAGAAAATAAATGTTTCTTGTCAGATGATTTACAGTCTTTTATGTGCATATTGGAATCTTGTAATGATCCAGAGGTCAAGGCCAATAGCACTATAGATGACCTACATTAAAAAACACATTCTGTGATTGCAAGTCCTCTTAGGCGTATGTGGGTTTTTCACGATTGTGATATGATTTTCAGAAGTTTGACTTTGAAATTTGTTTGAGGCTCTCGAGATTGGTTTTGTTTGGATTTGGATAATAAAATTGGCTTTCTTGGTTAGGTTTTTTTTTGTTGATGGATGTAGCTACTAATAAGGTTTTGCTGTGAGGGTTTTGCTATGTTTGAAATCTTGTTTGTGGCTTTGGGTTTTTGTATAGAATTTTCATCTTATCTGTGTCTGTAGGTTGTAGTCTCTTATTTTATTACAGTTGGATGTCTTTGAGTTTTAAAGCAGAAACAACAGTTGATGGACAGAATGCAGAACAATGTCATACATTGTTATGTTATGTTATGTTATGTTATGTTATGTTATGTTACAGCGTTCTTTTATAGCGCACGGCTACTCGAAAAGAGTGTCCCAGCGCTTTCCACCTGCATCTCAGAATAAAAATAACACAACACAGCAAAAAAATGAGAAAAAGAACTGAAACTGAAGCAATAAGAACAGCCTAAAGATTAAAAAGCCAGGTCTTCAGGCTCTTCCTGAACATTCACCCCAGTATAGTGATCTGGGCCTAAATCCATCGTTTTTTTGCTCGCCATTCCAGTTTGAACCCAGCCATATGCAAATCAGTCTTGACCCTGTGCTTCATGGAACAGTTCAGTCCGAACTGCCAAGCCAGGTCCTCCCTGGACTGGAAACAAGCATTCTAGGACCGGTTTTGGGGTTTCACCCCTCTTCAGCCAGGATAGCTTGATTCCAGTGGCCTGGAGAGCACGAGACCCACGTCTGGGCATACCCGTCCCACTCGGGGTGACAAATCCAAAAACAGTTGATGGACAGAATGCAGAACAATGTCATACATTCAACCCAGTACAGAGATCTGGGCCTAAATACATCGTTTTTTGCTCACCATGCCATTCCAGTTTGAACCCAGCCATCATCTCCTTTAGTTTTTCTTTGTTCGCGCTAAATTGGCAGGGTATGCCCAGACGTGGGTCCCTTGCTCACTTTGCCACTGGATTCAAGATAGCCTGGCTGATGAGGGTTATGAACCTGAAACCAGTCCCAGGATGCTTGTTTCCGGTCTAGGGAAGACATGGCTTGGCAGTTCGGGCTGGACTGTTCCCATGAGGCACAGGGTCAGACTGATTTGCATATGGCCATGTCTGAACTGGGGTGGTGGAGTGAGCTAAAGAATGATGATGGATTAAACTCAGATCAGCTGACTGGGGGTGAGTGTTTGATTTGCCCAAATGCTCCGTCCATCATCCCCTTTGATATCGCTATTAGTTTTAAAGGTCCTTCATTGTTTGACTTGGATGTTATCTGCTTTCTCTTGTTGAGTTGTATAGCCTTTTAAACAATTATGTTATGGTGTCATCAGCATTGTAATTGGCATTGCTTGTTGTTGAATTGTCTCTAATGGATCTGGAGTCTTGTTGATTGTGTTTGGTGCTTTCTTGGTAGGTGATGACTACTGCTCTGCTCGGTTGATTTGTTATCTCTTATTAACACGTTGATGGTTGTACATTTCTTCCTATTTGTGTTACAATAGTGTTTGCTTCTCCCTCAGGAGTTTAAAGTGTTTTGGAAAGTTTTGGAGCAGGTTTTCCTAATTGTTTGTTTCCTTGATAATGTTTGCTGTATTGCTGTATGCCAGCTCAATGTGATTGTGTTTTTAGTCCCCTTATACTTGGCTTCTTTTGGTTAATATGCTTAGAGTTGAATTAATAGAGATTGGTGTTGTCTAGAAATGTGTAAACTGCTGAAATAATGTGTTGTTTTTCTGCTACATTTTTTGTAAAATTTGTGTGGGTTGTTGTCATTGTGCCCTTGTTCTGTCAGGATTCTGTGTGGAGCCTCTGGATATTTGCCAACATCTTATGGTTTAAATCTCTTTATTGAAATTTCACCATACACAAAAATAATCACGCAGGTTTAGTTGCCATGTCATTAGCATTGCTTAACATTTGACCTAAAGAGGTCAAGCCGGGTCCGCAATGGGTTTGTACCAAAGTAGGATAACCGTACATAAAATAAAATTAGAAGGGGAAAGAAACAAGCATTTGCAATGCAATAGGTCTCGCAGTTACGAGAGTTTCAGCTATTGGCATTGTAAATAACAATGCCTGTTATTTATGTTTTTTTTATAAAAACGAAAAATAAACGGCATTATTTGCAATGTCAATAGCTCAAACTCGCGTTAATGCGAGACTTTTTGCATTGCAAATGCTTGTTTATTTACGGTAGTTGCCACTGAATTTTATCTTGTGAATTTAGAGGTCAAATAATTCATGGTGTGCACATTGAAGGGAGCATGAGGAGTGCATGGGTGCAGGTATAACCAGCAGCAAGAAGGAACTCGTGGTCCAGTTGAATACAATCTTTGAGGCTTCACCTGGAGTACTCAATTTCAGGACAGAGGTCTGTCTGATGCGAGGACCCGACATTCTATATCCTTGCTGGTACTGGTGAGGCTCATGAGACTGAACAGACACAGATATTTTAATTAAAAGCATACTGACCTAAAGAGGAAGCCAAGTATGAAAAACACGTGTGACAACAGGCAAAGTTCAGTGAGGAAAGGAGAAAGACGGCCGAAGCTGAAGCCCCTCTGCCAGCACAGTGTCCTCGAGGACACTACAGGATGGCGGCACAAGATATGACCCGACCTACGGCAAGTCAGAGGTGGGTCAGCAGCAGAAGAAAGAAGCTCGACTCGGCCCGACCTATGGCAAGCCAGAGGTTGGTCAGCAGCAGCAGCAAGAAGCTTGACTCTGGGAAAATCGAGAGCGGGATGTGAGCAACAAAGAAGTTCGGTGGGATTATATTTACGTAAGGCAGAGTGAAGTTCCCTCCTAATTCTGATTTATAAACATATATTCCCAGCATAGATTTTATTTTAAATGCAGTGTTACGATGCATGAGCGCCAAACATTGGTTAATTGAGTCTTGGTGTCACGAACAACTGCGTAAGATCCTGATGGGTGCTGCACAGTTGATGAGGCGAGAAATACGCCTCTGCTAAGAATAAAGCTTTAGAAAGACCTTGAAAACAGAGGTGCCCGAGTCAGCACAGGTGACTTTCCCACACTGTTAGATCTCTGGGCACCGTCGACTAAGGGGGACATTCAGGTGCTGCTGCAGGATTTTATGAAAGACATCTCTGCTTGCTCCAAACAAGACAAGCCCGGCAGAGCGTGGCGCGCGCGCTTGGCGGGGGCGGGGGAGCGCATTCCAGGCGGGGGAGCGGACCCTTTGAAGTAGGATGCCACACGGATTGCATGGCAGCACGATGCACGTGATTGTGCGCGTGCTCGCCATGCAATCCGCTCTTAAGTTAGGAGAGTTCACAAACTCACAGGGCATTCTAGCCTTGAAAGTACCACTTCTGTCCACTTTTAGGCCCTGGGCGTATATTTGGTCATATGAAAATCTCTGTGAGAGTCAATCATTTTATGAAAGCCAAACCAAGATTTGCACATGTGAGCTAAACTTACACTTGTAAATGCTTTGCAAATAGCGCTTATACTAATTTGACTCTCAAAAGACTTTGCAGAGGTCATCTATTAGAAAAATACAAATGTCCAGACATTAATCTAGTGCTTTTTATATGCTCATCATTATGGCAAACCTGAGTACTGGCAGGCAGTGAGATGAAGTGATATGTCCAAGAATTAACAGCGTGATTATGTGAAAAAAGTCAGTATTTAAAGGGTCATCAGTTGGCAACACAGGCACTATACCACAAGTGTAATCTGTGTTTATTTACAGTAACATTTTATGAAACCGAGTTCATGCCTAAAAGAAGCAAAACTAGAAAAACAAATCATAAAATGCTTCCTCGGAAAGTGAGAAAGAGTGCAATGGTACAATTGTAAGACTTGTATAGCCTTAACTCAGTTATAATTAGAACGCTTGTCGGGTGAAAGTGCTGGCATATGCAGAGCTCTAGAGTGAATATTACGCTGGGATAACAGAGCATCTGCATATGCAGAGACTGAATATTCAGCGACCGGAAACAGAGTTCTGGTAAGTACAGTATAATCAGAAAGGTGGAAATATCAGAGCTTTGCTGGAACACAAACTACGAGCCGTGGTGTAAATTGAGAATCTAATATCAGAGGTTTAATGTAATGACAACCTTGCCAAAATGTGTCACCTCCGTGCATGGCAAGTGTTCAGTTGAAACCTAAAAATGATTATAGTTATAGCTTGGATATCTCCTCTCACTTAATGAGTACCCACACCATACTTCTCCCTTTATTTAAATAACCTCGCAAGGCAACCTGGTAAAAATGAAGATAGAATCTAATCTTCCTTGGGCTCTTGCAGCGTGTTGACTGGATTGTATTAACAATAGCCATTTCAAAGAGTACTTCATAAAAAACGAGAACTTGCAAAGCAAATAGGTCTGGCATTCAAGTTCCACCCTTTGGGCTTAGATCAGGCTTGATTTGTTTTGCTGGACTTTTGTAAAAATGTATTCGAGGGGTATCTGCCAGGGCCTCTACAATATATAAAAATAAATAAACATCATCTAAACCCACAATTGTTCTTGGTCTCAAAAAGCACACATTGCGATGGAAGGCCTTGGCAATGGAGGGACCTACATGGTGTGTGGACGTGCTTATTGTGAAATAGAGGAACGCCATCACTCACAGTGAAAATATCCAATGACTGAAGTGGGCTGACCAAGAGTTCCTTGCTGTATGCAGTAACAGGAGGAAGAAAATGTAAAGGACACACAACAGATCAACGGATGAAGAGGCTTGCTGAAATCCTCTGTAAGTACATTGTATAATTCTAGTAAAAACAAAAGGTCTTGGCGAAGGCTAAAAACATCTTTCAGGATACAAATCAAGTAAAACACACACAGAAATGTTACCACGATATTGTTTGTCCTGGCAATAGCGCATGCATGCTTTTGCCAAACCCATAACCCGAAAACTAAATGTCTCAATAAAGACTTTTTTGAGCCCATTTCGAAATGAAGATTTATTATTTTTGTTTCAGTTTCTTTTATTAAAAGAGTCCATGACTTTTAAAAGTATATTTGGTTACGCAGCTTTGCTGTCATACCTCTGATGCTCAGACCAATTTTCGATCTGGTTCTGCTAATTTCAGAGTTACATCCCAAACAGAACAGTTCGCAGCATTGCAGAAAAAAGCACTTCAAGAAAAAAAGTCACAAAGCGGGTGCTGCGTCCCCGCAAAAAATCAAATTCAGGGGCAGGGGTGAGTGGGGAGAGAAGGGGCGGAGGGTGAGTTATGGTTCCAAGCTCCGTCAGGTCCTGGCCCCTCTGCTGATCCCGTCCACAAAGGAGCAATATATATTACCCGACGTGGTGATATTTCGGTGTTTGTATGTGGGAACTGGACGGAGGCAAGCACTCACTTAGCAGCCACCGTCTTCATGGTCACCGGAGCCTAGGTGAAATTTCATTAAGCATGAAATTTCGGGCGCCCAGTTACACAGTGCCAATCCATGTCCATCCTATCACAAGTGCCACTGACTGACCCGTATATACTGTTTAATACAAATATAAACAGATTCCACCAGCTCTGAGTGCACAGTCGTGGTCATAAATGGAGAAACAGGGGAGTATCACAAAGCACGTCACATGGCTCATCCGAGACTTTCACTGCGCCGGGTCACCCTAGCTGTGATGCACACGGTGCGGTTGCTGTACATGTCATGGAGCCTTCCACCAATAAGGTCACATGAGATGAAGAATCGCGGCACTGCCCTGAACGCATGTCTGCAGGAAGCCATGTTTTCTTTCTCTGCTTACATTTGGCAAAAGAGTGCCTTCTGGGAGAGAAAACTGAAAGCAAGCTGTCCACCAGTTAGTCTCAGAGCCAAGCAACAAAAAGACGGACACGCTCTGTGGTGGGGGAGGGGGAGGAGCAATGAGGGCTGGCGAGTGGTGTGCGATGTGCGCGCACCATGACGAGAGAGGAAAGCCATATGGCGCCTCTGCTCGTCATTGTGCGCAATCCTCTGTAAGTACATTGTATAATTCTAGTAAAAACAAAAGGTCTTGGCGAAGGCTAAAAACATCTTTCAGGATACAAATAAAGTAAAACACACACAGAAATGTTACCACGATATTGTTTGTCCTGGCAATAGCATGCATGTTTTTGCCAAACCCATAACCCGAAAACTAAATGTCTCAATAAAGACTTTTCTGAGCCCATTTCGAAATGAAGATTTATTATTTTTGTTTCAGTTTCTTTTATTAAAAGAGTCCATTACTTTTAAAAGTATATTTGGTTACGCATCTTTGCTGTCATACCTCGAATGCTCAGACCAGTTTTCGATCTGGTTCTGCTAATTTCAGAGTTACATCCCAAACAGAACAGTTCGCAGCATTGCAGTAAAAGCTTAAAAATGCCATCATAACAAGTGCAGTGGCCCCCATGCATGGAAATGGCTAACTGTGCTGCGAATGGCACCAGAGGGATCAAACGAGATCAAGATGTGTAGATTTCTCCTTAAAAGCAGAGCGGGGCGCGGGGGATAAATGCAAAGCAACATGGATTTAACCCCGGGACCTTCTCTGATTGATGTTTATCAATGGCTCTAACAAACCGGAACCGCAAGAATGTAATGGGGGGAGATCAGAGCGCTGTAGACATCCACCCTGCTCGAGCAGGCAGCCTGGAAGCATGGTGCTGATTAGCCGTTTATTAAAAATGCCATCATAACAAGCGCAGTGGCCCCCGTGCATGGAAATGGCTGGCTGTGCTGCGAATGGCACCAGAGGGATCAAACGAGATCAAGATGTGTAGATTTCTCCTTAAAAGCAGAGCGGGGGCGGGGCACGGGGGATAAATGCAAAGCAACATAGATTTAACCCCGGGACCTTCTCTGATTGATGTTTATCAGTGGCTGTGATAGAGATCAGGGTATCAAAAATATGCCCACTACCACGGATAGAGTAATCTCACAGTTACACACACATACATTCATCATACGCTAGGGCCCATTTCACTAACATACGCTCAAATACTCTACCAGCAATAAACCTGTGGGAAGAAAACTCCTAAACCACCCTGCATCTATATCTAAGCGATAGGACCTGATTATAGTGGTTGTTCTTAAACATACTCTATACAATCTATACAACAATGATAAAAAATGTACACAATAATTGACAAGAAAGAATATTCAACACCATGTTTAAAGTTATATTGCTTTATCTAAAATTAGTCAAAGTAAATCAATCAGAATAAATCATTTCTCATAGTTACCTATTCTAACTAAGTGTCAGAACGGGTCAGGACCAGTCTCTCGGTAAAGTCTCTCAAGACAGAGTCCTCAGCATCGATCCTCAGCAACGCAAGTTCACACGGCAAAGGTAAAATGGCAAGTGGCAAAAGGGCAGCAAAAGAGTGGGGAGATCCCTCCCTAAACTAACAGTTTTTATAATGAAAAATACAATAGAAACACACATAAAGTTGGCAGGATAAACTGTATCACTGAGCAGAACGAGAAGGAAAAGATGTAACATTGCTACATCTGGAAATCTCCGCTCAGGAAAAGTCACAAGACGTGAACTACGGAACAGGAACCAAGAAACTATCAAAGTATCCAACTTGTACAACTTCCCTCGGCAGCCAGGCCACAGTTCATTGTCTGTCTCTGAAGCTCCTTTGTTTGCCAAGGACGTTCCATTTCTTTTGGAGATCCTCCAAACTGCTGATGTCCTCATGGAAAAATACAATAAGGACCACGGTCAGTTGTCTTCGACCTTTTTCCAGCAGGGGTCTCTCTTGCCACATCACAGAATCTGCCACAACCAGGCTTCGAAATACTCTCAGCTCGGTTAAGGCCTTCATAGGCCACAATAGACCATCTTTAATTAAAGAGACAAAATAAACGTTACTACAGAATAATGATTAAACAGTGTTAACCCCACTAATACCCTTATGTGTATGTATTTATCTAGCTTTGCGACATAAAAAGCATTAATTCAGACAGCGTTTTGTGCCCGAAAATAAATAGCACACAGCAACGTTTAAACATGAAAACTTGCACGTTATTGTAAATACAGAAACAGCACAAATAAGCTAACCCTCGTGTAACTTTCTCTTGTGTTAGAACAAACGGGTTGATTAATAGAATCACACTTACACAAAGACAAATAATTAATTGTTAATTATTAATAAATTAATAAAACGCATAGACATGCCAGAGCTTCAAAAGCCCATGAATTTTCTAAAAGAAAACTCTGCTCCAGCAATCCCCCCTTTGGTGATTTTATCACCAAATAAACCCCCCAAAAAAAAAAAAAAAAATTAGTGAAAATTTAGTCCCATTTTAGGAAAAATCAGAAATGTCTTTTCCCCTTACACAACATTAAACACCAGTCACTCTTTCATCATCCCTCTTTGTCTCTAAATAAACACTCTCCCTCAATTCTTCTAGTTCAATTTCTTGAGGTTCTCTTTTCAACTTCTTAAACTTTCAATATTCCACAAACTCCACCCTCCTTGGCCAATAGAATATCAAGGGCAAGTCGATTTTGCATAGACATGGCACGTACGGCACTTAATTCCGTATTCACCAAAAGAAACCCTCCTGCGGTATTTGTCGATAAGCGATCAACCACTGTGGACAGTTTCCGAATTCCATAAGCATTTAAAGAAATTCCCACTGCTGGAATCAAAACCCCAAAAATATCACCCACAATTTCAGACCAAGTTTCTCTCTTAAAACGTGTTAATAAGTTAATATCTTCTACATCTCTTATTTTATCTGTATGAAAAATCTTAGGAAAAACCAGGCCCACATAACATGTGCCATACCAATGGTCAGGCAACTTGTAATAAGCCTTGTTCCCACAAACATAGTACACTCCTGGAAAAATCGTATCTTCTCCACCTCTGAAACCCCAACCTGTCGCAATGAAGTATGTATCATGGCACTCACTAGTTCCCACAAAATATGTATCATATTGGGATTTCCTTCTGGTAATGCATAGTTTACCCTTCTGCGGTGCATCTAAAGCCAAAGTTGGACTAGCCCCATTTCTTAACTCTTTTCCCATCTCAATGTCCCAAATTGTCTTACTCACTTCATATTTTCCCCCTTTCTCATGCATGTTCACTCTCCTTTCTTCTACCATATCCAGGAAAGCTCTCTCCTCTTCTTTCAAACTGCAAGTTAAATTATTCTTAAAAATGTAATCTAATGTTAGTCCTTTCTCTTCAATAAAAATCTCACCAAAAGTGTTAGCTTCTTTAGCTGGATTCAGCTCTTTATTCATTGGCAAGTGCCCAAAAATACTATCTCTGTTAGACATCTAATAATCTACTTTCCCTAACAAATAAAAAACACTACTTAAAATACTACAGGAAATACCATATGTAGCTGGTAAATGGTGATAAGTAACACCCTCTGAGACAGATGCAGGTAATTGCATACAGACGTAGCAATCCCTTACTTCCATTGTCTTCACATATTCATATAACAGTTTAGAAAAAACATTACTAGAAAAATTATTAATTGACCTATCTTCGTGTATATAACTACTACTTCTAATTGGAACTACTTTCTGTAAATTCTTCTCTATATTAGTTATATTCTCTGTGTCCATCCCAAATTCAACCTTAAAAGTTACTAATAAAACTAAAACACCCCATAGAAGCATTAATAATCCAGTACAACAGCAGCACATTCTGCACCACCTCTTAAAGAAGGCACATCTATTTCTATCATCCTCTATGTTAGCCATTTTAGTTTAGCCTCTACTACTCCACTACTGTTTGAACTTCTTCAATTTTTCAACAATTCTTCAGCTTTCAGTTTATCCAAATGATCTCCTCGTTCACTTGTTCCAAGTGAATCCTCCTTTCACTCAGTTTGGATACTTGTCATTCTTCACTTCAATTTCTTCAACATCAAATTGTATCAGATCTCCAACATCAGAATCCTCAGTACTTGACTCTTCTCCAATGTCAGTCAAGAGTACTTTCAGAATTTCACCAGTATCTTCCTCAACCACTTTTCTCAAGACCACTTCCGGATTATCTCGAGTCACTGTTTCTTCTTTTCCTTCTTCAGACAGTGTCACATAAGACCATTCCGGTGATCTGTACTTTTGGTTGGGTTTTTTAACTCTTTTTATTTCTACTGGCTCTTTTGATCTCCTTGATTCTTCTCCTTCAGCCTTTGAAGTTTGACTTGATATTTCATTCACTTGTTCAGCTTTTGATGAATTTGCTCTTATTATTCTGTATCTCACTCTTTTAACTCGGTTGTTAGGCCAACGGTCTCCTTTCACAACCTTCCTCGGCCTTAATTCTTTAACACTCTTTTCTCCAATCGAAGTTCTTTTCCTCAGAACTCGACCCTCTGTTTGTTCCTCATCATCTGTTTCAAGAGCCTCTTGTTTCCGTTTCCCAGCAGTTTTCTTCTCCACAGATTTTTTCACCACTGTTTGAGACTTCCCTACTTCTGTCCCTCCTCGGGTCTCCGACACGCAATCTTCTTGCTGTCTACTTGTCCCTTCACCTAGCTCCTCATCAATGTCCCCTACACCTCCTCGGGGGTCTTCCGCAATCTGTCCCTCTCTATCTTCTTCTGACCCTGTTTCCTCAAGAATAATCTCAAGTGGTTCTTCAATTTCCTCCTCTTCTGATTCAGGAGTAATCTCTGTGTGATTTCTCTTTTCTTTTCTTTTTTCCCCACTGCTACTTGAAACTTCAGGCTCTTTATCAGAATCTGATCTTCTCTCTGATACTCGCAGTGATTCTCTTGAAGCTCTCTCTGCTTCTTTTCTCACTGATTCCGTATCTTCAGGATCTTCACCATCACTGGAATCTGACTCTTCAAAATACTCTTCACCAGTTCCTTCTCTCGGGCTCGGAACTCTCAGAGTATGACTTGCATGTACCCAGTGCCTCACTCCAGCACACTTTACTGCAGTCGTTGTAGTCAGAATAACTTGTCTTGGCCTTCCCCACCTTGGAATCAAGCAATTTCTTCTTCTGTGCACCTTAATCCTCACCCAGTCTCCTGGACTTAGATCATGGGCTTGCTTCTTCTCAAGTGTGGTAGCTTCTTCTCCAACCTGGTGAAACACAGAATGAACTGCGTCAGCCAGGCCTTTACAGTAATCCAAAATCATGTCATCAGTTATTGACACCAACTTATTGACAGGCACGAATGCATGGCGCATAGCACGTCCCATGATTATTTCATGCGGGCTCAAACCAGTAGTTCTATCTGGAGTAGATCTCATAGTCATCAGAACTAGAGGTAACACATCTGGCCATTTCATGCCAGTGGCTAAACACATCTTTCCAATTCTATTCTTGATTGTGCCATTGATCTGCTCAACCACACCAGAAGCCTCTGGTCGGTATGCACAATGTAGCTTCTGCTGTATTTTCAATGCTTCACAAATCAAACCAATAAGTTCATTCTGAAAGTGTCTACCTCTGTCAGACTCAACTGTAACTGGAAACCCGTACCTAGGAATCAATTCCCTCAACAGTAATTTTGCCACTGTTAATCCATCATTTCTTCTAGTCGGGTAAGCTTCCACCCACCTTGAAAACAAACAGACTACCACTAGAACATACCTCAGTCTGTTTACTTGAGGCATTTCAATGAAATCAATCTGCATTCTTGTAAAAGGACCTCCTTCTCTGCCAATTGTCCCTAGACTCACCACTGTCTTTTTCCCAGTGTTAAATTGCTGACAAATCAAACACCTTTGACAGATGCTCTCTGCAATTGTCCTAAACTTTGCATTGTACCAGGTTTGTTTAAAGGACCTTACCATCGCGTCCCTCCCCAGATGTCCCTGGCCATGATACATCCTTGCCATTGACGACAAAATTGAGTTTGGCATTACTGGTCTGCCATCTCTGTAGACCCAAACATGGTCTGTTTCTCTTGGAGCACATCCTGCCTTAACCCAATCTTGTTTCTCTTCCTCTCCTGCCTCATCTTGTAACTGCTTTAC
Organism: Triturus cristatus; assembly: GCF_964204655.1. Taxonomy (NCBI): domain Eukaryota; kingdom Metazoa; phylum Chordata; class Amphibia; order Caudata; family Salamandridae; genus Triturus; species Triturus cristatus. The sequence continues at coordinate 184,721,359 of NC_140579.1, read as the reverse complement.
TTCATCCCACGTTTCTAGGACATTAGTAAACATCACAGAAAGAAAAGACATTTCTTCCATCCTATCCCTGTTAATCGATTGATTTGTTTTGGCACAATATTGTGCCACATCGTTGGCGTATCTATTACCAACAGTGATAAAATCATCCCCTGAACCATGTGCAGCACATTTCACAACTGCTAACTCCTTAGGCAGCTGTATCGCCTCAAGCAATTTTCCAATCAACTCAGCATTCTTTATCGGAGTTCCACCCGATGTCAAGAAACCTCTTTGCAGCCACAACTGGCCAAAGTCATGCACCACTCCAAATCCATACTGACTATCAGTCAACACGGTTGTTCTCAAATTCTTCCCAATCTCACAAGCTTTTGTCAATGCCACTAATTCAGCAACTTGCGCAGATTTCACTCCTTTCAATGGTGATGCTTCCATGACCTCTGAAACTTTGCACACTGCATATGCTGCACATAACACACCATTATCATTTCTCAGGCATGATCCATCCACAAACAACACATGATCATTCTCAGGTAAGGGAAGATCCTTTATGTCTGGTCTCGGTTTTGTACAGTACTTAAGCACATCCAAACAATCATGATCATCTACCATCTTTATACCTACATTTTCAATATCCGGCAAGAGTGTTGCTGGATTCACATTCACACATCTCTCAAGAGTCACATTTGAAGCTCCCAGAATCACTTTTTCGTACTTAGTCAGCCGACTATGTGACATATGCTGAGTTCTGCTTCTCGTCAAAAGAATTGCCACATTGTGAGGTACGAATACCCTTACAGGATACCCCATTATTATTCCCTCACTCTGTTCCAGGCTCCTGCATGTCGCAGCCACAGCTTTCAGACAACCTGGTAACCCCACGGCTACAGTGTCAAGTGTCGATGAGAAGTATGCAATAGGCCTTCTCAATTGCCCATGTTTCTGGATTAACACTGAAAGTGCACATCCATTTCTCTCACTGCAGTACAGTTCAAACTCTTTTTCGTAGTCAGGCATACCCAAAGCTGGAGCCTCACACATTTTACTTTTGAGCTCTTCAAATGCTGCCAATTGTTCTGCATCCAGATCTAATGGATCTGTCATTTCGCTTTTTGTCAATTTAATCAATGGCTTTGCTATCAGGGAAAAATTAATTATCCACTGACGACAATAACCCACCATACCCAGGAACATTCTCACTTCTCTCTGGGTTTTCGGAGCTTTCATTTCTTTGATTATTCTGATCCTGTCAGTAGTCACTTTTCTTAGACCTTTTTCAATATTGTGTCCAAGATAATGAACCTCTTTCTTGCAAAACTGCAATTTGGCTGGAGATACCTTTAACCCTCCATCTGCCAGATGATTCAGTAAAGCTATGGTATCCACTTCACAAGCTTCACGTGTCTTTGATGCCACCAGTAGGTCATCAATATACTGCACTAACACTGAACTTTCAGGCATAATCAAACTCTCCAACGATTTCTTCAATAACTGATTAAATATCGAAGGACTTTCTGTATACCCCTGTGGGATTCGACACCATGCTAAGATACGCTGGCCAAACCTAAATGCAAAAATCGGCTGGCTGTCATGATGCAATGGAATTGAAAAGAACGCATGACACAAATCAATCACTGTATACCACTCAGCATCATGTGGAATTTGATACAGAATCACTGATGGATTTGGCACAATAGGACAACATGCCACCACAATTTGATTAACTTTTCTCAGATCTTGCACGATCCTGAACTTGCCATTGGGCTTTTTCAGTCCCATTATTGGTGAATTACACAGACTACTCAATAGTTCTCTTAGGACTCCTTGCTGAATCATTTTCTCAATTATAGGAGTTATCCCTTCAATTATTTCTGGTGTCATTTTGTACTGAGGAATGTTAGGATATGCAATTCCCTCTTTCACTGCAATTTTCATTGGATCTACATTATTCATCAATCCCACATCCTCTCCTGTAAAATCCCAAACTGCTCTTTTCACTGTGTCTCTCAGCTCTTGAGGCAAATCCTCCGGATTAAACACAGCAAATGCACCAATTAACTCACTTTCTCTATTTTCTAGAGTCATTCGGTAGAAAACATCATCATCTGGTGTTTCAAAAGCTATTCCATCTGGTGTACAAAAAATTGTGCAATTCATCTTACACAATAGGTCCCTACCTAACAGGTTCACTGGACTCGTGTCACAGACAATAAATCTGTGCATATCTGAAAATTTCCCTATCTGTACCCTTACTGGTTCAGTAAGACGTGTTCTGATTTGTGTATTAGCTACACCAACTACTTGGATTGCTTCATCCGAGAGAGGAAGATTTCTAACATCTGTTGACCTGACAGTTGATCTTGTCGCACCTGTGTCTACCAAAAAAGTAACACTCTCCTCATTTATTTTCCCATCCACAAATGGTCCTGCCTGGTCTATTTCTAGAGTTGCACCAAGTATGCACTCTTCTTCCTCTCCTCGGCACCGTCAATAATCCCCCTCAGACTCACTCCCTTCACTCTTTAACAAGTATCAATCAATCAATCAGTGACACTTATAAAGCGCGCTACATACCCGTAGGGTCTCAAGGCGCTGGGGAGGGGGGGTGCCGCTACTGCTCGAACAGCCAGGTCTTCAGCTTCTTCCTGAAGGAGAGGTGGTCTTGGGTCAGGCGCAGGTCGGACGGGAGGGAGTTCCAGGTCTTGGCGGCCAGGTAGGAGAAGGACCTTCCTCCTGTAGTCGCTCTTCGGATGCGGGGGACGGCGGCGAGGGCGTGGTTGGCTGATCGGAGGTGGCGTTTGGGAGCGTAGAAGTTGACTCGGCTGTTGAGGTAGCTCGGGCCTTGGTCGTGTAGGGCTTTGTGTGCGTGGGTGAGGAGGCGGAAGGTGATTCTCTTGTTGATGGGGAGCCAGTGAAGGTCTCTCAGATGACCGGAGATGTGGCTGGATCGTGGGATGTCGAGGATGAGTCTGGCTGAGGCGTTTTGGATCCGCTGGAGTCTCTTCTGGAGCTTGGCGGTGGTCCCGCTGTACCTTGTTAGAACGTCTTGTTCGATCTATCTTAACCCAGTCCGTCTCTTTTGGAGGAACTTTACTCTTCAGGTATACCATCACCTGATCATACTTCCTCATTACTTCTGGATCTGGTGCCCCTGTTCTTGGATCTCGTGGATATTCCTCAGTAGGCCAACTCACAACTATTTTACACTCAGTCCACAAGTCTGCTGGAACAATTATATCAAACAGACTATTCAGGTCAAACCACAGCACTTTTGACAACTTCACAAACCTATCTACCTGCCTATACCACTCGACAGGCTTTTCTCTCAATCGAGGGAAATCATTCGTAAATGATAAAATATCCTGTCTGGTCCATGGAACATGTACATATCCTCCTCCAGGTATTTCTCTCATGGGATAATTCTCCACTGGTTTCTCCTTTTCTCTCACTGGAAATGCCGAATAAGTTGTTCTATCTTCAGAAGATTCCTCTCTTTTCTTATACCACCTATCCTTCCACTTTTCTACATCACCCCATCTTCGCAATAATGCCACCATTTCTTTAATCTGTCCTGTTCTACCAGAAGTATTCAAATTCTCTATGTCTTTCTCTGTGAAATCCATCCTGTAAGTTCTCTGTAAAGCTTTCACTTTATCAATGTCAACTCCTTGCTCATTTGCTATTGCTCTTAGCCTGTCATGTGTATTCCTTGCTCTCCAGGTAATACTTTTGCACATAAACAACAGCTCACCATCATGATGACTCTTCAGTATTTCTACTGGAACTGTTCCTGTCACAAGCTCTTCTAATTCTATACGTAACCTAGCCACATCAATAACTTGTGAATCCTTATCCTTTTTCTGAAGAACCTTCATCCAATCATTTAAATCATCAACTGTTATTTCAGCAGTTTTTCTCATTGGAACCACTTTTTTCTGCGGTTCTAAAATCGGCATCCCTGAACAACCAGGTTCACTAACATCCAATAGTTCACTACATGTGTCATGTCTTGTTTGTCTCAGGTCACTTCTCCCTGTTCTTTTATCTGAATCTCCTGAAGGACCAACTGAATTTGTCGATTCATTTGCAATATATGGAATTACCAGTCCTTTCTCACCTGCTCTCTGTTTATCAAACACAGGCATAACTGGACCTATTGTTACAGGCACCGTAACAGCTTCCAAATTTTTCGTTAACTCCCTAATTTTCTCAGTCAGTTCTGTTGTTGTTTTTGCTAATTTTCTGGCATTTTCCTCACTACCTCGATTCTCTCTCTCCCTGAAAGTACTACTACCTCTTGATTCAGGTGTCATTTTTTCTTTCTCAACTGTATCTCTTATCGGAGAAACAACTGGTGTACTCTCATCTGGTTCTGGTCTATATGGAGGTGGTCTCTTGTAAATCATGTCATTTAAGACCTCATCTTCATACTCTCCATATCTTCTCATATCTGACTCAGAAACTCTTTCTGTCGAAGGAGCAGAAGCTTCAACTGTTCTCATTGGATATAATCCCTCTGTCATACTAGCATCTCGCCATCTTTTCATTCGATCATGATGTGTCTCACGATCATGTCTCCTCCCAAACATGTATCTGTAATACCCTCCAGACCTTTGCTTTTCTCGCTCATGAACTTCCTCTTCCCATTCCACTAAAGCCTCGAACTGTGTAGGTCTCGGCTTCGGGTCCAAGCATAACATCTTTTCCCGTAAATTTCTCAACACGGCCAAATTAAATGAACCATGTTCTGGAAATGCTAAAACACCATCTTCTTTAGTATACCTAACCCAATTCTGCAACCATATGCAGGTATGTAATCCATATTTCGCAGCCATGAAGGATGCAGGTGTTTTCGCTGGAGGTAGCAACTCACCCTCTCTCGTTTTAACCTCTTTATCCTTGCTAAACCACTTTTTAACTTTTCCAAAGAAGGTCTTCTTCTTTTTCTCTTCCTGGTAATACATTTTAGCGCTTACTAAAACTCTCTACTCTTTCCGTATTATAAATATACAATACGAGTTTAGGTTGATAAACTCAATTCCCGCTAACGCACCAATCCTGGAGCGTCTACGTCACTAATCAGCCCTTCCAATCCCTGCGCGACTCACACTAACGCACCAATCCTAGCGCGAACCCTATTCTGATCCACTATCCAATCAGAGCGCGGACCTTCTGACGTCAACAGCCGCTGCAGTCTCTGTTTCCTGTCTCTGTCACTTGTCTACCCCTCCTTTACAAAAATTCTCAGTAGACTTCGTGTGTCAAAATTTCTACAAAATCTATTAGTTACAACATTGAAACATCTCCATTGTCTGCCTCGCTAACCACAGAATAGTAAAAGAGAGTCTATTTCTCAAGAATCAACAACTTTCATACATCTCATAACTGTTTCCTCTAGGACTTATCCAAAGAGTCTTACAATCAATAAATGTATATGCATTCACGCACATTCATACAAGGAAAATATATAGTACATGCACACAGAATCCTGCTTCCCGAGAACAGCGCACAATCTGTCCTATTACAGAATTATAACTCACAACAACTAAGCAGCTTACCACTGCCCAGTTCCTCAAACAAGCTCAGAGAATACCTATTACTCCTCCCGCAATAAGCTTTAACGGCAATCCTTACGGATCCCTGGGACTCAAGACCAGAGTTTCACAGATAACCTTCACTACCATTCACACTCCTTATATACCAGAAATGTTTTCTAATAGTAACATACGACGATGTCACTGATTCCGAACCCAGACAATGTGAACGCGCAACTTCTATTGTCACACGTAATTCCTTACAATTCCGTCTTTCCCGAGAGCAGCATTTACTTCCCTCTGCCCTACTACGGAACTGCTACAACAGCTTCCAAATTCCAGAAGCACTACATATAACTCAACATGACGACTCCAACATATAGTATTAGTACATATACCAATATCATCAAAAATAAATCAATAATCAATAAGCTAATATACAAGCAATCTTATCTTATCAGATCAAGACAACCATCTATAACCATCCTCTGCTACCAGAGAAATTGATAGAGATCAGGGTATCAAAAATATGCCCACTACCACGGATAGAGTAATCTCACAGTTACACGCACATACATTCATCATACGCTAGGGCCCATTTCACTAACATACGCTCAAATACTCTACCAGCAATAAACCTGTGGGAAGAAAACTCCTAAACCAGCCTGCATCTATATCTAAGCGATAGGACCTGATTATAGTGGTTGTTCTTAAACATACTCTATACAATCTATACAACAATGATCAAAAATGTACACAATAATTGACAAGAAAGAATATTCAACACCATGTTTAAAGTTATATTGCTTTATCTAAAATTAGTCAAAGTAAATCAATCAGAATAAATCATTTCTCATAGTTACCTATTCTAACTAAGTGTCAGAACGGGTCAGGACCAGTCTCTCGGTAAAGTCTCTCAAGACAGAGTCCTCAGCATCGATCCTCAGCAACGCAAGTTCACACGGCAAAGGTAAAATGGCAAGTGGCAAAAGGGCAGCAAAAGAGTGGGGAGATCCCTCCCTAAACTAACAGTTTTTATAATGAAAAATACAATAGAAACACACATAAAGTTGGCAGGATAAACTGTATCACTGAGCAGAACGAGAAGGAAAAGATGTAACATTGCTACATCTGGAAATCTCCGCTCAGGAAAAGTCACAAGACGTGAACTACGGAACAGGAACCAAGAAACTATCAAAGTATCCAACTTGTACAACTTCCCTCGGCAGCCAGGCCACAGTTCATTGTCTGTCTCTGAAGCTCCTTTGTTTGCCAAGGACGTTCCATTTCTTTTGGAGATCCTCCAAACTGCTGATGTCCTCATGGAAAAATACAATAAGGACCACGGTCAGTTGTCTTCGACCTTTTTCCAGCAGGGGTCTCTCTTGCCACATCACAGAATCTGCCACAACCAGGCTTCGAAATACTCTCAGCTCGGTTAAGGCCTTCATAGGCCACAATAGACCATCTTTAATTAAAGAGACAAAATAAACGTTACTACAGCATAATGATTAAACAGTGTTAACCCCACTAATACCCTTATGTGTATGTATTTATCTAGCTTTGCGACATAAAAAGCATTAATTCAGACAGCGTTTTGTGCCCGAAAATAAATAGCACACAGCAACGTTTAAACATGAAAACTTGCACGTTATTGTAAATACAGAAACAGCACAAATAAGCTAACCCTCGTGTAACCTTCTCTTGTGTTAGAACAAACAGGTTGATTAATAGAATCACACTTACACAAAGACAAATAATTAATTGTTAATTATTAATAAATTAATAAAACGCATAGACATGCCAGAGCTTCAAAAGCCCATGAATTTTCTAAAAGAAAACTCTGCTCCAGCAGCTGCAACAAACCGGAACCGCAAGAATGTAATGGGGGGAGATCAGAGCGCTGTGGACATCCACCCTGCACTGCGTTTGTAATAACGGTGTTCTGTTGCTAATGCCTTAGCGTAGGAAGAGAAAAACAAGGCCGGCGGAAGGTCGCACGCTTGGCGGGGCGGGGGAGCGCATTCCAGACGTGGGAGCGGACCCTTTGAAGTGCGCTGCCAAATGGATTGCATGGCGGCACGATGCGTTTGATTGTGCGCGTGCTAGCCATGTAATCCGCTTTTTGGGAGCACTTTCAAGACCCCCTTACAATAGTCTCGCTTTGCGATCGCTTAGGCGATAGCAAGGCGAGACCTAAAAACCAATACAAAAACATTGTAAACCCACCCCCACCCTTCCTACCCACCCCCACCTGTGTTCCTTGTCCACTACCTAGGCTGTATAAACTATACTTGGTCTCAATCACTTCTCCGCCTGTTGCGTATCAGAGAGGCGCAGTAAGCGGAGATATCGGGGCCAGGTAACCTCCCGGAATTCAGAGGCTAAGAGGGATAGAAAGGGTTGCCACATTTCTATATACCTGGATCCCTTCCCTGCTAATGTCAATGTCATCTTCTCCATTCCAAGTACATGCCACAGGCGGTGTAGCCAGCCTGTGAAAGTTGAGATGTGGGAGGTACGTCAGTGTGTGAGTATATTTTGCATCGCCAAACCCAGCGCAATTGCTATCTGGCGGCCTCTACGGGATCGCAGTGTATAAGTCAGGGGATTTGGAAGACCCAAAAGAACATATGCTGGGAAGCGTGGAATTTCTGTATTGAAGTGTTTATCCACTTTGTCTATCACTTGATTCCAATAAGGCTGGATGTGGTCACACTCCCATAATAGGTGTAACAAAGTGCCTACATGTTAACAGCCCTGCCAACATTTCGCCTTCTGAGTATGGTCTATTGAGTGAAGACGCTCTGGGGTATAATACCAGTAGGTCACTACCTTTGTGAGGGTTTCAGTGAGCCCCATGTGATATGCTGAATGGCGGGCCCTATAGTATATCCCCACCCACTCTGTGACTGAGTGTCCTGCCCAGTTCCCTTTCCCAGCGCGCCCATCCGGAACTGTAAGTGTGAGCATGTCTGGCCTGCAGCATCTTGTACAAATCGGATATTAGCTTTTTATCTGACGTGCGCGTAAGAAGCCACCGCTCACAGGGGAGAAGATGTCTGTCAGCCACAGAGCGGACCTGATCATGGAGTGCCCAGTGCCGCACTTGCAAATACCAAAGTCTCTCTGTTTCAGGTAGCCCATATTCCTGTTTAAATTGATGGAACGGAATAACTCCATCTGCGGCATACATATGATACAGGAATCGGCACCCAGAGGGCCTCCATCTTGCAAAGGCCACTGCGTCCATACCCGGGGTGAAGTCGGGATTGTCTATCAACGGGGTGAGCGGAGACGGGAAGGTGGTAAGTTCGTGCCTGAAATTGGTTTGATCCCATATCTCCAGGGGGACTTGTGTAATGTGTGAAGCATATAAATTAGGGGGCCTATGGCGTTTGCGGAGAAAGGGGATTTCCTGTAAGGGCCTGGCGGCTACTGCCTGGTCCTGGAATAGCCAGTGTTTCTCCGACTCCCAACGACTCCACTCAACCAGATGGTGCAGTTGGGTCGCCTGGAAGTAGAGCTGTAGATCAGGGAGCCCGAGTCCGCCTCCTTCAGGAGGGAGTGTCGCTAGCCTCTGCTTCAAACGTGGCTTCCGTCCATTCCAGATGAACTGGGCAAGATCTGATTGCGTCTGCTGTATCCAGCCAGTAGGCGGTCAGAGAGGGATAGTACGAAATAAATAGAGGATCTGGGGTAGAATGGTCATTTTGACTGCTGCTACTTTGCCTAGCCACGAGAGAGGATAGTGTTTCCACTGCCCCAGCTCTCGCCAGATCTTCTGTCGCAGGTGTGCATAGTTAGTGGCAACTATTTTCGAGAGAGAGGAGGCCAGTTGAATCCCCAAATATGGGATCGTATCCGTCGCCCATTGAATGGGAAGCAGGCCTTGAAGATATTCACGGGTGGGTCGCGTCAGGGAGAGATCTAGGGAAATCGACTTATCCATATTCACTTTAAACACTGCAACCCGTGCAAAGAGGTCTAAGTCTGCTAGGCATGCTGGTAGCGCGCCCCTTGGGTTAGATAATGATATCAAAACATCATCGGCGTAGAGACTGATCGTATGGGTATAGCTGCCAAATGTAATCCCGGTGATCGCTGGATTGTGCCGCATCCTCTTGGCCAGTGGTTCCATATAAAAGGCAAAAAGGAGGGGCGACAGAGGGCACCCCTGTCTTGTACCCCTCTCAATGGAGAATAGGGAGGACGTGTGCCCGTTCACGTGGACTGTAGATGTCGGAAATTTATAGCAATTCAAGATATATGTGCGAAATTTCTCTCCTATCCCCACTCGTTCCAGAACCTGCTCCAAATAAGGCCAGTGGACTCTATCGAAAGCCTTTTCGGCGTCGATAGCGAGCATCATATATTCTCCCTGTGTACGCGCGGCTTTCTCAATGAGGTGCAGGGCACGTTTTGTGTTATCAGAGGGTTCGGCGAAGGAATTAAAAAGCTGAGTGAGGAGTGGGGCAATCTGGGCTCAGAATGTTTTATAAAAAACAGCAGAGAAGCCATCCGGCCTGGGGGCTTTTGCTGGTTTGAGGCAAGCAATGGCAGCAATGACCTCTTCTGGTCGGATGTCTCTGTTGAGATAGTCGGCTTGAGTTTTAGTCAGAGCCGGCAGGGTGATGGAATCGAGGAAGGTGGCCCCGTCTGAGCTCTCTAGTGGAGAGCTGGCATAGAGGTTGGCATAAAAATCGCGAAACGCCTCGGCAATGTCTCCATCCTCCGAGACACGTCTACCATCCCTTCGGTGAATTTCCTGAACCCTCTGTTTTTGTCTGGTCTCGCGTAGCTTGTGGGCGAGAAGGCGCCCGCACCTATCTTCCCCTGTATAGTAGGCATGCCGCAATCGCAAGGCTGCAAATTCTGCCCTATCCTGGTCGAGCGCCGCGAGTTGTTGGTGCACAGCCTTAAGTTGCCGCCACACCCGAGGGGCTCCCGTTCTCTGATGCATCTGTTCCAACTCTCTAGTTTGTTGGGTGAGTTCTTCCCGCTTGCGCCTATGCTCTACATTGTCCGCAGCGGAGAAGACTATGGACTTCCCCTGAATGACCGTCTTTAGTGCTGCCCATTGTGTTGCGAGGGTAGTGTTGGTGTTGGCATTGTGAGAGAGGTAATCAGTGATGGATCGCTGTACCCGCTTAACCACTTCCTCGCGATGCAGTAGAGTATCCCTGAGGCGCCATATCCTGGAGGGTTGGTGTATGGGTGGAAGGGTGAGAACAGCTATTACTGGTGCGTGATCCGAGAGGGAGGCAACTCCTATTTCTACCCCTATCGTTAGCACATGTACGGGCATGGATGCAAAAGGTAATCTAACCTTGCGTATGTTTTATGCGCGCTGGAATAATAAGAGTATTCGTGGCTTTGGGGGTGGAAGCTACGCCATAAATCTTTGAGACCTAGGTTGTGCAAACGGGCCAGTCCCTCTGTGGAAGGAGCGCCTGCTTGATGTGTGTGTTGACAAGATCTGTCCATTGTGTTATCAAGAACTAGGTTCAGGTCTCCCCCCAGGAGAATGTGGCGATCTGTCATGGCTGTTGCTTCAATAAGGGCGGAGTGCAAGAATCGTTCCTGGCCATCATTCGGGGCATATAATGAGCCAATGGTGAACGTTAAGTTACCTAAGGCAAATCTATAAGCCAATAGTCTACTCCTTATTTCGGCCTCCTTATGCAAGACCTCCCCTTTAAACTGCTGAGCCACCAAAATAGCTACCCCAGCTGTTTTAGTTGGGCCTGAAGAGAAAAACTGAGTTGGAAACTCCCGGGACCGGAGTCGGTGACAATCCTTAGAGGTGCGTTTCCTGCACTAGACCGATGTCTGCTTGGGCATGTTCTAGACACGACAGAACCGCTTTGCGCTTCACCGGGTTATTAAGACCCCTCACATTAAGGGTAAGTATTTTAAGCCTGTTGGCAGGCATTCACAGTGTCAATAAAAACAGAAGGCAAAGGTGAAGTGCCGTATCTGGTACTACAGAGGCACGGAGCGGTCGTTTGCCTCAGAGCTCCATGGTAGCGTGGATCTACGCTAACCCTGAAAGGAAAGTGGACAAGGAACACTGGATCCTCCCTCCCCCTGGAAAAACCCCAAAAGAATAAAAATTGAAGAAAGAGAACAGGAACATATTGTCCATCATCTGTTGGTGATTGGAAATGAGGCAAATTGGGGTGGTTGACCAAGAATCAGAAAGCCCCCCTCCCGCCAACGGCTCAGGGCACAAAACAAGTCAATCAGTCGGCCAATAGAGACCACAAAGTTCAGCCAAATTGGGATTTGGCTAGTTCTGCTGAGACAGTTTCAAGAGCAGACTGCTGGCCCTTTGTTATTTCTGCAGCAGGAGGCTTTTTAGGGCAACGTCTTTGGCCCTGCTGGCGCCATCGGGGCTTAGTCATCCACGTCTGTTTTGGGGCCCTCCTCACCGTTCTCCGCAGGGGGTTCTACACCCAGCAAACGACAGGCCTCCGACAAGGATCGTATCTGGTACAATTTATTGTCCATGCGGAACACCAGATGGAATGGATGGCCCCAGCTGTAAGAAATATTGCGCTGTTGCAGGTGTGCAGTGATGGGTCTGAAGATTCTACGTTTTTGCAGGGTGAGTGCTGACAAGTCTTGAATATAGGACCGGTGTCTGGTCGCGAAATGTCAGAGGGTGCAGCTGGCGTGCTTTTTGGAGGATATCTTCTTTGGTACGGTAGTCTTGAACGCAGACCAAAATGTCCAAAGGCGATGGGGGGGCCCAGCCTGTGCATTCGGTCCAGGCGTAGTTCCGTCTCGAGAGGTCTACCCCGGATGTGGTTGAATAGCTCCCTTGTGTACCTGAAAAGGTCCTTTGTGTCGTCGTCCATTTTCACTCCTCGCATCCGGATATTATGGCACCGGGGGCGGTTTTCCAGGTCTTCGAGGTGTGTCTGAAGATCAACCTGCTGATCATGAATCCTGAGAACCTCCTGCTGCAGTGCTGCTAGTTCCGTGTCCCTCCCATCGCTCTTGTCTTCTAGTTCAGCGACTCGTTTGCCGATGCCTTCCATGTCCCTGCGGACCTCCTTGATTTCCGCCGTGAATTCCCGCTTGAGTGTTTGGATATCTTCCCTCAGTGCAACAAACATGGATTCCAGGAATGCCTTAGTGATTGGTTCCGCCCCATCGTCTCGCTCAGATGCGGGGCGGGCAGCACCTGTCGCCATGTCGGTAGCCTGTTGACCAGCCTGTGCTTTAGCGAACAAGTCCTTCAGGGTCTTGTCTCTACGCCCCCGAGAGAAGGACATATCTCGTCACCAACTGAGTTCCAGGGGAACCTTAAGCTGACCGTGCTCCCACCGAGGCACCAAATTCACTACTTCTGGGAACATTAGATTCTGTAATGTCTGGCCTCCTCACTGCACGTGGCGCTTGCGGGTGTCAGGGCACAAAGGTAATTGGGTGAGGGTGGTGCTGTAACTGTGTGATCACCAGCGGGAAGCTCAGCACCTCCCCCCGCAAGACACCCCCAGGTGGCCCAACTTCCCAGCCCCCCGCGCTGTCATGCACCCCGGTCCGCGGATGGCTCACTGCTCGTAGAGGTTGGTTCCCTCGCTGCTCCTCCCCACCACAAGGCTGTGCTTAATAAGTGGCACTTGCCCGAAACCGTCTGTGGTTGCTGCTATTCCGTGTGGTGGTCTGTGGGGCCGGTTCTCCCTCTGTTAGGGCCTAGCATTTGTAGTTTCCGGTGCGGAAGGGCTCCACCAGACGCCCAGGACCCCCCGTCCGCTTCGGGCCCGTCCACGTCTCTCTGGCCTGTTTCTCAGTGGCCAGTGGATAATGCTCTCTTCGTGTCCGCCGGGGTCCCTGACTCCAATCTCCATGGTGGGCTCGCTGAGCTGGGCTGCACTGCGCTCTCACTCAGGGATTCTCCCGGCGGGGATGCCTGGACCATGCCGCAGGGCTCCCGACTGGCCGCAGCCTCACCTCATGCTCTCTGTTATGGCGGTTGTGACCGGTTTGGCGGCACTAGCGTCAGGAGTGTTTCTTCTCACACTCGGCACAGTGGGGATTCATTCAGGGTCAGATGTGTCGCAAGTTGGGCCCCGGGCGCCCACTCTGACCGGGGCCTCCCTTGCTCTCCGAGGCCCCGACATCGTCACTCCGGTGATCAGTGATCACCTAGCCTTCCGCCTCTCCGGCGCCCCACCGTGTGTTGCAGGCAATGTCTCTGAGCGCCCCCTTAGCGCCGCCACGGGAGGGCACCAGCACCGCTATCGGGCCCTCGACCGTTCGCGTGTGTAATTAAGCTGTATGGGGACACTCGCAAGATGGCGGCTCGTCTCTACCCCTCCTCTGCAGCGGGACCTCCACCGGCGCTCTTCTCAGGCTCGACCACCTGCTGCTACTTCTCTAATGGCGCGGAACCACCAGCGCCGTCCGCCGCTCCTGTCGGGTCTCTCGGGCTTGTCTCACCGCCGTCTGGTTAGTGCTAGCACCGCCAGGGATCACAGGGCCTCACCTCGTGGCCCCGCGGGAAGGACACGCTCTTAGCCGCTCACTCTGCACCTCCAGAATTATGCTCTCCGGAGCCTCTTCACGCCATCGGAGCCGCGCCTCTCAAGTCTCGCGACCAAGACTGCTCCGGTGCTTGGGTCAGTGATCGCTTAAACTGCCAAATTCCTGAGCTTTAGCTGGCCGTCGGCGGGAGCGTCTGAGCAACACGTCTGCTCACGCCGCCATCTTGGCCACGCCCCTTTGCTAACATCTTACAAACAAGCTACTCATTTACCCACTACCTATTAGATTTCATTACACATAATAGCTACACTTAAGGAGCACACCTTAAATTAGAACCTTTATTAAGTGAATACATTCTGAATTAATAAGTCTTGCTGTTCATAACAATCATGACAATAAAAGTCCACACACCACCACACAACAAATTTGCAAATAATATATTAAAGGATTATTTTGCAGACAGTAAAAGTTAAAAGTTACCGAAACTAAAAGAAGGTAAAACCCCAAACAGCCATTAAATGTCATACACAGTCTGAAATCTTTAATTTGGTAGCTATAGTTCAACAGGACTTTTTGATTGCTATATCCGCAAATTTAACGAAGCTGCCTCATAACGGCAAGTTCTCACCACTTAAGGTAAAGACTGTACCTGCATGCAAAGATTTCAACTTGAATACTAAGTACATTGGTTTTAATAATTTCTTAATTTCGACCAGCAAATTAGGGACAGCTAAAGATTAATTCTATGTCAGGAACGGAGGCGAGGTTTATGCTTTACTTTCTCCACGTTATTAACAAGCAGCCATTTTAAAGAACTGGTAAAAACTAACATTCCCATGAACCTTAGGGAATGGAATAAAGTTTTGGGCAATAGAGTAAGTAGTCCATGTACAGAGTGTCCACGGGAATCCACCAATCACAGGGCCTCCAACACCGCATAGTCCTCCGTCAGCCTCTACTCCTCTTTCTTCGCTGCTTGCAGCCAGATAAGTGCCTTCCCTTTTTTCTCTCAGAGAATGTTTTTCATTTTAATTGGTTTATTGTGCTATTGTCTCAAAGTAGCTGGATTGTTAATGTTGCTTTCATGACTGCATTAATTCCTTGTTGTATTGCCTTCATTGTTGTGTTACTTGTGCGGGATATTCGCTACTGCCGTTTTTTCCCGCTGCGCACTGTTTTCCTCAGGCGTTCGCATGAAAGCGCTAGCAGTTCTTCCATTTCACCGCTGCGCGTTCGTCTGAAGGTTCTTCACTGTTGGCTTGGTTCCTGACAGGATTTTGATTTACAAGCACGCCTGCTATTCGGGCCGGTTTGTTTACGGCCGTAGGAGCTTCAATTCCCTAACGGCCGCTACTGGTGCAGGCTCACGGTCCGCTCCTCCGGCCGCTAGGGGGAGCCTGTGTGCCCTCATTCCTCCGCGGCGTGCGTTCTAACGGCATTTCGCGCATTCCGCGCATTCCGCAGGCGACGAGCAGCTCCGCGGTGGAGCCTTGATCTGCCTCTTGTGCCCACTTGGGTCTGTACTCTGCCATTAGGCAGGAATTTTTCATTTGTGCACGCCCCTTTTAACGCCCGTATTCCTCTGTGGTCTACCATTAGGCAGCTGTTATTGCAAAAAAGGGGTCAGTAATAAGCTGTTTTATTCTACGCTCCTGGGGAGTCTGTTATGTTGGATTTTAGGATTCCAGGGGCCCGTTTCTGTTAGGCAGACTGCCCATTATTATTTTCCTTGCACCTGAGCTGTTGGGTCCTGGGCTGTTGCCCTATTTAAAGGCAGGCTCTGCTTGCCCAAAGTGAAGGCTGACACCCAGTCCCCCATAATTGACCTACAGGTCTCCCGAATTGCCCACTTGCCTTTTGAAGGGTTTTTTCTGCCTGGTCTCATGGATTCCTATCAGGAGACTTACCAGGATGACCAGTGGGAGGAGGAGCCCCTTAATGCCCTACCTTGGGATGATTCCTTCTACGACGCAGTGGATGATTGCATCCACATTGCGGTCACGGAGGCAATGACGCTGTTAGAGGATCGCCTGAGACGTAAAATTGATAAGGCTTATGAGCTATTGGCCAAAGCTGCGCAATTTGTGCCAAACTCTACACCAGGGAATGCCGTGACTGATGCTCAGCCCCCACCTTCTAAATGGCCTGAGACTCGGGCGTCGACGCTGATGCGTTCAATCGCCTTAAGCAGGCATTCCTGGCCAGTTCTCAGCCTCCCACAGCCTCTGCTGCAGCAACACCTGCTACCCAGGGGGCGGATGATCCAGGCAGAGCGGATAATCAAGGGGACGCAGACGATGATGCCGGCCCCTCTCGCCCCTGGCGCCCTACTCGCCCAACCCCGGACTCTGGTGACCAAGGCCTATGTGCTGACATCCTACACCCTCGGTCATCGGACTGGGCCCCTTCAGAGAAGGTAGCCCAATATGTGGCCAGCCGTATTCGGTGACCTTTGGAGCCGGGAGCTTGTAACTGCCTCCGGACGGAGTGCCCTCGCCCATCACTGGAGGGGAAGGTGGCAGCCACCCCAGATATAGACCCCCGCATGGCCACCTTCTTACAGAAGTTTGTGAAGGATCCTAAAAAGGGTTGAGATCGGTCTTGGCTGGCTTGCCAAGAAAAGCTGTTGGATGCATTGGGCCCTATCACTAAAATTTTAGTCATGGCCGAGGAGGCACAATCCTCAGGTTCCCTTATTTACCCTGATCACCTCTCCTCTTGGGCGCAGAGGTTGGTGGTTTTCCTCGGAAACGCCAACTGCGCCCTGTCTACCGAGCGGCAGAGGTCCCTCCTCATTAAGGTAGACCCCAAACTTGGGGATCTCGCAGAGTCAGAAGCATGCCTAGTTGCCCAGGGCGGCCTGTTTGGGGAACCTTTCATCAAGGAGCTGGAGCGGTTTGTCAACACTTTTACGTCGTTAGACAAAGCCCAGTCTTCGATTAAGAGTGTTTCACCCACGGGTTTTCCGCGGGGCCGGATGAGGTAGGGGCCGCTCGTCCGGCCGCCCTTATAACAACAGGGGACAAGGCTCCAACCAAGGCCATTACCAAGACCAGGCAAGATTTGGGAACTTCTACCAAACAAGAGGTCGGTGCGGCAAAGGTAGAGGCGGTGGAGCCTCCAACTCTTCCGGTGAGTGTTCTCCCTTCTTCCCGTGTAAGTGTGGGGGGCCGTCTGGCGTGTTTTTTCCAGGCTTGGACTTCCATCACGGGGGATGCCTGGGTGTTGCAGACGGTACAGGGGTTCCACATCGAGTTCCAAGGGGATCCGTTGCAGCCAGTCCAACCAAGGCCCCTCTGTATTTCGTCAGCAGACGCCGCGTTGGTAGATCTCGAGGTGAGCTCCCTCTTAGAAAAGGGGCTAACGCGGAAACTTCCCCTCATCCCAGATGGTTTATCAGCAACATCTTCCTGGTGGACAAACCAGATGGGAGCCAACGGCCCGTAATCAATCCTTCGGAGTTCAACGAGTGGCTTGTACATCGCCACTTCAAGATGTAAGGGATCCATCTTCTCAGTGATATTCTTCGTCCCAACAACTGGATGGCATGTCTCGACCTCATTTTCCTGCCTCACAGGCGTTTCCTTCAGTTTTTTTGGAAGGACAAGACCTTCGAGTTCACCACTCTCCTGTTCGGGTATGTAGTCGGCCCCTTGGTGCTTCAAGATGGTCCTCCGGCCGGTCATGGAACACCTTCGGGCGTCGGGAGTTCGCCTCATCGTCTACTTCGACGATATCCTTCTAATGGCACAATGCCCCAGAACTTTGGCGGCTCAGCTCCAATCAACGGTGAACCTTTTGCAAGGTTTGGGCTTCGTGATCAACAAAACCAAGTCCACCTTGGTGCCTGCACAGAAGGTCATCTTTTTCGGTTTCCTGATCGACTCAATAGCATCCTCCCTCAGCCTTCCCTCCCGCAAGCTGACGAAAATTTGTCACGAGATTTGGAGGACTCTGACTCAGTCACAAACCTCCCTCAGGCAATTGGCTTGCATTGTCGGCCTGCTCTCAGCATCAATCCAAGCCATCTTCCCGGGCCCCTTGCACTACCGGGCCCTCCAGCGCCTCAAGGCAATGCATCTTCGCCGTGGCCTTTCTTACTCGCAAAAAGTTCTGCTGTCCGAGGATGCCAGGGAAGAGCTTTGATGGTGGCTTCCCAACATGGAGGCTTGGAACGGGAGAGCGATCTTTGGATCCACGCCGGACATCGTTATTGAATCCAACGCCAGCAGATACGGCTGGGGTGCGAGGTGTGGAGAATTCACCACTGGCGGTGTGTGGTCTCCTTGAGAACAACAATGTCATATCAACTGTCTGGAGCTCTTAGCGGGCTCTTTCGCGATCCAATGCTGGACCAGGGACTCGATACGATTCTGTGTCCTCCTCAAAATGGACAACGTATCAGCGGTCCGCTACATAAACCATCTTGGCGGCACGAAATCGAAGGCCCTCTCGGACCTAGTGGCGCACCTTTGGCAATACTGCCTGGACCATCAGGTCTCTTGTCACAGCAGAGTACCTTCCCGGACAGGACAATCACGTGGCAGAATTCCACACTCGCCATCTTCACGATGTGAGTCTTTGGAAGCTGCACCCAGGGGTGTTCTCCGATCTCCAGAACGTCTGGGGCCCCTTCTCAGTGGAACTGTTTGCCTCCCGCCTGGATCACCAGCTTCCCCGCTTCTTCAGCTGGAGACTGGATCCCTTGGCAGAGAAGACGGATGCGTTTCTGCAGGATTGGCGGAACGAAACAGGCTACGCCTTTTCCCCGTTCGCCATGATAACAAGAGTCTCAGCCCAAGTTCGCCGACAAGGGGCGACCTTGATGCTGGTCACCCCAATTTGGAGGTCGCAAATATGGTTTCCAGTTCTGCTGGAACTTTCTTGGGATTCTCCAATCCCACTCTCCTGCTTTCCAGCCCTCCGGCTCAATCCGGTCAAGGATCCTCACCCGCTCATTCTGCAGGGCTCCCTGGCCCTGATGGCATGGAGGATTACCGGGGACGTTGGGTGGACCCGGGCCTTTCGGGAGCAGCTGAGAAATTCATGTCCAAGGCCTGGGCCATCAGTACAACTAAGCGGTATCCGTCCACTTACAGAAGGTGGGACCGTTGGTGATTGCGACGCGGTTTCAATCCCGTGGCAACAGATGTGACTGCCATTCTAAATTTTTTTGGTTGCCTGGCGGAAGAAGGTTTAGCCTATCGCACTGTCAATACCTTCCGTTCGGTGATCTCGGCAGGACATACCATGGTGGACGGCCGGTGGACAGTAGGTGCGCATCCTCTGATTTGTAGGTTATTACGAGGCATTCGCCTTTCCTTACCACTGGAACCGAGGTACTCTGTCCTTTGGGATGTTAATCAAGTCCTGAACTTGTTCCTGTCCTGGCAGCCGAATAGATTCCTTTCACGCAAGGAGCTTTCGGCGAAGTTAGCCATGCTCCTGTGCCTGGTCTCCTGCAGGCGGGCACTGGACATGTCTGGGAGAATTTTTTTCCCTTTGGGTGTTACGTTCACAATCCATAGGCGGACTAAAACGGGCACAAAAACTATTTCCTACCCTGCCTTCCCAGATTCTCAATCAATCAATCAATCAAACACATTTATAGAGCGCGCTACTCACCCACAAGGGTCTCAAGGCGCTGGGGGGGGGGGGGTGCTGCTACTGCTCGAAAAGCCAGGTCTTGAGTTGCTTCCTGAAGGAGAGATGGTCCTGGATCAGTCGGAGGTGAGTGGGGAGGGAGTTCCACGTCTTGGCAGCCAGGTAGGAGAAGGATCTTCCTCTGGTGGTGGTTCTGCGAGGGCGAGGCTGGTGGATCGGAGCTATCGGGTGGGTGTGTAGAACGTGAGGCGGCTGTTGAGGTATATGGGGCCCATGTCGTGGAGCGCCTTGTGAGCGTGGGTGAGGAGCCTGAACGGAGGTGAGTGGGGAGGGAGTTCCACGTCTTGGCAGCCAGGTAGGAGAAGGATCTTCCTCTGGTGGTGGTTCTGCGAGGGCGAGGCTGGTGGATCGGAGCTATCGGGTGGGTGTGTAGAACGTGAAGCGGCTGTTGAGGTATATGGGGCCCATGTCGTGGAGCGCCTTGTGAGCGTGGGTGAGGAGCCTGAACGTGATCCTTTTGCTGACGGGGAGCCAGTGCAGGTCTCTCAGGTGGGCAGAGATGTGGCTGTGTCGGGGGATGTCCAGGATGAGTCGTGAAGAAGCGTTCTGTATGCGCTGGAGTCTTTTCTGTAGTTTGGCTGTGGTTCCAGAGTAGAGGGCGTTCCCGTAGTCCAGTCGGCTGGTGACGATGGCCTGGGTGACCGTCTTTCTGGTTTCGGTGGGGATCCACCGGAAGATCTTTCGGAGCATGCGCAGGGTGTTGAAACATGATGACGAGACGGCGTTGACTTGCTTGGTCATCGTGAGGGAGGAGTCCAGGATGAAACCCAGGTTGCGTGCGTGGTCCGTGGGCTTGGGGGCGGTGCCCAGAGCAGGGGGCTACCAGGAGTCGTCCCAGGCGGAGGGGGATGGTGCGAAGATGAGGACTTCCGTCTTGTCTGAGTTCAGTTTCAGACGGCTGAGCTTCATCCATTCCGCGACGTCTTTCATTCTGTCCTGGTGGCTGGCCCTGGCGGTGGTGGGGTCGTTGGTGAGGGAGAGGATCAGCTGGGTGTCGTCAGCGTAGGAAATGATGTTTAGGTTGTGTTGGCGTGCAATGGCTGTGAGGGGGCTCATGTAGACGTTGAAGAGGGTAGGGCTGAGCGAGGAGACTTGGGGTATGCCACAGATGATCTTGGTGGCCGCTGAGCGGAAGGGAGGTAGGCGGACTCTCTGAGTTGGAGAGGAAGGAGGTGATCCATTCCAGGGCCATTCCTTGGATCCTGGCGTGATGGAGGCGGTTTGTTAGGGTGCGGTGGCAGGCTGTGCCGAATGCGGCCGATAGGTCGAGGAGAATGAGGGCAGCAGTTTCCCCGTTGTCAAGCAGGGACCTGATGTCGTCGGTGGCTGCGATGAGGGCGGTCTCGGTGCTGTGGTTTGCTCGGAATCCGGACTGTGATGGGTCGAGGGAGCCGTTTGTCTCGAGGAAGGCGGTAAGCTGCTTGTTGACGGTCTTCTCGATGACTTTAGCGGGGAAAGGGAGGAGCGAGATGGGGCGGAAGTTCTTGAGGTCCGTGGGGTCTGTGGTGGGTTTCTTTAGGAGGGCGCTGATCTCCGCATGCTTCCAGCTCTCCGGAAAGGTGGCAGATGCGAAGGAGTTGTTAATGATGTTCCGGAGTTGAGGTGCGATGATGGAGTCGGCTTTGTTAAAGATGTGGTGTGGACAGGGGTTGGTGTTCATCACGTGGGTGGTGTCTTCAGTGCTGACGGGGGTCCAGGCATGGAGGGTGGTGGTGGGGGGCGTTGGTTCGGTGGTTGGGTGCGTGGTCTGGGCGCCGAAGCTGTTGTGTATGTCGGCGATCTTGCGGTGGAAGAACAAGGCGAGTGCGTCTCAGAGGTCTTGCGAGGGCGTGATGTAGTTGTTGCTGGCGCTGGGGTTGGAGAGCTCTTTAACGATGCTGAAGAGTTCCTTGCTGTTGTGGGTGTTGTTGTCTAGTCGTTCTCTGAATGCTGTCCTTTTGGTGGTGCGGATCAGCTGGTGGTGTTTGCGGATGGCGTTCTTGAGGACTGTCATGTTTTCTGTTGACTGGTCGTGGCGCCAGGCTTTCTCGAGGGTACGGCAGGATTTCTTGGAGTCTTTGAGGTCGTTGGTGAACCACGAGGTTTTCTTGCTGCCGGGTCCGCTGGGAGGATTCTTCAGTGGTGCAAGGGCATCGGCGCGGTTGGTGAGCCACTGTGTGAGGTTACGGGCTGCTTCGTTGGAGTCCGTAGTGTTGGCGGGAGGATTTTGGCTCAGGGAAGTGGTGAGCTGGTCGGTGGTGATCTTGCTTCAGCATCTTCGGGGAGCCTGTTGCGGGTGGTGGTGGGTCGTGGTTTTCCTGAAGTTGAAGTGGACGCAGCTGTGATCTGTCCAGTGTGGTCTGGTGGAGTGGCTGAAGGAGATGTGGTTGCTGGAGGAGAAGACGGGGTCAAGCATGTGGCCGGTGTAGTGGGTGGGGGTGTTCACTAGTTGCTTGAGTCCGAGGTTGGCGAGGTTGTCTAGCAGGGTGGTGGTGTTGTTGTCATTGTTGTTTTCCAGGTGGAAGTTGAGGTCCCCTCGGAGGATGTAATCTGAGGAGGTGAGGGCAAGCGGGCTGATGAAGTCTGCGATGGCTTCGCTGAATTGTGTGCGTGATCCCGGGGGTCTGTAGATGAGAGAACCTCTGAGGGTGGTTTTGGGGTCGGTGTGTATCTGGAAGTGAAGGTGCTCGGCGGCGGTGATGGTGTCGTCGGCGTTGGTCGTGATGCAGATGGTGTTTCTGTAGACAATGGCGATGCCTCCTCCGGTTTGGTTGACGCGGTCCCTCCGGGTGATCTTTGTAGACATCCGGGATGGCTATGGCGATGTCAGGGGCTGAGGAGGCGTTCATCCAGGTTTCTGTGAGGAAGGCGACGTCCGGCGCTGTTGTGTCGAGGAGGTTCCAGAGTTCGACTGCATGCTTGTGGACGGAGCGGGTGTTGAGCAGGATACACTTGAGGTGGTTGTTGTTGGTGCCTGGTCTGGCGGGTGTGGTGCAGGTCCGGAGGCAGGTGAATTTGCAGGCTTGGCAGGTGAAGGGTCCGTAGGTGCGTTTCGGGGTGGCTCGGTGGCAGGCGGGGGTCCGGCCGGTGTTGAGTGCGTGGAGGGCGGCGGCGTCGTAACTCAGTCGGGTGGGCTGGCATCGTCGAGGGCCAGGCTGGCAGACTGGCTTGCCTTTGGCGCGCCAGCTGCGCGGCCGCTGTGCGGCCTCCATATGAGGGGGAGAGGGAGGGAGGAGCAGCTGGGAGGCGGGAGCAGGGCGACCAATGGGAAGCGAGGGGGCGGGGCCGCGTGGGACGCGAGCGGCGGTAAAAAGTGGCACAGAAGGCAAGAGGGGGCAGGGGGGGAGAGATAGGCACAGCGGGCACAAAAATGAAAACAAGGGGCAAGTGGAACAGTAGGCAAAAACGAAAACACAGTCAACAGTAGGCAAAAAAACGAAAACACAGTCAACAGGGAAGAAGATGACACGCAGTCAAACAGACCAGTCTGCAGGGAGGCAGCAGACAACACGGAGCAGCAGCAGCGGCACACAGGGGGTCTGCGCGGTGGCAGAGGGAGCGGCCTGCCTGGTCACAGGGTCAAGGGTCTCTCCTCTCACCACCGCGCGGCCTCCATATGAGGGGGAGAGGGAGGGAGGAGCAGCTGGGAGGCGGGAGCGGGGCGGCCAATGGGAAGCGAGGGGGACGGGGCCGCATGGGACGCGAGCGGCGGGAAAAAGTGGCACAGAAGGCAAGAGGGGGCGGGGGGGAGAGACAGGCACAGCGGGCACAAAAATGAAAACAAGGGGCAAGTGGAACAGTAGGCAAAAACGAAAACACAGTCAACAGTAGGCAAAAAAACGAAAACACCGTCAACAGGGAAGAAGATGACACGCAGTCAAACAGACCCAGTCTGCAGGGAGGCAGCAGACAACACGGAGCAGCAGCAGCGGCACACAGGGGGTCTGCGCGGTGGCAGAGGGAGTGACCTGCCTGGTCACAGGGTCAAGGGCCGCTCCCTAAGCTCTGCGTGGTATCTTGCCTTAAGGCGTATGAGGAAATGTCAGAGGAATTCCGCCCTCCGGGTGAGCGGCAGCTGCTTATCGCCCTTAAGAAGCCTCACAAAGCTGTTTCCTCCCCAACAATAGCCCGCTGGGTCTGTTGGGTGATGCAAGAAGCAGGCATCGATCTCCAGGTTTTTGGCGCCCATTCGGCTAGAGGTGCAATGGCCTCTAAAGCATTTGCCCCGGGAGGTCGTCTGGAAAACATTCTGAATGCTGCAAATTGGTCTTCAGACTCTACTTTCAAGCGGTTTTACTTCAAACCGGTGATTGATATGGCTCACTTGGTGGTGAGTAAGCTTTAAACGAGCATAATCCTCGCCTCTGGTCCTGACATAGAATGGAAAATTTCCTAGCTATCGTAACTGAAAGTTTCAATTCTATTGAAGACTCGGAGGCGAGGATTATCCCACCCAGGGTACACCTGTGTGTAACTGCCCACCCTCGTATCAGGGTAAGTAAAGTGTTTCATACTTGGTTTTATACCAGTTGTAGTTTGTGCTCAAATTTACCTTTGTCATTCCCCCTACAGGGCTAAACCTTAGCCACGGTGGTTGCCTAATTATTTTTCTTACTTCCCGCAGGGGACTCCAACAAACAGGATTCTTGAGGCGTTCAGGCTGGCTGTTCAAGAGCATTGAAAGAGGGGGAGTAGAGGCTGACAGAGGACTATGAGGTGTTGGAGGACCTGTGATTGGTGGATTCCAGCAGACACTCTGTACATGGACTACTTACTCTATTGTTCAAAACTTTATTCCATTCCCTATGGTTCATGGGAACGTTAGTTTTTACCAGTTCTTTAAAATGGCTGCCTGTTAATAAAGTGGAGAAAGTAAAGCATAATCCTCGCCTCCGAGTCCTTAATGGAATTGAAACTTTCCGTTACGATAGCTAGGAAATTTTTCATTATTAGCCTTTTTCTACACCTGGTATAGATGGCATCAAATGTCAGTGTTGTGATCTGCCCAAGCTATTCCATTTTCAACTATTTTGGTGAAAGTGGAGAAATATAAATATGTATGTTTTAAGACTTCCCTGACCATATCTGGTTTATCTGCCATCCCCTGACCTACGAAGTACATTCCTTCACTTTCACCAAAATAGTTAAAAATATGGAATAGCTTGGCTGTAATACTGGCATGTTAAAAAAAAAACTGACCTGGCCAAACATGAAAGCTATCCTGTGCCACCTCGAACAAAATACATTTTCCCCTGGGGAACAAGTCCCCCGCGCTCGGTAGCCACCCTCCGTCCAGTCCGAGACGTCCAGAAACTCCATCAGTGCTTGAAAAGCTGATAAATCCCAAAAAACGAACTCCTTCGCGAAGGGGGGCCTTCACAAGACCACTAGAATAGTTTGTTTCCACAGTGAGATAATGTGCCTGATAAGGTATGGGACCAGAGCTACATCCCGGCCTCCAGCCATCAGGAGTTGGGAAAGGGGCAAGTCGCTTGACGTGTGCCTTGATAGAGCTTTTTTCCATGTGTCGTCAACAAGCCAGTGCGTGGAATGGTGGATTTGGGAATCCATATAATATTGTTCAAGGTTGGGTACTGTTAACCCCCATAAGGGAAAGAGAGAGGGAGTTCCAAAACTGCACAGCTGACTGAAGTCCCTCTGTGATCCTCCCAATATTATATTGCAAGCCCTTCTGCCGCGTATGGGCCACCATCATTCCTAGGTATCGGAAGTTGTCAGTCTCCCATCGGAGGGGCATGTGCGGCAGGGTAGCCAGGTCATGAGCTACCAAGGATCCCAAGGGAAATACCAATGATTTCCTGTGATTAAGTTTAAAACTACAGTTTTCCAAAAGCAGTCAGATGAGTCAACCAAATGGGAAGTGATCGCCGAGGAGTCGAAAGATAAAAAAAAAAAAAGGTGAAAGTGTGTTGTCAGTGTACAAGGGCACCAGGTGAGTAACATACCCCACCTTAATCCCTTGCTCAGACATGCGGGTCTTTAGAAAAGCTGCCTAGGGGCACATGTTCCTAATTGTCCAATCTTCAACCAGATAACATCCTTTAATGTTTCTTGTTCAGCTGATTAAAGTTTTAAAGAAAAAATAATTGAAACATCGGTTCGACAAACCAACCTGAACTCTAACCTAAGCTGCGCTTGTATACTGGACTGTGAAAGCTGGACAACAGTATGAGCTAGTTTGAGCGTAATTTGTGAGGGTAGTCTTTGACCCAACAACACGCCCCGCTCCAGCCAGGCTGAAATTAGTGAATAAGCTTGGTCTTAGGGGCGGTAATGAATTATGGAGTTGGTTCAGGGTTATTTTTTAAGTTGACTGTTGCAGATTAAGATCATCATGTTGATTAACCCATATATCTAGCTACGAGTATGTTGCTACTGTTTTGCTGACTAATTCTATAGTTTACCAGTTCGTACAGGTCAGAATTCCAGAACACAGCTAACATGTATTCAGACATGATAGTGTCATCGCATACTGAATAATAACAACTCCACTACCAAGATTCGACAGAAAGCCATGACCCTGTGAGATGTACAGAGGTAATAAAAGGGGTGCGAGAACGCACCCCTCCTTCAAAACCTTAGTTGTATGATTTTATTGGGCAGGCATACATGAGTTCCCCCCAGTGTGAGTTTGGCCCAGATTACCCTAAACGATTGGATTGCACTCATCAATATAATTAGGGGGTGGTTCATAAAGACACAGTCCAAGCATACTTTGACTTATTTATTCCGTAAATAAAAACACCACACACAACCATGCTAATGCACATAACATGAGCTTTTTCTCCAGGCAGCTGAACTAGATTCCAGCTCCCCTTTAAAACATTACAGGTTCTGGGACCTTGAACTGCAGTCTTGTGTTGGCACGTTTAAAGGTACATAACTTAAGAACACAACACATGTTTCCCGATTAATAAAACAAAAACAATTACAACTAAGATTGTAACTCAAAATAACAAAAAACACAAAACATTGAATAGAAATATTATAATCCTATATAATATCAAGAGGATACTAACTATTACGAGAAAATAGAATTTATAAATATTTATAACAATAATCACTGATAATCACCCAGCAGTGAAAATCACGTTAAATAACAAACTCTATCATATATCCTCAGCCATTTCCCTTTCCTCCCACACACAGTTTCACAACCACTTAGATCACCTTCTTAATGATTTATCCCTTTAGAGATCATTTGGTACATTTCTGGATTAGCTTTCATCCTGTTGAACATTACGCATTTATCCACCAACAGATCTGGTATATTTCCAGCAACAATCATTTTGCTGAGCATCACCCATCACTTGACAATGAGAATGCTCACTACTCTCCACACCACCTTCATGTGCATACTCCATTAATCGTCACACAGATTATTCATCCGTAATGTTTTAGCTATCATAAAGGAAGGTTTCAGTTCGATATATGGACACAGAGGCGAGGATTAGGCTTTCCTTTCTTCCTTTAATTTCTCCAGCAGCCTTTACATCAATGATCTCATTAAACACAAATTACATTTCCCATGAATCCTTGGGGGAAAAAACAAAAACGGGCTGTCCAATCCATATAACAAGTGACGTAGGCACTTTAACCCCTTCTTTCTTCCTGCGAACACAGCATGCTCTTTCGAAATTTAGCCCTGTTGGTGGACTCTGCTCCTAAGGGTAAACAAAATTGATTGCCATTTGTTATCCTATATTTTCTCTGGTTCCCAACAGCAAAGAGAATATGCAAGGTTCAACATAAGGCCAGTTATCACTGACACATGAAATATCCATTATATTCAACATATCAAGCTTCATTATACTGTACTCGCGAAACTCCCCGGGCGGGTCACCCAAATCATAAGAGACCATGGGAGGGCTAATCCTTGCCTCTGTGTCCTTAATAGAATTTAAACTTTCCTTTACGATAACTAGGCAATTTTACATTCTATGTCAGGGCCCGGAGGCGATTATTAGGCTAGCGTAAAGCTTTTCTACCACTAGGGTTGCCAGAGTGGAGACTGGTTTGAAGTAAAACGGTTTAAAAGTAGAATTGGACGACCAATCTGCAACATTGAGAATATCCTATAATCTAGCTCCCAAAGAAAAAGCTTTGGATGACATAGCCCCCCTGACTGGGTGGGCCTCAAACTTGCAAACATCAATACCTGCCTCTTGCATTATTAATCTGACCCACCTGGCAATCGTAGGGAAAGAACCGTTTTATGAGATTTAGTTAGTGTGATCAACAATTTTTGTCCCCCAAGTCCTCTGTCACAGCCTCACAGGCATTAATTACTCGAACCACACATGCTTAGGTGCTTCCGGGAAAGCAAGGTAAGACACCAATTTCGAATTACACTTTGTACAACAAGCAATATGAAAAGTCACCCCTTCGGACATAAATGCTCTACCTGTTAAGTCTAATGCCTGGACATCCGAGACTCTCTTTCACAAAATCAAGCTCAATAACATGGCCAGTTTCTCAGGCAATTGCTTCCTGGACAGATATTTGTTAGAGGGACACGATCTGAGGAGATTCAACGCCTTATTCACATCCCACAAGGTGGAGCACCTGGGTTCTGGAAGAAGTGACAACCTGATACCTGACAAGAGTTTGCACACCAAAGGGTGTTCCCCTACTGGGTGACCCTCCACTGGTAAATGGCCTGTCGAGATTGCTGATCTGAAAGTGTTTATCGACCTGTAGGCCAAACCTTTGGAAGCCAACTGCGCTAGGAAATTCAGAACGTAGACAACGTCTGCCCCAGGGGCTCTACCTGGCGTGGAAGATACCAACTAAGCCATCTGTACTACGTGGAGCGGTATCTTTTGTTTGTGCTATCCCCCCAAGCTCTGGCAAGTAAAGAGGCAGCTTCTTGTGAAATGCCCGGGGCTTTCCATCGTTCCCGGTAATCCTCCAGGCCATGATACAGAGGGAGCTTGCCACTACAAGGGGGGAAGGTTGTCTTGAGGATCCCAGAGGAGATCCGTAAAAAAGGATTGAGTGATTTGAAAACCCCAAGAAAGTTCAATCATCGGTGGAAACCAAGCTTGCGACCTCCAGAATGGGGTGATGACCACCAGATCCGCTCGATGTCTTTGGACTTGCATCAAGACCCTCCTTATCATCACAAAAGGAGGGAACGTGTATGCTACCTCCCTGCTCCAATCTTGGAGAAGTGCATCCGTGGCTACTGCATCTGGGTCTGGCCTCTAACTGCAATACCGGGACAGCTGAAAGTCCAGACGAGATGCAAAGATATCTATGGAGAATGGGCCCCATTTGCTATGAAATTGCTGAAATACCTGAGTATGAAGTTGCCAAACACTGACGTCCTGCCAGTGTTGGTTGTGCCATTCTGCCACTTGATTAGATTGACCATGGTGTTCGGCTGACACCTAGATGTGATTGTCTAGACAATACTCCCAAAGGTTGCGAGCAGAGATCTGATAGGGTCTTTGACTTCCTGCCCCCCAGATGATTGACGTAAAGGACTGTGGCCACATTGTCCATCTGTAAGCGGACTGAGCACTGGATTTTCTCTTTGGTCCAACATTTGAGGATGAAGGAGCCCGCCATCAACTCCAGACAATTGATGTGCAGGGATTGTTTTATACCGAAGCATTTTCCTCCTGTGGTAAATTCCCTGCAGCGAGCTCCCCAACCCAACCCGCTGGCATCCTACTCTATCACCAGATCAGGTTGTGAGCTGAAGATCGTCTGACCGTTCCAGGCTTCCTTGTGTGATATCCACCACTGCATTTCCTCCCGGGCTTCCAGAGAAAGCAGAACAAACTGGGAGTACGTAAGGCCTTGCTGGAGGCGGGAGATCTTCAGATGTTGTAGCGCCTGATAATGGAGATGTCCTGGGATAATGGCCCGAATGGAGGAAGATAAGAGACCCCTATACGTGCCAATTGTCGAAGGGATACCTGTGACTTGGATAGTATCTTTCTTAATTTGTGTCGTATTTTGTTCAGCTTGCGAGAGTGGGTGACTGAGGGTGGCCCTGACCGAATCGATGAGAAACCCCCGGAACTGTAGGGATTGTGTGGGACAGATCGCGGATTTCTCCATGTTGATCACAAAGCCCAGAGACTGTAGGACTTCTATGGTCATCTGTAAATGTGCCTATAGTCGCACCGGGCACTGATCCATGATCAGGATATCGCCGAGGTATCTATTAGACGAACCACTGTTCTCGCAAATGCTCTACTGCCAGTCTCATGAGCTTGGTGAAACACCAAGAGGCGGATGATAGTCCGAAAGGAAGGGAGGTAAGTTCAAATACCCAAGATTTCCATTGGAATTGGAGGAAATGTCTGTGGGGTGGGAAGATGGCCACCGTCTGGTAAGCGTCCTTCAAGTCCAAAAGGACCATCCAATCAGACATCTGAAGAAGGTCCCTGAGAAGGTAGATACCCTCCATCTTGTAGTGGCGATAAACAAGCCACTTGCTGAACTCCTTTAATTGATCACTTGAAGTTGACCGCCATCCCTCTTCTCCACGGGAAAGAGATTGCTGAGAAAGCCCCTGGGGTGTAGGGAGGTTCTGACAATAGCCCTCTTCTCTAAGAGCTGCGTTATCTCCAAATCTACCATGGCCATATGTTCTTGGGAGAAGGCTAGGTGTTTGGGTCTGTGTGGCTGGAGGGGCATACCATAAAACTCTATTTGAAACCCCCTTACCATCTGGAGAACCCATGCATCTGTGGAAAGAGCCTCCCAGTTGTGCAAAAAAGTGTACCAAACGGCCCCCGAGTTTTAACACCTCTGAAACTTGCACTCTCAACTTGGGACTTGTTGTAGCCTCGGTTGCCCCTGGAACCACCTCTGCGACAGGGATAGGATCTTGTCGAGTAGAATTTACTGAGTCTCGATGCATCCTGCCACTGGCCGTGGAGAGAGTCGTTACCCCTGGCGGAGGTGTGATGCGAAACACAGCCAGTCAAGCGCCCCCTACCATGACTGGCTCCAGCAAAACCGCGAGGGGTAATGATGCATTTAATCAAGGTCTGGGCTTTGTCTAATGAATTAAAAGTAAGTAAGTAAATCTTTATTCGGTTATAAAAAAACAATCATAACCATTAAAGTACATAGAGAATGTATCACATGCATTTTAAACAATATAAAAAGTGCCTAAAATTCACAAAGATTGCTTCAACCAAGGTTTGCTCTATGTTTAAGAATACACTTTAAAAGCGTGCTAACACATTTCGTTATCAATGTGGTTTTCAGAAATTGCAGGTATAACATAGCAGGACGACACCTTCTGAAGCCAAGAGTTCTCAGCAGTGGAATTAGCCATAATTTGCGGTGTGTGGAATAGTATTTACAAAACAATACGGTGTGCATTGTTGATTGTTTCTACATCTCGTCGCAAGGGCACACCATTGAACCCTCTTTCCAGTCATGGCATTTGGGAAAGACTACAAGCCTGTGGAAGACATTCAGTCTAAATCGTGTCAACAAAAAGCGCTCAAATTGTGACTCGACATATGTCAAATAAGGTTCCATTTCCAAAGTGGTCATGACTACCAGAGAGTGTTGAGCAGATGTTTTACTTATCTCTTTGCTCAACCGTATTTCTTCCATATGGCTCATAGCCCTTATTTTTAGCTCTTTCTTCGGGATCTCAATGATTAATTCGGGGTTACCATAGTATTTATTCAACCCCATATCTACAAGGAGATTTTTCACATAAAGCAGCCACTCAATTTTCCCCGCGTGTTCCAAGGACATGCAGTCTGCCACTATCTCTTTTGTGAGTGAATTTTTCGTTGACGTCCAAATGCGGCGCCACAGCAAAAGAGGTTGGATTTTGGCCAAATCTTCAATGTGGGGCATGCCAAGTTCTGCGTGACAGGCAAAGATAGACGTTCGTTTAGGTGCCATCAGGAGAAATCTCATGAATGTATTCTCTGCTACTTGGAGGGCGTTAATATTTTTATGACCCCACAACCCCGCCCCATAGAGTGCAGTGGAATGGCACTTAGCTTTGTAAATGCGGAGTAGCTCCACTGGTGGCCTCTTTCCTAGCCTCTGGGAAAATTTTATAAGAGCAATTATTGCTCGCAAGAGTTGGTGTTTGCGGGCTTCAATGGCCGCTTTCCAATTAAGTTTTTCATCCATCATAACCCCGAGATATGGATATTGGGTAGTCGACTCCACTCTCTCTTTATCAAGGGAGATAATCCTTCCCCTTTTCTTTCCCTTTCCTGCCACCATCACATATGTTTTTTTAATATTTATTTTAAGGTCCAAGCTTCCCATAAACTTTGCATATCTATCAAGAGCTTTCTGTAGCTCTCTCGGGGTGCGTGCCAAAATTACGGCGTCGTCTGCATAGAGGAGCGCAGGCACGAGGCAATTTTTCACTCGCGGGAGGTCCTGCCTGTGAGAAGTTGGCCTGATATGTAGTGCTCACTATTCTAGTGATCACTGTGTATCATTCCAAACGACCCTTATTGATGATTGGTTGTAAGTCAACCTTTTAGACCAGCTATCCTAGTAGCGTGGATACGAGCAGTCTTAGGCTAAACTCTAGAGGGCGTGTTAAGCCAGCTGTTTACCATCACATATACCCCTTGAACACCAAGTGAAAGGACACCACACAAGTTGTTATGAAAATAAAAGGATATTTATTTATAACAGGACTACCCTGGCTCTTTATGAGTCAGGGAGCTAAGCACACTACAAACTCTTAGGAAAATACTTCAGTTGCACAATTTACACAAATGCCCGAGGGGCACGAGAAACCACCTACACTAACAGTGAAATGCGAATGGTTAGAGTCTGGAGATACTGATCCCGGAGTGATCCGATCAGTGGGACTAAACGAAAAAGGAACTGGACACTTGTAGAGCGAACCTGCGATGGAGCACCGAGATGCTCGAGTTACCTAGCCCGGAGGCTGCGGCTGCGTGAAGTTCGTCAAGATGTCGGGAGTCCTCGTGTAGTCTCAGGAGCCTGAAAGAAGAAGTTGCTGGCAGGCGACCAGTGACGATGTTCAGAGCGATCCAAGCCTGGATCGGTGGTGAAGGAAACCTGAAAGCAGAGGGGACTCAGTTCTCAACCGCTAGCCAGCGATCGTGTGGGTACCAGGAGGGTACCGGCGGAAGTCACCTCGACCAGGTGAGTGGGTGACGTCGGACTCGGCTGTTCCTCGGACCAGGAGGCGCGGCGGCGACCAGGATGGAGGGCGAGCTGTCCCACGAAGGTGTCTGCTGTCGATGATGCTGGGCCCAGGAAGGGGCAGCGGATCTTGGCAGTGGCCACCCAAGCGGGGGAGTCAAGATGGCGTCGGGAGTGGACCAGGAGGGTCCGGGGTACTCCTCTGTTGAAGGGGAGCAAGAGCCAGTCTGGAGCAACCAGACTAGTGATGAAACAAAACGTGGTGCGTCGTGAAGCGGGCCACAAGCCGGTCGGCAAGTGGTCGGACAACGCGGTGAACAGCAAGGAGCGGAAGGGCCCCCCACGCAGATCTCGTGGATGCTGGGGAGACAGACTTCGATGCTGGAGCTGCTCAGGGTTTAGGGTTTCTCAAACCCTAGGTGCACTCACTCGAGGGTCCCTCGGTGGGCGTGCTAGATAAGCGTCGTGCAGGTCCTGAAGATAGCCGGTCCCGCAGGTCTCGTCACACCTACGACTCTCAGCTGAGCTGATGAGGGAGGTAAAAGGTCAGAGATGGCAGGGAACTCGGGTCTCGTCGCGCTGGGCAGTCTTGATCCGTAGGAGAGACTTACAGCAAACCGCAAGCGCTTAGGTGGTGCCTGCTGGTGCAGGGTGGCTACTCCTTAGCCACAAGGGAGAGTCTTCAGAAATAGTCAAGAGTTCCTTTCGTGGAAAGTGGTTCGTGATTCGGAGGTATCCGATTATCTGATTATCCAATTTGGGAAGGGGACTCGCTCCTACCTTTATTCTAAGAAAAGGGGCTGGCCCGTGACTAGGTTCTACCTATGGGTGGAGCCAGGAGGGGGTGGTTACACCCCTATCCTTTGTCCGGCTTCGCGCCAGCTCAGGGGCCGGTGGGCCCCCGAAACTGGTTTGAGCCGGGCTATGCACAGGGAGCACCGGGGTGCCACTTGCAGTCACCTTCCTTTCAGCCCTGCCCACCTGGGATACACAAACCCTGTCTGGGACGGTGCTAACACCGCCCTCGACAGGAAACCCTTTGTCCAAGCTCCCTTTGCTGGAAGGTCCCCCAGCAGCGGGAGGTCAGACTTGTGTCTGGTGGCAGCATCCATTTTGTGATGCTGAGGCTTGAGTCAACTTTAACCGGGGTTCAAGGTTACTTCCATGTCGTGTCCCTCTAAAAGGGGGGGAATGCCAACCCCGTCACCCGGACTGGCGAGGGGTTCGTATTCCCATTCGTATGACACCTTACTCGACATGTGTAGGTGATGCGAGGCCAAAGTTAGCAAATAACCGCTAGGATTATAAGGCATTAAAAGTAGTTGGCCCGCGTCACCATGGAACGGCTATTAGGACTTGGTTCCACAAGCCGTCGACGGGCTCAGCTCGCGCCAGAGCACCGTCCCACATGATCCCCTGCACTCTGCCTTCAGGATTGATAAGGCCTGCCATAGGAGTGACTGATAGGAACCCATGTGTCCATGTTAGGGTTTAGGTGTAGGAATACTACACCTACAGCAACGGGTGATTACACCACGTGGCCCCAGCTGTCGTGCAGCCAGTTGTGTCAGATTTGGGCGGCCATTCCAGGGGTGGCATAATACATGCTTCAGCCCCTGGTAGGCCCTGGGTACACCGATGCCCTGGATACCTGTGGTATGCTGAGACAGGGACTGACAAGGCGGCCCAGTTCCAAGTAGTGGATGCACCTAACGTACATGTGTGTTAATTTCGAGAGAGAACAGCTAGGCTGTGGGTCTGATTGGCAGGCCCACAGCCGGAGAAAGTCGTAAACCAATGAAGCAAAAGCAAAAAATCTGGGTGATCATAGGATTGCAGACCCTACTCTCCTACATGACCCCCCCCCCAAACTTCGGGACAATAAGCTAACCTTGACCAGGTGAGTCTTCTTGCTCTAAGTGGAAATACCTGGAGAGCCCATCTGCATTGCCATGATCAGTGCCAGGTCTATGCTCCACTGTGAAGTCCATCCCCTGTAGGGAAATGGACCACCTAAGTAGTTTGGGGTTTTCACCCTTCATTTGATTTAGCCACAAGAGGGGCTTATGGTCGGTCTGAATCTTGAAGTGAGTGCCAAACAAGTATGGCCCCAACTTCTTCAGGGCCCAAACCACAGCAAAGGCCTCCCTCTCAATAGCTGACCAATTCTTCTCTCTGGGGGTCAGCCTCCTGCTAATAAAAGCTATGGGCTGGTCATGACCATCAAAATTCAGTTGCGATAGAACAGCTCCCACACCCAGCTCCGAAGCGTCTGTTTGGACAATGAATGGTTTGGAGTAGTCTGGACTCTTTAGGATAGGTGCTGTGCACATGGCCTGCTTTAGGTCATCGAATGCCTTCTGACAGCTCGCTGTCCACTGAACTTTTTTTGGCATCTTTTTACTTGTCAGGTCGTTTAGCGGGGTCACAATGGATCCATAATTTCTGACAAATTTCCGGTAATAACCAGTCAGGCCCAAGAAAGCTCGAACCTGAGTCTGGGTGGTTGGAGGAGCCCAGTCCTGGATGGCCTGTATTTTGCTCTCCAACGGTTGAACCTGGCCTCCACCTACATGGTGGCCCAGGTATACAACCTGTGTCTGCCCTATCTGGCACTTGGTGGCCTTGATAGTGAGGCCTGCCTTCTGCAGGGCCTCTAACACTTTCCTCAGGTGGACCAGGTGATCCTCCCAGGTGGAGCTAAAGACAGCGATATCGTCCAGATACGCCGCACAGAAGTCGTCCAACCCAGTGAGAACTCGATTCACCAGCCTTTGGAAGGTGGCAGGTGCATTTTTCAACCCAAAGGGCATTACCACGAACTGATAGTGCCCACCCGGGGTAGAAAATGCTGTTTTGGGCTTGGCCTCCTCAGCTAACCTGATTTGCCAATACCCAGCTGTCAGGTCAAATGTACTTAAGTAGCTGGCCGAGGCCAACCGGTCGATAAGTTCGTCTGCTCTTGGTATCGGGTGGGCGTCAGTCTTAGTGACTGCATTGAGACCTCTGTAGTCCACGCAGAACCTCATCTCTTTCTTACCGCCCTGGGTGTGAGGTTTCGGCACGAGCACTACGGGACTAGCCCAGGGGCTGTCCGAGGGTTCAATGACTCCCAGCTCCAACATTTTCTGCACCTCTGTCTTGATGCAGTCTCTGACATGATCAGGTTGCCGATAGATTTTACTCTTGACGGGCAGACTGTCCCCAGTGTCGACCTCATGGGTACACCACTTGGTCTGACTGGGTGTCAGAGAGAACATATGTCGAAAGGATTGAAGAACCTGTTTACAATCCTCTTGTTGATGTCCAGAGAGGCTGCCACAAAAGACAACACCATCTACTGATCCATCGTCAGGGTTCTGAGAGAGCAGGTCTGGGAGAGGGTCACTCTCCTCCTCCTGTCCCTCATCTGTGGCCATGAGCAAGCCCATGCCCTCCCTGTCGACATATGCCTTGAGCCTGTTTACATGGAGCACCCTGTGGGGGCTCCGAGGAGTTCCCAGGTCTACCAAGTAGGTGACCTCTCCCTTTTGCTCAATGATCGTGTGGGGCCCAGACCATTTGTCGTTGAGTGCTGCTGGGGCCACTGGCTCCAGCACCCACACCTTCTGTCCAGGCTGGTACACAGTCAGGACAGCCTTTTGGTCGTGCCAAGCTTTCTGTAATTCTTGGCTCGCCTCCAGGTTTTTAGACGCCTTTTCCATGTACTCCGCCATCCGCGAGCGGAGACCGAGCACATAGTCCACAATGTTTGATGCCGGCTTTCTGAGAGGTCTCTCCCATCCTTCCTTTACCAAACAAAGGGGTCCCCTTACAGGATGTCCGAACAGAAGCTCGAAAGGGCTGTAGCCAACCCCCTTCTGCGGGACCTCTCTGTAGGCGAACAAGAGGCAGGGTATCAGGACATCCTATCTCCGCCGAAGCTTTTCAGGTAGTCCGTGAATCATCCCTTTTAGGGTCCGGTTGAATCTCTCAACCAGCCCATTGCATTGTGGGTGATAGGGTGTGGTGAACTTGTAGTTGACACCACATTCCTTCCACATAGCAGTCAGATATCCCGACATGAAGTTTGCACCTCTGTCTGAGACGACCTCCTTAGGGAAGCCCACTCTGGAGAACACTCCAAGTAGGGCCCGTGCCACCACAGGTGCTGTAGTGGTCCTAAGGGGAATAGCTTCAGGATACCTGGTGGCGTGGTCCACCACCACCAGTATGAACTTGTGCCCTGATGCTGTCTGGGGCTCCATCGGTCCGACAATGTCGATCCCCACTCGTTCAAAGGGTACCCCCACCACTGGCAGTGGTATGAGGGGGGCCTTTGTCGTGCCACCTGACTTACCACTGGCTTGGCAAGTGACACAGGAGCGGCAAAACTCCTTCGTATCTTCGGACATGTGGGGCCAGTGAAAGTGTGGAACAAGTCTGTCCCAAGTCTTATTCTGGC
The DNA here is from genome assembly GCF_964204655.1 of Triturus cristatus. NCBI lineage: Eukaryota > Metazoa > Chordata > Amphibia > Caudata > Salamandridae > Triturus > Triturus cristatus. Next base: position 184,684,096 of record NC_140579.1, on the reverse strand, counting down.
CTAAGTGACCTGCAAGGGGAATCTCGTGGGCCAAGGTGAGAAGGAAACCTCTCAGAGACAAGGGGATGACCAACCTCCTGGTCGCACCAGGTTTGGGGTCTCTTGCCTCGGAGTACAGGAGTCCATCGTCCCAGTACACTTTGTGGGTACCTGTGGCGTTCCCTGCAGCCTCAGCAGCGGCCTGCTGTCTGAGGGGTTCAAGGGAGGGGCAGTCTAACTGTGCCTTCCCCAGGTCTTCCCTGGAGGGTCCCCCTGAGCCCAGAAACTCAACCTGACCAGGTTCAAGCTCTTGCGGCTCAGTTTCCCTCAGTTCTTTAAGGTCAGCCTCCTCGGAGACTTGATCCACGACCTGGGGCAAGGGGGAAGGCGAAGCCTTACCCTTACTGCTCCTTTTCTTGGAAGGTGCCTGGTCCGTTCTTCCAGGATCCAGCACCTGTTCAGTGGGGCATCTTTTGGCCTGTGACCTGGTCACAGCAAGGACATGTGCTGGCAAGCCTAACATCTCCATGTGAGTCCTCTGCTCCACCTCTGACCATTGTGACGTTTCCAAATCATTGCCCAACAGACATTCTACGGGGAGGTCTGAACTAACCACAACCTTTTTCGGGCCACTTACCCCTCCCCAGGAGAAATCAACAACTGCCATACTGTGATTGGTAGTGACGTTGCTGGCATTGGTCACTAGGTAACTGGTACCTAGCATGATCTGTCCAGGGTCCACGAAGTTAGGCGTCACCATGGTGACACTGGCACACGTGTCCCTGTAGGCCTGAGCCACTCTTCCATTTATCAAAGGTGTCTGTCTGTATTTGCCCAAAGTATTGGGACTGGCGTCAGGGGACATATCCATATCCCCTGTACAGACAAGGACGGCCTGAGTGAGCGTGCCGACTAAGTCGTCACTCCCCTCGGTTCCCAAGGTTAACCCAACTAATGCCTTGGGAGGCGCACTACCACTGCTGACTGTACTAGGGGGTGCAGGTGCCTTAGGGGCTGCAGTGGCAGGAGTTTGCCCTCCTTTCTTGGTGCACTCACTAAACCAGTGAGTCTTACTTTTACAGTATTGGCACCACCTTTTTGACTGGCCTTCTTGAGTCTTCTTCTTCTGCGAAGCCTGACCCCCACCCTCTTTGGTTTGTTGGGGACCTGTCGAAGACTTCTGGTCATTTTGTTCGTTCTTGTTACCCTTCTGGTCTGCTTTCTTCTGACCACCCTGGTTCTGATTCTGGTTCTGCTTGACCCTTGTTCTGACCCATCTGTCCGCCTTCTTTCCCAATTCTTGGGGAGAGGTCAGATCCGAGTCGACAAGGTGCTGATGCAACAATTGGTTCTGACAGTTGTTTAAAATCTGTTCTCGCATGATAAGATTGTACAATCCTGTGTAATCAGTAACCTTGCTACCCAGCAACCAGCCTTCCAAAGCCTTAGTGGCACAATCGACAAAGTCAGCCCAATCCTGAGACTGAATTTTCTGGGTGTCCCGGAACAGCACCCGGTACTGTTCCGTGGTTAAGCCGAACCCATCAATCAGTGTGTTCTTCAGGACCTGGTAGTTGTTAGCATCCTCAGCTCTTGTAGTGAGGAGCTTGTCCCTTCCTTTACCTTCAAAGGAAAGCCACAGTATAGCTGCCCACTGACTTGGGGGGACGCACTGGACAGTGCAGGCCCTCTCCAAGGCAGTTATTCACTTGTGGATGTCGTCCCCTTGTTTAAAGGGGGGCACGATTTTACTCAGGTGTCTAGTGTCTATACCCCTGTCTTTCTCTCTAAGGAGAATGCTGCCACCAGTGGGATCTAACCCACTTAATTTCTGTTCTCGGGCCAAGGCAAGTCTTTCTTTGGCGAGGGCAAGTTCTTCCCGCTCGATCCTCAGATTGACCTCCCGCATCTTCGCTTCATGCTCCCTCCTCTGAGGGGAAGTCATTCCTCTCTGAGAGGATGCCTGAGAGACATGTGTATGAACCGATCTGCCAGAGCCTCTGGAGAGAGACCTAGCTCGTCCGTTCCCAAGGTTAAGCCTGCTTGAGCGTGGGCCCGGGGCTCCCCCAGTTCCATTCTCATGCCTGCTTAAGTTGGTCCTTGTAAGCCTGCCGACTACCGCTGGACCTTTGTCTGCCTCGTCTCCCGATAACTCGTCCTCGTCCTCCTCCTCTGTGTGAGGGTCGAGGTCCGGGTCACCGAGGGTTCCCTCTAAGGGCGGCATGTTCCCATCTGCACTGGGGGGACCTGTGTTAGAGGACCTCCTAGCATCGTACGCCTCTAAGAGACCTATCAGTATTGCGATGGTAGGGTTAGAACCCTGGTTTAGCTTCCTGGAGGCACACAGTTGTCGCATCTCCTTGAAGCTAAGAGTTGCATATCGTGACACGACCTGTGGAGGGTCACTGACCACTAAGGGAGTCTGCGAAGACTCTCCGTGGATCGACATGCTTTTCTAGTGAGGTGTAAGTGCTGCACCTACCTACACTATGGGTTTACCTACTGATCCCTTGCTAGGAGTTGTAGTCAGGGTGTGCTAAGCAATGTTACACTACAACAGCCGGTTCAGTAGAACTCGGAGTATTCTAAGTTAAGTTATATGTACCTGGGTACTTATGTGATCTTTCACTGCGATATTCTTAGGATACGTGTGTGGTAAAACAACAGCAAGCTCAAATCCCAACCGCTGCTCACCAATGTGAGAAGTTGGCCTGATATGTAGTGCTCACTATTCTAGTGATCACTGTGTATCATTCCAAACGACCCTTATTGATGATTGGTTGTAAGTCAACCTTTTAGACCAGCTATCCTAGTAGCGTGGATACGAGCAGTCTTAGGCTAAACTCTAGAGGGCGTGTTAAGCCAGCTGTTTACCATCACATATACCCCTTGAACACCAAGTGAAAGGACACCACACAAGTTGTTATGAAAATAAAAGGATATTTATTTATAACAGGACTACCCTGGCTCTTTATGAGTCAGGGAGCTAAGCACACTACAAAACTCTTAGGAAAATACTTCAGTTGCACAATTTACACAAATGCCCGAGGGGCACGAGAAACCACCTACACTAACAGTGAAATGCGAATGGTTAGAGTCTGGAGATACTGATCCCGGAGTGATCCGATCAGTGGGACTAAACGAAAAAGGAACTGGACACTTGTAGAGCGAACCTGCGATGGAGCACCGAGATGCTCGAGTTACCTAGCCCGGAGGCTGCGGCTGCGTGAAGTTCGTCAAGATGTCGGGAGTCCTCGTGTAGTCTCAGGAGCCTGAAAGAAGAAGTTGCTGGCAGGCGACCAGTGACGATGTTCAGAGCGATCCAAGCCTGGATCGGTGGTGAAGGAAACCTGAAAGCAGAGGGGACTCAGTTCTCAACCGCTAGCCAGCGATCGTGTGGGTACCAGGAGGGTACCGGCGGAAGTCACCTCGACCAGGTGAGTGGGTGACGTCGGACTCGGCTGTTCCTCGGACCAGGAGGCGCGGCGGCGACCAGGATGGAGGGCGAGCTGTCCCACGAAGGTGTCTGCTGTCGATGATGCTGGGCCCAGGAAGGGGCAGCGGATCTTGGCAGTGGCCACCCAAGCGGGGGAGTCAAGATGGCGTCGGGAGTGGACCAGGAGGGTCCGGGGTACTCCTCTGTTGAAGGGGAGCAAGAGCCAGTCTGGAGCAACCAGACTAGTGATGAAACAAAACGTGGTGCGTCGTGAAGCGGGCCACAAGCCGGTCGGCAAGTGGTCGGACAACGCGGTGAACAGCAAGGAGCGGAAGGGCCCCCCACGCAGATCTCGTGGATGCTGGGGAGACAGACTTCGATGCTGGAGCTGCTCAGGGTGTAGGGTTTCTCAAACCCTAGGTGCACTCACTCGAGGGTCCCTCGGTGGGCGTGCTAGATAAGCGTCGTGCAGGTCCTGAAGATAGCCGGTCCCGCAGGTCTCGTCACACCTACGACTCTCAGCTGAGCTGATGAGGGAGGTAAAAGGTCAGAGATGGCAGGGAACTCGGGTCTCGTCGAGCTGGGCAGTCTTGATCCGTAGGAGAGACTTACAGCAAACCGCAAGCGCTTAGGTGGTGCCTGCTGGTGCAGGGTGGCTACTCCTTAGCCACAAGGGAGAGTCTTCAGAAATAGTCAAGAGTTCCTTTCGTGGAAAGTGGTTCGTGATTCGGAGGTATCCGATTATCTGATTATCCAATTTGGGAAGGGGACTCGCTCCTACCTTTATTCTAAGAAAAGGGGCTGGCCCGTGACTAGGTTCTACCTATGGGTGGAGCCAGGAGGGGGGTGGTTACACCCCTATCCTTTGTCCGGCTTCGCGCCAGCTCAGGGGCCGGTGTGCCCCCGAAACTGGTTTGAGCCGGGCTATGCACAGGGAGCACCGGGGTGCCACTTGCAGTCACCTTCCTTTCAGCCCTGCCCACCTGGGATACACAAACCCTGTCTGGGACGGTGCTAACACCGCCCTCGACAGGAAACCCTTTGTCCAAGCTCCCTTTGCTGGAAGGTCCCCCAGCAGCGGGAGGTCAGACTTGTGTCTGGTGGCAGCATCCATTTTGTGATGCTGAGGCTTGAGTCAACTTTAACCGGGGTTCAAGGTTACTTCCATGTCGTGTCCCTCTAAAAGGGGGGGAATGCCAACCCCGTCACCCGGACTGGCGAGGGGTTCGTATTCCCATTCGTATGACACCTTACTCGACATGTGTAGGTGATGCGAGGCCAAAGTTAGCAAATAACCGCTAGGATTATAAGGCATTAAAAGTAGTTGGCCCGCGTCACCATGGAACGGCTATTAGGACTTGGTTCCACAAGCCGTCGACGGGCTCAGCTCGCGCCAGAGCACCGTCCCACATGATCCCCTGCACTCTGCCTTCAGGATTGATAAGGCCTGCCATAGGAGTGACTGATAGGAACCCATGTGTCCATGTTAGGGTTTAGGTGTAGGAATACTACACCTACAGCAACGGGTGATTACACCACGTGGCCCCAGCTGTCGTGCAGCCAGTTGTGTCAGATTTGGGCGGCCATTCCAGGGGTGGCATAATACATGCTTCAGCCCCTGGTAGGCCCTGGGTACACCGATGCCCTGGATACCTGTGGTATGCTGAGACAGGGACTGACAAGGCGGCCCAGTTCCAAGTAGTGGATGCACCTAACGTACATGTGTGTTAATTTCGAGAGAGAACAGCTAGGCTGTGGGTCTGATTGGCAGGCCCACAGCCGGAGAAAGTCGTAAACCAATGAAGCAAAAGCAAAAAATCTGGGTGATCATAGGATTGCAGACCCTACTCTCCTACACTGCCCCCCTCTCAACATCTCTGCCTCGAGACCGTTAGTATAAAGAGAGAAGAGAAAGGCGGCCAGCACACAACCCTGCCTCACGCCCCGCTCCACCCTGAAGGGCTCAGATAATTCGCCCTGCGTTCCAAAGCGGACCCTGGATGAAGCATTGGAATATAGTGCTCGAAGAAGATGTCAAAGAGCTGGGTCTATACCCATATCGGTAAGAACTGACCAAAGCTTCGAGTGGGAAACACAGTCAAAGGCTGCGGAAAGGTCGACATAGACCATATATAGCCTTCCTTGCTTTGCTGATGCGTATTTTCCCATTAATAGAGCTAAATTCAATGCCTGCTCAGTTGTTCCGAAGCCCTCTCGAAAGCCAAACTGGATGTCAGATAATATGTTGTGATCGTCTACCCACTCCTGGAGGCGCTGGAGAACCACTCTGCCCAGGACTTTACCAAGCGAGTCCAATAATGAAATTGGCCTATAGCAGGTCACCTCTTCCCTGTTTCCCTTCTTAAAAATAGGGACCATAATTGATTGGGTCCAAGTTTTAAGTAGCCCACACTTTGTTACTGCATCGAACACTCTCTTTAAGATTGGGGCCCACAAGTCTAATTTAAACTTAAAAAAGTCAACTGGTACGCCGTCCGGGCCAGGTGCTTTTCCACTTTTGCTCATTTTAACAGCATTTGTGACTTCATTTATTCCGAAAGTTAAAGGAATCGGAAATATGCCTTCTTGTGGACTCTTATTATTCTCCTCTTCTAAGTCTGCTCCTTGTGTTTTTCCAAAGACTTTGGAGAAGTGGTTTACCCATGCTGAGCCCTCAATCGCCACTTCTACTGTTGGCAAATCAGAAGTATCTGTCAGGAAGGGAGTTTTTACTACTTTCCAGAACTGATCACTATTTCGGTTCTGGGAACTCTCGTATAATTGGTCCCAGAGGGCTTTTTTCAATTCCTGTTTTCTTATTTTACAGGCTAATCGATATGACCTTCTTAATCTGCGGATCTCCTCTTGATCTCTTACAGGTTTTGTCAATGCTTTTTTTAATGATTTGTGGGCCAAGGTACAATCATGGTTAAACCACCCTTTTTTCCCGCCCTTATTCCCTTTCTTGTTGGATGTTAGATGATCTTTTGCCTTTTCCAAGATTAAACTAAAATTATGCAGAAGTTCTTCTTCACTAGTATCCATATCTAGACACTTCACAATGGCAGGATACACCGCGTGAACCACCTTATTTGTCATAACTAGTGGGTCAATCTTTCCCCAACCTATGGCATAGCAATTTGTTTTTGTGAGGTAGATGGTATTCTGGGCGAGTGCACTCATCATCGGGTGTAATGTAAATTGCCCATGGTTAATAACCAAGTCAAAGGCCAGGGAAGCGTGATCGCTTAGGGTGTTGACTATCAATCTAAAGCTCTGGGCCTTACTTTCGAGTGTTCCTGAGACCAGTATGTAGTCGATTGTCGACTCCCACCCCCTGCCTAGATAAGTGGCCTGTAGCTGTCCAGACAAGGTGTTGATTTTGTTCAAGATCAGTAATCCTAGCTCTGACAATGTTTCATTTAAGAAATCTCCTACCTTAGTGTGACTGAAGTGAGTCGTGTGATTTTCTGTTTCTTCAGCCACACCACAGATGTTATTATTTACCGCGTTGCATGGATGATGATTAAAGTCCCCACCCCAAACGATGCTTGGGACATCTAATCCTTGTGTTTTTTTCGTCAGAATAGATAGTTTATTACGGAGAGCCCCGAGTAGATTTGCTCTCTCATTTTCTGGCAGGTTGTCGTACATATTCACTAGAATGATTGTCCCGTTCTTCGGGATTAAAAGTTTCAATATCTGGTAATTGGGATGTAGGCTAAGGGGTGTTACTTTTAACCCTGATATGGTGTTTTTTATGAACACCGTCAGGCCCCCCTTAGCCCTACCATGGGGACCTGCCTCTGCCGCCGAAAAATAGGTTTTATAGCCTGTCAGATGGTATTCATTAGTGGACCATGTCTCCTGTAAACATATTACATGATAGTCTTGAACAAAATCCAGCATGCTCCCATTCATTATTTTGGTGCGTAAACCTGCGATGTTCCATGACATAATTTGTACTATAGTGTCATCTTTTCTAGGATCGGGGCGTTTGTTTGTGGAGACTGCCTCTGTTGCAAGAGGGTGCTCCGGGGCTCTTTGCCCTTCGTCCCCCATCTGCATAGATTGATGTCTACGAATATTCCCCAGGGTAGTAATGTCAGCTCCTCTAGTCAGTGTTAGATTAAATGCTGGGAGGGGATTGCTACTTTCCGTTTCTTGTGTTTCTGCACTTTCACTTGGGAGGATAATATCGTTGGGGGTAGTTTGGTGTGCCGCCATGGATTTTTGTCCTCAATCCTGTTCTTCGCCAAGTCAATCTACACTTTCCAAACCACACAAAGCTGAAAAGCGATTAGAGGTAGGTATGTTAAACCTCTGGTGTGGCTGGGGATGGTTATTCCAGTATGCAGCATTTTGGCTCTGAAAAAGATGGTAATTATTATTCGGGAGCCTCCCAGTAGACTGAGGATGGAACGGGTAGTTACGGGCGCTTTGGCGGGGGAGTTGATGGTCTACTTCCCTCCAGTCTAAAGAAGGAACTTTTGTGGCATAGTGATTGGCATAGGAAGTCAGTTCTCGTGGGTAAAAATAGTTGACATAATGTGTAGAAATTACATCCCCCCCTCTGGCTTCATACCAGTCGCCAATACATCTGACGGCTCTATGATCCCTAAAGTTTATAATTATCACATCCCCGTTTTTTTCTTTTGGTCTTGTTCCCACCCAGCTCGTGCGTCTCACCATTAAAATTTCCCCGTTTATATGTGCGGGAAGAGGTCTATTTTGCTTCAACCAGTAAATGGTTTTATTTTTTAAAGCATAGTAGTCCTCCCTTGTGCCTTCTGATAGTTCAGGTACTCCTGTCATGATGATCGTATATGGAGCTGATTCTGGGGGTAGGTCCACTCTTCTACTAGGTGGATTATACTGGGATTGAGATAACCATTCGCTATTCCCATTATCCGTAGGGTCTTTTCTTATCATGTTGTTTATCCCCAGAGAGTTATTTTTGTTTTTTGGATCTTCGACTTTTGCTGTTAGTCCACATTTGGGGCTATTACCTGCCTTTCTCTCCCTCTCTATTCCTTTGCCGTTTGATGGGGGATTAATTCTGCCTATGTCTGTAGTTTTTTTAGATAACTTTCCCACAGATTTTTTACCCAATATGGTGGACGTTTTCATTAAAGTGCCACTAGTTGATGGTTGTTCTGGCGGGGGAGAGCAAGTGGCAGCTGGATCAACAGTGCTGCTTTTGGTTTGAGTTTTTAAAAGTTCAGATAAGGAAAGGTTGTTCCCTTGCATTTGTTTGCCCAGATCATCCAAGTGTAGGCTTATTAATCTACTCCTCTCAAGGAGAGGGAGTAAAAGGGACTTAACCATGGTCTCTATTCTAGTGAGTAGTTCGCCCACAAGATCCTGCCCAGTGAGTAACCCAATAGTATTAGTACTTAAGGAAGAGTTATTTATCGCGGGGAAGCCAATGAGAGTCGAGGTTTGCACTAAAGGTTTAACCTTCTCTTTCTTAGCCAAAGTTGACATAATGGGAGAACCTTGTCTCTTTCTTGAGGTGTGACTATTCTCAAGGAGCCCTATGGTCAGTGGAGGGGAAATGATCAAGTTCGGCGAGTCAGATAACCCTGATGTAGTTAGGCTAATTGTTTGGTCGGGAGAATAAACCGTGCCTGAAGAGTTTATCTGGATCGCTGTTTCAACCCTTTCAGGACTGGGCCTCCCTACTCCCTCATTTGTTGTCCCCGGGGAGAGTACTTTTCCAATTGTACCCAATGAGGAGCGTTTGCCACTCAGCAAATCAAGGGATAGGCGCTTTTCTGTATCCGCGATTTCCTTCTCCAAAACAGTAGTTACACGTTTGAGGAACTGGTCTATTGTACCTGACACTGGGCCTTTAGAGGTATTAACAGTTAGAGTGCGTGATTTCCCTGCGTCTGACGGCATGTTAATAGACTACAGGGGAATACTAAGGGGTAGCGCCGGAAACAAGTCCAAGTTGGCAGAAATGTAGTGTCCAGGAGTTATGGGTGATTGTAACAATGCAGAGAAAGCTGCTCTTACCACAATATGGAGGTTAGGGTGGTGGCCCGTCCCGTCCTCGATCGTCCCCGGACGGCCACAGACGGCCCGCCCTTTGCCCGGGCTTAGCCCCGGCCTGCGCCCCGCTCGCGTCCCGCTTACGCGATAATAGGCGTAAGCTAAATAGCAGAGAGGGGAGGGGCCAGGAAGAGGCACCAGGTGCGCTGCGGAATAACGTTGCAGGGCAGCCTGGGCCTCGCAGTCCCGGGAAGGATGTCTCAGTTCAGGGGTGTGTAGCGCTATGTAGAAGTCTTCCTCCAAGTTAAAAATCCATTAAAAAGAACATAACCATCCAGTCGTTCCTCTTCAATTTCAGAGCTGCGTTGTCCCAGAATCACAGTTCACGACTGCGAGCAGCTCCCGCGAAGCGGGGGCCGCGAGTCGTTTTCAAGGGCCTTGCAACAAGAGGAGGGGCCGGGAAGAGGCACCAGGTGCGCTGCGGAATAACGTTGCAGGGCAGCCTGGGCCTCGCAGTCCCGGGAAGGATGTCTCAGTTCAGGGGTGTGTAGCGCTATGTAGAAGTCTTCCTCCAAGTTAAAAATCCATTAAAAAGAACATAACCATCCAGTCGTTCCTCTTCAATTTCAGAGCGGCGTTGTCCCAGAATCACAGTTCACGACTGCGAGCGGCTCCCGCGAAGCGGGGGCCGCGAGTCGTTTTCAAGGGCCTTGCAACAAGAGGAGGGGCCGGGAAGAGGCACCAGGTGCGCTGCGGAATAACGTTGCAGGGCAGCCTGGGCCTCGCAGTCTCGGGAAGGATGCCTCAGTTCAGGGGTGTGTAGCGCTATGTAGAAGTCTTCCTCCAAGTTAAAAATCCATTAAAAAGAACATAACCATCCAGTCGTTCCTCTTCAATTTCAGAGCGGCGTTGTCCCAGAATCACAGTTCACGACTGCGAGCGGCACCCCTATGATGGTCCTCCAGCCCAAAGTATTAACACATTTTCCCAGTTCCCGAATGAATGTGTCCCCGAACAGATTACCCTTGGCCACCATGCCGGCCTCTGAAGTGGAGAGTTCTCCTAATTTGGGGTCAATTATGATCAACAGCAACCTGCGCTGCTCCGTTTAGAGCGCACAGTTGGCGATCACGAATAAAATGATGGCCCGTTGGGCACAACTGGACAAAGATTCAGGCGAAGCCAGGGATCTAGAGGCCTTGTTGTCCTCTGCCATGTCCATTATTTTTACCATGGGGTCCTGCGACATCCAAGAGCTTATCCTGGCAAGAGCGCTAGTACCTTTCAATGCCCTTCTTTGGAGGACGGACAAACTTGTTAAGGGAGGCGGCCATTTAGGAGTCAATTTCGGGTGTGTGGGCTACCTTGCCTTCCAGGGATGGCCTGGGGCACTCTCCCCACAAGCAGCTCCTCACCTCCTTGCCTATGGACTTTCTCTACCTGCCTGCCATGTAGGCCACTACCTTAGGTGCAGGAGACCATTTTACTGAGTGCAGATGGAAAAGGTCATCAGGATCCAGCAGGTCTTTGTCAGGAAGGCCTTTATTATCTTACACCTAGTCATTGCCCAAGACCGGGTCGGAGGACGGGTGCTAGCGTCTGCTAAGGTTCCCGTCTCTATCAGAAGTATTGGGGTAATCGTCTCTGTATCCGGGATCCTGGGTGTATGCGGGAAGAGGTAATTCCCTGAGGTACCAGGGGCTTGTTGGTCAGGTTGCAGGCGTTGGGAGTTCATGAACGCCTTTTTAAGGCAGGCACAGGTGTCGATATCTGCCTTCTGATCTTCTGCACGCTTGCGTTTAACTGCTGGGGGTGTAGCCAACTGCCCTGAAGGTCTGGGGGCCTGAGCCCCGAATTTTCTTCCCTCTATTGGAGGGGTCTTTAGCACTACGCCTGTAGCTGCACAATCTTTGTCTCCAAGGGGACTACCACTTGCAAGACCTTCTTGAATATGGACTCATCCATTACTTGCCAAAATCAGTCGTCAGTGAGGAGGTAGGTGACACCCTCCTCCTCCATATACTCCTCTGTGTCCTCAAACTCTTCCATAAGGACTGTGTGGTATATAAGCGACTATGTGGAATTCATTTTCTAAGGAGGCAGTATTGGCTTGGTGAAACCCAATCAGCAACTCACAACAAGTGTAGTAATTAGGGAATTCTGGGACAGGGAACTTGGTTTATCTGGGCTAAAATGTCGCCTGGGACTTGTCCCAATATAGTATGCCTTGAAGAGGCTGGTCTTAACCGCTTCATGGGTGACACTCTCCAGGTGGTGGCTCTTATTTGAAAAAACTAAAACACTGCTGTAATGTTTATTTTAGAAGTCTTCCCCCCTGTAATTGACTTCGGCTGGCCACGCTTCGCACATATATTATCTACTGGCGGTCGCCAGTAGATAGTTATAGTTAGGACCGAGTTCCCATAGGAAATCTGAAAATTCTATTTTGAATAACTTTGGCGCCGGTAGACTTATCTTCGTGAAATTTTCAAAACTAATGGGGCGCTCCGCTCAGCTCCTACCCTGAAAGTCTCGGGGTGATTCGTCAAGCGGGGGCTGAGAAAAAAAGGGGGCCCCAAAACGCGTTTTCCCTATGCATTTTCCCATAGGACCTTTAGTCGAAGGTACAGCCCGAACGGCTGAACAGAATTACTTGAAATTTGGCAAAGAGGTAGTCCTCAGGTCAGGCATGTGCCTTTTGCATATATGGTGTTAATCTGTTCAGTAGTTCCTGAGAAAATTGCAGTTAAAAGTACATAAATATCTATATGCGCGCACCGTGCGCGCACCAAATGACCGCGAGCGTAATTCTGATTGGTGGTTAGATGTCAGTCAACATTCGAATCGGTCGAAATCAGGAAGTGTCGGATGCCATTCTGTGTGTGGCAGTGAAAAAGAGAGGTGGAGAACGTGAAAAGGGGGCAGGGTAGAGAGTTCCTGACCCCCTAGCCTTTGTCAGGGGGTCCCTGAAGGACCCCGAAGGGTGAAAAAAACATTTTATTTTTTTTCCAAAAATTGCGGGGTGCGCGCACAGTCCACGCACCCCCCAGCCGCCATTTTGAGTTTTAGAGGCAGAAGAGAGCTAAAAACACAAGTGGTGAACGTGAAAAGGGGGCAGGGTAGAGAGTCCCTGACCCCCTAGGCCTTCTCAGGGGGACCATGAAAGACCCCTATGGTCCCAAAAAAAAAAAAAAACATTTCTAAATATTGTGCCGTGCGCGCATGGTGCGCGCACAGCGGCAAAAAATTCATTAAAAAAATAGAATCAAAAATCAAGTTTAAGTGTTTAGATGTTGGTTGGCTCTAAAAAGAGCCGTTGTGTTCATTGAGTGTTTTTTTTGTACCTACAAGTAAGTACCGATGCAGAGTCTAAAGTTCAAGAGGAAGACTCTGTTCCCTTCATCTGTGAAATGAACACCTTCTCCTCTATAAATGCCTTGCATGTTGTAACGCAAGTTGTTGTGGTATATAGAACCCATACCATAGTCTCCGAGGAAAGCAGAAACAGACTTATTGACGTGCTTTTTTTGCTTTCTCAAACTGCGGACAATATTGGTTGGACCAGTTCCACTTTTGCCTTTGGCATATATTAGAATATACAAAGGTAGTTTGTGGAAAAAGTGACATCAATTGCACAAAGGTGTCCTTAACAAGCATTTCCAGACCTACCCCAGTTAAAGTGCCTAGGTCATTTCCACCACAGTGCACAATTATAAGGTCAGGCTGTGGGAGATGTAGAAAGGATTTCACCAAAGGCATTAATTGGTGCCACTTTAACCCTCTCTGACCAATCCATTTAATGTCTACATTTGGCAAAGCAAGGTCTTTCACAATACCTCTTTTTTCTGCATACTTTTCACTCCAGTAGACATAGCTATGACCTACAATCCACACTGTGAACATCTTTCAAGGAGATCTGGATGCACTCAGGTGTCTTTCAGTAGAATGGCAATATGAAAAGAAAGATAGTTGTAAAATGGAGGCTTACATACTTTTTTTTAATAAAAAGAACTCATTGGCTGTTTCAGACCATTCAACACTAAAAACTAGGCTGTATGTTTAAATTTTTAAAATCATGTTTTGTATTGGTTCAGAAAAAATGTGTTCCCACAGAAGATTTACTTTGGATATGCTGTTAGGTTTGAAAAGTCAAGCACTCTTGCTCTTTGGATTAGAAACATTGTGTGCTGAACTTCTGACCTCTCTGCTCACACCAGTGTTCCATGATCTGTTGCTATGGTAGCAGGCAGAAGTCATGTTGGGGGTAGGAATCATTTGGAAAGGGTTGAAATTTGCAACCAATAGAAATGTGTGTTTCTATTTAAAAAAATGTGGGAAGCAATGTGATTTGAAGTTATCATGTATATGTGTGAAAAAAGAGAGGGAACTTTTGCCATTTAGTGGTTTTGGTGAGAGGAGTACAGCTCAGAGATTCTGGCTCTGATAATCTGCTGTGTGAGTGGCACATTTCTTTCTCAACTAACTACTTTTAAAGGTGTTATGAATTTGAGAGGGGATGTATGTGGTGTATTTTGATATAAATAATAGAAATTTGTTTCTTCTTTTAAAGTTGTGTTTTACTATTTATGTTTTGGAAGATATTTAACTGCCTTGAACTTGTAAGATATTATGGAGTATGTCTTCACCATAAGTTAAGGTGTACTGGTATCACCCAGGAATACTCTTTTGTGCCTGGAATCACACCATGTGTCTGTGTGCACACAGGAATTGTTGTCAGAGATTTAATTCGTGTTGCTCTTGTTTTGTAAGACTTGCACTCGTAGGAAAGGGGCAGCTTGTTTTCTTGAACTGTGATGGTTAGCATACAGCACACATCACCATCTCACAGATGAAAGGCAAATGCTAACACATTTGAAAACAACACGGTATATTTTTCTTGCAGTACTGTAATGAGTGAGGTAGTTCCTACATGTTCATAAGCCCAATTAACCCTTACCACATGTGCTCTTACACACATCTCTGCAGTCTTCATGCAGTTGTGCAAGCGTCCATGCAGATCGCTCTTGCACCTGACAATACACAGTCTCCAGAAACACACTCTTAGCACACAGGCAGCTGCTTCTCCTGCACTCCCATGCTTACTATTCAGCACTGTGTGGTATTTCAGATAGCAGTGTGTAACGCTAACACATTCAACATCACCAAGGCTCATTTCCTTTGCTCTAGTCTAATCACTCACCCAGGTTCCACATGCTCATGGTCTCAAGTAGCTGTTAGAACATGTGCTCTTTTCTGCCTCTCTAAACTATAAGGAAAATGTGTCAGGCTGCTATAGTAATTATCACTTGCTCTACCACAGTAGTAAATGTGCTTTGAAATTGCCAATCAAATATCGTTTTCTGCCTAGAATCACACCATGAGTCTGTCTGCACACAGGAATTGTTGTCAGAGATTTAATATGTGTTGCTCTTGTTCTGTAAGACTTTCACTCGTAGGAAAGGGGCAGCTCATATGATAGGATTTGAAAAGCTCAAAAAAAATATAGTAATATATTTAAATTACATAAAGGTATTTTTTTTTTAGTTTCCTTTAGGTATTGCTGAACAACACTGAAATAAATTAAACATGCCTATAAAATCAAGAAAGAGAAAAGAACAGCAAAAACATCTATATTTGAAGACAACAGAAATTAGTTGAAGAACCTCATGTTGGAAAAAAGAAAAAGTCTTCTGGTATGCAGACTAAGGATTTTTTTAAAAATATCCTCAAACATAGAAAACATGTACAAAGTATATCCACTGCAAATAGTGTTTCAAGAAGAAAACAAGACAATAGAAAGAAAATACTAAATGCTAATGTACAATCAGAAGCAAGAAAGAATGACTTAAAAAGAAAAACAGAATTTCAAAACATTCGTAAAAAAATGTTTCAGAGAAGAGTGGTGTTCAATTTGCTAAAGGATGTGAAAAAATATAGGAAGAAAGCAATATTTTATAAGAAAAAGAAACATTAAATCAATTGTTGCAAAGGCTTTGGAATTAAAAAGAAAACTATTCATTTGAATTTTGAACAGGATCCGTACATTAGATAAAATAGTCAATGTAATGAAGTCAAAAAGCAAAAGGAAAAGAGTAGTGAAAAAAATAACTTTTGTAATGTGTTCTTAGGAGAATGGAAGCATAGTTCAAGTACTGAACCATTTTTTAATGAAGAGAGTTATCTTCAAAGTAATAGTTTGCTGCATGCAGTTGACACCAGTGGTCGAAGTTATGAAGTTAAAGATGGTTGTGTCATGGAAAAGGAGAAAATGGTTCCAAGAAATGAGGAAGAAGTGTTAGCTGATGAGGTTATGAGGAAACGTCCTAAAGCCCCAGTGTACACTTGGAATTGTAGTAGTATTTGTACTGTACGACAAGAATCTATTGATAAATTACGTGACTTTCTAAGAAAATATAGTAAAAAAAGTGTTAAACAGAAGATTAAGGTGCTTCAAAGACTAGATCCATGCAGAGTGAGAAAGAATACTGATTTGCAAGGACATTCTCTGGCTTGTCTTTCTAGGAAAGTTTGTCAAAGTGTTTTTCACCAGTTTAGGATGCTGGCAGTACATCATACTGAAATGAGAAAGTTTGTGAGAAGATTGTATTTTGCTAAAAGTCCAGCACTAAAGTTAAATGAGTTGAATAGTGCTCTGTTGCGTGGATCTGTATCAGATGTAGAGAAGGTTACTGATGACTTTCAGTTTTGTTACTTTGGTCCAGAACAAGATAGTGCAGGAAATGACACAGTTATTGAAGAAAACGTGGAAGAGAATGTAGAGCCCACTGTTAGTAAAAATGTTGAAGATCAAATGACAAAATTTACTATCATCTCTAATGAAAGACCAAATATTACTTGTATTTGTTGCCGGAGAAGCCATTATAAAACTCAAACAAGGAATGTTGATCTCTATAGAAAAAGTGAAAAAGAAAATAATTATGAGTGGAAGGATTTTGCTACATATTTGTTTCTGGAAAATTGTTTTGATTTGGGTGAAGAGCAGCGTATTTGTAAATACTGTTATAACAAGTTAGAAGAAAATAAAATGCCAGCTAGAGCTGTACATAATAATTTAGAATTGGTTGATAATCCTGCAGAACTTAGTGATTTAAATACGCATGAGTCTATACTCATTCAATGTGTCCATCCGTTTCAGACTATAGTTCGTATGGAGCCCAAAACAGGTGAATTACCTCCTTCAGATTTACAAAGAGGTTTAAAAGGAAGAGTTGTCTATTTGCCATTAGATTTGAAAAAAAATGTTGAAACAATTGATGCAGATAGTTTGGAAGCGGAACCATTAGTTATTCTGGTTAATGGTGTACCTACAAAGAATAAGAAAATTTGGCAGGAGCTAGTAGATGTACGAAAAGTACAAAGAGCAAATTTATATTTGAAAAGAAATAATAAGTACTATGAATCAATTTATATGGATGAAGATGAAGAAGTTTTACTAGCAGACTCAGGAATACCAACTGGGCAAATTGAAAAAGTGGATAAGTCAAAAGAAGAAGAAATTTATGAACATTTCAGCATACATCCTCTTCATTCTAAAGAAGTTATGGGAAACACTATTGATCTGTTTCAGATGAAAAAAGCAAAAGGAACTCCCGTGAGTGTATTGGAGGAGAGCTTGGAAGCTCGTTGTTTTCCCCAGCTGTTTCCTGCAGGAAAAGGTGGACGATATGATGAATGTTCAGTACAGATTCCTGCTTCTGAGTATCGGACAACAAGATTATATGCAGAAGATCCAAGATTTCGTCAAAGTATTCCTTATTTGTTCCATCTTTTATTTGAAAGTGACTTGTCTGCACTATCTTATGCAGTAAATCACATTTTAAAAACTGGAGTATATCTACATAATGTGTCTGCAAAGGATTTTATGAACAAAGTGCAACAGCGAGATGATCATTTGGAATCTCAATTGATTAATCTGATGGCTTGTCAGCGTGGAACTAATGAATATTGGTACCGACGCCATGGAGAATTGAAATGTATGTTACGGAATTTAGGAACTCCTACATGGTTCCTTACCCTAAGCTGTGCTGAGTACGCTTGGGATGATTTACTGGATTTTCTTCGAGAGGCAAATTCAAATATTGAAAACATCCAATACAAGACAGCAGGAGAATTGTGCTCATTGGATCCGGTTAATGTTTGCAGATATTTCAATCTTAGATTTGAGGCTATGATGTCCTTCATCTGCAATAAAAAAAATCCACCTCTTGGAGAAGTTGTGGATTTCTTTTGGAGAAAAGAGTACCAAGCAAGAGGTGCTCCTCATATTTATATACTGTTGTGGATCAAGGATGCCCCAAAATTTGGAACAGATTCTGATGATGCAGTTTTATCTTTCATTGAAGAATATGCAACATGTGCTATACCTAAAAGCACAGAAGAAAAAAACTTAAAAGAGCAAGTTTTACGTTTTCCACAGTCATCGGTGTGGAAAATACTGTCGACAAAAGTACAAGAGTAAAGATAAATTCTACACAAAATGACGAAACCGGGTTTTTTTTCTTTTGAGAGGTCGGGGGCAGTGCGCTCTTCCACGCTAATTAGAAAACATGGCCCCATAAAGATGGGAAAGTGCTTTGCGACAGACACAAAGCAGATGAGTCGGTCCGGATTGGCCAGACGAAAAGGCGTCACCAAAAAACCCTAATTTCCAATGGTAGGCCACCGTTAACAAACGGTGCCGCCAGCCAATGAAAATGAGGGACGGGGCTTCTTGTCCCCTTCTCAAATCTACTCTCCTATAAAGACGAGACCTAAAAAGGTACTCCATGGTCAGCAGCAGTGCAAGCTTTCCTCACAGAAAGAGAACGTACGGCCAAGACAAGAGCGCTGCTTGGTTCGGCCTTACGCTGATTTGATGGGCCATAGGATACCGCAGTCAAACACTGCTTGTTCACAAGCAGAGGCACAGCAGCAGTAATACAAGATTCCCTTCAACACACACAAAAGGTATGGAGCAGGTTCTCGCAAGCCCATAGTTGCAGTACAGACGGCAGCAGGGCAAGCTTCCTTCAAACACACAAAACTCAAACAACATTGTAGCAGCAGTGCATGATTCATGTGCACCCAGACAATCACCCACACAATCACCAACCATCCCCGGGAATAGCATTGGCAGCAGCAGAGCCAAGATACTCACATACAGCGCAATAACCAGCAAGGAATCAAAAGCAAAATATTACCTTCTTCACGAGTACTGAAAGGTTCTAAAATCCAAACAGCTGATAAACAATATGAAAACCTTGGGAAGTAAGAAGGGGGGTGGGGGGGGGGGGGGGTGAACAGAGTAAGAAAGCCAGCGGAAAAAGGAGCAGAGGAGTGTGTCCAGGTCTAGTGCTCTCACCTGGAGTTTGGCATCCATCTGTGGTGGTATTATTTGGAGTATGGCATTCAGTTCTGGAAACCACCTCTGGCCCTTTGTGTCTAATTCTGCTGTCAACTTATGGATCACGGATTCAATTTTTGAGACCCCCGCTGGTGTATCACCTCGACTTACTGAGGTCATCTTTTACTTGACTTTATTCATTTCTGAAGGCCACCATTCAAGTGCTCTGGGAAAGTGCTTTGTTGTTTATTAGTGACAAGTTTGTGTGCACAGGTATTTCTGGATTGGTAAGAAGGTAGCTGATTGGATGAGACAGACTAAATCCTCTAGCCATCAGGAGCATATAGACTCCCACCATCACAGAGGAGATCACTACATCACTCTACTTTTCTTTTTAAAAAGCCTACTACAGAAAGCGTGTGTTAGGTGAGGGGCTTAATATTTCATAACGAAAGCAAAACACAGAATCAAACTCTTGTTCTCTACGTTTAGTGTGTAAATTCAAATCTATTCCTATTGTAGTAGGGTTGCTTTCACGGCTTCCTTCCATTGAGAAGGTGGAGCATTCTTCTATGTTGTGCCACATCAATTCATGCCATTTTTAGTCACTGTCTACATAGTTAAGCGGCATAGGTTTTTGCCTGCCTTTGTAATATTCGAGGAAAGCTTCATCAGCCTGAACATTAGCCACAAAGACACCCAAACACATTTTGTCCAGTGATGCAGTGTGGATGAAGGTCTAGGGTTTAGATTTGCGGTATTTGTTTTTCAATTAATTTATCATTACGAAAATAATATGGGAAGGTGCAAGAAATGATGAAATGTCCAAGGTATCCAATTTAGTTTATGCTTTTATATGTGACATTATTGGCCTTGTATATATGATATGCTAACCCTCCCACAGAATCATTTTTGTATTTTTCTACTGGAAAATCAATAAAGTATTTTGAAACTAAAAAAAAAAAAAAAATAAAAAAAAAAAAAAAAACAGTTTTATGTCAGCTGTGAGACATACCATTACAAGAAAATCTCCGAAAAATACCTACAACCTAAGAAGAAAAGAAGAGTCAAAATATATAAATGACTACAACCCAGTCATTTTATCCATGTGGAATGCTAACATGGATATTCAGTATGTAGCTGACAATTCTATTGCTGTTGCTCGGTATGTCACATCTTACATCACTAAATCTGAGAAAACTGAATTGAAAGAAATGTGGGAAGAGATTTCTCACGAGAAGACTGTCAGTAAAAAGCTATACAGTTTCAGTTTAAAGATGTTATCGCATCGAGAAATTGGGTCATACGAATGCTCAGATAGGTTATCATCTGCAAGTCTGTACTCCAAATCCAGAAGAATAATTTGGGTAAGTTTAGGCCTTGCAGGAATGCGAAATCGGGTACTGAAATCTATTCGAGAAATTGAATATTTAGCAGAGAACGAACCAGAAAGTACAGACATTTTGAAAACAAATATGTTTGACACATATTACCCAAACAGAAGTCATCATCTTGAGAACATGTGTCTCTATGAAGTGCTGCAGAACGGCATTTTTACACGGAATGCCACAGAAGACATCAACAATTGAAAATATAAAGTCATTGGTGAGGAAGGATGTTTGGTAAAACAAACAAAAGGAAGTTTGATTAATCACAGGAAGCTGAGTTGCGACACTACTGACTACTTAGCACTTTTACAGCTGTTTAAACCATGGCGTTCAGAGGATGAATTACTTGGAGATTTTCAGAGCTATGAAGATTCCTTTAATGCATGTAAAGATAGCATAGAATGCAGTACTTTCACAAATTATGTACAAATGTTAAATGAAGAAATTGAACAAGAAGCTACAATTGCAGCTGAAGTAGCTAGAGACATTTCTCAAGACAGTCAAAGTTCTGGTACGCTCAGTCAAGATCCCCTAGGACAACCAATCGTAGAAAATGAAGCTGCAATAGCCATGACTGAAGTGGAAACAGCTATGAATCAAGCTCAGGAAGATTTAATAGACTTACCAAATTTGGAACAACAACTGAATGATGAACAACAACAAATTTATGAAGAAGTCACAAAACAAATTGATCATGGATTACTACATGAAAATAAAGAGTGCTCATGCACATAATTTGAACCAATCAGAATGTATGTGAGTGGACAAGCTGGAACTGGAAAAAGTTTCTTAATTAAAGTAATTAGAAGCTACCTACAGAAAAAAACTGATTCAACTTTGTCTTGTGTTGTTACTGCTCCAACTGGGTTAGCAGCATATAACATAGAAGGAATTACCTTACATCGTTTGCTAATGTTACCAGTAGAGCATGAGAACAAAATAGAATAACACAAGCTAACAGGAGAAGCATGTTTTGAAGTTTCAAGAGTGTTGAAGAAAATGAAAGTTCTCACTATTGATGAGGTAAGCATGGTATCAAACTTAATGCTTGCCTTTGTGCATTTAAGAATGCAGCAAATTCTAAAGACAGACTATGATGTGTTATTTGGAGGAAAACATGTTATAGTTTTTGGGGATCTACTGCAGCTCACTCCAGTTAAAGGACAACCAGTATTTAATACTCTTGCACATAAAGACACGAAAAAAGTCATTAGGAAGTATAGGTAATGTGAATATTTGGTCATACTTTGAGTACAAAGAACTCATTACCAATATGCGGCAAGCAAATGATGATGATTATGCAAGTATTCTCAAAGATATCAGAATTGGACTACTCACAGAACATGGCAGAAGAGCTTTACAGAGCCGATTGCTATGTAATTTGTTTCCAACAGAACAAATAGTTCCAGAGAAAATATACAAGAAAATTGCAGAAAAAAATACTGTAATCTGCTTAATGCCAACACTACATGAATGCTCTATATTCAATGAAGAACTTTTGAAACTGGAAAATGAAGAGATTATGAAAATGGAAGCCGTGGATAAAATACAGCATGAAGGAATAACTATTATATTGACAGGCAAATTGAAAACTAAATTGGATTCTCTAGAGAAAAACATATCAAACAGAAAAGAATCTTTATGTATGTATTAACTGTCGAGTAATTTTAAGACGTAATTTGAATGTAGAAAAAGGTTTAGTGAATGGAGCTATGGGTAAAGTTGTGGGTTTTGTTAATTACCAGAAAAAAGATGGAATTGAATTTTTAAAAATAAAATTTGATCAGATTGAAGAGGTTAAAGACATTAGTCGTCGTTCAGTTCGTTTTTTGCTTGTGAAAGACTTATATGTACGTAGGAAGCAGTTTCCGTTTTCTCTAGCATATGCTGTAACTATTCACAAATCTCAAGGATTAACTGTAGACAGTGCTTTTGTAAACATTGGATCTAGTGTGTTTAAAGAAGGTATGGCATATGTTGCTTTGTCACGAGTGAAAAAAGTATCTGGTTTATTCATGATAGACTTTGATGACTCAAACGTTAGTGCTGATGCAAATTGTGTAAAGGAGTATAATAGATTAAGAAGAAGCTATGCTCCTCATTTAGGTCAGTATCCTGTGTTTGAGAAACGTGTTGTTTGTCGGAAAAGGAGAATTGAGAATATCTGTAATGAGGATGTACAGAAGAGAAAACAAAAGGAGAGTGATGTGATTGCAAGCAAAAAGAAAAAGGACAATGTTGAAGAGGTTGTTGGTTGTCATTTTGAAAATAGCTCTGGTGTCAACTGCTACGCTAATGTAGTGCTGAATGTTGTATTTTATCTTGAAAGTTTGCAAGAGCAGGTAATACTAAATCATGAAAAAAGATTTTGTTCTCGGCTGAGTTTCCTTTATGAGAAGTTGAGTAATGATAAAACTAAAATAGAAAGTGCTTCTGATGTTAGAAATCTTTTAGATGTATGTTCTGGATGTACACAGTTTACACAAAATGTCCAGCAAGATGCACAGGAATTCTTAATGTATATGCTTATGGTACTGGAAGATGAAGGGGTAGAAATAGAAAATATGTTTGGTCTCTCTTATAAATGGGAACATTGTTGTGAAAACTGTATGAACACATGCAGCACTAATGTTGATTCTGAAAGGTTCATACATTTAACATTACCAGAGACTAAATCAGTGACTTTTAGTAAATTAGTTAAAGATGCAAATCACAACATGGAATGTTCTCAATGTAAATCAGAAATGTTATCAACATTATTTTTAAAGAAATATGGACAGTATATCATTTTAATGATGCAACGTTGTAGAGCTGATGGAACAAAATTCGACACTTTAATAAAGAAGTTTGTAGGAAATCAATTATCAATATCAGGAAAGACTTTTGTTGCAGTTGCAATACTTTTCCATGATGGACCTTCTATAACTTCTGGTCATTACACAGTTTATCTAAAATGTGAAAAAGGCTGGACACTGTGTAATGATGTGTAATGATGCTCAATTGATTTTCAAGCAATGTTTGCCTGCAGAATTACCAAATTCCTACTTAATTTTTCTAGAACCAAAATTTTAGATACAAATTGCAGCATCTGAAGAAACCATTATTTCGATTTTATAGGATTACCATTGGATATTTCACCTAAAAAGGATTTTAAAATTACCATTTGGCCTCATGGAAAGGTAAATATTTCTATTGTGGCCTTCTTTGACAGATATTATTTTGGTGTATGTGCTTAAGCAACAAGATTTACAGACGTTATTTATTGCAAATAGTTATTGTTCTTAGAAGATATTTTTAATATATATGTTAAATTTCTATCAAGGTATGTTTTACTGAGGATAGATTCAGGGCTTTTTTAAACAATCTTTCAGATTGTTTATTTTTTTGCCCGCTGTTAAGTGATGAATACAATTGATATCACTATTTTCAGTGAAATTCAATATATTCTGAAAACAGCAAAAAAAGGGCAAAAAATTGCTTTGTTAAATATGAAAATATGTGTACTGTATTCTAAAATGTATTGTTAAATATTACTACTTTTTTTCTTTTTGTTCAGATCTAGAAAGAAAATTTAGGAAATTGAATCCATTTTTCTTGTAATTAAAAAAAACATTTATTTCTAATTAAGTTATTTTGTTGGTCAGGTAAGTTTAAAATATCTGTATTTCTCACCCCTTCACTTTCATGCTCCCTTTTCTTCACTTCTCCTCACACTGCTTTTCTCATTCCCCTTCCCTCTCTCTTCTTCCTTTACTGCTCTTTCGTAACTCCCTCACTCCTTCTCTACTACTCCCCTAGGTTTACTGCCTCCATCACTATTTTTTCAACCATGTTTCTCTCCCTGTCTCCATATGTCTCAGTCATTCTAACTGCCTTACTCCTTCTCAGTTCCTTGCTCTCTGTCTCTGTTTCTGTCTCTCTCCCTTTGTCTGTCTTACCCTTAATTTCCTTAACATCTCTGTTTCTACCACTCCTCCTCTCTCCATCACTCATTTTCCATCTATGTTAATTTTTTAACCTTCTCCGTCATTCTCCTTCCCTCACCTTCCCTAACTGTCACTATCCTTTACTCATAGTCACTCCTATTCTCCTACTTCACTTCCTCCTGTCTGTATCTCACACTCCTTCATCTTTTCGCATTCTTTCCTTCACTCTCCCTCACTCTCCTTTGCTCATTGAAATCCTGACTCCCTTTCTCTCACTCCAGTTTCCTAAATCCCTCCATCCCCTCACTCCCCATCTCTCACTTTCCCTTACCCCCTTTTCTAATCCTCATACCCCTTATCTCACCATCACTCCACTTCTCTTACTTTCAATCCCTTTACCCTGCTGTACCTCATCCGCTTCATCTGTTACTCCCTTTTCCCATCTCCGTCCCTTACTCCCCTTTTCTCACTCCCCCTCCATCACTCTCCATTACTCACTGCCATTCCCTTACTCATTCACTCTTCTTACCTGTATCCTCTACCCTTAGTCCTTTTGTTGCAGTCAGTCTTTCACTTCCCTTTCATGACTGATCATACTTTCCTTTTCTCACTCATTCTGTCTGTCCTTTCCTCCTCTTCACTCAGTCATTTCAATCATTTCAATCATTCATGTATACACTACAAATTCATTCAATACAATTACAACACAGTATATTAGGAATATAGCTCTTCTTGGAGAAGTGAAGTGAGTTCTGAAAAGAACAGTTTTTTTTCTTTTTTGTTTTGTATTTTTTTAACAATTTTGTATTTTTTTTTATTTTTTTAGAGCACCAAAAAAAACTGGTAATGAAAAACTGTTCAACAGGAACAAAAAAAAAAAATGAAAAAATGATGGGCTGGGGCATGTGTGCTGCTGTATTCTGTCTTCAATGAAGTTAATACTGCTCTCACCGTAGCAAAGAACAGCATTGCATACATTACAGTGTATGTGCACCTTCTGAAAAAGTGGGCGGATGTCCAGTGGCCTGGTACACGGTGAATCTGCGGCCGCAGATGATGTGCTCGGCTGAGCAGGTGGAGGGTTGTCCCTTAGGGCTCTAGTTGTCTCTCGAGCATAAGGTACAGGATGCACTGTCTTGAAGTACCTCAGCATTGAATAAATACTAAATGAGTATTTCTTGCTGGGATCTCCTCTGGATAAGACAGTTCCACAAATAGTGCATGTCACCTTCGGAGCATTCACCTTCTTTTGACCCTCTGGAAAGGTGAAGAATTTCCAGATGAAAGAGTCTTTTTGTTTCGTCTTCCTTGGTGGTACCACAAAGGTCTCCTCCTCATTCCCTGAAGTAGACTGCTGTTCTGCCATTTTCCAGTAAAATTTTACTAGAGTAGCTGTTCAGCTCCTTGTCCCAGGAAATAAGAAGAAATAGTGAGGGGAGTGGGTGTGGTGTTTGAAGATTCTGGAACAGAAACTACTCTGAACCAATGAAAAGTGTTTCGTAATCACATGACTTGCGCGCACGGTGCACGCAAGGATCAGAAATGAATTACTTTTAACCTGATTTCTAAAACATGAAAAGGAGGCAGGGAAGACACTCCCTGACCCCCTAGACCTTCTCAGGGGGTCCCTAAAGGACCTCGTAAATAAAAAAAAAACATTTCCTTTAATAAAAAAAATTGCCGGTACGCGCACCGTGAAAAACCCTTAAAAAAAAAAAAACATTTTAAACTGTTTATAAGTTTATAGAAGATATTAACTATGCTGTTCAACTTTATCCAAATAAAAAAAAAAGAGCTGAGCCATTCCATATTACAGGATACAGTCAATCTATAACTAGATACATGGGTAGTTTATTGTAAAATAAATATATAAAAAATATAATAATACATACATAAATTAGCATTTGATAAACCTTACAAATTCACTAAAAAATAACATAGGTTTCACACACGTTATAGTTAGGAATTAGCATTTAAAAAACCTTGCAAATTCACTGAAAAAACCATAGGTTTCACACATGTTATAGTTAGCTGGACATTTCACTCGTACAAAACCATTGAAATTCCCCCGTTATAGTTGGTTCAGCTAACTATAACTCGCGCGACCGCAATCCACTGCTGATGACGTCACATATTACATCACTCATGACATGGTCAGTGACATCACTGATGACATCATCCTTGTGTAAGAGTGGCAGACCTCCTCTTATCCGAATATAAACTTTGATACACACATTGAAAAATACAAACTAAAGTTTTGAAAACTATAGAGATACCAATACCAGTTAGAACAACCTATTCAGTAATTCCAAAATCTACATACGCATCCACTCATTCATCAACACTTCTATATAGTCACTCATACATGTACTCAGTCATCATGTGTACTCATACACCTATACATCCTGTTACACACCTACACTCATACATAGTTACTCACACACATACTCACACATGCAAATAAACATCCATTTACTTGCATATACAGCTATACACACACCACTACACTTACTTCTACAGAAACGTACACATACTTACTCTCTTAAACAATCACTTTTAGAAACACATACTTATTTATACAGGAACTCTTCCAATCTCTCACTCTCGTATATCCTCACTTATATACCTCAATACTCACATATACTAGTTTAAAACATATGGACTTACTCATAAATACACTATTGAGACAGTCATTCACTTTCTTACTCACCCATACACACACTCATCCACCTATACTGTCCTGCTCACATAGTGTCTTCAAAACACATACAAACAGTGAGTCACTCATTCATGCATCTATACGCTAAGTAACATCCCCCACTGAACCATACAGACACTCATACTGATACTCTAAAAACGAACTAATAACCCATATACACACTCGCGTAGCTACTCACCAACCCATGCAGCCACTTATACACAAAGTGAGACATTGATACCGATATTTAAATATTTAAACATTACTCACTAATACTTGTATTCACTAAGATACTGTTAATAAGTCAGTTATACAATTAATTTTACCAAAAAAAAACCCATCCATTTAGACACTTATTTACCCATTTATTCTTCCATTAACCTTTAGATATACATGTATAAAAAATATTTATTTTTCAGAAAGACGCATATTCACTGGATGATGTCATCAGTGATGTCATCAGTGATGTCATTTGAGATGTCATCAGTGATGTCATGAGTGATGTCACTGACCATGTCATGAGTGATGTAATATGTGACATCATCAGCAGTGGATTGCGTTCGCGCGACTTATAGTTAGCTGAACTAACTATAACGGGGGAATTTCAATGGTTTTGTACGAGTAAAATGTCCAGCTAACTATAACATGTGTGAAACCTATGTTTTTTTCAGTGAATTTGCAAGGTTTTTTAAATGCTAATTCCTAACTATAACGTGTGTGAAACCTATGGTTTTTTCAGTGAATTTGCAAGGTTTTTTAAATGCTAATTCCTAACTATAACGTGTGTGAAACCTATGGTTTTTTCAGTGAATTTGCAAGGTTTTTTAAATGCTAATTTCTAACTATAACGTGTGTGAAACCTATGTTTTTATTTAGTGAATATATATATATATATATATATATATATATATATTCACTGAAAAAACCATAGGTTTCACACACGTTATAGTTAGGAATTAGCATTTAAAAAACCTTAGAAATTCAGTGAAAAAACCATAGGTTTCACACATGTTATAGTTAGCTGGACATTTTACTCGTAAAAAACCAATGAAATTGCCCCGTTATAGTTAGTTCAGCTAACTATAACTCGCGCGCCCGCAATGCACTGCTGATGACGTCACATATTACATCACTCATGACATGGTCAGTGACATCACTCATGACATCACTGATGACATCTCAAATGACATCACTGATGACATCACTGATGACATCATCCAGTGAATGTGTGTTTTTCTGAAAATTAAATATGTTTTATATATGTATATCTCAAGGTTGATAGAAGAATAAATGGGTATATTACTGTCTAAATGGATGATTTCTTTTTGAAAAATTGATTGTGTAACTGACTGATTAAGTGTATCATGGTGAATACATGGCTTAGTGAGTAATATTTAAATATGTAAATATCTGTATCATTTTTTCACTTTGTGTATAAGTGGCTGCATGGGTTGGTGAGTAGCTACATGGGTGTCTATATAGGTTATTAGTTGGTTTTTTTGAGTATTAGTCTGAGTGTCTGCATGGTTCGGTGGGGGGTATGACGTAGTGCATAGGTGCATGAATGAGTGACTCACTGTTTGTATGTGTTGAACAGAGCATGTGTGCAGGACTGCATGGGTGGATGCGTGTGTGTATTGGTGTGTTAGTGAGTGAATGACTGTCTGAATAGTGTCTTTATGAGTAACTACATATGTTTTAAACTAGTATATGTGACTATTGGTGTATATATGTGAGTATATGTGAGAGGGAGAGATTGAAAGAGTTCCTGTATGAATAAGTATGTGTTTCTATAAGTGATTGTTTAAAAGACTAAGTGTGTGTAAGTTTCCGTAGAAGTAAGTGTGGTGGTGTGTGTATAACTGTATATACAGGTGAATGTATGTTTGATTCTTTATTAGCATGAGTGACTATGTGTGTGAGTAACTCTATGGATGAGTGGCATTATGTAACAGGATGTATAGGTGTATGAGTACATATGATGAGTGAGTACATGTATGAGTGACTGTATAGGACTGTTGGTGAATGAGTGGATGTGTATGTTGATCTTAGAATTACTGAAGAGGTTGTTGTAACTGGTATTGGTATGTCCATTGTTTTGAAAATTTTAGTCTCTATTTTTGAATGTGTGTATCAAAGCTTATATTAAGGTGAGAGGAGGTCTGCCACTCTATCACAAGGATGATGTCATCAGTGATGTCATCAGTGATGTCATTTGAGATGTCATCAGTGATGTCATGAGTGATGTCACTGACCATGTCATGAGTGATGTAATATGTGACGTCATCAGCAGTGCATTGCGGGCGCGCGAGTTATAGTTAGCTGAACTAACTATAACGGGGCAATTTCATTGGTTTTTTACGAGTAAAATGTCCAGCTAACTATAACATGTGTGAAACCTATGGTTTTTTCACTGAATTTCTAAGGTTTTTTAAATGCTAATTCCTAACTATAACGTGTGTGAAACCTATGGTTTTTTCAGTGAATTTCTAAGGTTTTTTAAATGCTAATTCCTAACTATAACGTGTGTGAAACCCATGGTTTTTTCAGTGAATTTGCAAGGTTTTTTAAATGCTAATTCCTTACTATAACGTGTGTGTAACCCATGGTTTTTTCAGTGAATTTGCAAGGTTTTTTAAATGCAAATTTTTTTTTTTATTCTTCATTTTTTTCAAACATATTTTTAATTTAATTTTCTTTCATTTTATAAAGACTATGCTTAAATTTTTAAAATCCTTAAATATTTTTTTTTAATATATTTTTTAAAATAAACATGTAAAATTTATTACCAGATTTTTTTTTTTTTTTATTTTTATTTTTTTTAGTACGCGTACCGTAAGCTCACGGTAAGCGTACGGTTTACGCAACGTCCGTAATCTATCTACGCAGCTTGCGTATAGTTACGCAATTTGCGTAGCCGCGCGTACTGCGCGTGGGACGCGTGCGCGCTTACGCCACACGCGCACGTTACGCGGAAGTGCCGGGGAGTGACTGTTATGCGCATGCGCGGAAGCGCGTGTCTTTTTTACGCGCACGCGTACTTTTTGCCGTAAGCGTACCGTAAGCGTACCGTAAGCGTACGGTAGGTCATGTGATCATGAAACACAACTTTTGATTGGTTGAAAGTACTTTCAGTTCTAAAACTCTCCTACACCACACCCATTCCCCTCATTTCTGCTTGTGATCCCTTGGGAGAAGGAGCTGGTTTGTCTTTGGGATACGATGGCAGAACAGCAGAGCTCTTCTGAGAGTGAGGCTAGCACCAGCAGCACTGTCTTGAGGCAGAGAGCGAGGAAAGTAAAGCCTTCTTATGTTTGGGATTATTTTACTTTTCCAGAAGGCCAGCAAAAGGTGAATGCACCCTTAGTTACTTGCAAGCTGTGTAAGCGTGTACTTTCTAGAGGTAATCCTAACAGGAAGTATTCCTTTGGGAATCACACCATGAAGAGACACCTCCAGGATGTACACAGAAGGACACATGGTCATCTTTTTGGAGGTAACTCTTCAGAAAGACGAGCCAGTACATCCACAGCAGCTCAGCCTGGACCATCACCTGCAGGGCTTACTCCTTCTTCTGCAGGTCAGGTGAGCCCTTCATCTGTGGGGGGAGAATCTCCTTTTGCTGGCCCTCTGGAAATGAACCTTCGATTTCGGAAGGTTGATATTCATTGCACATTTTGTAAAGGTCTAATTTGTCATAGGGAGACCAGTGTTTCCCTAGTGAACAACAAAATAGATCAGCACATTTGTAGCTTTGAATGATTTTCCCATGCTTCCTTTCCTCTGTCCCTGCATGAACACAACGGTTCTTTTAAGAGCCAACCTTATCTTCCATCTATTTTTTACTTGTTTTTAAAAACTTTTTTTTTTTTTTTTTTACCGTACGCGTACGGTAAGCGTACCTTTTTTTTATTTTTTAAAAAAAAACACTAAAAATCATTTATCACATTATAAAGTCCTTGAGAGACTACAATTTTTATTATTGACTTACCATACTCACTCAAAAAAATATTTATTCATTTGTTTTTTTAAAAAATAGTTTTTAAAATGGTTGTAGTTTCCGAAAATTTTCTATATCGATCTGAAAATAAAGAAAAAAGTATTAATATTTTTAAACCATTCTCTGTGACTGCCTATACTCCACCAAGGGCAACCAGCCTTAGTGATGCTGAATGTATTTGCATTACAGACTTAAACCTGAAAACCCCACTCGCTTGTAAATACTGTGCATGACTATACACGGCAAGGACATGGGTGTGTGCTAAGCCTCTGCTTCTTCCCCCAAAAATTCGCTCCCCCTTTCCATCTAATGCAACTGTGAAATCACCAGAGCAAGACGCAATAAATCTCTGCCTATAATTCTTCTATGCACACAGAGTCATGTTTTCACATTAGTGCCAAAACGAAATTTCTTTGCCAATTTGAAAGCACACTTACTGCTCTTTTTTTTTTCGGGCCAAGTGAAAATCTCTTTTTACAATTTGAAATCACTTTTACAGACTGACACATTATTAAACCACTATTTTTGATTTATTTAATTGCACGTGTCCAAGCTGTTTTTTTTTCAGACCACCACCATGTGCATTCTCTGTGACTGCCTACACTCCACCAAGGGCAACCAGCCTTAGTGATGCTGAATGTATTTGCATTACAGACTTAAACCTGAAAACCCCACTCGCTTGTAAATACTGTGCATGACTATACACGGCAAGGACATGGGTGTGTGCTAAGCCTCTGCTTCTTCCCCCAAAAATTCGCTCCCCCTTTCCATCTAATGCAACTGTGAAATCACCAGAGCAAGACGCAATAAATCTCTGCCTATAATTCTTCTATGCACACAGAGTCATGTTTTCACATTAGTGCCAAAACGAAATTTCTTTGCCAATTTGAAAGCACACTTACTGCTCTTTTTTTTTTTCGGGGCAAGTGTAAATCACTTTTACACACTGACACATTATGAAACCACCATGTGTAACTACAACAAAAACAATTCCCATTTCTATTATTCATTTCTTAAGTTACCACATACATCCCCTCTCAAACTGTAAACTCACCTTTAAAATTAGTTAGTTGTGAAAGAAATGTGACACTCAAACAGCAGATTATCAGAGCCAGGATCTCTGTTCTGTTCACCTCTCTCCTCTCAGCAGAACCAGATAATGGCAAACTTTCCCTCTATTTTTCCACACATATACATGTAAGTTTCAAATCTCAGTGCTTCCCCCTTTTTTTCACATGTATTCACACATTTCTATTGGTTGAAAACCAACCCTTTTCCAAAAGTACCCTGCCCCCAACTTGACTTCTGCCTAGTACCCTTCCCCCAACTTGACTTCTGCCTGCTACCATAGCAACAGCTCATGGAACACTGCTGTGTGCAGTTAGGTCAGAAGTTCGACACACAATGTTTCAATTCCACAGAGCAAGAGTGCTTGACTTTTCAAACCTTACAGCAAATCCATAGTACTGTTCTTTGGTTACACATTTTTTTGTACCAATACAAAACATGCTTCTATTAATTTTCACATACAGCCTAGTTTTTATTCTAGAATGGTATGAAACAGCCAATCAGTTCTTTTTGTTTTAAAAAAATATGTATGCCTCCATTTCCAAACTGTCTTTCTTTTCTTATTGCCATTCTACTGAAAGACACCTCCTGAGTGCATCCAGTTCTCCTTTGAAGATGTTCACAGTGTGGATTGTAGGGCACAGCTATGTCTTCTGGAGTGAAAAGTTTGCAGAGAAAACAGATATGGTGAGAGACCTTGCTTTGCCAAATGTAGACATTAAATGGATTGGTCAGAGAGGGTTAAAGTGGCACCAATTGATGCCATTGGTGAAATCCTTCATTCAAATCCAACACCCTGACCTCATAATAGTGCACTGTGGTGGCAATGACCTAGGCACTTTGACTGGGGTAGGTCTGGAAATGCTTATGAAGGACACCTTTGCACAACTGTTTACACTTTTCCCTAAAACTGCCTTTGTGTTTTCCAACATATGCCAAAGGCAAAAATGGAACTGGTCCAATCATTTCTGTCCACAGATTGACAAAGCAAGAAAGCACGTCAACAAATCTGTTTCTGCTTTCCTCCGTGACTATGGTATGGGTGCCATTTACCACAACAACTTGCGTTATGACATGCAAGACATTTATAGAGGAGATGGTGTGCACTTCAATGATGAAGGGAACAGAGTCTTCCTCTTGAACCTTAGACTCTGCATCGGTACTTACTTGTAGGTACCACTAAAAAAATGACTTCATAAACACAACAGCTCTTTTTAGAGCTCCCTAATTTCTAAACTCTTAAATCTGCTTTTCATTTATCTATTTTTTTTTTTTTTTACCGTACGCTTACCGTAAGCTTACCGTACGCGTACCCCGTGATTTTTTTTTAAATCAATAAATGTTTTTTTTGTACTTTTCTGTCCTTCTTTGACCCCCTTACAAATGTTAGGGGGTCTGTAACTCTCCTCATTGCCCCCTTTCCTTGTTTTCACTCTTTTTTTTCAGAGTGAAATACACAAAATGGCGGCCGCCGCTTCCTGGTTTCGACCGATTCGAATGTTTACTAAGATCTAACAGCCAATCAGAATCGCGCTCGCGCACGCCGCCGTACGCTTACCGTAAGCGTACGGTAAGCGTACCGTAAGCGGGCTCAGATATATATATTCATTTAAAGGCTATTTTCTCAGAATCTACTGAACAGATTTACACCAAACCTACAAAAGGCACTTCCTTGACCTGAGGACTACCTCTCTGCCAAATTTCTAGTAATTCTGTTCAGCCGTTCGGGCTGTAGCCCTGTCTAAAGGTCCTATGGAAAAATGCATGGGAAAAACGCGTTTTGGGACCCCCCTTTTATCTCAGCCCCCGCTTGACGAATCCCCCCGAGACTTTCAGGGTAGGAGCGGAGCGTAGCGCCCCACCTATTTTGAGAAATTCGCGAGGATTCGTCGACCGGCGCCAAAGTTATTCAAAATAGAATGTTGAGGTTTTCCTATGGAAACGTGGTCCTAACTATAACTACCTACTGGCGACCGCCAGTAGGTATATATATATATATATATATATATATATATATATATATATATATATATATATATATATATTATCCAAAACTTCTCCAAGTTCAAGAAAAGCAATCGACGCCGTGTCTGTGCTGAAAATTATTTATTGCCAGCCGAAAAAGCTAGACGCGTTTCGCCTGTCCTGCAGGCTTGTTCACTAGCAGTTTGGTAAAGTTTTCAAAGGCAATTTAAAACAGTGAGTGACGATCAACGCACGTGATGGACTACAAGCATAGAAATAAACAGAAGACTCGTAGTTCACTTCAACTGCAATAGATACACGATCCTGGCATGTGCCATAAAATGAAAGACCAATTCATTATGGTCAGACACGCATAATATGTACTCATTATTTTAGAGTATTTGATAACATTCATCAATTATGACACGATTATTACCCAAGTGGTCAAGTTATGAAAACATTGAAACCAGAATATTGTTTTAGCCCGCAAAGTTAATGCATTGCAAAGAAGTTTGGATCAAGTGATCATTCGCACTGAATATAACTTCAGTCATTGTGTCAAAACATGATTTAGCATATCAAATTAGAACTGACAATAAATGCATGGTATCTATAAAGTTACCATGCATTTATTGTCAGTTTTACCATTCTTAACCTTGTGGTATACGTATCAGTTTGGGTTGTCCCTCTAGACGGTTATTGGGCAATACAGTTATGGCACTGGCTATTTATCATGTTGCGTTCAAGGGATAGCACACTCACATTTATCCCGCTTGAACGCATCGTACACACATGTATGGCTAACTGGTATTTGACCACGTAGAGTTCTGTTCCCACATCACCACAGTCACATGATGCATTTCAGCAGCACTGTGAACAGTTTCTCTTTGTGACTGCCGACAATACGAATTTTAGTGTTATATTTATATCTGTCTCAGTCCTACCACATGACTTTATATAAGACATTTATATCACATGTCTAACTTTGAGTTTATACTTTGATACTATTATGCATTCAAACTCTCATTCGGATGTATTAACGTTCTCTTATATCAAGCATTACCTGGTGTTCTGATTCCGTATGCACAGGTTACCATTCCAAGATGTCCGCTATGTTTGAGGTATCTGTATGGGAGACTCACAATGTTGACCCTTTTCTCTGTTCACCTCTGTAAAACTTTATCTATTCTTTGTGTATTGCACTCTCCTCACGTGATCAAGGCTTTGCAACGAGCTGAAACGCGTTGTGAGAAATAAACACCCCTGTTGACATCTCTGGATTTGGAGTTTCTTGGTGACTGAGAGCGCTTGATATTTATCTTGTGGGAACATTTGAATTACCGGCGTGCTCCGCCGGCGTTTGCGCCACCTCTCTTGGGTCCAGCTGTCCGCCACCTCTCTTGGGTCCAGCTGTCCGGAAGGAGCGAAAGGTGATATATATATATATATATATATACATTCCCCTGAACCCAAAGAACCCCTTACGCCCTTAATCTCTGCCCATCCCTGAAACCTAAAAATGCCATACCATCCTTTAATTTTACCTAGCCTTGAACCCTAAAAAAACCTTGCCCCACTTTATCTCTACCTGCTTCACAACCCTAAAAACTCATACACCTTTACCTCTACCCACCCCTAAGCCTTACAAAACCCTTACACCCTTTAGCTCTACCCGTCCTTGAACCCTAAAAAAACTCTTACCTCCCTTTGCCACCTAAACCCTAATACTGTACCTTCCACTACCTTTACCCTCCATTTCCGTTCTCTATCCCTTAACCCTTGGTTGTTTTAATGACATAATATGTATATCATTTAAAAAATATACCCGAGTGGAGACGTATCACAGGTTAAAGTATCAGAAAAGGACCTGTGTGGTACTTACACTGGTGGTAATGTACTGTGGGGGTAAAGACTGCCAAAGTGTCCTTCATGACATTATTTTTATAACTGAGTCTCGATGCCTTGGTGGAACAATTCTGCCTCTCCTCGTAAACGATCCGATTCATGGTATAGAATTGAATACTTTTTTCCAAAAGTGATAATGTGTGAGATGCAT
Source organism: Triturus cristatus (assembly GCF_964204655.1). Classification (NCBI taxonomy): domain Eukaryota; kingdom Metazoa; phylum Chordata; class Amphibia; order Caudata; family Salamandridae; genus Triturus; species Triturus cristatus. Next base: position 184,648,240 of record NC_140579.1, on the reverse strand, counting down.
ATGCAGTCACCACCTCTTTCCCATTCACATTCCTCTGTGATAACACTCCTCCTAATCCCTTACAGCTAGCATACTTCGACCCAGTGCTTAGTACATTGTGATTGAATCCCTTCAGTGCTGGAGCATTCACATTAGTTCTTTTGGTGGCATCAAATTCTCCTTGACAATTACCACACCACACAAACTTTGTTATTTTTCAATAATTGGCAAATATAGAAGGTCTTTTGTCCAAAACTGTACAAATAGTTTGTGTAGTATTGTGCAAGACAAAGAAATGATCTAAAAACCTCCTTATTTGATGGAGCTGGAGCTTTCTGAATGGCTCCTACCCTGTCCCCCCTCAAAACATGACCTAAATACGTAACTTGCAGTTAGAGTATTCTACTGCCAATCTTGTTTGTTCTAATATTTCTAGTACTTTCTCCAGCTTATCCTCCATGTTTTTTATCCTTACTATACATCATAATTTCATCTTAGAATTGATTGAGACCACGCAACTTACCAAACAACTGATGCATGAATCTTTGAAAGGCTGTGCATCTCATGCTTTTTTAATGTAGTGAAATGTGATGATATGCTGCTGGCAAAGCTATTGTGTAAAAGCTTTTAGCCCACTTCCTAAGAGCCATTTCTGAAAATTTTGGAAGATGAAATGTTTCCACTAATAAGTTATTATTTAAATGGTATAAATCTACGCACAGTCTAATTTACCCATTAGTCATGATTAAGGCGAAATACAGTTAGAAGATTCAGTAGACTCAATAATGCCAGGCTCCACCAACTCGTGAAGTTTCCTTCCTACTTCTTCTTTAAAAAGAATTGGGATATTCCTAGCTTTATATATTTTGGACACACATCCTTTAAGATTATTGAATGTTCAACATCTGATAGATTCCCTATTTTCCACTAAACAATTAGGAAATGTAACATCTGTTTCCAAGTATTTTAACTTTCATCTACTATTTTAACTGGTTCAGACCTATTAGGATCTAAAACCATGTGCGGGTTTCTTTGTTCAAACCATACCAAAATGTAGGGTCTTTTTTTGGCTATAAACAATTTTACTAGCGTTTTTAGATTTTTGAACCTAAAAACGTATTATCTAAACCCCCAACATTTCTATTCTCTCCCCTGTGTTTCTTTGTGGCCGTATGTCTGAATTGTACAATTTGTACCCCATTGTGTTCTTAAACTCTCTTCTCCAAAGTTGTTCATTAACTATGGTATACGGAGGGAAAGAATCAGCATATATCCCGATCTCCTCACTCCTCCTATACACAGCATACAAGTGGGTTTCTCTATATTGGTGTCATTTGCATTAACATTGAGAACAAACGTGTGCCTTTCATCTTTAATATTATACATTTGTGTGACTTCTTCCTCACTGGAATTCTTATCTTCCATGCAATTAACTGTTTTTTTCCTTCTGCACTCTGTAGAAAAATGGCCTATTAGCACACTTAAAGTACATTTTTGTTTCAAAGCTAAACATGCATTAGCATTTGAACCATTCTCTGTTCATGTCTTATGACACAGAATTGTTTTTTTAAGTTTTCAAATATTTACTTTTTTTGCCATTTACTTATCCTATTGATTCACCACTATCTTTTTTAGTTTCTAATGTGGTGACCTTAGCACATTTATTAGACCTTTCTGCTTTTATTACAATAGTTAACATGTCTTTTAGCTCTGAGATTCCTGTGGTCCACAATCTCTGTTTGATAGAAGGATCTCTAGTATGCATGAAGACTTGATCCCAGAATAGTTCTTCCTTTAATCCATTAAACCTACAATCCAGGGACAGTTTCCTAAGTACAAACACATATTTGTCCTTAGGTCTGTTGAATCCCCTGTTTTCTTTGAAAAAAATTAAATCTTAATATGCCAATACAAATACTTTGTGCCATGTAATTTCCAAAATCAGCAAATGCCCTATCAAACACATTAACTTCACCACCCCCTACTTTCCTAGTCATTTGGTCATAAACTTTCACAATCTTCTGGACCCAATGAATGTGGAAAACTTGATTCCTTTTGTTATGCAGATATAGTGCACACTTTGTAGGAGGTTGCCAGATAATTTCAAAATATGCCTTCCACTGCAAACACTGATTTCATCCTGCTGGCCAAATACTTGTGGAGGGCTAGTAGAAAACTCGGTGAACTCATTTTGCAAGTACGTGCAATTGCACAAGTGAAATACTTGAGCGTCCCTTCTTCACCACAAGAGGACTAGTACACTGTTCTTGCTTCACCTCTTGTTTTTTTGTACTTTTATTCCAATGCTGCAAGACTATTTTATATCTCAAAAGTGCAGTGAATCACCACACGTTATATTCATAGTCTCATTGGTGCACTGTATTTTTGAAATCCAAATAAGAAGGTGAACACTGTAGAAACACCCTAGAAACTTCAGGATCTCTGTGTGCTTTTTATAAGATAAAGAAGGCACACTGGATAAAATGAAGACAATATAAAGCCCCTCCGGGAACAGTAAGACACACCCTGTTCATCCCAGATCTTCACCAGCTCCTTTATGTCATAGGCAGTCACAAGCATGAATGCAAAAGATTGATCTAAGCATTAACAGTCAGAATAACACAGATACCATAAATCTCCCTTCAACTTTGCAATACGAATATAACCATGCACTCTCCTGTTTCTTTCAACACATCGCAACAATCCACCATGACTACTGCACAATACACCCTTCACCATCTTTCCACACAACTCCATAAGGATCCACAACCGTACGCGCCAGGATTTGTCCTTGAGATGGTCTTCCTGACGAGCACACCACTAATGTGCCTCCGATTTTGCCCAAGGTTGTTGTTGCCTCTACTTGTGCATCCAAATGTGCTACCAAGTTTTCTTCCTTTCTTTTTTTGGGGGATTCTCTCCCCAGTATGTGCGCCCCTAATGTGCCTCATTGTTTCCCCAGAGATTGTCTTCTTGACATGCACACCTATAATGTGGTTCCTGTCCAGACCTGCATCCTGTTTTTTTCACGAGGTTCTATCCATGACTCAAATTCAATCACAGTTAAAGCAGTCATCCCGCACAACTGAAATTGTATTACTACTTTACAAAACCGCACTACTGCTCAAAGTAGCAAAAGACACACATGAAACAGTGCAAAATAACTGCACATTACACTGTGTTAAAGCACTATATACCCTTAATCCGTAGAGCAGTATTTATAACATTGAATGAAAAAAAGATCTTATGCTTCGTAACTAAAACTTTGTATGCACATTTGTTACCATATAATGCAACTTTACCTGGCAAATAATAAATGAAAAGTCTCAAATTCTGAATGGCATGCCCCATGGGTTACAGTAGCGCTGTAGAAATCTACTTTCATTATTTCATTTTTGTACGCTAACTGGAAAATATGTTATTAAGCATGAAGTCTGAATACTTGTAAACATTAAATGGAAGGATTTATATGAACTGCTAGTACCCCCCTCTTCTCCAAAACTGGATAAGAGAGCCTAAAAGTTCAAATTAAACTCTTTTTGTTGCACCATGACATTCCTGTTGATGACACACTTGCAACACCTATGCCTTTTTCTAGCACAGATGAGATAATCCAGCTCATTCCGTCCAGTCTGTGTGAAACAGTTCACTTCTACTTAACCACACCAAACCAGCATCAGACAGCAAACATTACTTGCTTTTCACGTGCTTGTTCATCTTATTCTCAATATTGTCTCATGTCCGAGATTGCTAAGTGACGACACAGCCGATGATGTTCAATAAGCACCAAGAAGAATGCAGAGCATGCTCTTTTGAACGGGAAACATGTGGCGCCTCACTCAGGTAGTACAGAATTCATTTTTAGGAAAAAAACCTCATGCTGGCCAGATGTTTGTATTCATTCAAATTTGCTGTAGGGAAACTGCTCAGAAAAATGTACGTATGTAAGAGTATGGAAAGAAACAACTTGATAAACCCCTCCCAATCATGATTCAGAATCAGTCACAGCACTGAGATAGCTCTGTTCGCCACAACAGACAACAACGCCACCCTACTCAAGAGAGGATAATCAGCCACCCTGATCCTGCTTGACCTTTCCGCTGCCTACGGCACGGTCTCCAACCACAAATTCATCGATTGCCTACACCAGATTGGTATAACAGACGACGTGCTCAGATGGATGGCATCCCTTCTCATGGGATTCACCTAGAAGGTTCACTACCTCCCTTCACATCGCAAGCTAAGCACAACGTCTGCGGCGTTTCCCTAAGCCATATCCCTCAATCTAACACTCTTCAAAGTCTACATGAAGTCACTCGCAGACATCGTCGGATTACACAAAATCAACATCATCTCCTACACCAACGACACACAGCTCATTCTATCGCTTTCTGCCGACCTCTCCGCAATGAAGACCAACTTCCTCTACTGTATGAAGGAGGTTTCAGAACTTCCATCTTGTCCGTGTTAAATTTTAAGCAGTTGTCCTTCATCCGTGCTAATATTCGGAAAATGCACTGCCCTCTGGAACAACTTCTGGTGGCCGTCAGAACTGGGACCTACCACCGCGCCGAAAGGCCTCGCCCATAACCTTGGCATCATCTTAGACAGCAAAGTCTCCATGAAGCATCAGGTCAACGCCGTCTCCTCAGCCTGCTTCCACACGCTCCGCAAGAGTTTCAAGTGGCTCCCCATCAGCACCAGGAAGACAGTAATGCATGCCCTCATCACTAGCCAAATGAACTATGGCAACACAATCTATGCAGGCACCACCACCAAACTCATGCAAAGGCTCCAGACGATCCAGAATGCAGCCGCCAGACTGATCCTCAACCTGCCCTAGAGAACCCACATTACCCAGCATCTAAAAGACCTCTACTGGCTTCCGGTCCAGAAGAAATGCCATTTTCAAGGTCCTGACCCACACCTACAAAGCCCTTCATGACCAAGAACCCGCCTACTTCAACCACATGCTACACTTCCACCATCCCCCCAGAAACCTCCGCTCTGCACATCTCGCCCTCAACCAAATCCCTTGCATACGCCACTGCTGCACTAGAGGACACTGCTTCTCCCATCTTGCTGCCAAAGACTGGAACACCCTCCACCTCCACACCACTACCTCGCTGACCGACTTCAGGAAGGGGCTCAAGGCCTGGCTCTTCAAATGAGACCTGCAGCAAGTGCGTGGATTCCCTTGCGATCTCGTAACTGTCCTAGACAGTCGCACCATTGCAACAGAACAATCCGGATAACTCCATTCTAACGCAAGCAAGGATGCAGGTCTGGTCCTAGCAACCACAACTACGGTAGGATTAACTCGGATACCGCATGTATATAGAAACAACTTTTTTTCGCTGCTGCAGCCTTTTGCGTTTAACGTTTTATTTGTGAATTAAAATCCAAGGCATACCTGTTGGTTTTGTGAATGCTTGTTTAATTCTGGCTTGACAGTACAGCTGTGTGTTTGCCTATTGCTACCAGATATCCAATATACATAGAGAGGTTTTGGGTCCACTTAGAGTAGTACTTTCTAATCTCGTGCTGTGGCTACACTCCAGGAAGTGCCACAATTTGAATGCACCAGGCCTAAAAAACAGTACACTCGGTCAATATGCTGCTTGTCACGTTCAATTCGTTATCTCCTGCATTCATTCTATACAGAAAGGAATCCTTTTTTGCTACGTTTTCTTATCATTGAGCAAGCTAATAGAGCAAGTTTTAATGTGATGAAAAGCATTTGTCCATTCAACACTTTTGAACATTCTACAACATTTGTGAATGACTGTTTATGTGCGTTGAATCCAGACCTATTGGCTTTGCCAGCACTTGTTTTATCCCTCCAGAAGTTGCTTCCTTTTCACACTTGGCCTTTCCTTCTTTATTGCTGTTAGGGGATTGATAAAAAAAAACATAGATATGAGTGGGCACGAGTTGTATAAAATGATATGTATGTAGGTCATTTTACTTGATACCATATACTGCATTTTACCACTGGCAAAGTATATATTGCCATCATGCAATTTCTGCGTGTAGCTACACCTGAATTAATTCCCACTTTTAAGAAACTATTCTCCCTCTAATCCTACTTCACTCATGCACACTTTGACTGCTGTGTCTATAACGTTACTTTTTCCATTATGTCCATTGTTACTCAAATTTTGAAACTATTTTAAATGAGAGAAGATTCTGTGGAAAGGAAACCGAGACGTAAGTATAATGAAGTACTGTGTCCCTACTTGGAGAAAAGTACATATATACTATTAGGCTGCTGTGGCACATCTGATCCAGTGCTTTCAGGTGTATTGCATGGAGGCCTTTAATAGGCTAACGCCCTGTGCATCCTTTCTTTGTAACGTAATTGCAGGAGAGGGTATCTCACAGACCGGATCTCCACATAGAACAAAATAATCACTATCCAGACAATAAGCAAAGTTGGATTTCAGATCCCCACGTCGTCTCACCGGTATCTTCCAGTTTCTGTAAGGTAGGTGCCAGTTACGTTACATTAGGACACACATTCATTTTTTGTTAGGCACAGGGAGATTAAGTGATTTGCCCTGAATCACAGGATGTTTAGCGTCATTACCGAGACTCGAACCCAGGTCCCCCAGGTCCGAGGTCGAGCGCCCTAGCTGTTAGGCTAACTCCTCTCCCCTTTATGTACGACAACCATTTTCCCAATGGAGAGGAAAATCACCTGCAGTCTGAACATCTAGCTTGAGAAGGTGTGGGTCTGCCTAGCTCCTAAAAGGTTGCCTGACTTCTCGGAATGGGAGGGAGACTGCAGGAGGAGCTTACATGCTCATAGAGGGAGGGAGATAGCCCTCCTGAAGGCCTGTTCAGGAAGAGAGGCCCAGCTGTTTTACTGCCCTGGGGAGCACCAGACTAAGTGGGCTGCCTTCGGGAGCGAAAGCCGTGCTGACCAGAGTCATAAGGATTCATCCGGTCTCCCAGTCCATGGTTCTGCAACCTTGTAGCTTGCGGGAAGGACTGGTGTTTATGCTGCCTGAAATGTGGTGTATCCTGCAAAGGGCTGTTGTCACTGCTGCCAAAGTAGAAGACCTTCTATGAGGTCTGGAGACCACCACTACTGAAGACAAGCACTAGCCAATCAGGTTTGCTATACTTTTACTTCTGCAGCTTAAGTGAGGAAAGAGCCTACTGGCGTAGCCCAAGAGCTGTTGTCACGACAGAAGTTGAACTGCCCAACGCCTAGAAGCCGCAACTCCTGAATATGAACACTTGCCAATCACATCTTCTACGCTGCTCGCCTGAGTGGCCAAAGTGAGGCCGCTGCCTGTGGTCCACTGATGCCAAAGAAGATCCAGATAGCGCGATCCTGATGAGCACAACATCCAGCACCTCAACAGCTGCGTCTTAGCTGAGCACATAACATGAGGTCTGAGCTCAAAAGACTGACTTTAATGCACAAAGATAATCCTGCCATTAGGAAGGTAACATTTTGCCTGTTTGAACTCTTTCGCTCCAAAACTATTTTAACTGAACTGCCAATTTCCAGTGTGGTGATTGCTTAGTGAACTTGTACCTGTGCCTACATTTTGCTCATGTCAATTTCTCCAATAATTGTTCGTAGACATTAGGGTGAGCATCCTAGAGTAGGAACGGTCACAGCAGAGGTTATAGTGCTTGATTAAGAGCCCATATGAGATATTACATACCCTATATCTTTCTCCGTCACCTCCATTTCATTGTGTAATATTTTGTTTTGCTGTGACATTAAAGATCTTTCTTTACCTAAAGACAGGTACTGGACTGAACAATGTTTTATTTGTGTCCGAGTTCTATGTCTCTACCCTCCAGTCTACCTCCCTGCAAAGCTTTTGACTCCTCACCCTCGCTACCATGAGTGTTAAACGTGGAAGGGGATACATGGCCCGGTTTACAGGGCCACAATAGGATGGTTAGCAGTGACAAAGTATACCAACCACCAAGGGTGTGGCCCAGTAGCTACAGTCTACCCTGGGGCCACCTGAACTGGGTCTTGTAGGGCCTGAAGATGAAAGCTGTCTGGTGCACATACCAGAGGGTCTCCCATCCCTAGATGTGAGGACATGCTGATGAACTTGTCCTTAGCACAAGCTAGGCATTACTGAGAATGAGTCCATTTCAACCTTGGCATTCCCATTGTTTAGACCAGTGCCAAATTCCCAGCATCCATCTCTAAAGGGAGGTGACATCACTACATTTCCCAAGATCCATCTCAGCACAAAGGGACACTGTTGATTTCCCACCAAAACCATCTTTTAAAACAAGACACGAAGGAAGCGGTTGGGTCACATTTCTCTGCATTCATTTCTACAGAAAGTGATAGCACCACCATATTTATTCAACTGTGTACCTTACTATTTATCTTTATAGTTGTAAGTGTTATTTATTGGTACATAGTATGTATCATATATACATTTTCTCTTTTTATTTTCCACATATTCCGTATATTTATTCATATCATTCAAATTGTAAGTTATTATTAACTTTATTGTACTTATGATGCAATTTTCTCAAAATGTCAATAAAAAATTATAACACAGAAAGTGATATCACTGCATATCCTGGGCATCTCCAGCTAAGGGCAAATAGTGCCAAGGATTTCTCATGCTTTGGTCAGGAAGAGTGATAATCCCGGCAAGCACCTAATGGCAAGACTTCCTCATTTGATAGCTGTACACGCCTTAACACAGACCATAAACCATTACTAGTTTCTATCTTTAAAAATCAGCAAGTGAGTGTTTGATAATACAAGAGGAGTAACAATCAACATGAGGTATCTTTATTCTGCTCCTGGCTCTCGTCCTACGTGTGGGTAGATTCCACATCAAAAGAAAGACCAGCATTGGCAATGCCATTAGGACTGGCTTTAAATGAATGTTGTGTGGTAATATGAAGCAATACAAGTAAATAATATATGAATTATTATGTGTTTGTGTGGAAGCAAAGAACTGTAGGATAATATTGGTGTGTATTGAAAGGTCAGGAGACAGTTGCACTGTCAAACTATACCTAAACATCCATGTAGATTAATGCCTGTGAACCAGCGCCGAGGACAAAAATTTACATATTCTCCTTATGTCACAGATTCTTATTCACAACAGCTCATTCACACACTCATTTATTGGTGGGGCCCATAACACCAACACACTTGTCATTCAATCAATCTCACTCAAATCTGTACACAGGAGGAAAAGGCGCTGGACATGTGGGTACCTTATTACCTATCAGAATTAATTTGCTTTTACATCATATACACATCTCAGAATCCTGACTTTAACATTAAGGCACTCCTGTATTTGGTCGATGGACCAACTAGTTGGACAGGTTGATGGTAAATTAGAACCAGCTAAGACACAATTAAAGCCTAGGAAACATTTGGTATTTTCTGTCATTAATTTAAGAACCACTGTTGGACCTAACGTCCTAGGGTAGCTTGGCTCGAGTGGGAAGGCCTATACCCGGTAACATGTTGTGCTTGCATCCCACTCATTTCACATTCCAGCGCACCACCACTAAAAATGACGCTACACCAGAAAGTTAGAAAAGGTAGAAAAGCTTTATCTTTCCTTATTTCTTGTTTCTCTTTTCTCTCAAATCAAATCAATCAGTGTTTGCTTATAACTCATTAGGGTCAAAACATTCCATTGTTACTAGATTGACAGTACAGCAATTTCACTAACATTGTAGATGAAGTCATTAATCATAGCGCTGCCCATAGCAAATACTTAGCACTTTGAATAGAGTCAATAAATTTAGTGCTGCACATAGCAAGGACTTTGCGCTTTAAATTAAGTTTATAAATATTATGCTGCACATAGCACTGACAGTGCTTTAAATAAGGTCAATAAATATTATGCCGCACATAGCCTTGACATTGCTTTAGATAAGATCAATAAATATTATGCCGCACATAGCGTTGACATTGCTTTAGTTAAGGTCAATAAATATTAGGCCACACATAGCGTTGACATTGCTTTAGATAAGATCAATAAATATTATGCCGCACATAGCGTTGACATTGCTTTAGTTAAGGTCAATAAATATTAGGCCACACATATCGTTGACATTGCGCTGCAAATATAGTCAATAATTCAAGGCCGCACATATCGTTGACATTGCACTGCAAATATAGTCAATAATTCAAGGCCGCACATAGCACTGACATTGCACTGCAAATATAGTCAATAATTCAAGGCCGCACATAGCACTGCCCTCGGGCATTAAATGAGGCCTTATTTCAGATCCAGAGGTCAGGGGTCGCAACACTGCATCTACGGATTGACTGAGACTTATTTCAGCTTGGCTGAGGACTTCATATTCCACTCAATGTATTGGGCAGACCGTAGCAGGGTTGGCCAGCTCGCCCCTATCTCCCACCAAACCCTTCCCTTTTCCAGTACCTGCCCAGCAGACTTGATGAAGGGTGCTCTTTTTCCCCCTCCCTACCCAGGGGAGGAGCGGCTCTGGGCCTGACTTGAGTCTCCCGCCCTCCCCAGGGGGTTACCTTATTCTTCAGCCAGTCATAGGCTCTTACGCGAGTTCCTTGGCCTCCCGGCGATGTCCGGGCCGAGGGCCTTTCTACACCGTTGCAGTTCGGCGGGAGGGAGGGTTGAGGTGCAGAGGTCCGCTCCTTCACTCGTCCCGGGTTCGCGCCCGCAGTCGACAAAGGAAGCGCGACCTGCGAGGGCACGGCCCGGTCAGCAACTCACACAGCGGCGGGGGCGGCATCTCGCAGTCCGCCCCCGTCACGTGATCCGAGTACCAGAACCTCCGGCCTAGCGCGGCCCACAGGAAACCTTGGCGGCGCTCTCTCTCCTCACAGAGGGCCGCGTTTCAAACTACAATGGCAGCGGTAGGGCCCCAGTCCTCCTTACAAGCCCCTGGTGACAGGAGGGATGATCCTACGGACCTCGGGCCACAGCGGTAAGTGTTTCCTTATCGAATCTCCAGCGGGGGTGGCCCAAGTTAAGGGGGTGATCTGCAGCTCAGGGGCAATCAACCCGGACAGCCAGTTTTCCTGGGACTGTGGCGCTGGTCACATTTCTACCTAGTCCAGAACAGCTGTCAGTTACAAGATCTGGGGTACTCCAGGGCTCCGGGCAGCAGCAGGGATATAGAGGAATCGGGCCAGTGATGGTAACTCCCTACCCCTATTCCCTTCAGAAGTCCTGGCTAGGCAAATAGCCCATAAGGTTGGCTTGTTCCTCAAGGTCAGAGGCCAAAGGCAGGGTTAGGTCACAAGGTAGAGGGCAGTGTCACCCGAGGGGGGAGAAAAGGAGGCCTTAAGTACAGTCAATTCCCCCCTCTAGCACACCCACCTCCCCACTCAGGTGCCTGGCTCCTGACTACCTCACCTCACACCTACTACCTAAAATGGCTGCCGCCCCTCACCTCTATATATAGCCTGGGCCCTGACTAGCCAGAGTGACCCAGAAGGTTCTGGAACCCCTCATGACAGCCTATGGCCCAGGTTCTGAGGTGACAGTTTAGGCCACCATTTTGTAGAGGAGACCTCATCCACCCTCCATTTTAGAGAAGCACCTTGCACCCCACCCTCAATCAGTGAAAATGGGCACCCAGGGCCTCTACGTCAACACCAAAAAGAGACTAGTAGACAGAAAAAATTAGAGGGTAAAGGAAAAAAAAAATGAGGAGGGAACAGCCAAAGGAATGGCAGGTCTAACAACCACCAACTCATTTATTATTTCAATTTTGTTTATCTTCGTATTAATTAAACTCTTACATTTTGCACTTATTATCTAGAGCTCATTATTTGATCATTACATTTATTAAAGAGAAAATATGAACATTCAGAACTAACTTTTAGACCTAGATTTTCAGAAAAGTACATTGAATCATTACCAATTGAAAGATGATGAAAGGTTCAAATCAAAAAGGGAATTATCAGAATTCTCAAATGAAGGCTCCCTCGAACAGGCAGTCCAGTCCTCACCAAAGGATCAAACCGGCGTACAAAATACAGGATACAGTGTAGTAAAGTTCAGAATTCCAGCAAAGTTCGAACATCAATCCGGAGCATGGACCAATTCCACACTCAGACTGATAGCATAGAATTTAGAAAACACAAAAAAATAACCCAAAGATATATGCAGCCGCAACCGAAACCCAAACGAACAAACCAATGAACGAACGCTGCTGCAACCAACCCTTTCAACTCCAACTGCCACATAATGATTGAGAGGTTTTTATACCCTTTTCTGTCTTACTTCATTTTAGATATAGTAACTTTAGGGGCAGACCAAATGTTCTGATTGGACAGTTCGGGGTTATCAGTAGTATATTTAATTTTCCCCAGTGCAAACTGGTTCTTCATAGTGACTTTTCACAAAGTTTTCAAATTGACATTGTCTGTTCAGTTCCCATGCGGGGAAACAGTAGTTGTATCTTTTTCCAAGGTAAAAAGGGTCCCACTGATAGGCCCTCTCTTTGTCTCTTCCTTGCCTCCCATTTGGTCATCTTCTGGCTTGCGGTCAAGTTATCAACTTTCGGCCTTGGCAGGGAACATGATGTCAGGAGTTCAAGCCACCTCTTGATTTCAAGAGCCATCTGGGCATGCGCAGAAGTCATCACGTGCACATGGTAGCATCTGCTTCAGAGAACGCCATCTTGGGTACTGCGGCCTAATAGGCCCGAATGTCAACTTAAGCAGAAATAGACATAACAGCAATTAAAATATAGAAATGAAATCTCTACAAGGCCACACTAGAAGGCTGCCCTGAGGATATGCAGTCGTTTTTAGATTCAATCGCACTAGCCTGGTTCAATGATAACCATAGGAAATACATGGATCTCCCGTACACTGCTGCAGATGTTGCACAGGTTATAAAAAGCTTGCCCCTTGACGAGGCCCCCGGCCCCGACGGTCTGACCACAGCTTTTTACAAAGCTTACGTAGACGAATTGGCGCTAAGGCTGCTGGAGGTATATGGGGCAGCCCTGGAAACGGGAGTGCTACCCAATACCATGAGGGAAGCTATAATAATTACGCTACTAAAGCCAGGATAACCAGACTCCCAGTTGGATTCGTACAGGCCACTTTCACTGATAAATGTAGATGTCAAAATATACGCAAAATTGATTGCTAATCGATTGCAGCCACTACTGCCCATGATTGCACTTCCTGACCAGTCGGGGTTCATTCTGGGGCGTTCGACGTCGCACAGCCTACGAGCAATTTTTTCAGTATTACATTACTTGCATCCCGACGTCCATGCTGCAGTGGTGTTCCTTGACGCTACAAAAGCCTTTGACACCCTGGAGTGGCCTTTTCTGTTCACAATCCTAGGTCGTATGGGGTTCAGCCCGCTTTTTATCAATAGTATACGGCTACTCTACAATTCCCCCAGAGCTCGGATTAGGGTCAATGGGATGTTATCCGATCCACTCCCAATATCACGTGGTACAAGACAGGGATGCCCTCTCTCTCCACTATTGTTCGCAATAGCAATGGAGCCACTAGCTGCGCGCATACGCCAGCATCACACGGCACGTGGAATAGGATTTAGTTCCAGATGCTTTTTGATATCGCTATATGCGGATGATGTAACTCTCTACCTTATGAACCCGAAAGAAAATCTGGACCCTGTTTTGAGGGAATTTATCCGATTCGGGGGACTGGCTGGGATAACCATTAACTGGTCGAAGTCGGTGATCTTCCCCTTAACAGAGGTCACACCTAGATCAGATTCCGAGTACCCGTTGAAGTGGGAGGTAGAAGCAGTAAAATATTTGGGAATATGGATTAGTCGGGACGTGCAGGAAATTTGGAATCTAAATTACGGGAGAGCTATGACGTGGTTGGAGGAGAACGTCAAAATATGGACGAAGCTTCCCCTGTCCCTGACTGGTAGGCTGGCCTTAGCTAAAATGATCATACTACCCAAGTTTCTGTACTTGTTCACGAATGTTCCGATTCCTTTAACATCGCACTTCTTCAACACTCTCAGGTCACAGCTTGTCACACTGGCGTGGGCGGGTGGACAGGCGAGGGTATCCTGGGATTTGCTAACACTTCCACTGCGTCAGGGAGGAATGGGTGCGCCAGATATGCGTTTATATGCGCTCAGCGCTCAGGCCCAGTACCTGCATTTCTGGGTACACCCAACACCATTCCAGCCGCATGTGGCGGTAGAGCGCGACGCAGTTGCGCCCACTCCGCTGAAAGTGGCAATTTGTAAACCTGCTGGCCGCCTCTGCAGACGGAGACCGGGATGAGTCTTTTTCTGAGCGATTCCTGTATCATAAACTCCGGGCGTCATGTAGAGCCCTTAGTAGGGACTTTCCAGCTGCCCCGCCGGTCTTGTCCGCCCTGGAAAACTTAGTCGGCTCTCCATCCCCTCGCAGGCTGGTAACGCGGATCTATAAGAACATGCAAGATTCAGCCCCTGTGGTCTGCCCCAAATCCCTGCAGTACTGGAATGATGAGCTGGCCACCCCGCTGACCGAGGACCAGTGGAGGTTCTGCTGCGGACAGCTCACTGAGTTGTCACCAAATTACAGGTTAAGATTAATCCATTTCAAGTTTCTGCACAGATTTTATAGGACCCCTATAGGGCTTCATAAGATGGGGCTACGTGTGGACAGCGGATGCTGGAGATGCGGTTTCTCCCCTGCCACGTTTTTACACATGGCATGGGAATGGCCAAAATTAACAGATTACTGGACAAAGATATTTACCTCAGTTAATCAAATAATTGGAAGATCTGATTTGCCATCTCCCGCAGTGGGGCTATTGGGATTTGTTAAAGACACCCTGCCGAAAACGCGTAAATTACATGCTCTGCTATTATTGTTTGCAAAAAGCCAGGTGGCGGTGTGCTGGGGAGGGAGAAGGCTGCCATCGATTGAGGGCTGGCTTGCCGCGGTAACATTTGGGCACACTCAGCTAGCTACATCTGGGAGCCCTTTCTGCAATGGGCACAAAATCAGAAGGACGCGGCTGCGTAAATGTGTGGGAGCTCTCGCTTCGCTGTGTCATTGGGGGATGGGGGTGTTGGGGGCCGGGCGGGATCCCTTGGTTCCTCACACACCTTAACAAATGATACGCATGAATGTACAGGTGTAAATGACCAGATGATATAACTGCTGTAATCCTGTCGGAATGTCTTGATGTAGAACTGCAGAAGAGGGAATACACACCATTGTTGGCCCTCGTAGGGTAAAACAAAGATGCAGGTATCATAAAAAGGTTATGCAGAAGGTACCCAGTTAAATGTGCGATTTGATGATGCATTCTTTTTTCTCCATGTTTTGTCCAACGATAGAACATATGGCTGTGGTAAGATACACTGTCCAACTGGCTTGATTATGTTATTGTAAGGTGGTTTATGTTAATGAAACTGCCAATAAAAACAAATAAAAAAAAACAAATATAGAAATGAAAGTTCTGATGTTCAAACCCATACTAATCCCAATATTTATTAGTATTTTCCTAGCTGTAGCAACATTTAAAGCAATAATACTTACCGCTTGATAACTTTTAAAGCACAAACGATCACAAAGCAACATGAATCATGCAATTTTACTATTTCACCACAATCTAAGGTTAGTTTTGCGTACCATAGTTAATTAATTAATTGTTCTGCCATGCAATTAGCAATTTAGTCCCATGTGTATTTGTTTATCAAGGTGTAAATGTTGATTAGTAACACTTCCACTGCAAACATGTTATTGTAAATTAATTTTAGAATGATTACGTAATTAATTTCATGCAAATTAGAGGAGGTATACAAATTTTTGTTTTACCTGCTCCATCAACTGCCATATTTCAATCTGTGCTTCTGCCAGAGAAAGACAAACACCATAAAATATCTAGTTATCTTAAGACACTTAATAGCATTCTGATGCCATGTGTATGCCCCTGGAAGTTCCACCTCAGGCTGCTAGATAAATAAACAAAATTATCACAGCTCCGAGGAGGGCAAGCACTTTTTTTCAGAAGAACACAATTTCTGTCTACTCAAAACATGTACTGCTGACTTCCAACATGTGGTCAGAGCCAAAGCCCTTCTTTAGTGATGCTCACATAATAGTCTTGCGACAACTGCGCTGTCAAGCCAAATCATAAAAACTACACCATACTAGGCAGCGTAGACTTGGGTATTTAAATTTGGCAGCGGGTACGTGACTGTACTGCCCAAATCTGTGGACTGAGACCTTCGGAAGGAATGGCTGCAGAATGTGGGTGGAGTAGCCCAAGCCACGCTGCATATTCATGTGATGAATATATGTCTTGAGAAAGCCACTAATGCTGCTTTAACTCTAGGAGAGTGTACTGGATGAAGGATCTGTCACATCATTGGTGTAACAGTTGTCTGGTGCTGTATTTAGTCGGTCTAGCAAAAGTGACTAGTTTTATTGCTACAATGGTGAGTATGGTAGCCTGTAGGTTACAGGCCTCGTTATGGAAATCTGAAAATATATTAACCAGAGGACAGGGTCAGAGCTTTTAACAGCCAAGCACCAGACGTCACCAATAAATTGTGTTGATGATATGACTCGGTGCAGTGGGATCTGGGGTGTGACCCACATACACCCCAATTAGGTGATTAAAAACCACCGTTACCTAACTAAACACTGATCCTGCACCCGAGAAAAAAAATATTATATACTCTGTATCCAATATAATATTGCTTGTTGCAAGAAAAACAATACAGAATCAAACAATTATTATGCTTCCCATACAAACATCTATTGACAGACAACGTAAGTCTTGATTGTAGCTTTGTTTAATCCATTCTTTATTGAAAATCAGTTTTCTGCCTTAAAATCATCAAAAGATTGCTTTGCCAACGCGTTTCATCCCTCTTGGGACTTCTTCAGGGCTCTTCAGCGTGCTGTCTTTTTTGGCAATGAGTGAAATGCCAAACCTGTGTTGACAATACAGCAAGTGAAATTTCCATATATTAATAAGAAAAGCTTTGGATCGTTTTTTGGTTACGTCTCCGTGCGATCACTGAATATATTTGGCTGTGGATTTCGCTTTGTATATTTATCAGCGTGAGTACATCTCAGCTATCAATTTGCTATGTCGCCAGCTCCGTGCACGCCGTGTAAGTGATAATATCACTTACACGGCGTCTTTTGATGATTTTAAGGCAGAGAACTGATTTTCAATAAAGAATGGATTAAACAAAGCTACAATCAAGACTTACGTTGTCTGTCAATAGATGTTTGTATGGGAAGCATAATAATTGTTTGATTCTGTATTGTTTTTCTTGCAACAAGCAATATTATATTGGATACAGAGTATATAATATTTTTTTTCTCGGGTGCAGGATCAGTATTTAGTGAAATCTGAAAATATAAAGTGTAGTGTTTTCTCAGCCGAAGAGGCTGAAAGGATAATGTCCTCATTTCAGCGGAATTCAGTCATGACTTTTGAAATAAAAGTGGGGGGTGTCGTCAACACCACCTTGTCCTAAACTGCATGGTCCAGATGCGCTATGGGCTTGGAGATTGCTAAAGTATTTAGCTGAGGTTTCCGCCCATAGAATAGTCTATTAAAAGAGGAGGAGTTTCATGGCATAGAAGGCTATAGACCATATTCAGATCCCAACCAATCATAGCACACCTGACAGAATGAGGCAGTTGCATTGCACCCATTTGCTGTCACTTGACTGCCTCTTTTTAGGTCTCGCTGGCGAGATTTATTGTTTTGGTTAGATTTCTCTAGTGGGCTTTAAGCCCCGCCCCTCCTTTCCATTGGCTGGCGTCACCGTTTATGCTAAACGGTGGCAAGCCATTGGAAAGGAGCATCTTGTGACGTACACTTTTCGCTTTTAGAGCAGTCTCAGTTGGACTGGCTGCCCTGACTTACTGCTGGCGTGAAAGGTTTTCTTATCTTTATGGGGCCAAACACATGGCCCCATAAAGATAAGAAACCAGTCATGCGAGTCAGTCCAACTGGGACGGCTCGCCAGCCAGTCCAACTGGGACTGCCCTAAAAGAGACAAGGGTTCCAACTGTCCTTTTATTGTATGTATACCCCTTGAAAGTTAACGTGGTCTTCATATCAGGTACGTATCCGATATCAACCGAGCAAACGTCTAAAAAAATATTCAGGTAAACAACCAACTACACCCTTTTCCAGGAAAAGTTGAAGTGCTTTTCCTCGATTGGCCTGCCTTGCCTGACGAAAACTCCTTTGAATTGTTTCTGAACTTCAGCCAATCTCAGAGGTGAGGGATAATTTCAAAGAGCCTAACAGTGGAAACGGACCGAGGCCTAGCACGACCAGCCGCCATCTTTGTAAATAAAACCGAGCCCTTGGATTGAACGAAAAATTGTTCAACTTTCAATAGAGCGCGATACCGAACGCCTGTATTGAGCGCATCTGAGCCGTCAACCATTATATCAAGAAAACTTATCTTTACATGTCTAGTATATATGAATAATTAGCAATCATAACATTGCACTGTTTTTCCTTAATAATAACTCTTAAGACAGAAATAAAGATTTTCTTACCAAAGAATATTTTAATTTCTGCGAAAAATAATGGGTGTTCGATACTATACATTTTGCATAAACTCATGCAATTGGGCTGTAGTTTTGCGGTCCGTCTTCTATGTTTCGGTAATGATCACCCAGCAAATGATTCCCAGAATGCACTGGGCGTATTTTATGTGAATAAAACCGCTAGAAATTGGTGTGGCCGACGCCGTTTGCAGAGCGGTGAGATGTTGTGGCCGTGCATGTGTGACCTAAGTATAGGAATGGTCTGGCTCTCAAGACAAACTGTGATTGCGTGGCGTATTTTTAGAGGAGAGTATGACGGAGGGATGTCACACTCATCTAAGTAGTGCTTTCCTAGGTTAGTAGAGGCATCTGGGCACTCTGATCTGCAAATGGCACTGAGGTAGTGTCTGTGTTATCATTTTAATTAGGGTCTGAGGTTTAAGCAAACCTACCCCTGATTCTTTGAAGAGCTCATTATAACCAATGCCCCCTTCAACACCATCCAAAGCATGCGCGCGCACAAACACACACACACACACACACGAAGAATCGAAAAGGACAGGTTGCAATGTTTGAAGAATTTGTTGAGGGGTCTGAACGAAATACTGCAGAGAGACTTTCCACATAATAAAACTACGCTTTTAAACTTTCCGGGAGGATGCAAGCAGTGTTCACTTGTTCATTTCTGAAGGAGCAGCCTCACATACATGAATTCATGCATGGGTCCCCAGGCATCGCTGCTGCGACCCCTGGCTTGGCCCTTGCAACCCCTGGTGATGCCTTTGGGACATCTGGCCTCAGAGATCATACAGCCAGCACCAGGGCTTTCAGTTGGATGAAAAAACTGGGGGATCTTTCAAAGGGGCGTGGACAATGTAATTAAGGGTGTGGCTTTAAAACACACAAACTAAAAATCTGTGCTTAGTATAGTGTGCCACCCGACTTGTATTTTGCTGTTTCTATCATTGCTTCCAGATATATGATACAACAAGTAACATCATACCTACAAGTCAGTATTATTTGCTTTGTCAATAGTCGTTAGTTGTATAAGATAAATAAGCAGCAACTTTGGCTTGTATATAATATTGAAAATGCTTCCACTTAAAGCCCTGGTGACACCAGGACAATGTTGCTGCTCCTGAGTTTCAAAAGGAGAAGGGGAATCCAGAGAGAAATGTATGCTCTTTAAAGGATTTCTCTTCCCCTACAACTCTCACCTGGCATGTCGTCATGCCGTAACTTCTCCACTAGTGCAATGTCACTGCAGTCCGGAAAAAAATGGACCGCCGGTGCCAGGGCACAAAACAGAGCCCGATAGAGACCCGTTTCGAGGCACTCTTTAAACAAGCATTAAAAATGCAATAGGTTTCGCCTTTCATTAAGTTAAAGCCATTTGCTTTGCTATACAATACCATTAGCAAAGCAAATGGCTTTAACTTAATTAAAGGCGAGGCCTATTGCATTTTCAATGCTTGTTACACTGGAGATGGAAATCCCTGGCCTGTTACTGTAGGAGCCAATAGCTGTTAACTCTGTATTAACCCTGATATTTGAAGAGTTGCTTATGGCAGCTATTTACGGAAGTGGAGGGGCGCTGCCTCAAAAGTTTGAGAGCAGGGCTAGATGGGGTAAGACAGAAATTGACCAGTTATCCTAAAGCTGATATGTCAAACCACCCCAGTGCAAGAAACAACTAGTCTCTGCATCCTCTGGAACCACTGTAACAAGATGATGTCATTTCCTTAAAACAATGGTCTTCCTCAGCAGTAGGGTTAGGAAGTGGATATGATGCCTCCGCGAATGTGAAGTCACTCATTTTGGAGCTTTTATCTTCAGTTGGACTGCCCTGGTCCTTTTTTTGAAGCACCATCTCTTGGACTGGAAGGGTGAGTTTTAAAAGGTGTAGCTAAATCCGTAATCTTATAGTGAAAGAAAGTCCTGGCCATGGAAGACTGAAAAGCCTTCACCATTTGGAAGACGATTGTAGTCTGGTTGCTGTACTTTGGATGTGATGCTGCCGGTTTGCTATGTTGGAGGACTACCTAATTAGTAGTGTGGTAGAATGTTTTATCATGGAGCAGTAAACTGACTTTCTACTAGCCGTACGGCTCCAGGTTAAAAAAGTTTAGTCACACTTTCTCCAGTATTGAATCTTTCATAGATTCACATGCTTGTATCTTCCCCGTCGTCATGGTGGGAGTCTTACGGTAACAGAATGACCACAGCAGTATAAGAAAAACTGCATAGCCAAATCCCATAGGGAATCATCTTATTTGGTAACCAAACCTCATCCTTATGTGGTCCAAGACTCAGCCAATCGGCTGCTAGCCCTGACATCACACTCCCCAGCAGAGCCTTCCTGCCTCAGATTTCCAACCGCCTTCGTGTGAGGAGGAGTCTCCCTGAGCTCTGCTCAGTTTTGTTCCTGTGTGAACTTTTGACCTCTTGTTCATCTGGAAGTTCATTCCCTTTACTGGATTGAGGTACTGTGCTTCATATTTCTTGCTTACTATGGCTGAAAGCTCTAAAAAGAGGCTCTTCAGGCCCTGCAGATCCTGTGGAAAACCTAGATTGTTTTCTGAAGATCCCCACAAGGACTGCTTATATTGTCTGCACCCAAAACATGTGCCTAAAGACTGTAAGCATTGCAGAACTTTTTCTGTGAAAACCCTGCGTGACAGGGAGGCACGTCTTCTGCTGTGGCTTCAGAAAAAGAAGGTCACTTCAGAATCTGACTCTGAAGAGGAATCTAAAACATCAAAAAAGAGGAAATTTTCTACATCTGAAGATAATACAGAGCTTAAAAAGCAAAAGACAAAGGGACTCCTTCGTCTTCATTGCCTCATACTCCCCTTAAAAAATCAACAGAGTCTAGAGAAGTCTCCTCAGCTCCGTCGACGAAAATTGGGGCGTCGCCGGCTGTGATTGCTATAAAACCGTCGACAATGACTCCGTCGACGACTTCCATCTCGACGACGACAGCGGCGTCGACGGCGACGACTAAGACCGTTCGGGTTCGTCCTCGTCGACGGCCCCATCGTCTTCGTCGGCGATTACTTCGTCGTCGATGACCTCTATGTCGACGATAATCCAGCTTTCCACGCCGACGAGATCTCCGTCGACGGGAGCTCCGTCGACGGCAGCTTTTAAGTCTCCCAAAGTAAAGACAATATCTTTAAAATCTATTCCATCGTTGACGGGCTCGTCGACGAAGAAGGCTAAATCGACAGATTTTACGGCCTGGACAAAGATTTCTCCGCTTCCCCCATCTAATCTGCTGGAATTGCAGTCAGAAGATGAAGAGTCTTCAGGAGTGGCGTATAGTCCGTCTCAACTTCGGATTAAGAGTCAAGAAACGGACGAGGAAGAATATCATGAGGTTCAGGAAGTCTTCTCTTTCCAAGATCGTCCTGCACGGGATTCAAGGAGATATGAATCATTTCACCAATCATACGACTACGAGGAAGAGGAAGAACCTCAACCTAATAGTAGAGAGGACACTATCTCAATGCCAACTTCCTTAGTAACTGACTTGCGGCTGATGATAAATGCCTACTATCGGCGTTTCCCTGACGCTAACTCTCAAGCGCCACAAACTACAGATAAGCCTGCACAAGTGCAACCACCTCATTCTTCCCCCAAGACTACTTCTCAAAGAATTCGACCTCCACCAATTGTGACAATTGAGACGATTTGGAAGAAAGTGATGCCGATCAACCCGAAGAAGGAGAGCTTCTTCAAGATACGCAGGTTGACGATGAATGGGACCAATATATTCTCCCAACTACTCCGTCTACATCTCCGACACCGGCGCAGTCTCCACCACAAGATATAGGAGGCTTCCATGATATCATGGAGAAAGCGTCAAAACGTTTTGAGCTTCCACTTCCAGTTCAGGAAGCCGAATGTTTCCTCTATGACTTCAAGGAGGATTCACGCAAATCTATTCGGTCCATACCAATAATCACACACATTTGGGAGGAAGGATTAAAAATAATGAGGAACCCAGCTTCAGTGGCTGCTTCAGTTCCTCGAATAGAGAAGAAATATAGAGCCCCAGAACCTTCTCCGGCCTGTTTGATTGGTCATCCGCGACCGGAATCGGTGGTGATGCAGGCCGCCCAAAGGAACTCAAAAAATCCGGCTTCAACATCAGCAGTTCCCCCGGACAAAGACGGAAGACGAATGGATGGTGCAGGGAAGCGTTTTGCGGTGATGGCAGCGTCTTCCATAAAAGCTTCGAATTCGTTAGCCCTCATCAGCAGATTCAATAGGCAGATGTGGTGTGATATAGCACCTTTGCTAGCTCATCTGCCAGAGGATAAAAAAGAAGAAGCGGCTGCTATTCTAAAGGATGGGGCTAGGGCGGCCTCGGAATCCATAGACATCGCTATGGATTTGTCCTCAGTAGCATTCAGACAAATGGCAGGTGCAGTGGCCCTGTGAAGACAAGGATGGCTGAAGGCCACTTCTTTTAGACCAGAAGTACAGGCTAAAATAGTGGACATGCCATTTGACGGAGAAAACCTGTTCGGAAAGCATGTAGATGATGCCCTCCAAAGTATTAAAACTGACACGGATACAGCGCGGGCGCTAGGATCTCAACAGGGCAGGTTCCAATCCTTTCGGAGGAGAGGATCCAGAGGACAATTCACACAAAGATCTTCTTTTCAATCAAATAGATATCAGCCATGCAATCAGCAGGGATATCGCCAATACTCAAATAATCAGCAATTTCGCTCCACAAACAGTTATCAGCAACAGTCCAGAGGAAGATCATCTGCGAGAGGTAAATCGCAGCAATCCAATCGACGACAATGACTTCATCAACGCATCCGCCACTTGTCCGAGAAACAGCATGCATTACCTGACTTCATTTTATCCAGCTTGGCTGTCGATAACAACAGACAGATGGGTTTTGGATGTGATTCAACATGGCCATGCCCTGGAGTTCGTAAAAAAGCCTCCAAATCAGCCTCCTCTGCACAGGAGACAAGGACATCTATCAGCCCTCAAGGCAGAGGTTTTAACGCTACTACAAAAGGAGGCGATAGAAGAAGTCCCGCAGCGTCAACGAGGGAAAGGCTTTTACTCGCATTTCTTTCTCATAAAGAAGAAAGACACATCAAAATGGAGGCAGGTAATGGACCTGAGAGGTCTCAACAAATTCATCCAAAAGAAATCATTTCAAATGCTATCCCTACAGGAAATACTCCTTCTGATTGTCAGAGGAGATTATTTGGCATCCCTGGACCTCTTAGATGCTTATTTTCACGTCCCAATCCATATAAATCACAGAAAGTTTATGCGCTTCATGGTGGCGAGGGGCCATTATCAATTCAAAGTATTGCCTTTTGGCCTAAAGTCGGCGCCGAGAATCTTTACAAAGTGCATGGCGCCAATAGCGGTGCATCTAAGACTTCAAGGTCACCAGATTTTCCCTTATCTAGACGATTGGCTCATAAAAGGTGGTTCATTCAGGGAAGCCCAACACTCTCTTCAAGTTTGCATGAACCTTTTCAATCGCCTGGGTCTCAGAGTCAACCTAGAAAAATCACATCTCAGACCATCGCAGTCCCTTCAATTTCTGGGAGCTCTCATTTGCACGGAAGAGGCCAAGGCTTACCCTTCAGAGGAACGTATTCAAAAGATCATACAGCTGACAACACAATTGCAAATAAAAAAGTCAGTTTCAGTAAGAATCTACAAATCATTATTGGGGATGATGTCCTCTTGTATCCCCCTACTTCCAAATTGCAGACTCCACATGAGACCTATACAAGAACTGCTCGACAAGCAATGGATTCAGTCGCAGGGATCCTTCGAAGATCGAATAGTTATCACCCCTCAGATCCGAAAGGCCCTGTCATGGTGGAAGATCAGGGATCATTTAGCGAAAGGACTGACTTTCGAATCGCAGAGCTACAGTTTCGTAATGATGACGGATGCTTCCCTTCAAGGTTGAGGAGCGCATCTCCAGGAGCTCGAAATTCAGGGGCACTGGTCAAAGTGCGAAACGCAGCTCCATATCAACTTGCTGGAACTAAAGGCCGTGTTCTTGGGCCTCAAAGCATTTCTTCCCAGGATTCACGGATCAACAGTACTTGTGAAGACAGACAGCTCAACGTCCATGTTTTACCTTCTAAAACAAGGGGGTACAAAGTCAAAACTGTTGTCGAAGCAAGCACAGGAAATTTGGAAATGGCTTCTAGATCACAACATCTCGCTTCAAGTACAACATGTTGCAGGAGTAGACAGCACAAGAGCAGATATTCTGAGCAGATCGTCCGAGATTTCTCACGAATGGGAACTGAACCAAGAGCAACTTTTCAAAATTTTCAAGAGATGGGGCACTCCAAGGCTAGACTTGTTCGCGGATTGCCACAATTCGAAATGCAAAAACTTTGCAAGCAGGTTTCCGCAGAAAGGGTCGTGGGGCAATGCGCTACAGATGTGCTGGACGGCATGGAACCTCACGAACATGAGTTCCAACTGTTAAAGATCCCTCAGGACTGCAGAGAGATTCTGTCACGATCTCGAGCAATCTCCACAAACAAAACATATTCGGCTAAATGGAAAAGGTTTTGTCATTGGTGTGCATCTAACGATCTACATCCGTTGCGAGTCTCTTCGGATCAGATTCTTCCATATCTGCTGACGTTGGCCAAATCTGGACTCTCTCATATGTCTATAAAAGTACACCTGGCCGCTATTTCAAGGTACACCAAAGCGCCTGACCGACCATCTCTTTGGTCTCAAAGAGTTATTAAAGAATTTCTCAGAGGGCTTTTCAGAATGTTCCCTCCAGTTCGAAGACCAGTGGTTCCTTGGCAACTTAATACGGTTCTTGCACAGCTAATGAAACCGCTATTTGAGCCTATACATAAGGCGGAATTGCAATTTATCTCATGGAAGACAGCGATGCTATTAGCGCTGACGTCGACAAGAAGAGTCAGCGAGATACAAGCTTTCTCAATTGCAGAACCTTTCCTCCAATTCAGGCAGGACAGAGTGGTTCTGAGGACGAACCCCACATTTATTCCTAAAGTCCCCTCCAGCTTTCATCTGAATGAACCGGTGGTTTTGCCTACATTTTTTAAAGACCCGTCAACACCGGCAGAAAGAGCTTTACACTCTTTGGACATTAAACGATGTCAGAAATTTTACATCGATAAGACGAAATCGTTCAGAAAGACAAATCAACTCTTTGTAGCCTTTGCTGGCCCCAAGAAAGGTGGGGCACTTTCCAGATCTAGTATCTCAAGGTGGATATCTTCAGCAATCTCCTTGTGTCATCTTAAAGCTGGAAAGCCTTTACAAGACAAAGTACGTGCGCATTCCACAAGGAAGATGGCAACTTCTACGGCTCTATTCGCAGGGGTGTCGTTGCCAGACATTTGTAGGGCTGCGACATGGAAGAATGCGCACACCTTTACTAGACATTATTGTCTGGACACGGCATGGAAAAAGGATGCAGCAGTGGGACAAGCGGTTCTACGGCATCTATTTCATTAAGGTATTTATCATGGTATATTGCGATGTGTGTATATAGACATATATGTATATTTAAACAAATATTTTGAATACTGTAATGTATGTTAACTTTCTATACAAAAGAGCAGAGCCCACTGTTTATTGGGGGTTCTAGCCTGGAAATGCAGTTTGGGATACGTACTGCTTGCTATTCTGATACAAGCATGTGAATCTATGAAAGATTCAATACTGGAGAAAATACGAGTTACTTACCTGTACACTATGGTTCTCCAGTATTATCTTTCATAGATTCACATGCGGCCCGCCCACCTCCCCATTTCTCAGGCAGAACCTCATTGTCTCTAGGTGTATTTTAGTCTCGCACTCGGGGCTGGAAATCTGAGGCAGGAAGGCTCTGCTGGGGAGTGTGATGTCAGGGCTAGCAGCCGATTGGCTGAGTCTTGGACCACATAATGATGAGGTTTTGTTACCAAATAAGATGATTCCCTATGGGATTTTGCTATGCAGTTTTTCTTATACTGCTGTGGTCATTCTGTTACCGTGAGACTCCCACCATGACGACGGGGAAGATACAAGCATGTGAATCTATGAAAGATAATACTGGAGAACCATAGTGTACAGGTAAGTAACTAGTTTTTTTCTGATGATGGAGGGAATATTTTTCATGGTACTGGCATTGTTTTACGTAGATTCGCGACATAAGCATTTCTCTGCTCATCTGAGCATGAACTGAACTCTACCTGGGCATAGTCAGGGTTCAATGGAGCCTAGCTTTGAAGTTGTGTTCCAAGGACAGCCTGCAGCTCTCCGTGACGAGGTTAGCATTAACAGCGTGGGCAAACTAGCTCTGTACTGGTGGAGCTTCTTCCTGTAGGACTCAAGACATTTGACCTCATAGTCCATATGAGAAGATGAAGGCTTTTTCTTTGGTGAAACAACACTCACCACAACAGACTGAGATTGGGGGGTTCTTAGAGACAAAGATGCTCCTTTGTTTGGATGCCCGATATGTTGTCCAGAGATTTTGAGATAGCTGCTAAGAGTGAAACCTCTTAGACATGTTTTGGATGCAGGGCACAAAAATGGGTTATGTTTACAGAGGGGCTTCTGTGGCTACCACCAGCACTGATATGCTTTCATTATCCAACAAGTGAGCCAGTGTCCCAACAGAGCCCCAGAAGCCTGCCCTGAGCACTTTGATTTGAATGCATGCAATTCTCCTTGCTCACTGTTAATGTCATCTTGTTAGATGTCTTATCCAAGGGAACTAGAAAATGATCTGAACTGAGGATGAACATTATTAGTCTGCAGGGCCCGAGTTTAGCTATGATCGAAGAGGACCATGCTGATTCATCTTGAGGTCCAGCTGCTCTTGAACCAATGTGTCAGAAACCTTAGACGGATTCAATGAATCCACTTTCATGTAGAGGGGGCAGCACAAGGTATCCTGAAGTGATAGGGTCATGGGAAGTCTGACCACTTTAACAGGCTGAGAGCATGCGAGGATGAGAGACTGGGAATGCACCAGAATTTGTTAGAGAAGCCCTTAATTCTTGGCCTGGAACTGCTTCAGCATTGTAGCAACCTCCCAACAAGTGTTACCTGACGGTCCTCCAGAGCGAAGGATTGAGCAGCTGAAAGTGTCTCTTGTGCGCTCATATGAGCCTTCCGTGCCTCTGAGGGAGCAGATGCTTGACTGGGTACTGGGAGAAGCTGGCCTCTTTTCAAATAAGAGCAAGGCTCAAGCAACTTCATTTGTAAAGGGAAAACCATTAGTGTAGGGGCCCACAGTATTTCATATGAGCCCGTAAGGCTTCCTAATCTTGATTCCACCTCCTGTGTCTTTTTATCACCATATGTTCTATCTTTCTTTTCCTCCTTTATCCCTTTCTGCCTTTCTTTTGTTCTTGGTCAAAGTCGGATGATGAATAAATAAGTCCTGGTCCCTAAGAATGAGTGCTGGTGCCTACTAGTTGCAACCACTGCTACAAATAAACCACTGCTAGGCTCATCTGCAGACGAGGAGTCCGGAATTGGCCTGGTCTTATGCTGGGGCTGCCTTAGAAAGACCATGCTCCTTAATAAAACCTCCAAGTCTCTTTCTTTCGATCGCCTATCTCCTACCCATTGAAGAAAGCATACTCAACCTCTCTGTCCGAGGAAACTCTAATCCTGCATTGCACTGCTGCCATATCATCTTTATACATCGGTGTTGAGTGGGACTCGACCCTATTGTGCAGATAAGTCTTAGGAGTAGTTTATGACAGGTCTCCAGAAGGCCCCTCCCTGCTCATGAGCAGTAGGGCCTCAGTTATTTGACTGAAACCGGTTTCATGTACAAGGGAATAATGGCATTGACTGGGTATATATACCCTACCATGGGTTTCTCACGAAGGATCCGTGCGTGTGACCGCAACACAGACGAGGGATCGGGGTTAGTTGGAAGCCTCTCTAACTGGTAACATGCTCCTTCACGTACCAGTTTTTTTTTTAGCACCAGTGGTCTTGTTTCTGATGATGACGTCATACTCGAGACAGCTCAGGAGGCACCTCAGACTGGTGGTAAGTCAAATATGTAATGCCCATGCCATAAAATATGATGGTTACAGAATAAACTACCCACGCTGAAAGTAGAGGAGAATGCTAAGTAGCATTATTTTGGAAAACAACAGTGGGGGCCCTGCATAGACGTTTCGGAGTAAGGGAGAAACATGTTCCCATTTCCCTTAAAGTGTTTAAAAGTTTTAGCAGGCAAGTGTGCTTGTGATATAAGTGAAGATGCCTGTTTAGGAGATGCTTGCATAGGTACTGATGTACAAAGGCCTTTTCAACCGCTATAAATACAGTTTCCTAACAAACCGCTGGGAACAGTCTCACCCACATGTTCAGAACAGGAGAGAGCATGGCTGTTCGAGTACATATTTAGTTGACCACCTGACTATGCTGAATTAGAGAATTGAAAAATACACATGCGTAAAATGGAATAGTATGGATGGCCAAGTAGCAGCATTAATCCGTTATAGATGAAAACTATCATGTGCCAGAGATTTTCGAAATCTGGGTTGCAGAATATAGCTGTAAAGTTCGTAAAGCAAAGCACGGCTATCAGAGATGAATGTACGATCAGTTGATGTAGTGTAACTTTGCAATTTTATTTCCTCACAAGCTCCTCTCCTTGAGCATCGAATTGACTTCATCCACAGATGCAATGTTAATAGATTATACCGTGGCTTTAGGCCTGTATCTAGATCTGAAAGACCATAAGCAGGATGGTTCTCTCAGTGCCCGAAGGCAAGAAATGAGTTCAGAAGATGTAACAATTAGAATAGTGAAAGTAAAACTGACTCATAGTGGGAATTCAATAGCGCACAGGAGTCTTATGGCAAAATGCAAAACAATTCCGACTGAAGAGATGGATTGCAAATGAGGTAGGAGAAGGATTCAGAAGAAGGTTTGAATATGGAGGGTTACAGTCCTAGTATTGTGTACCTCGGGCAAGAAAAGAGCAGGCCAGCTTGTTTCATGCTTGATTGACTTTGCTAAAAAAAAAAGTTGTGTGGTCCTTCTAAGCAGCCTTGCAATCTATTTATTTTCCTTCGAGTTACTGGATCCACCCTTCTCATGCTAGGCACTAGTGCAGTGATTAAACGACTATAGTCCTACATGGTATCCCCGATTAACGGACCTCTACCTCATTCCTTCATTTCCAGAAATACTAAGGAAACCGTACAGATGTCCCTCCCAATGCCCAAACTGAACACACAATCCATACAACTCGCTAATTACTGGATCTATGGCAGCAGGTGTCTGGAAGTACAGACGTCATGCACTATGGTGTGTGTCCCAGTGGTAAGACCCTAAAATATAGCCTTTGTAGATCCCGGAGACAATTATACATCAAATTAAAGATGTACACAACAGCCTGACTGTGGGCCCATCAACAGGGACTCAAGTTATAAAACTGCAGAACCAGAAGACAATCTAACCTGACATGGAATCCGCAGCCTATTTCAACACCAGAAAAGAGTTTGAACAGCGCTGACTGAATCAACAGACGATTCATCATTGGTTAAAACAGTCCTCAACAAGAAGGTATTACTGGGGGGCGTGGCCACGGAGCGAATGAGGGAAGACGCGTGAGCTCGGAGCTCCGCGCCGACCCCGGCACTTAACCTGACTTGGGATGCCTGATGGAGCCCCTAAGCGCCTGGAGAGGTATCGGAAGGGAGCTGGGGGCTTCCTGAGCGCTGACAAAGCGATTCATGCCCCCGCCAGCCGCGGAACAGACGAAGAGGCTGGATCGATCGAGGGAGAGAGGGAGGGAGGTGCAAAATGGCGGCCATGACGGAGGAGAAAATTCAGAGGAGGCACTGCGAGGCGGCCTGGTAACTCCCCGTGGCAGCAGCGGAGATCAGCCGTGGCAGCAGCGGAGCTCGGCCGTAGGCGCCGCCGTAAATCAGTTTGAGGGGTCTGCAGAACCGGGGGTGCTTGCCGCCGACGCGCCATAGAGGAGCTGACTGCAGGCGCGGACCGCCGCAACTGGTGGGCCGGGAAAGGCGCCAGACGCGCCTGCCGTGTGCAGCGGCGGCCATGCAGAGCCGCAAGCAACGAAGTCACCGGTTGAGGTGCTAGGACACTAATTGGGCAGTCTGAGCCCAGTGTGATCGGCAGATAGGAGGGGCGATCCGCAATCTTAGAAGATTGGAGAGAAGGACCTCACTTGGCGGCAGGCAGCATATCCAAAGGCTGCGATGTGCATTACTGTGTAGCATGGAGGGCTGAGTGCAGCGGTGGGAACTGAGGAGCAGTGCTGGCGAGCGGAGCCTGGTGGCCTACTGACTTACAGGGTCTGGTAAGGAGACGGCCGACTAAATATGTGGGCAGTGCTGAGCATGGGTGGAGGCCAACAAGAAGCTCTGCAGTGACTTGCTAGGGGGGACCCTGGTGCGGTACTCGTCGGAGCGCTTGGACTTTGTACATACAGCTACAAAGGAAGCACAGTGAAGTCGACCTGCTGTTGGGAGGGTACAGGGTTGTTTACAGCCACGGGAGAACCAGG
Source organism: Triturus cristatus (assembly GCF_964204655.1). Lineage (NCBI taxonomy): Eukaryota > Metazoa > Chordata > Amphibia > Caudata > Salamandridae > Triturus > Triturus cristatus. The sequence continues at coordinate 184,617,219 of NC_140579.1, read as the reverse complement.
TGCTGGGACATTGTGCTGTGGAGCGGGCGCTGGAATGGTGGTGTGCTGGAAGCCGTCAGTGAGTCCGCAGTGGGACATAATAATTTGATGTGACCCCGGGGCGCAGTCACAACCCCTGAAGACTAGCGTGCCGATGCAGGGAGGAAAACACGGCTGCCAGAGGCATGGGCGCACTGCTGATGGTCGCCTCGAGTGAAGTTGGACGCTGAAAGAGAGCCTGGTGGAGAGCTGGGACCTCCGTCATGAGTGATCATGGGGAAGCCCAGAGGGAAGCAGACGGGAGTGCCATCTGAGCAGGAAGAGGATGCGGGGGCACTGAGCATGCAGGAGGGGCTCCCACTCCGCCCGGAAGGGATGCTCCAGCAACAAGAGTACCAAATACTTAAAGCTATTACAGACACCAGGGAGGCTCTACAACTGGACATTGCGTGTGTGACGCAGGGTCTTGGATTGCTCCGAGCAGACCACCCCAAACTGGCCGACAGGGTGAAGCAGACAGAGGTCGCCCTAGAGTCCTTGGAACCTGCGCAAAAGACGATGGCAGCCCAGATGACGGATTTTCAACATCGATTGCAGACCCTGGAACGGCGGGCAGAAGATGCCGAAGGGAGGAATTGCAGAAACAACATCTGGGTGGTGGGGCTGCCGGAGGGAGTGGAGGGGTCTAGTATGGTGGCTTACCTGGAAGACTGGCTAAGTAAGGACGTTGCACCGGAGGGCTTGACACCTTTCTACACCCTGGAAAGAGCCCATAGGGTGCCAGCCCAGCCGCTGGCCCCCGGGAGACCGCCCCATTACAAAGACAGGGACCTTTTGTTACATGAGGCCCGGATTGCGGGCCCGTATAAAGTGGGCAACAGTAAGGTGACTCTCTTCCCGGATTACACGCTCGAGGTGCAGTCCCGCCGGGCTTCGTTTGTGGCAGTCAAAAGGGCACTCTGGGACGGAGGCCTTCAATACTCCTTGATGTTCCCGGCACGTCTAAAGGTAACTGTGGATGATAAGACGTTTTTCCACAACAACCGCGAGGAAGCCTGGGATTGGCTGGAGTTGTATAAAGCAGGCGTCGGAGAAGCGGGGCGCAGCGAGAGCACTCTAACAGAGGGGCCACGGCCGCGCAGATTGGGCGTACCCGATGACGCCCCCCCTGGAACTCGAAAGCCCACCATGACACAGACGGAGAAAGAATGCTCTGCTGCCTTGCAGGCTGTCACAGCCATTTCGCTCGAGACCGGAACGGCGTCTCTGGCGGAGACGGAATCGGAAAGGGGCTCGCTGGGAACGGACACTGAACTCTCGGACACAGGAAGCACTCACTTGTCTCACGTGACAGCGGTGACGGCTGATGAGCTCGTGGATGGGTAACACAGGGGCTCACCTCGCCCGGGGCAAGGATTGGGGGGGGGGGGGAGGGTTTGGCTCCGGCCCTGGGGTGTCTCCCCTTGACTGGGATGATTGGTGATCAGCTGCTGGTGGTTGGTTGGGTTGGGAAGGTCTGATGAGTATGCACTCAGGCGGTCCCACTATACTGCAGCTTCGAATGGGGCTGTTTGGATTTCATTGGGGTTTGAGTGCGGGCTGATGGTGCCTTGAGAGGTCGAACCTCTGAAGCTTCGGACACCCTCCCCTAAGTTAGTGTGGGTGTAGCTCCTTGGGTTTTTACTGAAGGAGCAATTTGAGTATAAGTTTGGATGGGTACCAGTGTTGTAGCGCCTGTTCTGGGGTGGGGTAATTGGGTGGGTTTTGGGGTTTGGTTAGGGTAGCTAGAGCCGCCGGTGTGTTCCTCTGTGAGGGGTGTATGATTGGGGGGATTGGTCACAGAATGGGAACGTTACCTGATTTGAAATGTGTTACCTGTAATGTACGGGGGCTCCACACAATGCAGCGGTGTCATAAGGTGCATGCTTACTTAAAAAAAAAAAAATCGAGAAAAAAAACCACGAAGATATTACTGGTTTTATAACTGCATCGATGTTCATTATTTTGTTTGCCTGTGAATAACCTTTATCAAAGGATATTGGGCATCACAGAGGTGCTATAGCTTGATGTACCCCTGTGGTTGGATTGTCTTTGCTCTTAGTTGAAGTGGCTCTAAGGTTATACATGACTGTGTATGGCTGTAAAGGTGCTGTACTTAAAGTCGATGTCATTGGTGTCTTTCAAGTTAAGTTGTTGGAGTCTCTTCTTTATGGTTGTTGAGTGAAGTGAGGTTTTCTCTAGTTTCTTTAGAATAGTTTTAAGTTGATTGTTTTAGTGGTAAGGTGTTTGTGTCCTTTTTTGGGCACAATTTCTGAGTTATGTTGGTGACCTAGAATCGCAAGATGGTGGATGTGTCCTGCTTCCCGTGTACTGGCCCTGTGGCTCACTACACCCTTTCCCACTTTCGATTACAACTGCACCCACAAGAGTTAGGAAGAACATCTTTAGAACGTACAGCAGGTAAACATACATAGTCTTTGAGTGTCTGGGTGGGCACATGTTTGGGCCTCAAGTCTACTTTTAGTTCTGGTGAAAAGGTTCTTCTCTAATTTTAGGAGGCATTCAAGCTTCAGATTCTCATAGATGTGATGGCGGACTTGATGATAGTGTGGAGGCCTACTCCCATTCTACACCTGTAGTGCTTTCACTTTGCAGTGGTGACCTTGGGCATATATCTCGTACTTGTATTCTCTCTAATCCCTTTGAATTAGATGTTCTTGGTTATCTCCATTCCATTCTGGGCTGTCACCACTGTTCCTTACACTGCATTGTCCTTTCTTGTAGCATGTATGACATTTTTATTTTGGGTGTCATACCCTCACTAGGACTTTGTCCCCTTTGGGAGCATTGCCCGTCTTCCCAACTCGCTTGGTTAATGTTTTTTCTTTGTTGTCTGTGTGCTTTGGTATCTATTACGGTGACTGTCACTCAGGGGTCTCCCAAACATCAGACAATGGGGAATGTTGTGATATATTCTTAAGTTCTGAAAAGGCCATTCTAAATCTTTATTTTGCTGTACTAATTTCTGTAGTGCCTTGTTCAGGGTACACATGAATCTTTCAACTTTCCCACTGGCCTGGGGCCACCATGGTGTGATTTTGCGATGGTGTATTCCATGGTGTTGAAGATCATTTTGAAACTCGTTCCCTTGAAATGGCAGCCTATTGTCTCTTTTTACCTCTTGTGGTATCCTGCATGTGACAATGATCTTTTCCAGCTTGGGGCTAACTTGTTTGAAGGCTGTTGATGTTTGATTTTAACCACTGATAGTTTATTGACTCCCAGTTTATTGCGGGAGTCAATAATGACAAGTACTTGCCTCCAGTCCCGGAAGGCACAGAAATGTGTGCTGGCCTTCGTCCTTGGTGATGTGCACTGGTCTTCTGTGATGCCTGGAGGGGGGTGGCAGTGGGGGAGGGGAGTCTCTTAGCTCTACTGGTGCACTGGCATGATTAGTATTCTAGCTTTGCTTCCTCAGTTAGATTATCCATCCCCGGCAACCACAGTTTTTCTCGTAGCCTTGTCTTAGTTTTAGAGATTCCTTGATGCTTTTGACAGGCTAGTCTGGCTACCCTCACATGGAGAGTTTTTAGGATCAGAATTGTGTGTCCTCTGAGGATCAGTCCTTTGGTGGTCATACTCCGTTCACCAAAGCCTGTAGTGTATGGTGTGACTGTGGTCATCGTATGTTTTGAGGTTGGACACAAACGTCTTCCATGTTCCTTGCTGTTGTGCTTATAGCATCTTCTGAAGGCATTCGTTCTGTTGGGTTTCTCAAACAATTTCTTCCATTGTTATTGCCTGAGAGCACGCTTCTTCCATGATGTTCTTGAGGTACTATTCTGTCTCATCAGAGGGCTTGAGAGCCTTTTTTTCCTGGCTCTTCGGGTGCCTTGACAGGTAATCGGTAGGGTTGTCTCTGTCCAGCCTGTAGGTCACTGAGGAGCAATATTTTTCATCCTATGCGTGAGGGTGTGTTGGGAGCTGCCTGGAACTATGTTGACTAGACGTGTATGATTGGTGATCATTTTAAATTCTCTTCCATAAGGATATAGGCTTAAGGGTGTTCACCACATTTGATCACCAATGCTTCCCTCTCTATTTGGGCATACTGAGCTTCTGTGTCCATTAGTTTTCTGCTTGTATAGGTGATGGGTGCCCACATTCTCCATGTCGGCTCCTGTACCAAGACTGTGCGTAACCCCACTGGGCTGGCACCCACCACAAGCTTTGTGTTTCTGTAGGGATTAAAGTACTTCATTGTAGCGTTGTGGAGCAGCACATTCTTTGTTCTAGAAGGCTTCTTCATACATTGGCCCCAATTTCCATTTGGATTGGGCTGTCGTGAGAGCTCGGAGTAGCTCTGTTAGTGTAGTTAACGTTCAATATGAAACACCAAAATATTTTGCCATGCCTAAAACTCTTTACTTCAGTTGCAGATGTTGGCGCAGGGTATATATTTGGATTAATTCATATCAGCATTAATTCCTCCTTTTGAAAAAACGTATCCAAAGAATTAGATCTGATTCATAAAGAATTCATATTTATCCTTTTGGAGGCCGATCAGAGGGTATTTTTCCCGTATCTTGAAGTCTGCAGTGATGTTATTTCACAAGACCAGGAATTCATCACTGATATTGATGACACCATCTGATCCTGAAAAGGACTTTCTTATAGCATTTTGGAATACTTCAGCAGTGGGGGAGATTCTGAAATTCAGTGATTGAAACTTTTCAGTGGAGAAGGTAGTAATGTACCTGCTGGCGGAATTAAGATGCAGTTGGTGATAGCCGGCCTTCAGTTCAAATTTTTAGAATCATTGCATCCCTTGGAGGTCCGCAATTATGTCATCCATGGTTGGAGTGATGTCTCTTTCTCACTTAATGGCACTGTTAGAGTGTCATATGTCAATGCAAATTTGGATTGCTCCACATTTTTGGGATTATGTGGTTACTACCATGGCGGAGGCCCACAGGTGGGGCAGAGACCTTCTTGATGATGTCCATATTCTGGGGTTTTTCTAGTTCCTTTTCGACAACATCCTTGGGTGTAATGGGACTCTATTCAGGGACGGCTCCTCCATGTGGGCGGAGGAGCGTCGCTTCACTGCTTTCTCACAGTGCGAGAAGCAGAAATAAAACCATTTTATGTTTCTGCTTCTCACACTGTGAGAAAGCAGAAGGGTTTGGTTGAGAGCGGGTGGGTCTTGTCTAGGGCAGGTGTTGGAAAACGAGGCAGCATCTGTGAGGCCTGCACAAATAACATGACTACATTTGTCCTTCACTGGGAACCAAACACCCAAGTGTAGCGCCTGACTCTCAGAGGGTAGCGTTGCAGAGCAGTCTGAGGCTTACTCAAGGGAGGTGGTGTGGGCTAGTAATCGCCATTTGCAGGTGCACAAAAATAAAACTCAATGACGCCGGGACATCACCGCCTTTCTCCGAGGCGAAGCAGAAATGCCTTGGAGAAAGGCAGCGGCGCTTTCGGATTCGGGGGCGTGTTCTCCTCTTGCCATTGGCTGGAGTAGATAATTAGAAAAGTTGCAAAAAACACGCCCCCGAATCCGAAAAGGACGGGGCCTGTTCGGAGAGACAAAGCCTCTTCTTTAATGGCTGGCCAGCATTTAAGAGGCCAGCCAATGGAGAAGAGGAGAGAAGACGGGCGGGTTCAAGCCCCTCTTCTCCAAAACATGAAATCTCCGGACTTCCGGTTCTGCCTTCGGCAGACCGGATGGTCCCGAGACCTAAAAAGCTGGTTGTTTACTAGCGGCACGATTAAAACGGAGAGAAGCTATGACAACTATTCCAGCTATTTAGAATTCTGAAGGTAAGCTAATAACTGAGACTCAGGAAATAGCTAATACATTTGCAGATTATTATGAGAAGTTATATAGCTCAGAGGTTGATGATGATCACCACAAAGATCAGGAATGTTTTGATAAAATAACACTTTCCCGCCTCGATGAGCAGGATCTACTCATACTGGCAGGTGAAATAAAAGATGAAATTGCCCAAGAAATCTCTAATCTTACATACAATAAAGCACCAGGAGAAGATGATTTCCCTGGGGAATTTTACCATTGGGTAAAACCAGAAGCAATAGACGCACTTTATGAGGCCTATAAAGAAGCAGAGGAAACTGGTAGCCTCTCCTCTCTTACAAATAAAGCTATCATAACAGTCCTTCCCAAACCTGAGAAAGATCCATTATACTGCAGTAACTATCGTCCTATTTCCCTTCTGAATACAGATTCAAAGATATTAGCCACCATTCTCGCCAAAAGACTCAAACAAGTTATCTCTAAACTCATACATAATTCTCAAGTGGGATTCATGCCAGGCAGAAATTCTCGTGACCATCTACGCACTGTGGCTCACATACCGTGGGTTTCCAAGGATGCTAGAGAAGACAGAGTAGCCTTATCCTTAGATGCTGAGAAGGCTTTTGACCGTATTGAATGGAGCTATTTGTTCCGTACACTACATAGGCTGGGGTTAGACAATGAATAGATCTCCAAGGTCAAATGGTTATATGAGACACCATCCGCACAAGTGAATTGTGGGGATTTCCTTTCAAAATCTTTTTTATTGCAAAGAGGAACCCGCCAGGGTTGCCTTTTATCGCCCCTTTTGTTCCTTCTTGCACTTGAACCGCTGGCTGTGGCAATAAGACAGTGTTAAAAAATAGCAGGCATTCCTACACCAGCAGAGATCTCAAAAATACTTCTTTATGCAGATGACATATTACGCTCACTTACTGATCTGCCTACTTCACTCCCTAGACTCATGTCTATCATTTTTCGCTTCTCGATCATTTCTGACTACAAAGTCAATTGAAATAAGAGTGAAGCTCTACCATTGTCCAGGGGTACAGCAAAAGCAGCTATTTTGGGTTATAATTTTCAATGGAAAGTGGACCGCCTGAAGTATTTAGGTATTTACATCAACACAGGTTTAGAACATATGATTCAATACAACTTAGATCCACTTATTGCCAAAACGCAGTCAGAGTATGAAAAATGATCCCATCTTCACTTGTCTTTTTGGGGTAGAGTACAGGCAGTGAAAATTATTATAGTGCCCCGTTTCACTTATGTTTTAGGTATGTTGCTTTTGACAGTTAAATATCAATATTGCGAGATATTGACAAAGGTATTAAAGCCTTTATTTGGGGATCCCTGAGACCTAGACTTAAAATCTCAAAATGTATTGCTCACAGGCGATATGGGGGTCTTAGTCTACCATGTATTAAGCATTACTATACAGCCTTCCATTTATCTCAATTGGTTTATCTTTGGCCCAGACAGGATGATCCCCCACTATGGGTTCTCATTGAAAGACAAACTGTACAGGCAACTTCAGGTTTGCACATGTTTTACAGTCATAAATCACCTGATTTACAAACTTTCAACCCTATTATTCAATCTATGCTTAAGATGTGGATACATGCCCACAAACACCATAAGAGTGACCCAAGACTGCATGGAAAGGCCCCCATATGGCATAACACTGATATTAGAATAGGTAAACAGACTACATCCTTGGATATATGGGAGAGAGCAGGTATTCTAAGGTTGGATCACTTACTCACTTTAGAAGGCAAGCTTAAAACCTTTGAAATGCTTCAGATAGAATTTCAACTCCCTGCCTCCCAAGAGGGGAAATACAACTAAAACAAGCCCTATCTCGTAGACTAGGACCATTTCCTTGGATAGTTGAGGATTCCCCAGTGTTACAATACTTATACATTTAGGGGAAATTCAAAGGCGCTGTCTCTGGATTTTATAATCTCATAGTGCATAAATTACACTCATACCCATTACTTGCATAGCTTCATGTCAAATGGCAAGGGTTAATTACTGTAGCTTATTCCGATGAGGAATGGGAGGATGTTATTATGAACATGGATAAGGGAATCAGAGAGGCCTGAATGAAATTTACTCTTTTCAAAATTCTTCATAACTGGTACTGGTCACCACAAAAACTCAAGTCAGCAGGTTTACTACACCGATCTACCAGTTGGAGGTGCCCACAGGAGGACTGCGATATACTACACATTTTATTCTGATGCCCAATTTTGAAGGAATATTGGTCTTCCATAACTGCCTCTCTACACAGAGCTATACAAGTGTCCATTCCTTTAACGGAAAAATTTGGTCTATTACATGATGTTATTGATCTCCCAAATCTCACAAACCATACAAGACAATTGATAGCTATTGCACTCACTGTACAAAAAATGTGTATATTAAGACATTGGAGCACACCACAATGCCCTACACATGATGAATGGCTTATTGAAATGTATAAAATAGCATCACATGAAAAACTCATTTATAGATTGCAGGACAATGCTGGAACTTTCATCCAAATTTGGAACCCCTTTCTAGCTAATAAATATTCTATTTCTGGTAATATTTCAGATTTTTCTTCTAATTAGGAACTACAAAAAGGGAATTACTTCTTTTTTCATTTCCTTATTAATTCATTACCATCATTATTTATATTCATGCTGTTGATATCATTAGGACTGTTGATGCTTTGGCCAGTAACACTGTCATTTGAATTAGGACTTACTGTTCACCTATTTGAAATTGTTGAGTTAGTGGGAATATCTTCACTTGAAATATTATATTTGTATGATATTATCGCTACTATCTTCCAACTATCTATTATACATGGTTTACTACATATTGTATACTATCTTTATCATCTCCTCCCTAGTCCACCTTTCATATTTCTTCCTTTCCAGGTTTTGAGTACCTCAATTATTGTATCTTTTGATATCTGTATTAACTTTTTTATATTTAGAAATCTGAGAAGGTAACATTTCATAGTAATTTATTCTGTGGCCATAATTTGATTTGTTTCTACTCCGTTTTAGGTCTCGGCCTGACGTAAGCAGCGCATGCGCTGCATCGTCATACGAGGCTTCTTGGAATCGATACGATTCCAGAAGCCTCATCCCAGCTCCGCCTTCAGCTTTGATTCATGCGCGTCATTTGGCGTCACAAATTATGCCAAAGGCAGTGCAATGATTGCACTGAAGGCATGTCGATTGCAGCTTGTTGCCCCCCTGTTTTCTTTGATCCACGCCCAGCGGGATTGGATCTTTTACTGGCGGCGGTAGACAGTGTCTCCTAATTAGCCCCTAGGCACTTTTTTGTTAGCATTCGCCTTTGGCAAAGGCAGCCGCGTGTTTATTTTTGCATCCTGCTTTCACTTAAAAGTGAAAGCGCGATGCAATTATAAACAAGCGGCTTTCTTTGCCAAAGCCAAGAGCTTGTTTAAACTTCCTTCAAAATAGATATGATTTATGCTTCCCTACTTCGCCATTTAGAATCCATGCTAGCTGGCAAAACATGAACAATTTCTACAATTTGATTTATCGCGCAGCGGTGGGTTTACAACGGTAGTATATTTTGGCGCTATATCCCCGTGTCTTTTGCAGCCCGCCATGGCCCCCACTAGGGAGCATTCAGTGCCTTTACATTGCTTTCCTCCGAACGCCCCAGCTCAGTGATACTGAGTGCATCTGCCCAGCTATAAGCTGTGCAGGGACAGCGCGTGCCTCGGGACATGGCAGCTGTCAGCATGTCTCTGCCATTTGCTCTTTTCCACCTGCGAGTCCATGGTAACACCTATCACTTCCCATTGTCTATTTGTGCGTTTTTGAGCAGCACGGCCTTCTTTGTATAATCCACGTGATTCTGACTCAGCTGGAGCTCTTTTTCCAGGCTAACCGGTTCCTGGGTGTTATATAATTTCCACTTGTGTTCAGTTGATGTTTATAAAGTCTTGAGAGGAGGAGACTGTGGCCGCTTGCTTTCTTGTCTCCTGCACTGCCTTGAAGTTGTTCGCCTGGTGGGATTTATCTGCAAGTTGAGTTCCGGAGCAGGACACACAAACATCCAAGCATATTGCACTCACTTGGTTATTGGCCAGCACAAAGTGCCTGAGAGCTCTGTCTGCTAGTTAGTAGGCAGTGTAGGACTGGGAAAGATTACGGCCCCGGACATCAAAATAAATGTGGCCCCCATTTGTGAATTATATAGATAAAAAACGGCCCATGTTTCCAAATTGTTGCAGGTTTGAACTCATAAAGACACGCAGTACATATGTTTTTCCAAGGTATAGAAGACTAGATGGATTTGAGCTTTCTACATGCAGGAATTATTTTAACATCAGGGAAGTAAACATACAACAAGCATTTGCAATGCAATAGGTCTCGAATTTACGCTCAGCTATTGGCATTGCAAATGACAATGACTTTTATTTATGTTTTAAAAAACTAAAACATAAATAAAAGGCATTATAATATACAATGCCAATAGCTCAAACTCACGTAAATGCGAGACCTATTGCATTGCAAATGCTTGTGTTTTTTAAGGATGTACCCCACTGTGCTGGGTATTGCAGCCACCTTCCCTGTCAGGCCATTTCACAGTAGTATCATGCCGCCATGGAGAGGAGCTAATTGGATTTGTTGTCACCTCTCGAGGCTGCCAGGAGCACACGTCTGCTCTGGTTACAGATGAAGACATCACAGTGACAGGCTCAGAGCTGGCATCACAGGGCCACTAATAGAGCCATGTTGATTTAATGTCCGAGCGTAGAGGTGCGGGCAAGCTGTTAACGTTTTCCATTCCAAACAAAGCAGGGACCTGCGATGGCCTGTGGGTAGGGTTTTTTGTGGATCAGTGAATGCCCTTCTGGCATCTCTGGTCTCACCAAACCAGGGTTTCCTGGTCTTCCACAGTCTCACCAAAGATGGCGCCTTTGACATAGGCCTGCCTCAGCCGTACTCATTCCCCTGAGGGAAAACAACCAATTGCTACATGTATTCTTTTATCTTACCTGAGTACTTTTGGACGAATACTGTTAGAGTTAAAATTACTTTACATGCGAAGAAGTGGTGTTGCTCCAGTTTATTTTTTCGATTGATGTGGCACGTATTGCAAGTCTCGGATTTTGATCCATGGTGGATTAATTGAGAAAGGCAATATTTTAATTCATTAGCCTCACCTGGAGAAATTAGCACTATGATTAACGTTCGGTAGGGGTTTGCTTTCTCAACCTCGCGCCTTTTCCGTCGCCCTTGTAGGCCTTTGCTCTCGCCTGAGTCTCGTGCCCAACTAAGGAAAAAACAGAACTAGTTCGCGCGCAGCTCGCACTTATGAACAGCAGTTCAGGTGTCATCCTGTTGGAGTAATAAATATCTTGCGGCTGACCATGAAATGGGAAGTATAGGCCTTAGAAAACACCCATTCAAAACTATACTTTTTAGGTCGAGCATTCGGGACCTCTTGTATATACTTTAGTATATACTTATAAGTGTATGTACTTTGTGGGCTCTGGAGATCAGCCCTAGGACATGTCTGTAGGAGAGTAGGATCTGCTTCACATGGTACCCCCACTTTTTGCTGTTGTTTCACTGTTTTTCGACCTTAGTCTGGCTGTGGCCCTGCTAATCAGGACCACAGCCTAGCTGCTTCCTCTCTGAAATGGTTTCCATGTACATTAGGTACATATCTAATTGGATTCTGGAGTGCCTTATAAGCCCCTAGTATATGGTATACTATGTACCTAGGGCATAGGTACCTCAGAGGCCTACCAAGGGCTGAAGCATGTATTATGCCACCCCTGGGAAGCACTCCAAAATGGCACTACTGCAGCCTTGGTAAGGGTGTGCTTGCACCCCTTACAGTGGTATAGGCTACCTATATCCATATATATATATATATATATATATATATATATATATATATATATATATATATATATATATATATATATATACAGACACATATAAACCTATAAGTCACTCCTATGGCAGGCCTTGACAATCCTGAAGGCAGAGTGCTTGGTTTTGTGTGAGAGGGTGCCCAAGCATGAGCTGAGCCCCTCTGTAGCTTTCGGAAATACTTCCTTATGGCTGTTCTGTGATATAGCCATACCATATACTCTTAAGTGCATTATAACCTTGCGGTAAATGCTAACTTTGGAATGGCTGCATCAAAACATGTTGTGTTTGGTGTCAAACATCTTGGAATACTAACCCCCCGCCAGTTCTGGCGGCGGGGGTAGCATTCCACCCTTCTAGAGGGAGAGACATGTTCACACTGGTCAAACCCGGTAGGACTTTCCTGAGCCCTCGCATCACAAAATGGATGCCTCTGCCACAGACACTGGTCTGGCCTCCTGCTGCTGACCGATACTCCGGCAGGGGAGGCCTGGACAATAGGTTTCATGTCGAAGGGAGGTGTAACCACCTCCCCAGACAGGCAGATGTGTATTGGGGCTGGGCGGGAGCACTCTCTGGTGCTTTGAAGTCCTGCACTGGGGGCACATTTGGTGTCCCTGTGCATAGTCCAGTTCAAACCGGTTGCAGGGGCTACCTGCCCCAGCTCTGGTGCGAAACTGGACAAAGGAAATGGGTGTAACCACCCCTCTTTCCAGACCCACCCATAGGTGGGGCCTTAGAGTTAGTCCATCCCCTAAACTTAGTAGAAGTATAGGAATCCAGTCCCTAGGACTTTAGATTACCATGGACGAAACTCTGCAACATATATCCTGGACCTTCGACGTTCTATCCTGACTAGAAGACTGAAGAAATCTCCCTTGGGGTCAAGGAGTGACTCCCCTGCTTGGCAGGCACCAAAGAAGCAACTGACCAGTCTGCATTGCTGAGGCTCCCACCGGACGCCGAAGTCTTTGCATCACCAGAGGTGGATTTCCAGACTTCCCCGAGGCTACCCTGAGTCCACAGCAAAGCTGAGGCCCGTGGCTATCGTGGGTGATGTGGAACCGTGACCCCTGGACACTGTGAACTTTTGCAGCAACACTATCTTCCTCGTCTTCCTCGAAGTTGTGCTTTGGGCTCCGAGTAGCCCCAGCCTTGAGCACCTCCTGCACCGAAGATTGCTGGCCTCCACTCCATGAGTGACCCGTGGGCCAGTTTCAAGTGCGACCACTCGAGGCTCCTTCGCGATCACTAGCCCATTGGCTAGCAGGTCCCCACGAAGGCAACTCCTCTTCTACTTGGGCTTTCCTGGTTGCTCCAGACGTGCCCTGACTTACCCTCGCTGGGTGAGTCCCTCAGACCTTGCTGGTCTGCACTGCAGTCCTTTCTCTGAATTCCAGTGACTTGCCGTTGCCAAGGCTTGTTGGGTCCAATCTGGTCGCCGACACCCCAGCACGCGACAGACTTCGTGGGACAGCTCGAATCCGGCTCGTGGACTTCGTCGACGCCTCCTGGACCTCGTGGCTGAAGACTCAAGACACCCATCAACTCACCTGAAGCACCCGACATCTGTAGGCATTGGTCCATCCTGCCCTCGGTCACTGGCTAGTGACCTAGACTCTGTCCCCTCTGCTTTCAGGTTCCTTCCTTCCTAGATCCAGGCTTGGATCGCTTCGGACACTTCTCCTCTTCACGGCAGCAGCAGTTCTTTGCAGGCTTCTATTGCAATCGATGACACGACTCGACACCAAAAGACACCTATGCACCCGGCTTCCCTGGGTGAGGTAACTCGAGTACTCCGGTGCTCCCGTGGGTGCTAGAACATAAATCCAAAAGGGTTTGGTCCTGACTCGATTAGAAGTGTCCCTAATCTTTAAATTTCCAACTGCGACATTGCCCATATAAGATAACGGGAACCCGCGGTTGTGTTCACACACTGCATACAGTCCCCGTGGGTCCCCTGTGTCACTACCTTGGGTGGTTCCTTGGGGTCCCGGCGATTCTACAGGCTCTAGGCCTTGTGTCTAGTTCAGTTGTGGTTCTTATACCACTTTTTTGGTATATGGTTTGGTATGCCCCTAGGGCCCAAACGTGTATTTGTTCTATTACTAATGATTGCTCACTTGTAACTTAAGTACTTCGAACTTCAGTCTCATAAAGAGACTAGAGGGGTGTGTTTTAACCTAAATACATATATTTTAAATATATACCTGGTGTGGTTGTCCTTTCATTTGATCATTCAAGAGATTATAGACTGGTAAAACAAGCCGCTTTAGATTCCTTCAAGACTTAGCCTGAAGGCTGCTCTCCATAGCTACCACTCGGATAGTTTCAATAAAGGTTGTCTTTAACCTATCACCATAAGGGGTTGTGTGGACTGCTACAAGGTGCCCACTAGAACTAGTGGACAGCATATATCAGGCCACCTTCTCACAATGTCTACTTCCACTTAGGGACTTTTTTTCTGCTCAACTGCCTCTATTTAACTGTCTTGATAGAAAACAACCAGTAGAGGTCAGTAAAATAACAGAATTGCTTTCTGCTTGTTCAACTGCCTCTATTTAACTTTCTTGATAGAAAACAACCGGCAGAGGTCAGTAAAATACCAGAATCACTTTAGCAATCTCTAGATTCCAGTCCATAGAAATGGTCTTCCACGAGCACCCGTAGACAATAATATTTTTTTCAAAACTTGTATTTTCAGTGATATGACCACCCAAGGCTCTGATTTTATATTAAAAACAGAGCTTTGGACTATACAATTTCCAGCTGAAAGGCAATATTTCTCTCCATGTGTTCCCATACCTGGCGTGTCACGCAGTTTGGTGCTTACTTTTCCTCCATGTTAAAGAACAGTAGATGTTTCAGCACCCAGGCTAATGTGCTGCATAGCTAAATACATATAAGGTCCCAAAGGCGAGACCGATTGCATTGCAAATGCTTGTTTTAATGTATTGTTTATAAACTGACATGTACTTCTCAATAAACATATGCAAAAAAAAAAAAACAATGGAAGAGACACTGGCGATCCTCTCTCTCTGAACAATGGGAAACTATTTGATTTCATTGAGTAGGGGCTCTGCATTCCTGTTGCTGAAGACGCTTTGTGTGAACGACATCCTCCTGTATGCGGTGGTGCCAGGCCCGGTTCTAGCGGGTGGGCCGGCCCACCCAAACTGGAGCCTTGGCCCTTGCAGTAAGGGCTTGAAGGGAGGCGCGCAACGCCATGGGGCTCAAAGTGCTTCAAAGCCTCCTCCCCCCCCATCCCACCTCCCCCGTCGTGTGTGTGCGCCCGGACGCGCACTCACAGACAGTTTTTGAGATTATCGCAGCCGTACCGGACTACTTCACAGGTCTTTAAAAGACCATTTACATGTTAACGAGGCTTTGTTTATTTTTTCACCCCTTCATCTCCAACAGGGGCATGGCGAAGGGCGACAAATCCTTTCTTTGGCCGCGGTAACCTTTGCCTATTGTCCTGCTGCGTGGATATTCTTTTTCTATGCAGCGCAGGAGAAAAGAAGTTTGTTTATTTTGATTCACCTTTCCCAACCCCTGCAGCTGCTTATCAGTTCAGGCTGCGACACTAAGTTTGACTAATGGAGTAGGCAGGAGAATGTGTCACTATTTGTTTTTCTTTTTAAAATCTGCACAGGCCCAGCAGGACATGTACTTCGTGTGTGCTTCATTTAATCAGTTTTTATCATTATCATGGCTGATGCAGGACAACAATAGGACAATAAAAAAATGCCCAGATAACGCTGGCTATTAATGATCCTGCTGGAGAGCAATCATTTCTCTGTTAGTAGTTAAGTGCAGATGAACTGTATTTTATGTGGGAGCTCAGTGGGTTACTGTCATTGTGACAGAGATCCTTGTGTTACTTGCAGTTCAGAAGTTACAATCCTAACATAGGACAGTGACCAATGAACTGTCATCAAAGAGCTGTATGCAAACCTGAATGGTATAGTTAGAAATTCGCTTTTTTTGTTTTGTGATATAGTTAGAACTTCCCCAGTCTTTCATTATTCTAATGTTGCTAAAATGAGTATCTTTGGGCAGATATACATTTTTATCAGTAAAGCCAACCTCTACCCTAACCACTGGAGTACTCTTTAAATCCTGAGTTTGTGCTTCTCCAGACCAAACCCTCTTAAAATAACTGTCCACCAGTATGGATGACATGTGATTCATACACCTTGTAATCCTCATTGGCTTATGTGACATTCCCTGTAGGCTGATTTACATACTTGTATGATTCGTTGTCTCTGTATAATGTGTGCGTGGTGTAAAGTACTGACACTCATTACACTGATATGAGTAGTGCTACACAACAAATGAAATGCATATGAGAGAGTGGCTACGTAAAGCTGAGGGGCACTGTTGGAGGGTGGCAGTGAGGGAATCTGAGGAGGAGGTAGTGGGAGGGGCTATGAAGCGATGAGGGGCACTGTTGGAGGGTGGCAGTGAGGGAATCTGAGGAAGAGTTCATGGGGTGGAGGGGGGAGCTAGGGAGAGATGAGGGGCACTGCTGGAGGATGGTAGTGAGGGATTCTGAGGAGGAGGTCATGAGGGGGAGGGGCTACAGAGAAATGAGGGGCACTGGTGGAGGGTGGCAGTGAGGGAATCCAAGGAGGAGGTAGTGGGAGGGGCTATGAAGCGATGAGGGGCACTGTTGGAGGGTGGCAGTGAGGGAATCTGAGGGGGAGGTAGTGGGAGGGGCTATGAAGCGATGAGGGTCACTGTTGAGGGTGGCAGTGAGGGAATCCGAGGAGGAGGTAGTGGGAGGGGCTATGAAGCGATGAGGGGCACTGTTGGAGGGTGGCAGTGAGGGAATCCGAGGAGGAGGTAGTGGGAATGGCTATGGAGCGATGAGGGGCACTGTTGGAGGGTGGCAGTGAGGGAATCTGAGGAAGAGTTCATGGGGTGGAGGGGGGAGCTAGGGAGAGATGAGGGGCACTGCTGGAGGATGGTAGTGAGGGATTCTGAGGAGGAGGTCATGAGGGGGAGGGGCTACAGAGAAATGAGGGGCACTGGTGGAGGGTGGCAGTGAGGGAATCCGAGGAGGAGGTCATGAGGTGGAGGGGCTATGGGGACATGAGGGGCACTTGTGGCGTATGGCAGTGATTATTGGTGCGGCGCCAAAAAAGACCTTCGCATCAGCGCTGAAGCCGGCCCTGTCATGGCCTTTCTGTTTTTGTTTATTTAATTAGCAGTCGGGTCATAAGGGCTACTGTGGAACATACTTTAAAGTGTGTGCTAATTATATTTACTGCTATATTCAATGTTTTAACAGCGGCTTATTTAATGTTTTTACCGGCAAAAATGAAAGTGGAGCCCGATGGTGCCTGATATGAGGCTGGGGCCCAAGGTCAGCTGTGAGATAAGGTGCACTGGAGAGGAGTAGTGGATAATCAAGCCTGTAAGGGAGTGCGTTGCAGAGTCTGGGGTTAGGTGGAGGTAGTAATGAAGAGGGATCCTCCATGAAGGCTCGAACAGAGGGAGCCCAAGTAGTGTCACTTGCCTGATACTTCCACCTCAAACCTCCTCTTCCCATCAAAGGAAAATTACATTGAAAAAACAGTTTTTGAGAGTGATAGTATTTAGAAAGAGATTTGGAAAAGAGTGCGATTTACTGGGCCTTGTAAGACTAAGAAGAGATAAAGAAGGGCCCTGAAGCAGGCCTGCCTAGACATATATGCCACAAATCGAGCCCGCAGTGGCCCACCCAAATGCACCCTTGGCCCACCCAAATAAAAATTCCTGGAGCCGGGCCTGGGTGGTGCCCTTACACTCAGTACCTACATTGATAGTAATCAGCTGCCACTTTGGGGAATTCTTGGGGTACGGAAATAACTGGGGCATATATATTCTCCTGCAGATCCATGACTGGAACATGGGGCTACTTTGGCCATTCTAACTTATAATGGGAACAGAAGGATTTATGCATCTTGGGTGCAGTGGTGATTACTTTAGAGATAGGCTGACCTTTGAGTGAGATCTTGAGACCTTACTTACTTACAAGTTGAAGCAAAATATTGGTGCAAGCTCACACTGTCTCTGATGAGCAGAGCAGCTCTTTTTAGGTCTCGGCTAGCGAACGCAGCGCATGCGATGCTTCGCCTTGGCGAGACTATTGTGGGTTTGGAGCGCGAAGGGAGACAAACCATGTGCGCGCACGGACAGGGGATGTGCAAGCGCATGGCGTCTCCTCTCCGCGCTCCCACGCTACCACCGCGCACTTGGTTGTAATTTTGCTGCCATTTTCGCTTCCTCCGGATTAGTTACACGTCCCCTCCTGGCCCGCTCGGTCCCTCCTCTCAGCCCTCCCCTTCTGCGTGTGTTTGCCTCTTTATCTGCTTGTTGTCGCTTTTCTTGTTGTATCTCTCTACTGATAGACAAATTTGCGTTCCTCTCTGCAGAGTTTGATGCCACGTAGGTTTCTGTGCTTTTGTGACCGGGCGGGACGGGTGCAGTGTGCCAGAGTGCAGCGTCCTGCTATGTACAGAGCGCAGCGTTCATCTTTCTGCCCGGTGTTCTCATGTCCAAGAGCTGTAAGGTAAACAACGGAGCCATGCGCCAGGGCACGTGTAGTATGCCTAAAAATATTTTAACAGTGTAGCTTGGTCTCCCAGCTAATGCCTTTAGTGTAGGGACCCTGTTTTGTGTGTGCTCGAGTACCTGGAGCTGAAGTGTGTGGCAGGGTGACTTCTATTGGCCGGGTAGTTTATTCTCCCCGCCAAAGCCTTCAGTATAGGACGCTGTTATGTATGTGCTAGTGTACCTGAGCTGAAATGTATGGCAGGGCTGAGATACGTGTTCGTGCACGGTTCCCTAGTGATGCAGTGTGTGCAAGGGATACGTGTTGGGGAGGAGTGGAGGGCAGGGGGGGGAAGATTATGGTATCTTTCAGTCTGTGCAAAGGTTCGGGTTGTTCTGTGCCAGGATTGAACTGAGTGCCACTGGGTCCGACAGAGCATGACTGCTGTGTCAAAACCGCGTTGCGCCTGAGCAGTACTGTCTCTGGTCCGGAATCTATGCATTTGGTACCTAGGTAGGGTGGCCTGACGTCCCGGGAGAGTCACGGTTTTCCACCAGCTATCCTGGCAGTTTTCGGCAATTTTTGGGTCATGTCCTGGTTTTCAGTGAGGGTTGACTGCAAACAGTGGAGGCACGTTTGTATGTGCTACAAAGCAGTACTAAGTAGCAGTTCTAATTAGAAAGCTATTTAAATAACATATTTGATACTGGGTTTAAAAAATGTTTCTTTATTTATTCCCTCAGTGCTTCGTCTGTGTTTCTATATTGATGAACGCTTTCATTTGGTGCCCCTCGGATTCCTTCGATTTTATTCGAAATGTTCCTGTTTTTTAGCTCTAAAAATCTGATCACCCCATACCTAGGACGTTAAACTATTTGTCCATGCAGTGTTAACCGTCCATGCCAAGGTTGTATATGTCAAGGGTACAGAGTGACTGAAGTATGTATGTGAAAGGGATGCAGTGTCCCGGGAACCGACTTAATGTGCTACACGTCAAAGGATTAATGCTAGCCCAGGGCATTAGTCTAGGGCAGGATTCAATGTTTGTTCCAATGCCAGAGCTGCCATGCTTCCTATGGCAAGGATACGATGTATTAGGGCACTGTGTGCCAGGTTCCAATACGTGCTCCTATAAAAGATCTTAAGCTGATAGCTGGATGTATATTGCAAGGAGTGCAATGCACCTCTTAATAACAAAGCTGCGTGCATGCCAGGGTGCAGAAAGACTAAGAACTAAGTACATGATGACGTACCTTGGTGCAATGCTTGGTTGAAAAGTATGCACCAGTGTAAAGTGCAGTAGGAGGCTTCTGTATTCAGGCCTGGGAAACCCAGGGAAGGAGATATCACTCACCAAGTAGAGCGGAGCATATATCTTCAGGGACACCTCCAGAGCACCCTGTGTAATCTGAAGGTAGGCGATGGTGCAGGAAGGATACCAGGTATGCCCGATTTCATAGCAGCTATGTGGGATAGACTTGCTGAACGCAGCCATCTTGGTTGAGGAATGATGACAGCAAAGACAGGAAGGGGGCAAAGGTCACTGTTGGCCGAGGTTACTTCAGTACAAAGTCTTCGGACCATGTGACGTAAAATGACGGGGCGCTAGAGGAAGGCGCGCACGTGGTGCGTGCGTGCGACCCACGCAGGGTTGCCTCCTCGGCGCATGAGTTCAGAGCTTCCTGTGCACCGTGGAGCGGCGGCCTGTTTCCATGGTAGCAGATGGCGGGACTGTTCGAGTCTGATATCTGCGGACGCCGTGCTCAGAACTGGCTGGTCGATCAGCTGGTCCGGGGTTATAACACCAGAAAGAATGTAAGCTCTTTTCATTGCATCTCCAAGCTTGCGTCCACGTAACAGGAGCATTACTTTAAATGTTATTAGTAAAACATTAAAAAGTAGAGTGTGGAACCGGTCGTAAAAGGGCCAGGGCTCAAGTCCTAAACAAGCATTGAAAATGCAATTGGTCTCGCCTTTGATTAAGTTAAAGCCATTGGCTTTGCTGATCGTATTGTATAGCAAAGCAAATGGCTTTAACTTAATGAAAGGCGAGACCTATTGCATTTTTAATGCTTCTTTAAATGGTGGCACTACTGAGTGAATGTCTGTCAATGCTCTCCACATTTAGTCTGTCTCTGCCCCTTTCCCTGTTCCTTATATTTCCTTCTGTCTTTGCTCTTTACAGTTGGGCTCAGAGCCAACAGAGCAACATTGGTTAATATCTACGTTCAACCCCGTTCAACCCCTGGCAGGCGTCGCAAAAAGCAGGGGCCTCTAAGTGGTCTCATACGCTGATGATGATACTCAGTTGGTGATCTCTCTATCCAACACCTCTGACCAGATCAACACATTACTAAGTTCCGAAATGACATGATGGCTATCGCAGAACAGATGACAGACAACTGTCTTCAGTTGAATGCAAGTAAATTCGAAATCCTCCTCGTAGGAAGGGATACGCATCTTTGGAGTTATCATTGGTGGCCTGCCGGGCTGGGAGCTTCCCCTACCCCCAAGAATACCGTAAAAAAACCTGGGCGTTTGGTTAGACTGTGCACTTACTTTTCAGGCTCAGCCTAAATCAGTGGCTGGCAGCTGTTTTGGACTCTTACGTGGTCTGAAGCCGCTGCTCGGGTTCATTGACACACAAACACGCCAGACCATTTTCCAGTCAAGACTGGAGTATTGCAATTGTCTGTACCTGGGTGCTAATAAAGCAGGCATTAACCGCCTGCAGAGGGTGCAAAACACAGCAGCATGTACCCTCTTCGCCCTCCCGAAATCTTGCCTTATTTCCAAATACATACATAAGCTGCATAGAAAAGAGAATTCAATTCAAGTCCCTGTGTATCTTTCACAGAATCTTCTATGCCCAAGCCCCTCTCATTCTAGCCAATATTCTCATCCCCCATGTTCCAGAACGCGCCGTCCGCTCCTCGAATCAACATCTGCTACGTATTCCCCGATTTAGAAGAGCCCAGGCGGGAGGACGGTCATTCCGGGTTTTGGCTTCCTTTCTCTGGAATGCTCTCCCAAGCACCTTCAGGAACTTACAGGATCATGGGGTTTTCAGGAGGGCTGCTAAGACCTGGCTCTTCCCTGATTAATCCTCTTGCCTCTTCCCTGCTCTTTGGCTGGTATCTGCAGATGTAGCGCTGGGACGTTTTGTCGCTGGGGCAGCCTGCGCTTTACAAATCCGATAACATAACAGTAGGTAGGACTCTGTCCTTGCTCTCTGGCTTTGTCATCATACTCTCCATTTCCGTCTCTAACCTTGCTCCTTGTTTCTAGTCTGTCTTTCTCTTTGTTGTGTATTTAGCCTGTCTTTACCCTTCTTCCCTATATATATTCTGTCTCCACTTTTGCTCCCTATATCTGTCTCTACAGTAGGTCCCTGTAACTGGTGTGTCTCTATCTTTCTGTTTCAGTCCTTGATCTCTGCATCTCCAACTCTCTCATCGTTGTATGGGCTATTTTATCCTTTCTACCAATATCTGGTTTGAACCTGTCCATGCATCTTTTTCTCTTTCCTTGAACCCTGTATATGGTTTTTCGAAGCCCTTGCTCCCTTGTGCTGGTTTCCCGTCTCTGTCCTTTCTCCTGTATCTGGGCTATCACTGTCCTTGCTGCTTATTTTAATCCTTTCCCCAGTTACTCAATATTTCCTCTTCCTGAAATTTAATTTGTTTATACTCTTACACTCTGTATGCGATATATGTCCTTGCGTCTGGTATTTGTTTTAGTATTTTTGTCTTAGCCCTCGTTCAGAACATCTTCCATTGCTTGCTTTAGCTAGTCTTTCTCTGCATCTCTGCTTTCTGCCTGCATCTCCGCCCCTGATCTGTATTCTATTTATTCGTGCTCCCTGGTTTTCAGTCTCTTTTCTTTCTTCCTTCCCCTGGTATGGCTCTGTCCTTGCACCCAGTATACATCATTGTATCATATACCTATGTCCGTGCCCCCTGCATTTGCTCTGTTGCGGTCATTGTCTCTCTACATCCATGTTACCTGTCTATTTGATTGCACTTGGCGTTCCTGTCACTGTTGTACTCACTAATGTGGTCTATTTTTTGCTCCTTATTATTCTCTGTCTCTGTCCCTGCTATCTGTCTGTGTATTGTCTCTTCCCATGGATAGTTTAAATGTCTTGTCTCCGTCCTTTTTCACTTTAACTGCGTTGTTGCTCCTGGTATCTAATTCTGTGCTTGCCCCCTCTGTTTCTTCTTCCAGTATGTGGCTTGTCTTTGGTCTGTGATTCCCTTATTTCTCTCATTTTCCAAAGCAGTGCGAGTGTGTTCAGCCATAACCTGTACGAAAGTGAGATAAAGAGCATCATTCTTGTCCACTGGTGACACTGTCCCTCCTGATGTCACTCTCTGCTCATGGTTTCAGCCTGCGTGAAATATCATTCTCCTGCCCCGCTTAAACTGATCAATAATGCCTGCAGCCTCTTTCACTGATCACTAACCCCTGCGGACTGGCATTGATCAACAACTCCAGCAGTCCTACGTTGATCAATAGCCCCTGTGGTCCCTGGGATTGGTGAGGGAATACTTCCAGAAATTGATTTCTTGTTTGTGTTAATCGGTCCCGCCAGCCGATCAAAGCTTGTTATGGACATCACTGTCACCACTGAATGCTTAACTCTTTCTCAGGGACTTGATGTCTAGGTTAGGATGTATTTTGCACTATTTTATTAATTCCTAATTAGATTATGTTTGACGTTTGGTGGATCTTGCATTGAATTATGGGTAGGCAGTGCCTTGTTCATTTAGTTAATTGTCAGGGAGGTTCTTAAAGTGAGATTATGACAGGTTATGCATCATTTGATCTGCACTAGGATGAGTTTTACAATATTGGGTCAGGTTTAAAATAAAGTGTGTTTCATTTGAACAAAGTTGGAATGTGTCCTGGACCTTTAGGTAGTTATAGGATGGGTCTCTGGGAAAACATTAGAATCTGCATTGAACCATTTGGTCAAGGTTAGGATAGTTCTTCATTTGCTCGATTAAAAAAAATAGGTTGGATTTTGCACTTTAGGATCAGTGGTATGCTAGGCCGCGTATTGCTGGGTTAATGTTGGAAAGGATCTTGTTGCATTGAACTGAGGTTAGATGAGACTTTGTACCATTAGGTCAAGGTTGGGAAGAGTCTGCAAGTTTGGTTGATAATGGTAGGAAGGTTTTTATACTGCTGGTTCATGGGTAGGGTGAGTTTTGCTCCAACCTTGCACCGCCACTGCACCAAGCTTAGAAAGGGGCTTTAGCCAATAAGTTCAAAAACTGTTAACATTCTTAGAGTAAGCTTTCACACTGCTAACCCATATTATCGCTGTTATTGTGGGGTAATACTTTTAATTTCACCACCTTTTGAAAACTGGCTGTTTGATCCCAACAGAGCAGGAGCAGAGGTTGCTGTTGTGAACTAACCTAGACCTCTGGTCAAATCTATATATGTTGAAAAGACCACCACAGACTTTACTTTTGAAAAACATGTCTTGAGCACTAGATATGGTGCATGTTAGAATGGATCTACCACCATTGGGTGAAGGTTTGGATGACTTCTACCATAATGATGAATGTTTGTGTAGGAAATGAAGGGTGGTAGTGAAGGATAGTTTTAATTGGTCTTCAGCTGTAGGGAGAAAGGTAGGGATAGGTCTTGTATTATTGGGTCAAGAATAGTAACTCTTAAGTGTCTTAAAATTTGTGTCTGTGCTTGGATTGGTCGTGTTTCTCAAACAATGGTTTTTGATGGTTGCATTGTTGTGGTGCATGTTACGATGAGTCTACCACCTTTTGAGTGAATCTTTGGGTGGCCCTTTTACAATAATTAAGAATGTTTGTGAAGGAAATAAAGACGTGGTAGTGAAGAAAGCTTTTAATTGGTCTTCAGCTGTAGGGAGAAAGGTTGAGATAGGTCTTGTACTATTGGGTTAAGAATTATGGCTTTTGCAACAGTTAGTCACTAGATACATGCACTTTATGGAAACATTAGGGCTAGTGACCAGCATACCCTAGGTAAAAAGTAATAGCAAATGGACGACCTATTATCAAATTTAAAACCACCAGTTAGAGTCAAACGTTTCCCTGTACTTAGGAATTATCTTTGACTTCAAGTGGCATCTAGTGTTTGGGTCAGATCTTTGCAGCTTGTTTTTCTTCTAAGTCTTTCGAGTCACACGGTAAAGTCACTCCTCCTTTAGGCTGTATTGCGCATGATCATCGGTTCCTTTGTTAGATTGTTTTTCTCCGCCATCTGATTCAGAGGTCTATCTCGGAGCCCCGGGATCAAAGCCTTGATGCAGTTAACAGCAGTCTTTTCATCCAATGATTCATCACCCTTCAACGGACATCAAACAAGAGCCATCTACTGGTTTTCAACTATCATCTTTCTGCCTACCCGTTTCGATGCCAGCTTCCACATCTTCACTACCATTTTCTTTCACTAGGCTCACGTGGAGTGATGGAAAAGACTCCCTTCAGTTTTTGCTTCAAGGGCCAGGCAAAATATTCCTGGCAAGACCGCCATCTGGTCTGCGCCTTGGCCTGTCTCCAGAACATGTCTAAACGTTGAGCGAAGTGTGCGTTTTCTTCAGTCCCAAGAAAGCACTTTGTCGGGGAGGTATTGGGCCCATATCACAATGCAGGCACACCGAGATACGTCCAATATCTTTGGGGACTTACCACATGCCCTTCATGCTGAGAACAACTTCGAGGAGGAAGGCGAAGCCCAAGGTGCGCCGATGGACGTTCCCATCCTTTTTGCCAGTGGTAGGGAACGGTCCAAATCTGACTACGACAACTAAAGCCTCGACTGGGCATGTGAATAGTGTGGCAAAATCCTCCCAAAGACACATAAACAGGGTCCCGGTACCCCACTGTCCTCAGGCCACGGAGGTACACGGCACAAGGCAAAGCGAGCAGACTGTTGTACCTCTCGCCAGAACAATCCTCAAAAGCCACAGAAAAAACAAAGGGACCGACTGCTACAAAGTTGATGCCAGTTTTGGAGCTGGCATCGAAGCCACAAACATTGACACCAGAAAAGCAATCCGAGGTTTCAGAGCCGAAACCTATACCACAGAAACCCAAGACTCCTTTGGAACAGAAAACCGACCTTGCGCCTAAACCACTCTCTGCACCAAAAACGTCTTCGGCCTCTCAACTCTCAGTGCCTAAAACACTCTAGGCTCCAAAAACACCAGGCACTGCCACAGAACCAAAGAAGCGCACAATTCAGCCTATCCTGACGAAATTACAGGAGAGGCTCAACACCAAACAGAAAATCTTGGTTATAAACCCAGGCACAGGAAAGGTGGTAACCAAACCACCTCTTCCATCCACAGAGACACTGCCAAAGAGGAAAAAGGCTTTTGATGAGGAAATCATGGAGCCTCAACCTCGGAAGGCCCCAAGTAAAAAGCAAAATGATAGGTGTACCAGCCACATCCAGTTTCCACCACAATCTACACCTTGTCTTCCACCTACTCCAAAGCTAATCATACCCTCTCCTCCACCGCCAATTCTTTCTCTGCTGCCATTACCAGCTACGCCTCCTGCTCTTTCAACTTTACCCCAACCCAACCATCCCATCACACTCACCCACTACATCACCAATAGGGGAACATAGTACCAAGGGTTAATTTTGACCACTATGACACACCATATTTTCCTGACCCACAGGAAGACCCCGACAGTATAGATCAAACATGGGACAACTATGACATAGATCATGCATACTCACTCATAAGCATTTGCCCAAGGGCCACACAAATAGTCTGTGGTGTGATCAAGGGCCGCACTGATGCCAGCAGGGTGGCGGTAGGGAGGTCTGTATGATTCAGGGATTGTGTAAGGAGGTTTAAAAAAAATTACATAAACAGGCAAGCATTTATTTGCAGTTTGATTAAAGTTGAGTGGTGCAGGACACCGCCATAGTTAATTCCTAACTACATTTAACCTGTAAATATGCTTGCCCGGTTATTTAAAAATAAATTCTGAATATTAGTGCTCAGCAAGTAAACAGTTGCTCGTGCTGCTGTTCACCAAGTGGGCCACATGTAAAGGTCAAGAGGGCCACAAGCTGCCCCCGGACTGTATTTTGAGTATCACTGACGTAGGTTCACAAGGGATACAGACTCTGATCAATACCCTTCCAAACCATCCCACCTGATGACACTACCACCTACCATGAAGCACTGCGCAGGGTTGCACATTATCATAATGTCGACATGCACACTCAGGAAGATGAGGACGATTTGCTTGTTGAAACACTATCCAAAGTTAAATGCACACTCCTGTTTCTACCAAGGATAAAAGGCATGCTTAAACCCACCACAGAGATTTTTAAGCAGCCTGTAAAATCAAGAGTCTATAAAAAATAGCACAGTTTATAAAAAATACAAACCATAACCTACTGACCGCTCTTAGGCATGTTCCACCAGAATCTCTAGGGGTGCCATCGGCCAGAAAAAGGGCTAAATCACAAAGTACTTGAGATGCTCTTCCTACTGACAAAGAAAGCAAAACATATGACACTGCAGGTAAGCACGTAGCACCGCAAGTAGTGAACCACATGAGGATCGCAAATTCTGTAAGCTTCCTCTCCAGATATAACAGGGTACAATGGGATTAGATACAGGAATTGCTCCAACACTTATTTTTTTTTTCTTCTTCTTCAACTTTTGTTTATTGATATGTCAAACAAACAAGTTACAATACAATTGCTCCAACACCTTACTGACCAATACAAATAAAGAGGCTCAGAATTAGTAGAAGAGGGGAAGGTCATATCTAATGCCACAATAAAATGTACCTTAGATGCAGCAGATACCAGCACGAGAGAGGCCAACACCAGCATTATTATTACGAGCGACGCTTTGCTAAGAGTATCAGGCATTAAGGCTGATGTCCAGTAATACCTCCTCAACTTAATGTTTGATGGGGTAAACCTATCTGGAGCCGGTCTCAAAGCAACACCATGGGCATGGGTTATACTCACTCTATTTCGTCATTCTAAAAAAAGGTGGCACCCTAAGGCCTAAACTAGACCTCAGACCCCTTGTCATATTCATCCTGTTGGAGCACTTCCACATTGTAACACTCCAAAAAGTCATATCACTGTTGCAGCAAGGAGACTTAATGACAGCCATAGACCTCAAAGGAAACCACACTTACACACCAATACATCCAGCCCATCGACGCTATGTACACTTTCAAGTAAATGGCCAACATTATCAATTCAAAGTGTTGCCATTTGGAGTGACTACTGCATCAATTGTATTCACAAAATGTCTTGCAGTAGTAGCTGCTCATCTCAGAAGGGGGGCACACATGTGATCCATACCTAGACGATTGGCTGATCAACGATTGTTTGTTCATGAGTGCAAACAAACACAACGTCTGCAAGACACTCAAAAGGTAATCAACCTTCTACACAAGCTGGGCTTCATGCACAATGCTACAAAATCCCACCTCCAACCTACAGAAGTGCATCCATTCCTTGGCGAAATACTAGAATCGCAGCAAAAGCTTATCCTAGTCTTGCTAGAGTACAAAAGTTCCACCTTGCTTTGCCTCTTTTTCAACATAGTCATGTCACAGTCAAAACAGTGATGAAACTTTTTAGCCGGATGGTCCCATGTATCTCTATAGCACCACATGCACAATTGAGTAAGCTCCCCCTACAACAATGCCTCCAATCACAATTGACCTACAAGATCCAAATGTTGGTAGGGATGGCGACCCATCGTTCTCTGCAGTGGTGAAACAGCAGCAATCTGTTACAGGATCGGCCCTTTAAAGCCCCTGTTCCGCAAGTGAATATTACACCAGACACTTCCTTACATGGTTGAGGGGCACATGTGCAAGATCTCACAGTGCGCTACCAGTGGTCCTCAATGTCTCCACATCAATTATCTACAGATTCTTGCTCTCAAAGCTTTTCAACAACACGCTCTCCACAAGGTGGTTTAGTCTGCACCGACAACATGACTGGCATGTACTACATTCAGAAACAAGGAGGCATACAGCTCCTTTGCGTAGAGGAGTGTAAATGGCACTGGGCCATACATTACAACATCCACATCCTAGCAGAATACCTACCAGGGGTGGACAACGACTTCGCAGATATGCTCAACAGAATGCAGCAGCGGGTACACGAGTGGGAAATCAGTACAGCACTGCTTCACTTATATTTCCAACGGTGGGAAACTCCAGAGATAGACCTCTTCGCCACTCACCAGAGCGCGAAATTGGTAAACTTTGCCTTCAGGTTTCCTCAAACAGAATCCAAAGGCAATGCCCTATAGATCAGCTGGTCAGGAATATTTGCTTAGGCTTTTCCTCCTCTCCCACCCATTCCTTACGTCCGTGTTTCCCAAACTGTGGTCCGCAGACCCCCAGGAGTCCGCGACACATTCCCAGGGGGTCCGCAGGAGGCAGTTTTAAAAGCACTGCAAAGTTCCTTGTAGAATTAGCAGTTTTCGAGCAACAATAAAAGTGTCAAAATAAAGCCAGTGATTAATGCACCTGCTGGAGAGATGAGTTTTGTCCAGTGGCAGCTTTGAGTTATCTAATGTAGCACAGAGGGTTAATATGCCTACTGCAAAGAAAGTGTACCATGCATTTAAAAAAACAGTATTTTATGTGCATAGGTGTGTGTTACTGCTTTTGTCACAGAGATTCTTTTGTTACTGTGCAGTTCATAAGTGACAACAGAAATCTAGCACAGTGACCTATAAACTGTCATCAAAGAGCTACTTACACACTGCATGGTACAAGTTAATAACTTATGTTTTTTCCCAGTCTTTCATTATCCTGATGCTGCTAAAAAGGTTTATCTGGGCGGAAATACATTTTTATTGTTAGTCAATGCTAACCACTGGGTGATGTTCTGTATCCCAGGTTTGTGCTTCTCCAGACCAAGCACTCTTTAAAAATGCCTACCAGTATGAAAGACCTGTGAACCCTACACCTTGCAGTTCCCTTTGCCTTATGTAACATTTTCTCTACACTGATTTACAAGTATGATTCATTGTCTCTATATGTGTGTGATGTAAAGTGCTCTGACATCCTACACTGGTATGAGAGGTGCTATAAAACAAATGAAATACATGTGACAGATGTGCTATGGAGAGATGAGAGGCACTGCTGGAGGGTGATAATAAGGGAATCATTGAAGAACCCCAACAAAGACTGTTGTATCCTGGTGCATAGTAAGGTCATCATTTACTATTCTTTAAAAGCTGATACAATTCCATATATAATGATAATTGTGTTTTAGAATGCACCACTGTTTCTTGAATTTCTTGGGGGGAGAGCCTCCCAAAGCCCCCTTTGTAGTGGTCAGGCTCACTCACTGCACTTGGTGTGCACCATATGGCGACTGATTTGAAAACATTTGCCAGGGCTGCTTTGGATTTCCACTCTGGCCCTGGCAGGAGCCTCGTACTGCAAAATAAAACCAACCAATTAAAAGTTAGTAACAGAGTTGCAGCACCAACCTTCCCATTAAATTGCTTTGTGTTTTGCAAATTCTCGGAATATAAAATACTAAGGGGGATATTTACAACAGAATTGGCGGAGCGTGTCGTTAGCCTCCCTGGCTTAACGATAGGCTCCGCCACTTCAGAAACGCAGGGCTGCACCATATTTACAAGAATATGGTGCAGCCCTGTGTTTCCCCCAGTGCTGGCGCTACACTTAGGAGTGTAGCGCCAACACAGGTACCCTTGCACCATAATGCAAGGGTGTGTGCATGCAGGGGAAGATTCTTTATGTAGCGGAAGGTTCCCCCTTCCTGCACATAAACAATCTTGAAATGCCGTTTTGTCACTTCTATGTGTGCTGCTTAATGCAGCACACATGGAAGTTACAAAATGGCATTTTTTAAAAAGATTATTTATGTGCAGGAAGGGTCACCTTACTAAACATAAACCATCCAAGGCGTTTTGCTGTTTCCATGTGTGCTGTACAAGGCAAGCCACATGGAAAAAGCCAAAACGAGGAAAAATAAAGGATTTCTCGTTTTACCAAGTTAAGACCTGGTTATCCAGTATTAGGGTATCTTTCAAAGATTCACATGCCTGAATCATTCCCCGTCGTTGGGATGGGAGTCCCCGGTACATAAAGTAATGGCTCCTTAGAGATATAGAGTAATAGGCCAAGGGCCTCACCTTAGTAACGTATCCATGTCCTTTTGTAAAAAAGGACCAAACTTTGGAGTAGAGCCAATCAGCTATCACCACCCTCTGGAACCTTCCTGGAAGGAGCTCTAGTCCCTCAGATTTTCTACCGCACGTCGTGCTAAGGGAGTCTCCTGTGAACTCTGTTCAGCTTTCCTTATTTTTGGATTTCCAGTGCCTCTAACTTCAATTTTCCATCTTCGGGGTGAAGTTCTCCAGTTCTTCATGGCAGATACTCCAAAGAAAGGCCTTTTTAGGCCTTGTGAATCCTGTGGAAAAAAGAGACTTCATGTGGATGACCAACACAAGGATTGTCTCTACTGCCTTTATCCGGACCACTCCTCAAAGGACTGTAAGGTATGTCGTACCTTCTCCTCAAAGACCCTCAAAGATCGTGAGGGACGCCTCTTAATTTGGCTGCAGAGGCTTAAAGACAAAGAACAAGTAATGTCTTCTGAGGAGAGTGAGGGCTCTTCCATATCTTCTCAGTCCTCTCAGAAAAGAACAAGGGCGGCTTCTCCAGGCCCTTCGTCGCAGCCACCTCAAAAAAATGCGCATACAAAGTCTTCAGAGGTACGTCCCAAGGCTCTTTCAGCAAAGGTTTCTCCTCGGGAGGTTCTTCACACCTTCAAAAAGCCTTCTTCCACCCTGTCGACGACTGCCTTGTCGACGAGGAAATCTCCATCTACCGCCTTGTGTGTGACCTCGTCGACGACGACTGTTTCAACTTCTGTCACGTCTTCATTATCCACGTCGACGACTCCATCGTCGACGGCCGGTAGGTCTTTCTCGTAGATGCTTAAGATAAAGAAGTCATCGTCGACGTCCAAACTACCGTCGATGCTGCGATCGCCGACGACTGTATCGACGACGACATTGTCGATGAAGACTATCCCGTCGACATCCACTTCATCGTCGACGAGGACTCCGTCGACGACGGCAGCGTCGACGAAAACTCTGTCTAACATGGTGCCCGTCGACGACTACACCGTCAACAGGCGTGTCGACAGCAGATTCCAATCTAAAAACTACGTACGTACATCTGAAGATCACAAAACATACGTTGACGCCTGCCCTGACTTCCCCTAGTAGGGTCCGGCCATTGCCTCCAGCACACCTTTTGGAGGAAGAAGATTCTGATGGCAGTATGTTTAGGACGGCGACAAGCCCATCTCAACTTAACGTCAAGTATCAGGACAGTTCAAACTATGAAGATCAAGTACAGGAGGATCAGGCGGTTTATCCTGTAGAATACCATCCGCCTCCGCCTCCCATGGTTTGTCTGCCTGCATCTTTAGTTTCTGATCTACAATTCCTCATGACGGAGTATAAGCAGAGATTTCCCACTTCTGCAATGTCTCCGCCTACAGCTGTGTCTCCACCGCCAAGACCGCAGCCTCCACCTTTAAATTTGCAGTCTGGGCCTGTCACTTCGCCACCTCCGCTTTCTACAGACGATGAGGAGGAGGATCCACATGAGGAAGGGGAACTTCAAGATTCCCAATCTACTCATGAGGAGTGGGACGATTATGTACTCCCCTGTCCAGCTTCCCCCGTGCCCGCTCAAGCTGACTCGCCTCCTGAGGACATTGGGGGATTTCACAACATAGTGGAAAGAGCGGCGCAGCGTTTCCAAATACCTATGCCTTCGCACCAGCAGGATCGCTTCCTTTATGATTTTAAAGAGCCCTTTGAAAAATCAGTCAGATCTATCCCTATTATAGATTATATATGGGATCAGGGTGTTAAAATAATGCAAAACCCTTCCTCAGTGCCCCCAGTATTGCCTCGTCTGGATATAGAGCTCCAGATACTGCTCCAGCTTGCATAACCGGACATCCCAAACCAGACTCAGTCATCACACAAGCTGCTCAGCGGAAATCGAAAAATCCTTCCACTCTGCTGACCGCTCCTCCGGACAAAGACGGTAGACGGCTTGATAATATCGGAAAACGTTTCTCGTCAATGTCCGAATTAACAGTGCGTGCATCCAATTCCTTGGCACTGTTAGGACGCTATAACAGGCAGATGTGGGCAGATATTGCTCCATATCTTGCGGCCTTGCCAGATGACTCCAAGGAAGAAGCAAAAAAGATCTTGCTGGAGGGCGAACGTTCTGCATCCGAGATAATAGACTGTGCGATGGATATTGCCTCTACTGGATTTCGCCAACTGGCTGGCGCAGCTGTACTACGACAACAGGGTTGGTTGAAGGCAACTTCATTCCAACCGGAAGTGCAGACAAAAGTTTTGGACATGCCCTATGATGGTCAGCTTCTTTTCGGAACACACATTGATGAAGCTCTTCAGGGTATAAAAAAGGATAGCGACACAGCTCGAGCTTTGGGTACCCTCCAATTCAAAAACCCACCTTTTCGTGGTTCAAGAGGAAGAGGACAAACCTCTGCAAGAGGTGATTACCAACACTGATCTTCCTATTCTTCCAAATCAGCATTATCGACCACAATACCAGCAACGTCAACAGCACCAATCAACCTACCCTAAGTCCTCCTTTTGTGACAAAGGAGGTCGACAGAAAGACGCTGCACGGTGACATTGACTTTCCACTACTGCTGGTCTCCATCTCCTCTCCGCCCTCAAAGGTTGGAGGAAGAATTTCCCACTTCCTACAAAATTGGAAACCAATAGCAATGGACCGTTGGGTTCTGCAATGGGAATTGAATCAGCGGACTCTCAACCGCATATTCTCTCAATGGGGCACCCCTCTTCTGGACCTATTCGCTACCAGGTAGAAAGCCAAATGCCAACACTTCGCAAGCTGGCATCCCCAGAAGGGATCTCTAGGGAATGCATTTTCGATCGCATGGTTCAACGTCTTTGCATACGCTTTTCCACCAATTCCCATGATTCCCAGGGTTCTCAGAAAATTGAAAGCGGAACCTTGCACGCTTATCCTGATAGCTCCAGCTTGGCCACGCCAACACTGGTTCACGGAGCTTCACCTTCTCTCCCTGGAACCGCCAATCCAGTTGAAACGGTTTCCCTCTCTTCTCACAATGAACAACCAACAAGTCCAGCTTCCGGATCCAGCATCTCTCAGATTATCAGCTTGGCTCCTGAGTTCAGAGAATTCCAGGGTCTAGACATACCTCCGGACTGTAGAGCAGTTCTCGCTCTGGCTCGAGCAGATAGTACTAACAAAACATATTCCTTAAAATGGAAGAGGTTCTGCATCTGGTGGAAGTCAAACAAAATACACCCTCTTCCATCCTCTCCAGAGCAAATACTGCCTTACCTTCTCCATCTGGCGAACTCTGGTCTCGCTCATGCCTCCATTAAAGTCCATCTGGCAGCAATATCCCGTTTCAGGAGATCCTTTGCAGGCCCTTCTCTGTGGTCTAATAGGTTGATTAAACAATTTCTTAAAGGCCTATTTAGGACATTCCCTCCTGTAAAGACTTTACCTCCTTCATGGCAACTCAACACAGTTCTGGCTCGGCATATGAAACACCCTTTTGAGCCTATACACAGAGCTGATCTTAAGTATCTCTCCTGGAAAACAGCGCTCCTTCTAGCCCTTACCTCGGCAAGGCGAGTGAGTGAACTTCATGTTTTCTCAATTCAACACCCTTTCCTTCAATTCAAACACGACAGGGTTATACTACGCACAAATCCGAAATTTATACCGAAGGTCCCGTCAAACTTCCATCTCAATGAGCCTATAGTGTTACGATCCTTTTTTCCAAATCCTCAAACAGTGGCAGAAAGGACCCTGCATTCTCTGGATCTTAAACGCTGCCTAAAATTCTACATTGACAAGACAGACATTCCGCAAATCCAACCAACTCTTTGTGGCTTACAGTCGACCTAGGAAAGGTCTCCCACTCACGAAACAAAGTATCTCTCGCTGGATCTCCGCAGCGATTACTTTTTGTCACCAGCAAGCGGGGCAGCCCCTGCATTCCAAAGTTCGAGCCCATTCCACGAGGGCAATTTCTACCTCTATGGCATTTTTTGCAGGTGTGCCCATTGCAGACATTTGCAGAGCGGCAACATGGAAGACGCCGCATACATTTACCAAGCATTACTGCCTGGATACGGAACTCATGAAAGACGCTGCAGTGGCACAAGCGGTGCTCCGTCACCTATTTCATTAGAGGTGAGCCCTTCCTTTCATCCCACCATCCTTTTTTCTATACGCACATTTCTCTATTGTGTTTCTTACTATGCTATTTCATTGCTTTTTGGTACTTTCTATTTTCACGTTGATATGTTATCTGGTGAATTCATACATACTGTACCATTCGAAATGTGCTTATCGTTGCTTACTACTCTGATTCAGGCATGTGAATCTATGAAAGATACCCTAATACTGGATAAGGAATGCGTTACTTACCTGTAACTGCAGTTATCCAGTGTTGGTATCTTTCATAGATTCACATGCAACTCACCCACCTCCCCTGGAATGACTCTCTTGGGTCTCTGTGATGCAACTACTTAGCACTGTGCTTACGAAAATCTGAGGGACTAGAGCTCCTTCCAGGAAGGTTCCTGAGGGTGGTGATAGCTGATTGGCTCTACTCCAAAGTTTGGTCCTTTTTTACAAAAGGACATAGATATGTTACTAAGGTGAGGCCCATTACTCTATATGTCTAAGGAGACATTACTTTATTTATGTACCGGGGACTCCCATCCTGACGACGGGGAATGATTCAGGCATGTGAATCTATGAAAGATACCAACACTGGATAACTGCAGTTACAGGTAAGTAACGCATTCCTTTTTCCTGGTCTTAATTTTGGCGCTGCCTCCTATTTATGCTGCCCTTGTAAATAGTGGGCAGTGTCAAAATCACTGGGTGTTGCAGTGAAACGCCCACTGCAACACCCACTGCCCACCCCTTACACGCTAAGCATTGCGTGACAGGGAGGCTTATTTAAAAGGCAGTATTAAGCCATGTTATGTGGCTTAACGCTGCCTTGTAAATAAGGCGAAGCCTCTATCACCACGGTAACGTCGCAAAAAGTGTGCACATGTGTTTATTTTTTGTGAATTACTGTTTTAATGTTTGAAATTTTAAATCATACAAATTTTTGGGGGGCCCACAGCTTCCAGTGGTGACTCAATGGGGGTCTTCATGAGTCAAAAGTTTGGGAACCACTGCCTTACGTGGTTCAGAAGCTCACACAAACATCCCTCATAATAATTCTAATAGCCTCAACATGGGCTCGACAAGCATGGTTTACAACCCTATTGCAACTGTCTCTTTTGCCACACAGAAGCTGCCCATCTGGCCACGTCTTCTAACTCAGGACCAGGGAAGGGTCACACACCACAACTTCAAATAAATAAATCTAGTGATCTGGCTCCTAAAGTATTAGAATTCGGGTAACTCAATCTTCAACAGCAATGTATGAACATACTAAAACAAGCTTGCAGACCTACCACATGAGCATGTTGCGCTGCTAAATGGAAGAGATTTGTGCATTATTGTTTAGCAAAAGAAAATCCAACCGCTGTCCTCTATGGTGTAAGACATTATTTGCTACCTACTCTATTTTCAACTAGCAGGTCTTGCAAGCACATCCATCAGGTTAAACATAGCAGCATGTGCTGCATACATGCAAAACAGCCGAAACATTTCTTTAGGATTCCAGTTATTAAAGCCTTTATCGGAGATTAAAGAGTCATTCCTCCCTCGGTCCCACCAGCACGGAACCTTCATATAGTTCTCACAAGGCTTGCGGGTCCTCCTTTTGAACCACTTTATTCATGCGATATACAGTTCCTCACATGGAAGGGAGCATTCCTAGTGGCTATAACATCTCTCAGACGGATACGTGAACTTCAAGTGCTCACTCTAGAAGAACCTTTTTTCCAAATCCATCCAGATAAATTGGTACTAAGAGTCCAGTCCATAAGTTAAAAAGGAGCCTCAATGACTTTCCTAGGAAATATTCCACTCATTGATGTCTGTAAGGCAGCTACATGAAATAACCCATATGAATTCACAAAATTGCGTTGATGTCTTAGCTAACCAACAAGCTAAAGTAGGTTAAGCTGTATTACAAACTCTTTTTCAAACATCTTCATCAGCCAATAGCTAGCCACTGCATTAAAGGAACACCGCTTTACATTCATTGCTAAACCTATGTATCTACAGCCAACACATGCTACAAATGGAGCATGTTACTTACCGTGCAAGCATCTATTTGTAACATGTGGTACCGTTGATTCACATGCACCCACCCTCCTCCCCGGAAGTTACTGGCTGACGTTCAAACTACTCTACTTAAACACTTATCTTTATCAAACTTTAACCTGCATGTTCATCTTTACTATCTCTCTATTGCTCCTATCCTAAGCTCCCCTGATGAGCTGAAAACAATCTAACAAAGTAACTGTTGATCATGCGCAATACAGACTATAGGAGGAGCCACTCTACTTCGTGACTCGAAAGACTTCTTTGAAGAAAAACAAGTTGCAAACATCTGAGTCCAACACTAGATGGAAGGAGTATGCTAAGCATGTGAATCTACAGCACTACACGCAACAAATAGATGCTTACAGGGTAAGTGACCTGTTCCATTTAGCAGTAATCTAAATCATATGTGACAGTTGTGGTAAATGGTGATGTGGGTAGGAGACAGTCAATCAATCAATGAGAACATTTGTAAAGCGCACTACTTACCCGTGAGGGTCTCAAGGCGCTGGAGGCAGGGGGGAAGCCGCTACTGCTTGAAGAGCCAGGTATTGAGGAGTCTTCTGAAGGTCAGCAGGTCTTGGGTCTGCTGTAGGTGGGTGGGGAGGGTGTTCTAGGTATTGGCGGCGAGGTGGGAGAATGATCTGCCGCCGGAGGTCGTTCTACGGATGTGGGGGATGGTGGCGAGGGCGAGGTCGGCGGAGCGAAGCTGGCGGGTGGGGGTGTAGAAACTGAGTCATCTGAGATACGCTGGTCCGGTGTTGTGGAGTGCCTTGTGTGCGTGGGTGAGGCGCTTGAAGGTTATCCTCTTGTTGATGGGGAGCCAGTGCAGGTCTCAGGTGGGGTGTGATGTGGCTGTGGCAAGGGATGTCGAGGATCAGGCGTGCAGAGGCGTTCTGAATGCGTTGAAGTCGTTTCAGGAGTTTGGCCGAGGCTCCTGCGTAGAGGGCGTTTCCGTAGTCCAACCTGCTGCTGACAAGGGCCTGGGTGACCGTTCTTCTCGTTTCGGTGGGGATCCACTTGTAGATCTTGCGGAGCATGCAGAGGGTGTTGAAGCAGGAGGACGAGATGGCGTTGACCTGCTTTGTCATGGAGAGAGTAGAGTCCAGGATGAACCCTAGGTTGCGGGCGTGGTCGGTGGGTGTTAGAGCTGTTCCCAGTGCGGTCGGCCACCAGGAGTCGTCCCAGGCAGAGTGGGTGGAGCCGAGGGTGAGGACTTCTGTCTTGTTCGAGTTTAGCTTCAGTCGGCTGGTCTTCATCCACTCGGCGACGGCTTTCATTCCTTCGTGGAGGTTGGTTTTGGCGGTGTGGGGGTCCTTGGTGAGGGAGAGGATCAGCTGGGTGTCATTGGCGTAGGAGATGATGTTGAGGTCGTGAAGTCGGGCGACGTGGGCGAGCGGTGCCATGTAGATGTTAAACAGCGTTGGGCTGAGGGATGAGCCTTGGGGTACGCCGCAGATGATCTCGGTGGCTTCGGAGCGGAAAGGGGGGAGGCGGACGCTCTGTGTTCTGCCGGAGAGGAAGGAGGTGGTCCAGTCCAGGGCCTTCTCTTGGATCCCAGCATCGTGGAGGCGTGTGCGTAGTGTGCGGTGGCAGACCGTGTCGAAGGTGGCTGACAGGTCCAGTGGGATGAGGGCCGCGGTTTCTCCGTTGTCGAGCAGGGCCCTGATGTCATCGGTGGCGGCAATGAGGGCAGTTTCGGTGCTGTGGTTGCTACGGAACCCGGACTGGGACGGGTCCAGGATGCTGTTCTCCTCGAGGTAGCGGGTCAGTTGTTTGTTGACGGTCTTCTCGATGACCTTCGCTGGGAACGGGAGCAGGGAGATGGGCCGGAAGTTCTTGGGGTCCGCCTTGGATTTCTTGAGTAAGGCATTGATCTCGGCGTGCTTCCAACTCTCCGGGAATGTTGCTGTCTCGAAGGATGGCTTTCCGGAGATGGGGTGTGATGGTGGTGCTGGCTTTGTTGAAGATGTGGTGTGGGCATGGGTCTAACGGAGATCCGGAGTGGATGGTGTTCATGATTTTGATTGTGTCCTCGTCGTTTACGTTGGTTCAGGAGAGCAGGCGGTCGGTGCGGATGGTTGTCGTGGGGGCGGAGGTCTCGGTGGTTGTCGGGGTGGTTGTGGCGTTGAAGCTGTCGTGGATGTCTTCGATCTTGCGATGGAAGAAGGTGGCAAGGGAGTCGCACAGGTCTTGCGAAGGTGGGATGTTGTTGGTGTTCGAGATGGGTTGGAGTTCCTTCACGATGTTGAAGAGCTCTTTGCTGTTGTGTGTTGTTGTCTAGGCGGTCTTTGAAGGAGGACCTTTTGGCGGATCTGATGAGGTGGTGGTGTCTGCGAGTGGCGTTCTTGTGGACTGCGTAGCTGTCCGGTGTTTGTTCATGGTGCCATTTCTTCTCTAGCTTTCGGCAGGTTTGCTTGGAGGTCTTCAGTGAACCAGCTGGCTTTCTTGCTGGTGTGGCTGTTGGAGGGTCTTTTGATCGGGGCGAGGGTGTTGGCACAGTCGTCGATCCACTGTCTGAGGTTGCGGGCGGCGGTGTCGGGGTTGGTGGGGTCGGCGGGTGGGCTCCGGGCGAGGGTGGTGGTTAACTGGTCTTTGGTGACTTTGCTCCAGCAGCGGCGAGGGATCTGTTGGGTCCGGTGGTGTGTGGTGGGTTTCCGGAAGGTGAAGTGAATGCAGCGATGGTCGGTCCAGTGGATTTCGGTGGTGTGGTTGAAGGAGACGTGGGAGCTTGCGGAGAAGATGGGGTCAAGCGTGTGGCCGGCGGAGTGGGTGGGTGTTGTGACAAGTTGTCTTGAGTACGAGGTTGACGAGGTTGGCGATCAGGGTGGTGGAGTTGGTGTAGTTGTTCAGGTCCCCGAGGAGGATGTAGTCCGTGGAGGCGAGGGTGTGTGTGCTGACGAAGTCGGCGATGGAGTCGCTGAACTGTGGTCGGGGTCCGGGGGGGGGGTCTGTAGACGAGGGTTCCTCTGAGGGTGGTGTTGGGGTCGATGTGGATCTGGAAGCGCAGGTGTTCGTCGGTGCTGAGGTTGTCGTCGGTGTTGGTCGAGACTCTGAGAGTGTTCCTGTGGACTTGGCGATTCCTCCTCCTACTCCGTTGGTGCGGTCCCTGTGGTTGATCTTGTAGTCTTCCGGGATGGCTATGGCGATGTCTGGTGCCAAGGAAGGGTTCAGCCAGGTCTCCGTCAGGAAGGCGATGCCAAAATTAAAAGGATCAACCCTTTTATTAGTTTAGACTTCTGTAGGAATGACCAATTATTTGGCAATAAAGGTTACATTTACCCTCGAGTGACATCCTTGCTATGCCCTCTTCTTTTGACATATTGTTTGGGTTGTAGTAGCTGTTGGGCACAGCGGATCCCGACAGTGGTAGCATATCAGAACCAATATCTAAACGTATACTTTGGACGAACACAGCTATTAGCTTTAAGCAAGGAAAGTATAGGACGTAAATACCGGTCATTATCAGGAATCTGAAAATGTTCTAATTTAGGGTCAAAATGCAGTGGGCCAAGAAGATGCACAGTCATTTTGGCCATGACAGTCTCCAAGTCACTGGTTGGTTCCGGCCTTAGATGTCAAAGCTTCCAAAGCCAAGTTTCTCTTAACACTATACGGCCTATGGTTGTCTGATCTTCAGGGTGGAATTTGTCACACCCAGCACTCAACTCTGCAAATAAGTGGCGCATAGATCCCAGGTAACACCACAGTGATGTCAGTATTTTCAGTGGCAGTGTGTAGCACTAGGGCTTGGTTTCTCCGTGGAGAGGCTGCTGAGCTCCCAAGATAACGCTCAAAAAGTGTCACAGACACCCAACAGGTGAGAAAAAATGCTTAAACTTCATTTGTTGACTTGTCGCAAGTATCCTTCCCAGAGGAGCAATTAACAGCCATAATGTGGGGAGGTCTACTAAACACACTACTCTTTATATCAGAATCAAGAGATGTTCTGAAATGAACAAGGTCTTGGAAAAAGCCAAAGTGAATCTGATGTGCTCTGTC
Source organism: Triturus cristatus (assembly GCF_964204655.1). Classification (NCBI taxonomy): domain Eukaryota; kingdom Metazoa; phylum Chordata; class Amphibia; order Caudata; family Salamandridae; genus Triturus; species Triturus cristatus. Next base: position 184,576,608 of record NC_140579.1, on the reverse strand, counting down.
TTCCACATGCACAACATGATCAGAAAGCAATTTAGATTAATGCTACTGTGAGAAGTTGGCCTGGCATATGCTGGTCACTAGTTAAAGTGGCCACCTTGCACCAGTCCAATTCGACTCTTATGGTAGATAGGTTTAAGACAATCTTTTAAAGAAAGCTATCCTAGTGGTAGCTGTGGAGAGCAGCCTTCAGGCTAAGTCTCAGAGGAATGTAAAGCAGCTTGTTTTACCTTCTAATCTCTTGAATTACCAAATGAAAAGACACCACACAGGTATATATATAAAATATATATGTATTTATTTCTAGACACACTCTACTAATCTCTTTATGAGATTAGAAGTCAGGAACATATGCACATATCAATGTTTCACAACAAATTAAGCACATATGGCTGGGGCCCTAGGGGCGTACCAGACCATATACTAAAAAAGAAGTATAAGAAGAACGACTTGAGAAGGGGGAAGGCCTAAGGTCTTCAGAAGCGCTGGGGCCTCACTAATCCACCCATGGGAGACGCATGCAGTGTGAGAACACAGACGCGGATCCCAATAGACTTCAATGGAGCAAGTCGCGGTTGGAATTTTAAAGTTTTAGGATACTTCGGGAGAGTCTACAAGCAAGTCACTTACAGGGTAAGTAGTTCGAGGGCCAACACACACAGGAGCACCGGAGTGCACGAGTTACCTCACCCAGGGAAGCCCGGTGCATAGGTGTCTTTTGGTGTCGGGTCGCGGTGTCATTTTCAATGGGAGCCAAAGAAGACTTGCTGCTTGTGAAGACAGGAGAAGTGTCCGGTGGAATCCAAGGCTGGATTCTGAAGAGAGAAGACCTGAAAGCAGTGGAGACAGTGTTCAAAGTCACTTGCCAGTGACCCGGGGCCAGGAAGCTGGATGCCCACAGAAGTTGGGTGTTTTCAGGTGATCATGGGTGTCTTGACTCTTCAGCCAAGAGGTCCAGGAGGCGTCGACGACAACCAGGAGCTGGATTCGGAGTTTCCCACGAAGTCTGCAGCTTACTGAGTTGTCGGCAACCGGATTGGAGCCAGCAAGCCTTGGCAACAGCTAGTCTCGTGGAATGTGAAGAAAGTCAGCGGTGCAGACCAGCAACGTCTGAGGAACTCACCCAGCAAGGGTAAGTCAGGGCAGGCCTGGAGCATCCAGGGGAGGATTCACTTCACAGGAGCCCACGGTCACTCGGGACGAGGTAGGCCGATGATTCTCGGTGGAAATCCTGCTGGAGTCTTGGACCACACGTGGTCCAATGCACAAGTTTGTAGAACGTAGTGAAGGGGTTGCACTCGACAATAGTGCACGGTACCCGGGTATTGCTGTTCATCGTCACTCGCGGGGTCCACTTGCCTCAGTTTTGCTGGGGACTCACAATGGCTGTCGAGAAGTCAGGAAATCCACTTCCGGGGCAGCAGGGACTTCGGACTCCGGCGGGAGCGGGAAAGTTTGCGACCGTTGATTCAAAGTTTGGTGCCTGCCAAGCAGGGGAGTCACTCCTTGACCCCAAGGGAGATTTTTCAGTCTTCCAAAGGTAGTGGAACGTCGAAGGTCCAGGATTCTTCTTGTAGAGTGTCGTCCAGGGATATCTAGTTTGCCATGGCAAGAATTCCCGATCTTATACTAAAGGAAAGGGAGGGACTAGCTCTATGACCACTCCTATGGGAGGATCCGAGGAGTGGGTGGTTACACCCACTTTCCTTTGTCCAGTTTCGTGCCAGAGCAGGGGCTGGTAGCCCCTGAACCGGTTTGAGCTGGCATATGCACAGAGGAGCCTACTGCTCCCCCAGTGCAGGACTTCAAAGCACTCTAGGAGAGCACCCACCCAGCCCCAATACACTAAATCCTGTCTGGAAGGTGGTCACACCTCCCTGTGACAGGATGCCTATTGTTGGGCCTCCTCCACTGCGAGTTTCGGTCAGCAGCAGGAGGGCAGCCCAGTGTCTGTGCTGGTGGCATCCCTGTGGCTCCTGTGTAGTGTGTAAATTGACCAGCACCTGTAAGGACATCACTTTTAAGAATGATTTCCACTGGATATTGAACAGACATACTAACTGCAACACAAAGAACTACATATACATGATCAGATGTCCCTGCGAGTTGGTATACATAGGCCTGACTATCTGTATGGTCAAGACCAGGATAATGGAACACAAGAGCAAAATACGATGTCAGAAAGTGACCACCAAACTCTACACCCATTTCAAAACAATGCAACACCAGACAGACTCTATCAGCTGGGTGGTCTTAGAAGCACATCCTCAGATCTCTCAAAATGCATTGTTCAAACTAGAACAAAGATGGGTCCTTAGGTTGTCTTCACATTTGACTGGTTTGAATGATGACATCCCATGGTCCACACTCATTGGTTAAATATGCTCCTGGGTAGGGCTTGAGCCCCCTCTAATACACTATGTGTGTTGTACATCCCACACGATTTCTCTGTTAGGACTTGGTATCCTTACCTACGACCACTCTTTCTTGACATTGAGGAAATTGTTGCATCCACTATTAGTAGACCAGATGCCATATAGATCTCTCTGGTATTACTTTCCATCTGTACTGCATAGATATAACAACTGTATTTTATTTTATCTTTACCTGCCACCCTCTCTTTCCTTGTTGTTTGTCTGTTTTTCCCTTGCGGATTGTTACCGCTTTGATTTTACACTCCAATTTACGGGCAACATCCCCTGAGATTCCATGTTACCTTGACACTGCATCATGGCCCCCGCGACTGCCCTCGCTATTCCAATTCCTTGGGGCGTAGTCTTGTCCACCACTTCCTGTACACTTTGCACTTCATTACCCTGCATCGCTATGGCAACCCGTTCCTTACTAACCTCAACCTATGGGGAACCATTTCCTGCGGTCACGGGTGCATACCGGATACCGATAGTCAAATACGCTACCCGTTCCAACATGGCCGCACTTCAGGTCATTTCTCCACCAATGGGGTTGAGACACCCGGGGTCACGTGACGCCATTTGCGTCTCCCGGGATGCTTATCTGGCTCAGACTCAGACTCTCCGGTACCCATCCCAGGTCCGGCGGCAGGGGTAGGTCTTCCAGTACGAGCGTCGTACGACGCAGGTGAGTGTATCGGGCTTTCCGCCTCTCCGACATCCGCAAGGTGAGTCTTTCTACACGGAGGGGGTGGTTGGCGCCTCTTTGACTTCAATGACACCATGGGCGACACCGTCCTGCACTGACCCATCCGCTACCATGGGCTACGGCGGTTCCCACTATGTCTACGAGTTTTTCCATGACATTATGGATATTCACCCCTCTAACCATTTGTGCGGTGACACGCCTGAGCCCCTGAGTATGAGGGCCACCATGGCTGCACACCATACCGCCCATGGGAGTACATTATGAAATGTAAGGCTGCCTTTACCTTCCTGCACTTCACTCACCCCCTTGGATTGTTGGGACGATCGCGCCATACACGGGTTTTGATCTTTGCAGGTTTTAACATTCTCCTTCCCGGTTTTTACCCCAGGACCCACGTTGGAGTCCTTTTTACCCGCCGGAGACTGCTGCAAGATTGTCTTGCAAGTACATGAGGTGAGTTTTGCACCTCCCCCTCTTGTCTCCGCCCTTAGTCCTGTCTTTGGTTCTGTCTCGTCATTAGTGACCTTTCATTACCCTCCTGGGAGCATTTCCCCAGGAGTCTCTTGATGATCACAGCTTATTTTTGTTGTGTGTGTGTAATTTATCATGTGGTATACTGTCATGTGTTTTCTCTGTTTCCCATCTTTCCCTAGGTTACTTCTGAGCACCTCTTTGGTATGTAGGATCCACATACCTTCGTTGTAGATAGTTTATGTTTTTTGATCCTGATGAATTGCCGTGACCAATTGCTGGCTGTATAGGCAAGAAACATGTTGATCTTCCTGAGTGTAGGGCATACACAACTAGCGTCATAATCACTAGTAGCTATACCCACCTCATTTTTTCATTTCTTTTAACTAGGCTGTTTACCACTTTATTAAATACATTTTTTCGTGGACAAACAGTACCTATTTTATCCTTTCACCACATCTACACATTCTAGGGCCCCTTACCCCCACAGCACCCTTCGGCAGGAACAGAAGATCCCCGCCAAAGAGCCCCATTATTGGGAGCCCGTCAGGAATTGCAGCGCCGACCTGACGAGGGGCAGGCTCAAATGATGAAGCATGACACCTAGCTTGCTGGGTGTGTGAGAGCCCTAGTTCCAACAAAAGGGTTTCCCCCTTCCGTGACACACGACAATCCCGCTGATACTATTACCTTTCCTTCTCTGACCAGAGGAACTTTGTACTCTTTTTGTATTATTAGTCGTTAGGGTATGTACACTGGACCTCGTTAAACTTACCCATTTGTCCCTCCTTTTGTTGACATCCATTTTGTGATGCCAGGGCTCTTTCAGGATTCTACCGTGTTTCCACAGTAGGTACATGTCCATCCCTCTAGAAGGGTGGGATCATACTCCCACACCAGTTACTGGTGTGGGGGTATGATTCCAAGGCGTTAGACACCAAACACGACATGTTTTGATGCAGCCATCCCAAAGTTAGCATTTACCGCTAGATTATAATGCATTTAAGAGTATATGGTTTAACCGCATCCACAAACAGCTACAGAGAATAGGCTGAGAGCTGCAGAGGGGCCCTGCTCAGGCAGAGGCACCCCCTCACATGGAAACTAAGCACCTTGCCCTCAGGATTGATAGGGCCTGCCTTAGGGTTGACTGATAGGTTTATATGTGTGTGTAAGGTGAGACATAGGGAGCCTATATTTCAGTGAGGAGTGCTAACACTACCTCACCCAGACTGCAGTAGCAGGCCTGTGGTGTCCGATTTAGTCTGCTTCCCAGGGGTGGCATAATACAGGCTTCAGCCCCTGGTAGGCCTGTGAAGTACCTATGCCCTTGGTACCTAAGGTACCATATACTAGGGGCTCATAAGGTACCACAGTATCCAATCACTAGTGCATCTAATATGCACTCCAAGTCATTTAAGGGAGTAAGCAGATAGGCTAGGGTCCTGGATAGCAGGATCCCAGCCAGACTAGTCAAAAACCATCCAAACACCAGGAAAAAAGTGGGGGCAACCATGCAGTCAGATTCCACCTTCCTACAGCTACCCAGTCATTTTGAAATGTGTATTTTTGGGGACACCACATAAGAGAGAAATGTTTATGTGCAAGATTTGCCAGTGACTACAACGGGCTCAGCTATCTATAAATGTGGTCAAATTGAAATCCATCACTAGGTGGATACATTGATGTGCAGAAAGCCTCTGGGTGGCCGGAGATCCGCAGAACCCGATATGCTACACACCTCGTATTCACACTTTTGGCTCAGATGGCCCTTGTGCATCACTTCTGGCTTTCACAAAAGTCATGCAAGTATTACTTTTTCCTTTAGCCGGGAAGGTGGATAAGGCTTTTGTAGGAAAGTAGGATCTGCTTTTATGGTTACCCCCACTTTTTGCCTGGTATATTGCTGTTTCTGACTTGTCTGACTGGGATCCTGCTAATCAAGACCCTAGTCTCTGTGCTATCTCCCCTAAATTGGTATGGTCAGTACTTGGGTACTTCCCAGATTGAACGCTGGGTTACCCTTATCAGTCCCTAGTATGTGGTACTGAGGTACCTAGGGCATAGGTACACCAGGAGTCTCCCATGTGCTGAAGCATGTATTATGCCACCCATGAGGGACCACTCAAACTGTAACTACAGCCTGCCATTGCAGCCTGTGTACGCTGGTGCTAGCACCACTTATGAAAGATATAGGTTTCCCTATATCTAAGGTCACTGCACTTAAAACCTATAAGTCACCCCTAAAGCCGGCCTTTCAATCCTGAAGGCAGGGTGCTCGGTTCTAAGTGTGAGGATGTCCCTGCATGAGCAGGACACCCCTACAGCATTCAGAGTCCATTCTTCCAGGCTGTAAGTGCATAAGCCATTACGATACATAGAGCGACCATGCGTCATTATGTGACGACCATCTCTAAACTGGCTGTAACGAACCCTATCATGTTTGCTATCAAACCTGTTGTAATCATGCCTCCACACCGTAAACGGTGTGGAAGGTAGGATTCCATGCACTGTAAAACTCCTCCAGGAGGCCCTCGGTGATCCTGGTACCAGTCTTTTAGACCCAGACAGCACAACATTGCTGCTGCTGACCAGAGACACGATTCTGCCCTCCTGCTGCTGAGCCAAGCTTAAGCAGGGGAAGGCAGAACAATCGGTATCCTGTCATCTCCCAGACAGGGTTTAGTGTATTGGGGTCGGGTGGGTGCGCTTGCCAGTGCCACTCAGTCTGCTTGAAGGGCACATTTTGTGCCCTCCTTGCATAGTCCAGTTCAGCTCAGTGAGTCGTTGGCTCCCGCTCTTGTGTAAAACTGGACAAAGGACATGGGAGTATCCTCCCCACTGTCCGACCCCTCCCCTGGGAGGGGACCCTTAATCGTCCCTTTCCTTAGGGTACTTACGGGCTTACCTGAGGGTGGGTCACTAGATTCGTCGTGAGGTATGATTCATTTAAAGACACCACTTCTTCGACCGTCCGGGCACTCTGGACTTTTCTCTGAGCATCAAGGCTGCAACTGGGAAGACTCCTGTGGCTCCTGCTCTTGTAGCCCTGCTCGTCTGCTGCAACGTCTGTGGCTGTGTTCCATACAGGAACCTTCCAAGATCTGTGGGCATCCAAGACACCTGAAGGAATCGCCCATGAAGTGAAGGTGTCCCTTCCCTACATCTGCAGGCACCGCAACTTAGCTGACTGGTCTACTGATCCTGGGCTCCCTCGGACTCCGAAAGGCTCAGCAACACAGATTGTGGTTCTTCACATCCCTCGAGGCCTGTCCTGTCCTCTCACCAAGTGTGAGGCAAGTATCCCTCGTCGGAGCCGCAGGAACCGAATCCCTGTGCACCGCATCGACTTGCAGTTGCAAAGGCTTGTCGGCATCTTTCCATCAAGATCTTCAGGCGACAAGTAGCCCCAACCTCGAGCATCGCCTGTGACCAAGATCTTCGTCCTCACCGCATCACTTATCCCGTGGGCCTGCATGTTTGGTGAGCTGCTCGAGGTCCTCTTGCGACTCCAGTGCCTCCGGCCTGTGGGTCCTCCTGAGGGTCTCCTTTGATTTCTACAGACTCCCCTGATTGCTCGGGTCCTGCCCTGACTCCCCTGCTTGTGGTGAGTCACCTGGACCTTGCTGGTCCCCGACACTGTACCACCTTCACTTTCCATGTGGGTTTCAGTTGTAAAGGCTTGTTTGTGCTTCTGATGGACACCGTCAACTCACCTGCAACACTTGACTTCGGTGGGCATTCGCCTTCCGGGCTGCCTAGTCCCTTTCAAGTGGCATAGACTTTGTCCCCTCTGCTTGCAGGTACTTCTCATCTTGAATCCACCTTTAGGTTCCACCGGACACTTTCACCTTCCCGAGCAGCGGCATCTTCCTGAAGTCCTCTTTTAGGTTCGACTGCGGTTTCCTACACCACTTCACACCTATACACCTGACTTCCGTGGTGTAGGTGTCCTGGATCCTAGGGTATTCGCGGGTCGGGTGGCTCTCCTACCATCTGTCTTCCACGGGGTTTCTTCATGGTCCACTGGGAAGGGTCAATCTTCTTTAAAATTGCAACGGCGACTTACCCATTTACTTGTATTGAGCCTGCAATTGTGTTCCCACTCTGCACACGGCCTCCGTGGGTTTCCTGGTTACTTACCTCGAATGGTTCCTTGGGTCCCCGACACTTCTACGTCTTCTGGGTATAGTCTTGATTCGAATTGTGGTTCGCATACCACTATTTTAGTATATGGTTTGGCCTCCCCCTGGTAACGACTGTGTATTTCGTGCTACTTGCCTGTTTCCATCAAAGTAGTGTGTATATCTCCAGCTAGGAGATATCTGTATGTGTTAGTGAGTGTTTTATAATAAAAACATATTTTTATAACTACAGTGTATGGTTCTTTTCACTTAATCGATACCTATATGTTAGAAGGTGGTTCTGACACTATGGGCCGCCCGGATTTTTTGCTTTTTGACCACCTAATTGTTGAGCTTTTACTGTGGGGGAGCCTCATAAGTTGGGACTCACCCACAGTGAACTCAGGATGTAAGAGACTGCATGGGGATTTTACTGGTGTTCCCCTGGCTTGACCAGGCCACTGCGCAGCAGCTGGAGTAAGGGACACCGGGCTGGTTACATGCAGACACATGTGTACATGCGTGTGCACACGTGTACGGGCTGCGCAGGGGAGATTCCTAGCGTGCGCAGTCCAGGAGCAGCTACAAAGTGAATGGTGTGGCAGTACTTATGCAGTATTGGGTGGTGATATGGAATAGGCTTTATACGCTGGAAAGAAACATGCCAGGGAAAGTCAGTGTGTTTTACTGTGTTTTCACTTCATTATTTCCCTAAGGGAATGTGGGGCCCATGGCTAAATTAACTTCCACAAGGCCTACAGTTTCCAGACATGTACTAAAGTCCATTGTATTGGAGGTGAAAAGAAGTATTCTGCAGAGTCCAAAGTCATATTTGTACTGCTTTTGGGTCATCCAGAACTGTCATATTTCTGTGAGCCAGCCAGGACCAGACCCAGGCTGAGGGCTGACCTCAGCTGGATGGATTGATAACCTTTCTTCCACAAGCAAGGGCCTCCTCTCCACGAAGAGAAGATGGGAGGGGATACAGGCTCATCAATTAGCAGCTGTCACTGAGTGCCAGGCACCAGGCTGCACCAAGGAGGGAAGGCAGCGTGGGGGATGAGGCTTCAGACATGTGGCCAGAAACCCTGGACGACACCATTTTGAACAAGCTCAGAGGCTGGACAAGAAGGAGGGAGCAGGGGCAGGGACGTGATGTGTCGCTGTTTGATAGGACCAACAGAGACTTCCTGCCAGCCCCCTACTCAACTTTTAAAAAGTGCTTGCACAGGAAGAGAAAGTCTCTCTGGGGTGTGGTCGGCTGAGGCTGAAGGTGCTGGAGCCTGGCGCAATGGGCAGTTGGAAGGAGAGACCCCCTGACTGACCCCAGGACCCTATCAGCACCAGAAGAAGAGCTCAGGACTGGTGCACAGAAGCAGGGGTCTCTGCGCAGGGAGAAGAAAGGCCCAGAAGGAGAGCCTGGCAAAAGGCTGGCGCAGGGAGCCAGTGAAGACAGCACACTGCTGAATCTACGCTCTGAGTCCCAGAGGGCAGAGGAGAGTGTTCCCAGTGGCGGGGGCTGGTAAAGAGGAGCATGAAGCGCCCCATAATGCGTCGCCAGGCATTTGGAAATCTGCCGTTTTGGTGCTTTGTGGCCCCCAGAGGAGGGGGGGGTCACCCTCACTTGTGAAAAGGTGCTGGGGAAGCTGCTGGAGAGGCCCAGTCTCCCCCCCCCCCCCTCCCCCCCGGCACGAAGAAATCTGCCATTTTGGTGCCTGGTGGCCCCCAGAGGAGGGGGTCACCCTCACGTGTGAAAAGGGGTACAGGGGGGCTGCAGGAGCACCGCAGTCTCCCCCAGTATAAAGAAGAACGGTCCACCCCTAAGTTTCACGGGGCATCTGAAAGAATAACCTCTCAAGGGCTCAGCCAGCCTTTAACACCTTCTAGGCTGGAACTTATGTTCTACAGCTGAGGGTGTACTATGAAGTGCTGGCTGTATTTACGTAATCCCATGCTTTTACCTGGGATTCCTTTTAAAGTGAAGAGGCACACTGCAGGAGAAGTGTAGTTGCCAGGAGTACTTCTTTTGAAGGGACTGTAAGTCACATGTGTAAGGAGATGTCATAAGCCAAGTGGGGTTATGTTGCCAGACAGTCTTGCTAGGGTGTCTGGCTGTATATGCGCAATCCTGAGATTTCATCTGTGATGCCCTTAGGGGCTGTAATTGCAATGCATTCAAATGATCAACCAAGGTGATGAGTACTGTCATTCTAAAGTGTGCGTAAACATGGATTCTTGCTGCTGCGCTTAGGTGAAGACTCCAGACTGCTAGCCCTTAAGATATAGAGGTGCATACTTTATGGTCAGTAGGAGATGCTCAGTCAGGGTCATGTGTCACCAAGGCAGGTTTACCCCTTTTTAATGCTTGTTGAGGTAATGGGGTGGGTCGCCACTGGGATGGTGACAGTGCGCAGGGCCCTCGCTCCAGGTTATGTTCAACTAACTGCATTGGGGGCAAGTTGATGTGTATACATGGGAGTGGTGGTACTAGACCCCACCCCCCCCCCTGCGGGAGGGGTGGAGATGTTATGCAATGTCACAAAGTAATTCCAACAGCTTATGTATATTTGTAAATTGGTGCATAGTATTGAGTGGTGTGTGTGTTTAATACATGTACTCTTACTTTTATAAAGCAAAGTACAGACTGGACAATCAATTATTGAGCGTTATTTTTGTGCACCTGCAAATGGCGATTACTAGCCCACACCACCTCCCTTGAGTAAGCCTCAGACTGCTCTGCAACGCTACCCTCTGAGAGTCAGGCGCTACAATTGGGTGTTTGGTTCCCAGTGAAGGACAAATGTAGTCATGTTATTTGTGCAGGCCTCACAGATGCTGCCTCGTTTTCCAACACTATAAGATTATGTTCTGGTCAAACAAGCTTCTTTACACTCCTTCTGGACTAAGCCTGAAGGCTGCTCACCCCAGCTACCACTTAGAGAGCTCTCTAAGGTTGTCTAAGACCACTAAAATCACCATAACGGTTGTCTGGATTGGTGCATTGTGCCCACTTACATAAGTGTGCATCATATACCAAGCCATTTTCTCACAGCTTTACATAGAAATGATGCAAAGTAAACAAAACATAACTTACTGGGATTCAAACTTGTTGACCATAAAGACGACAGCAGCTTCACTAGTTAACCAAATATTGCCGCCTGTGGTCCATTAGCTGCTATCACCACCCTACTGCTGCTTAGTGGCAAATCAGCAAAGTATGCTCCACAGCCAGAGCCAGCAAAAGCACTAATAAGTTTGTTCTTCAGTGGGGACAACAATAGTACGCTGTTTCAAGGCACATTTCAAATTTACTCAAGCCAGAAATCAGCACTAGCCTTAGTGCTTGTTGTCAATTTAATCTACAGCAGACATCAAAACTAAAAAGTTGGAGCAAAAAGGCCACAATTGATGTACTTGTTTCCGTTAGGGTCTGATTTGAAATGTTGAGTCAAAATTTAGAAGGCTCATGGGCGTGAGAAAAAAAATCAGTATGGGACTTTCACCGTGTGAATGAAGGTACTCTGGGTTGTGCTGTTTTTGCAGTGTGAGGGGGAAGGTTAGACTAGGTATTGCAGTGTTGCTGATAGAGGTCTTGATACCACTCCCCTCACTGAGGGAAGATTTCAGTGATTCATGCATTGTAGGGTTAAGGTCCGGATGACTCCTGCTCAGTGAAGTGGTTAGAAAACATGGTAAGGAATTTTGGGAAGGATCTTGTGTTTTCAGTCAGCCTTTGGATGCTTATTGCATTGTTGGGGGAAGGATAACTGGGATTGTACAGTGTGGATAAATGCTGCACTGTTTAAGTGAAATTTTGGAAGTCGCCACTGCCACAGAGCGCTTGCTCGGTGGAAGTTCAGGCTTGTATGGATCTTCCGCCATCATGGAGATTTTCTGACTATTTTTTTCTTGTCTCCTCCTTTCTCTCCAGTTCCTGGCAACCAAGTTGAGATGAGTTCCCCATGCCAGACTTCCCACCATGAACTCTCTTGAATCCCTGACTGCTGCTGGACAGGATGAAAGGCTTCTTCACTCATGGTCCAAAGATCCAGCCTCGCACCTGTGTGAAACTGTCACCAAAGATACCCCAGAACAGCTACTCTCACTCTTTTCTGCCTCCTCCACCTCCCTCTCTGTTGCTGACTGCTTGGCAGTGGGCAACACTGACACTATGAGGCCCTCGATGGAGCTCTGCCCAGCTCAGCCAGGCCCAGAGACCACTAGCTTGATGGACCGAAAGTGCAGCATAGGCTTGGCCCCAAGCCCCAAAGAGGGCCTTGGGGGGGTGCAGAAAGGAGACGAAGAAGGCAACGACTATGATGAGAATGAAAGGGACCTCGAGGAACACGTATTTTTCACCCCGGAAGGCTCTTCTTACCTCCTCTATGGCTCTGACGTCCAAGATAGGGCCCTTCCGCTGGGCTTCTCCAGCCAACTATTTCTACCAAAGGGCAACCCTTGTGTATCCGCAACAGGGGACCCGCTTAGTACCTCTGACCTGGCAACTTCCCAGACTCCCATGAGCAGTTTTCACATTACAAGTACCTACCAAGGATTAAACTCGAGCCAAATATTCCAGAATACCTCATCTGGGGCAGGGGCCCAACCCCCCTTCCATAGTTACCATGTGATGAATGCCCAGTGTCACCGCGCAGCAAACTACCTAAGGGAACATACCACAGCCAAAAAAAAAGAAAAATCCAAAGAAAACCTAGAAGGATTGGAGGAGAAGGGCAACAGGGAAAGAGAAATGGTGGGAAGCGGCAACAGTACATCTGCTGGACCACAGAACAGACAAAAACAGCCACTTTTGTGGATTTGCCTGTTGTGCAAGTGTTCATTTCGCCATGGTAGCCGACTGGCTGTGCATGCTACTTCCATACATGGGGCAGACGTGGCGGGGGACCAGTATGAGATCCTGGGAATGGGGGAAACATCTGCTATCCTGCACAGCATCGAACATGGGAAGGGAACTCTCATAAGCTTTCTTGAACCAAAAACGGACTATGGTAGCGACAATGGCCCTCTGTTCTCTAGCCAAGCCCAAAATCTGCCAGACCACACCGAAAACCTCAAAGATGTAGCGACAGGAATGTTCAGCAATCTGGTGAATGCAACCCCAGAGGTAGCCAAAGTGGGTACGCCTGAAAGTGATAGTAGTGCAACAAGAGGCCTGGCCCCCAACTCCATCTCTGGCTTGGTGCCAAACATGCCAGCTGATGGGATGCATTGTGGGCTTCAGACCAGTCTTCCAACCATGGATGACCTAGACATGGGAGGGTTAAAGCCCCCCAGGAATGCCAAGACTCCAAGCTGCCACCGCCTCAGCCCAGGGTTTTTTGCCAGCCCAGTAATGGAGTCCTCTCTTGACCCGACTTCCTGGAGCCCCAAAGCGTTGTGCGACCCAACTCAAGCCAAAGATTTAGCAGTTGGCCCAGAGGATGGTGATGAGGAGGAGCTGGGCTGGTGCCTGGCAGAGGATTCCGGCAGCCAGGAGACAAGGGCAGAACAGGAAACCAAGGAATGTGCCAGCACGGCCACCTTTGGGCATTCCCATGACCCACAGCGTCTACTTCCAAACCAAAGCCTTTGTGGGTGTGAAGCTCTACCAGTGCTGACCAACTCTTGTCCGAAGGAACACTCTCCTATCCACTCGACCTCCCTTGATGCCCACAGTGGTGAAGTAGAGGACCAAAGCAACGAAAACACCTCTGTCGAGGAACATGATGACCATGCCCTGGCCTACAGTCCACCTATGGTCGAAAAAACCTCAGCCCCTCTGTCAAGCTTTAGCGTCTTAACCAATGATGACTATGGCCCAAACTCGGGGCCCAGTCCATCCCAAAGTATGTCTCTCTCCAACCACATGTCTTTGTTACACTCCCGCAATTCCTGCAAGACGTTAAAGTGTCCAAAGTGCAACTGGCACTACAAGTACCAACAGACACTTGACGTTCATATGAAGGAGAAGCATCCAGAGAGCAACAGTCATTGTGTCTACTGCAACCTGGGTCAACAGCATCCACGCCTAGCCCGGGGTGAGAGCTACAATTGTGGCTATAAGCCCTACCGGTGTGAGGCCTGCAACTACTCCACCACCACCAAGGGCAATCTCAGCATCCACATGCAGTCTGACAAGCATTTGTCCAACCTGCAGGCTTTTCAAAGCCCCGGTGCTAGTGTTGCTGCCCTGCCTACCACCAGCAGTGGTAGCAGCACTGCTGCAAGTGTCCCTGTTGGTGGTACCTTTAGCGGGAGGAGTTCCAGCCCACCTGAACTCAGCCTACCGACCCCTCAAGACAAGCAGCCCAAACAGAAGGCATCTTGGCACTGCAAGGTGTGCAACTATGAGACCAACATATCGCGCAACTTGCGCATCCACATGACTAGCGAGAAGCATATGCAGAACATGTTGCCAGTACACCAAGGCATGCCTATGGGACTTACGGGCATGATGCAGCCCGGAGAAGACCTCTGCCAATTTTACAGCCCACAGCCTCTCCGCCAAGAACCGCCAGTAGACCACCAGCTTCTGCTCAATGGGTTCCAACTCACAACTGCCACTGGCCGGAAACCTGCTACCGGATTTCCATGCAAGTCTATTTATTTTCCCATTGTTCCTGCCATGGTGCAGTTTGTGAGTCACTGCACCTTTTTGTGTTGCTATGCACCATTCTAACGCAATTACTAAGTTCATGTATGTGTCACTTTATCTGCAATACACCATTATTCCTGTTGCTTTGAGTCCCTGTATCCTTGTTGTTAGTAAGCATCATTCCAACTCCATCTCTGCTATGCGTGTGAGACTTTAACTGAAATCGCTTTACGTTTGTTTTATATTGTCTTCCTCCTCTGTCTCAGCTTCCTGTGGCTTATCCCTGGATACCAGGTTGAACCTTGGTCAGGTGCTTGGCAGCTCGACCATCAACACCCTGTCACAGGATGCCCCTTCATCCTCTGCTGATGATCCTACCCTTAAAGTCTTCCGCTGCATGGTGTGCTATACCTTCACAACAGACAACCTGGAACTGCTACTGTACCATGCCAGCCTGACCCGCAGTCTGCTCGAGTCTGATTGGAAGGAGGCGGCGGGCGATGTCCACCGCTGCAAACTCTGCTCGTACGGCACCCAGCTGAAGGCTAACTTCCAGCTGCATCTGAAAACAGACAAGCATTCGCAGAAGTACCAACTGGTGGCCCACTTATTTGAGGGTGGTGTGCCAGCAGCTACAGCCAGTGCTGCAGCCACCGAGCTGCAGCTTGGCAGCTTCAATCAGTCACTGCCCTTACACCTTCGCTGTAATCTGTGTGACTTTGAGTCCAACGGCAAGGAGAAGATGAGGCTGCATGCACGTGGCGGTGGTCACGGGGAGAACTTCCAGATCTACAAGGTAAGGGCCGTCAGCTGTGGCCTAGCCCCGCTCCCTGCTACCCCATCCATTCCATGCGATCACCACATCTCGGCATCTCGCAGCCTACTCCCATCGCCCAGGAGGAAGATGGATATATAAGAGGACTACTGGGAAAGCCAGTGTTACAAGGTATGGCTAACTGCCAACAACCTCCCTCAACCTTCTGCACCCCTTCCATTCTATCCTAGAATGAACAGCTGTTCCTTCCTTCCATTCCATCCATCCATCCATTCTGAAATACGTAAGGTGAGCCAGAGGAGAGTCTCCACTCTGTCAAGGTAAGGAGAACTACCCACGACCAGGGTCAAAACACTAAACATTTTTTGCATGACCTCAATCTTGACACCTTTTCATTCTTCACCAACTATTCAGAAGAGGCAAAATTACCAAAGGGGGTACTCCTATGCTTTCAAGGTAAGGCCTGTCACTCATACCATAACTCAACTTTCCCATATTCTTCATTGTTAGTCTATTAGCAAAGTAATGGCTCGTCACTTTCTTTAACACATCAAATGAAAGAATGAATGGAGGATCGCTGGGAAAAATTCCAACGTTATAAGGTAAGGGGGATCATACTTGACATCGTTCCTCTCCTTCACCGTCCTTCAATTCCATTCAAGCTCCATCTTTTTTATACACATTCCCAAAAATTGAGAAATTGGAGATGGTGGCTATTGAGGTAACTTCTAGTTTATGGACTAAGAGTTGCCAACTATGACCCAAAGTAATTTAGTTTGTGTCCTTCGATTGCATTTGATTGCAATGTGTCCTTTTCCATCTACAATAGTGGGATGTTGTGGTTGATCATACCAGCACCTTATTACAGAGTACAGTCGCAGATCCGTGGCCACTCCCAGTTCTTTCCTTCCATTTATCTCTATTCCACAACTCCACTATAACAAGAAGACCTAGATGAGCATGCAATAGTCATGGAGGAAAATTCCTGCCTTGCCAGGAAGAGACATCCCTCATGACTTCACTTAACAATCCCTCCTCCTTCCATTTGGGATCACATCAGCCTCTCTTTACTGTTTTACAACCATTTACAAAATAAATAGAGAAGCATAAGAAATGCTGATAGATCTGACTCTCTTCCGAGTTTGGTGGCTTTACATTCCTAGCAGCTGTGTACTTTGTCCGACTGCAAAATCAATTTTGAAAAGAGTCCTGACTCAAAAGCTAAGAGCTTCCATCCATAGTCTCACGCAACTCTTGCTAACCCCTTCAGATCCACTCGATCGCACCTTAGCAGCTCTTCCACCAACTGACCCCTTAACAAGACTGCGGCGAAAGCTTGGATGAAACATGCGGTTTTCCAAGGTAAGACAGTTCAATTGTGCACGCCACCATCTTACAGATCTTTTATCCAGTGCAATCCAACACTGCTATAGTTCTTCGTACATCAGTCACGAAAAGCGAGCAAAAAATGAAGCAAAGGGAGTACTTGTAGGTCATCAACGTAACGTGGATTGACCCTACCGCGAAATGCACAAGCAGCCCAAGTGCCCGGTGGCTCGCAGAGGTAGACACCACAGGTTCCACCGCCATGTCCCATATGGGCAGTGGTCGGTGCTCCCGCCTCCCCTGACTCCCCTTCCTCCCCCTCATCCGCGACCACACGATGGTCCAGCTCTCAGGCGCATAGCTACAAGTATTCATGGTCCGCGACATAGTGCACCCTTTTTCCCTAGTTTATCTATCCCCAGTTAGTTGACGGTTAGTTAGTGGCTGCAGCCCTATAGCCTCTATGATACACCTCACAGGGGATTAATCACACTGCACGGCCCCCTTGCGGCACGGCGACTACCGTGCGCTCCAGTAGGGCATGCCCAGATGTAGATCCCGGACACATGCCTGCAGCCCAATTCAGAGTAGAGGCGAGAAGCCCGTGGGCCTACGAGATTGAGGGACCAAAAGGGATGAGAATGGGCGCTCATGCTATGTAAGCCTATATGACAATAGCGATATCATCTGTGCCTATGTGTGTAACTGTTTATAAATGCCAATAAAAATGTTTTACAAAAAAAAACGTGGATTGACCCTGCATCCAGACAGACAAGTGCTAGCCGTGCACTTCCCATTCCGGCTGTTCTATTCTGATAAACTATGACATTTATTAGGAAGTAAATCCAGGTTTTCAAAGCAAGAACTATACTTCAGTGCCGCTTTCAGCTTTTCCCTACTGCCTGCCACTCGTCCCACTAGGGACTATATTGAGAATGAAAAAGTTGTGGTGCACCTGATATTATGATTGAAACTCTCTTTAAGAAGCAATAATGCACACACAACTGAAGCCTGGAGCAGCAAAAGCTAAAAGCCCAGGCTTTTATCCATTTATCTTTCCACGAAGATGCCAATGTGTGTTTCACATAGTTTTTTTTCTCAGATGAATTTCATTGAGGTTGTATCACATTGAGGGTTCCCCATATCAATGTTATTTAATTCCCCAGGTGTCTCTAATTTAATCCGTTTCACTTTTGGCCTGGTGTTTCTCCTTGCGGCCCCCTTGATGTATCTTGCTTCAGCCAGATTTCATGAGGTTCCCTAGTCGGATATCTTTGTTGTTCCAATTCAAAAGAAAGTGAGTGAGAGGAATTAGTTGCTGAGCCTATTATGCATTCTCTTTGACATAGTTTACAAGAAACAATAAATATAACATTCTCTAAATCGAAAAAAATCTTATTTTAGTATATTGTTAAGTAAGGTGGACAAGTAGTGTTGCTCGTCACCTGTGAGGGTACCCAGGTGCCGATATTAATAAATGCATTGAAGGGATTCCTTTTTTAAGGGCGCAAACCCCTCATCCACTTTTTGGGAATGCTTCAGTATTGTGTCTGATCCTTGTTGGGCAGACTTCTTATCCACTCATCCCAATGAGTTCCCATATCTGAGAGCACTTGATGGAGATCTGTTCTCAAAGACACTAGTTTGTGGTGCAACCTAAATGAAGCTATGGACGTGGCATCCTAAGGTCTGGTTAGAACTGCCGATGGGTGAACTGTACACCTTGTATGAATGCTCCTTAGAGAAACGAGGGAGAATCGACATTTGAGAGCTCAAATGACCATGACGGTGTACAGAAGTACGATCACATATCACAACATTTTCCACGAAACACAGGCCTGAATGTATCTGGCTTACTTGGGGGTGTGCATGATCTGACTGTGGAAGGAGATCACCCAAGTCAAGATTGCGGATGGAGGCATGTGCCCTCCTTATCCTCCCACTCAGGGCCGGACTGGTGATACCGGGCACCGGGCAATCCCCCGGTAGGCTGGAAGGGTGGGGCCGGTTTGGTCACAGGGGGCCGGTTTTGTTACTGTGGGCCGTTTTTTTTTAGCAAAATCGGCCCCCAGTGACAAAATCAGAAGGCCACCAGTCACTGTTACAGTCTCATGCTTCGCACTCTGACCTCTGTGAGGAGAAAAAGCATTTTTTCTCCTGCCGCACAAAGGTCAGACCCAGGGAACTGAAAGCAGCCCTGGCAAACTTTGTCAGACCAGCCCCCGTATGGTGCGCAGCGAGCATGCCCGGCCACTGCTACAGGGGTTTGGGGCGGTTCTCCCCCCCCCCCCCCCAAAGAAAAGTTTGGAAAAAGAAAGACCAAAACATTGCATTTTACTGCACTTTTTTCATTACACATTTAATTGTATTAACTTTCAAAGCTTCAAAGATCAGTAAATAGTAGATGAAGACCTTAACCCCTTGTGTGCCACGCCCTTTCACCGCCCTGTGCCGGCCGTTGCATTAGCGGGCGGGGTTCATGACGAGCTGGACTCGTCATGGGCACAGCGCAACCGCGGCCCATGACGAGTCCAGCTCGTCATGGGCACAGAAGGGGTTCAAGAGCACCAGGTTACCAGTCATGTACCCATAGACATTCTTACAGAGAACATCAAAAATAAACACAAGAGTAGTGAATCGGAGAGCAGAAACTATGGAAACGTCACACATAAGCACAGGCCCAGGCCAGTAAGCCTGGAAACATCTAACCTAAGCACCCAGGGCAGTAAGCATGGAAATGTCACACATGAGCTCCTAGGCAACTGAGAACAGAAACTGTGGAAATGTCACACATAAGCACCCAGGCTAGTAAGCATGGAGATGTCACACATGGGCACCCTGGCCACTAAGGCAAAGAAAAGTTGAAATGTCACACATAAGCAAGCACCTAGGCCAGAAAGCATGACAATTTCACACAATGGCACCCAGGCCAGTGGCGCTGGAACACTTTTCAGAGTGTGGGTGCTGCCAACAATGTTACATCACTGAAGTCATTGGACTGTGAAAAATTCAACAATCACACAAAAAACAAGGGTAGCAAATGAGCCTCGCCTTTTCTGGTGGAGGTGGTGAGGGTGTGGTTCAGAGTGGAAAAGGTCAAAATTTCATGTCAGCACATAACACCCCTTCAGAACAGATACTGTGACAGATTCACCATCTGTGGGGGTTTTATGGAAGCTGAAGACTCTTCTTTAGCAGATCTGAGCTTTCCCACACACACCCATTCAACACCACTAAAAGCGAGATCAAAGGATTTATCAAATGACACTATAGATGGACTGAACATTTACATCCTGCATGCCACTCTACCTCACATACGCATATTAGACTTCATATTCATACAGCAGGCACAGCACATGCAGTTTTAGCATTGTCAGACTAAGATCCAGAAACTGCAAGAAAGAGAACCAGAAGACAGTCTTTCCGCATCATGCATTTTAGTTTAAAACAGCACGATTTCGAAGACCTGACAACAGGGCTTTAAGTGGGCCAGGTCCTGCTGGTGCCCGGCAGTTCTGAAAAGCAGCTGCTGAGATAGATCCCTATCGGGCTCTCCATTTTTGCCCTCACTCTCTGTGAAAAAAAATCTCAACTCTTCAGCAGCCGTGCCACCCTTCACTGCCTTTGATGTAACTTCAAAGAGACTCGGTATAGCTCTTTCACAGTCTCATCATTTCAGAGCTGAAGCATTTTCAGTATTAAATACATTGAAGCAGTAGTTGCTGTTTTTTTCTTATGCAACTAACAACCATTGACAAAGCCAATAGCTTGTTGTAGGTATAATGTTACTTGTAGCAGTATGCACTGTATATATATCTGGATACAATGACAGAAACCCCAAAATACCAATTGGGTGGCACACTGTGCTAATCACAGATTTTTAGCTTTCATGATTTTGAGCCATGCCCTTGATTACATCGGCCACGCCCTTTTGAGACCCGTTTTTTCATCCTACTAAGGACTCTGCCTGACTAGCATCATGATATGATGACTCTTGTCCCTGACCCAGAGAGTGAAAAGCGCAAGGTCAGGGTCACTCATTACTTGCTGGCTGGTGAGGTGAGGTGATGTGCAGCCAGGTCACGAGTTAGATCCAATTCCAAGGCCGACAGGCCTGAAGGTCTTTATATTTGTTGCCAGGGCAGCGCGCGCTTCTGTGCCTTTAACACATTTTTGCCCTATCATGTGAAACATTTTTAAAGGACACTTACTTTAGTTAACTGCTGTGATGTGGCCAGACTCGGAGGGCTGCTCAGGCCCTTGCTTCTACAGTGTGGAGCCTGGAGGACGTGCGCATTACCTACTTTGCTGCAGTGCCAGCAGATGAACGTGGGGAAGGGGCTTAGATCATTGGTCCGACTCATGGGTTGCTCAGCGCGCTGCGCGAGTCAGACCAATGATCTGCACCCCCTCCCCAAGTTTGCCCTATACTCGCGCTGTCATTGGCAGGCACTCCAGTCCTCAATGGTTGGTGTAGCTCACGCTGCACGTAGGCGGTGCAGAAAGTTTATGCGGCGCGCACTGCACATGCACTACTAAATTCAAACAACAGTTCCCTGACTCAGAGTGCACTGTTTTAATTTAGTAGTGTGTGTGCGGTCTGACCTTTGTGCGGCAGGAGAAAAAATGCTTTTTCTCCTCACAGAGGTCAGAGTGCGAAGCATGAGACTGTAACAGTGACTGGTGGCCTTCTGATTTTGTCACTGGGGGCCGATTTTGCTAAAAAACCGGCCCACAGTAACAAAACCGGCCCCCTGTGACCAAACCGGCCCCCACCCTTCCAGCCTACCGGGGGATTGCCCGGTGACCGGTATCACCAGTCCGGCCCTGGTCAGACCGCACACACACTACTAAATTAAAACAGTGCACTCTGAGTCAGAGTGAACTGTTGTTTGAATTTAGTAGTGCATGTGCAGTGCGCGCCGCATACACTTTCTGCACCGCCTACGTGCAGCGTGAGCTACACCAACCATTGAGGACTGGAGTGCCTGCCAATGACAGCGCGAGTATAGGGCAAACTTGGGGAGGGGGTGCAGATCATTGGTCTGACTCGCGCAGCGCGCTGAGCAACGCATGAGTCAGACCAATGATCTAAGCCCCTTCCCCACGTTCATCTGCTGGCACTGCAGCAAAGTAGGTAATGCGCACGTCCTCCAGGCTCCACACTGTAGAAGCAAGGGCCTGAGCAGCCCTCCGAGTCTGGCCACATCACAGCAGTTAACTAAACTAAGTGTCCTTTAAAAATGTTTCACATGATAGGGCAAAAATGTGTTAAAGGCACAGAAGCGCGCGCTGCCCTGGCAACGAATATAAAGACCTTCAGGCCTGTCGGCTTTGGAATTGGATCTAACTCGTGACCTGGCTGCACATCACCTCACCTCACCAGCCAGCAAGTAATGAGTGACCCTGACCTTGCGCTTTTCACTCTCTGGGTCAGGGACAAGAGTCATCATATCATGATGCTAGTCAGGCAGAGTCCTTAGTAGGATGAAAAAACGGGTCTCTAAAGGGCGTGGCCGATGTAATCAAGGGCATGGCTCAAAATCATGAAAGCTAAAAATCTGTGATTAGCACAGTGTGCCGCCCAATTGGTATTTTGGGGTTTCTGTCATTGTATCCAGATATATATACAGTGCATACTGCTACAAGTAACATTATACCTACAACAAGCTATTGGCTTTGTCAATGGTTGTTCGTTGCACAAGAGAAAAACAGCAACTACTGCTTCAATGTATATAATACTGAAAATGCTTCAGCTCTGAAATGATGAGACTGTGAAAGAGCTATACCGAGTCTCTTTGAAGTTACATCAAAGGCAGTGAAGGGTGGCACGGCTGCTGAAGAGTTGAGATTTTTTTTCACAGAGAGTGAGGGCAAAAATGGAGTGCCCGATAGGGATCTATCTCAGCAGCTGCTTTTTAGAACTGCCGGGCACCAGCAGGACCTGGCCCACTTAACCCCTTCCATGCTCATGACGGAACGATTCCGTCATGAGCATCGGTTGAGCTGTGCTCATGACGGAACCGTTCCGTCATGGCCCCGCCCGCGCTCGAACCCTTCAGCACCGCGGGGGAATCCGCGCAGCGCTGAAGGGGTTAAAGCCCTGTTGTCAGGTCTTCGAAATCGTGCTGTTTTAAACTAAAATGCATGATGCGGAAAGACTGTCTTCTGGTTCTCTTTCTTGCAGTTTCTGGTTCTTAGTATGACAATGCTAAAACTGCATGTGCTGTGCCTGCTGTATGAATATGAAGTCTAAAATGCGTATGTGAGGTAGAGTGGCATGCAGGATGTAAATGTTCAGTCCATCTATAGTGTCATTTGATAAATCCTTTGATCTCGCTTTTAGTGGTGTTGAATGGGTGTGTGTGGGAAAGCTCAGATCTGCTAAAGAAGAGTCTTCAGCTTCCATAAAACCCCCACAGATGGTGAATCTGTCACAGTATCTGTTCAGAAGGGGTGTTATGTGCTGACATGAAATTTTTACCTTTTCCACTCTGAACCACACCCTCACCACCTCCACCAGAAAAGGCGAGGCTCATTTGCTATCCTTGTTTTTTGTGTGATTGTTGAATGTTTCACAGTCCAATGACTTCAGTGATGTAACATTGTTGGCAGCACCCACACTCTGAAAAGTGTTCCAGCGCCACTGGCCTGGGTGCCATTGTGTGAAATTGTCATGCTTTCTGGCCTAGGTGCTTGCTTATGTGTGACATTTCTACTTTTCTTTGCCTTAGTGGCCTGGGTGCCCATGTGTGACATTTCCATGCTTACTAGCCTGGGTGCTTATGTATGAAGTTTCTGCGCTTTCTGGCATGGGTGTTTATGTGTGACTTTTCCATGATCTCTGGCCTCAGTGGCTTGTGTGCTTATATATGATATTTCCACAGCTTCTGGCCTCAGTGCCCTGTGTGCTTATGGGTGACATTTCCACAATTTCTGGCCCCAGTGGCCTAGGAGCTCATGTGTGACATCTCCATGCTCACTGGCCTGGGAGCTTATGTTTCACGTTTCCATACTTTCTGGCCTGGTCCTGTGCTTATAAGTGACGTTTCCATAGTTTCTGGCCTCAGTGACCTGGGTGCTTATGTGTGACATTTCCACAGTTTCTGTTCTCAGTGGCCTAGGAGCTCATGTGTGACATTTCCATGCTTACTGCCCTGGGTCCTTATGTTAGATGTTTCCATGCTTACTGGACTGGGCCTGTGCTTGTGTGACGTTTCCATAGTTTCTGCTCTCCGATTCACTACTCTTGTGTTTATTTTTGATGTTCTCTGTAAGAATGTCTATGGGTACATATGACTGGTAACCTGGTGCTCTTTAAGGTCTTCATCTACTATTTACTGTGCTTTGAAAGTTAATACAATTAAATGTGTAATGAAAAAAGTGCTGTAAAATGCAATGTTTTGGTCTTTCTTTTTCCAAACTTTTCTTGGGGGGGGAGAACCGCCCCAAACCCCTGTAGCAGTGGCCGGGCATGCTCGCTGCGCACCGTACGGGGGCTGGTCTGACAAAGTTTGCCAGGGCTGCTTTCAGTTCCCAGTCTGGCCATGCTCCAACTCTGTTTCTAGATGACTATCCTAAATAAAGTCAATCGTGCACAAACACATGAGCTCGCATACATATCTGTAACCTTGATAAACTGGTAGGGGCTAACCAATGACTCCACATTCCCCACGGTCTGGTCTGTTTGTTTTGTTTTATTGAACACTGTAGAATTGCTTAATGTAGCTGTTCCATCACTTGATCAAAACATAGAGACTGGCAGACTGATCCACCACCTTCGAACATTGTCCCGGCGTCAGATACATATATAACTTAGGGCAAAGTCTCAATAAACCATTAGACTTTGGATATTCTATTTACAAAGGGTTCATTTATTACACCATAGTTTACCCCAATCGAATATCAGATTCAGCCCAAGTATCACTCGTTACCTTCACTGATATCCAGTACAAACGAGAATTTTACTTGAGAAACAAATTAAATTATTTAATCCATGTTTTAAATAAAATCGTACTGAAAGGCTCCTTATATCTTCAGAACGTCCTACCTACACAGTGAGATATTGACAGACCCCCACCCCACCCATCAGATACATTCAAATCAAAAATATATTGTCCACTCTTTCAGAAGTGCTTCAATAGTGTTGCTCTCACAGGTGCCCAACATTCTTGACAACGATTGTTAGATTCTCTTCACTGTATTTTCAGCATAGCATAGGTGGTTGTCTCCCGTGGGATGGTTAAAATCGGACATTTTCTTTCTTTAAATAACCCTCGTAACTGTTGATTGTTGTAATCTGAACTGCAGCGTTAACACATTTTAGACAATCAAATACAAACAAAAAATAAGACTTTATTAGATAAATAAAATGCATAACAAAGATTTTTTATTTAAAGTAACCTACTTCACAGGGTAGCAAAGTGCTCCTAAACGGAATGCCAATTGCCAACCCTACCTTTGGACAGACCTGAAAAGTAATTCCTTAGAAATTATTTCAGAACCATTATTCTAAAAACATTGTGTTCTCACCAAAGATGGATTTTACATTGGAAAGATAACTTTAAATACCTATCAAGTTGTTGAAATAATCACCAAATTGTGCAGTGCTGATATTCCCTTGTCTGAAATTGCTCTGTCCCATACAGTTCATCAGATGAGGTCAAAGAACTCTAGTAAATGTCTTCTTGCTGGAACTGAGCAGATCCAAAAGCTAAACTTACTCAAAATTCCCCTGTTGACTTTCATATGGAACCTGGTGAGTAGTGATCCCTTTTTAGGTCATGCCTGAGCCAGCGCTTTAGCGTTGCTCTGGCGAGAGTTTTAGTAAGCGTGATTTGGAAGTGCAAACTAGTGGCTTTTCAGGTCTCCAGCTACAGTGCATGTGCGCCGGGCGCGTGCACCATTTGGCAGCCTGCGTGATCACTTTCGCGGCCGCTTTGATGTTCTCAGTGAGCCCCGCGGCCACTGAGAACATCAAAGCGGCCGCGAAAGTGATCACCATTTGCCACTACCTCCCTTATCCCATTTCCTGCTTGTTTAATCTTTTGTTTTCAAACTTTCTTGTTAATTTTGTCATGACACAAAACAGTTTCTACTTCGTACTGGAATAAGCAGTGATTGATGGCAGAGACTGCGCAGCTTGAAAGCAGTCACTCGAGACGTCCAGACCCCTCCCATCAGCCGATGAGAGTGCCTGGCTGGCATGTCTGTCAGGGCTGCACAGTGATCAAAGGCACAGAAGAACTTTCCGCACACACGAGCAGCCTTTGAGGTTCCCGCCTCAAAACACGCTGACGGGAAGACTGCTTGGTGTGACTGGCTTTCCAAAGGGGCAGTGGAGTCTGGGGTCTGCTATTAATGTATGGTTGGTTCCACAGTTAATATCGCCTGTCGGAGTTAAGAAAGATATAACTCATGTTTCCCCCCTACCGCCTCAACTGCTGGTTGAGGTCTGCTGAAAGCTACGTGTTATCAAACATTAGCAACCAGAATATTTTGTGCATTTATTTCTATTGACTGTATTCGTAGGTCACAAGAGGTACATGTCTGAGGCCAGGTGTGCGCTTGAGGGCCACGATTAGCTGGTGCACGTGCATGGATAGGTATGCTTATCTAGCAGCCCTCGTCCATGCATACCGCGTTCTGCTTTTCATTTGCTATGACATTTCTGTCACTGCCCTGGTCTTCTGAGATACGGCTGGAAGGAACAGTACAATGTCCATTGTCTGCCTGTGTCCAGCAACAGTAGATACATGATGAAAGGAGTAACACCGTGTTTATAGCTTGGCTGCGTGTCTGATTGCATGAACCATGTGATACAAACAGGTATTTATTAAGATCTACTTGTGTGCCTGCAAAAACAAACAAATGATTTGAAGAAAAACAAGCATTGGCATAGCCAATAGGTCTCGTTTTTGGGACCATATAAGTATTTAGTTATGCAGCACAATATCCTTAGTGCAACAACACCCACTGTTGCATGGCTAAACACTTATAAGGTCCCAAAGGCGAGACCTATTGGCTATGCCAATGCTTGTTATGAAGTAGGGACACCGTTAGCATTGGCCGCGAGCGGGCTGTTTAGTATTAGACCTTGAAAAAGCCTTCGATTGCCTTGAATGGGGGTACCTAGTGGCAGCATTGTCGCACTATGGACTAGGCCTTGGGTTCCTACAAATGGTGGCGCTTCTTTACAAGAATCCTGTGGTCCGGGTGAGAACTGGCCCATACATCTGAGGCCATTTCGGTCGGCTTAGGTACCAGGCAGGGGTGCCCTCTTTCGCCTCTCCTTTTTCCGCTTGCCATAGAGCCCTTAGCGGCCACCCTGCGGAGGGTGTTGACGGACGGCATTCCCATGGGCGATGCAACGCACCAGGTCTCCTTATGTGCGGATGACCTCCTGGTCTTCGTAAGGGACGTGGCGAACATTTCAGGGGACCTTGAGCGAGTTCTCACGGAATTTGCAGCGCTATCCGGGTTGAGGGTGAATGCGGCCAAATCGTGCCTTTACCCGTTCTGTGCTGATGCTCTGGATCCCCGGTTTCATCTAGGGGGTGTGCCTGTCAGGTGGCAGCCGGACACCTTCCGTTACCTGGGCATCCAGGTGTATAGGCAGCCAGCTGACCTGGTGGAGGGCAACTTGGGCAGGGTGGTAACGGCGATCAGGGCCCAGATGCGTTTCTGGGGCACCCTCCCTCTCGCTGTCACAGGCCGCATTGCCTTGGTCAAAATGCTAGCTCTGCCCAGACTCCTCTACTATTTTGCTAACTTGCCGATCTACATCCTGGCGTCCTTCTTCGCCACCCTGGAGCGCTCCCTCCGGTATTTTGTATGGGGTAACGCACACCACAGAGTGGCACTCTCTAAGTTCTACCTCCCCACGGGACAGGGGGGACTCGCGATGCCGTGCTTTGCGCACTATTACCTAGCAGCGCAGCTGCAATGGGTGGCCAGGTGGCTGGCCGATAGGGAGAGGGATGACACGGCGTCCACGGAGCCGCCGCTCCCCCTGGCGGATATCATAGCGTCGTTCCACCCGACGGCCAGAATGGTCAAGCCGGGTCCCCTCCTTGTGACAGTGGCCTACAAGTGCTATCGACTTGCCCTTTACTTGACCCGGTCGAATGTCCCTTACGCTCCCGCCATGCCGATTGAGGGTTCGCCTAGTGGTCGGGGGATACTGCGCTCGACGGAGCTTACGGAATGGCATGCGGCGGACATCTGCACACTGGGGGACCTCTACCGCGATGGTGCGCTTATCCCGTTCGCTCAACTAGCGGAGGAGACGGGGTTACCAGCCGGTCAGTTCCTCCGTCACTGCTCGCTGATCGCGACATTGACGAACCGTTGGGGAGCTCTTCAGGAGGAGCCGACACAACACCTCATGATGCAGTACCTCCATGTCATGGGACGGGCCAGTCACATGATTCGTTGGTTCGCGGCCTCCCTGCGCACTTAGGTGGCGACCGACCTGTCTCCTTTGCGCGGTAAATGGGAAGCGGATTTGGATCGCCCCATGGCTGACAAGGAATGGAGGGATGCACTACGGGGGCCAACGCGGGTTCCCAGGAACTTGCGGTTTCGCCAAATTCAGTACTTTATACTGCACAGAGCATATCTCACTCCTGACTCTATCAACCGATATTTCCATCGCGCGGATGCAGACTGCCCACGCTGCAAGGCTCTGGATGCTGGACTGGTGCGCATGTTATGGAGTTGTCCAGCACTAGACTCGTATTGGCGGAGGGTGCATGGAGCGTTAATTAAATGTGCCGGCCCGCTGGCGCCGCGGGAATGGCCGGCCTGCTTGCTACACTTGTTTCGTAGAACTCCCCCCACGAAGGTTGCCTGTCGCTTCCTCGACCTGGGTTTGGTAGTGGCGAAGCGGTTAATCACCAAGCGCTGGAAGGCAGCTGAGCCCCCCCGAGCGCAAGCGTGGCGGAGTTCCCTGCTGGTGTGGGCGGGGGCGGAGGGTACGGCCCTTTTGCGGGAAGAAACGTTGGGCCTTAGGCGCACACCTATAGCGAACCAGTGGGACGTACACTTGCAGGCCCTGATGCAGCTGGATGGGGACGCCCTGGGACTCTGTGGGATGAGTACTGCGGAGGCACTCCCTGAGGAGGAGGGGAACGGAGGTGAGCCCAGGGGGTCTAATTTGGGGACTGGTGTGGAGGCCCTCCTCGAACCGGGCAGGTGTGCGGACATTGAAAATTGCCTTTAATGGAACTGTTTGTACCGGGGGGTGGGGACTGGGTGGGGGGGGGCTGGACTGGGAGAAGTACCTTGGGGATCATATGGTTAAAGACCGAACCTGCTGCTGCTGTTATGCTGGGGCTTCTGTTGTTTTGCCTCTTTCTTTCTTTTTGTTGTTCTATGGAACTGTTTAAATACGGGAGGTGGTCCTGAGACCTATAAGTTTTATCTTGCTTCGCACATGGGGGTGGCGTTTGATCCTGTTATTCGCTGTACTCACAATTGGCGGAGACTCCTCCGAGTAACTGACTCATTGCCTGTGTGATATTTCATTTATGACATGTGCTATGTCTATACTAACGAAATGCCAATAAACAGATTTCATAATAATGAAGTAGGGACACCGTTGCTTCTAAAATTGCATGTTAAACTATGCCCACCACCCAAGATTTGACTTGCTGTCAGCACTACAGCTTCTAAGTTTGCTCCTGTGGTCTGATGCTCTTAAAAGGTGGTGATGTCATTGACTCATGTTTTCTCTGGGAAGGGTTCACTCGGCAACCTTCTTTATTCATTTGTGCCTTTTTTGGCAGTGGCATCATAGAATGTCCTCCAGATAGTTCGAATCACACAAACCTTTCCAACCGAATGCACTTTTGAATGACCAGCACGCTTTCTGCAAGTGTTCCCATCTCTCAGTAAGAGAGACAGTTTTGCTGTGCCTACGCTTTCTCGTGCCACTATATAGGTATTTCTTCTCTTGAAGAGGCTAACAGTGTGCACCTGGTGCAAAAGTGTGGAATCTGTGTATTGTCACCCATTTGTATTAGCTTCCAGTTTGGGAATATGTTATTTGCTCCTGTTTCAGAATTTTCCCAAACTTCCCCTAGCGCTTTCCGTAATTGCTCAACAGTCTCCGTTCTTATTTTACTCCCTATGCAGCGCTATACATTTCTTTGGATGGTGATTATGCAAGGATTGTTGGTACTAAAACTCTGTTTTATTTTCCCGCCTCTTTGGTAGTTTCTTATGGACCTGGAAGACTCATGTGGAGGTAACGATGCAAGCGTTTACTCCTGCTGCCTCTGTGTCCACGAGAGCGCCTCTAAGGTGGGCCTACTAAAGCACCTTCACAGCCCGACACATCGCGACAGCCAGGCCCATTGGGAACGGACCCAGCTCCAAGCAGGAAGGATGGCTGAGGAAGGGCTGGCAACCCTGGAGAAGTTCATCCGCGTCAGTGATGCGGGCGCCAAAGAAACTGGTAAGAAACCTACTGCAAACACTGACCTATAAACACTGGCATCCGATTGAGGATAGAAAGTGAGTGCATGGGGTGGATGGGAGAAATAGGTCAGAGTTACTAAGGAGTTTGGAAAGGGACAGACTGATTGGAGGAAGGAGGGTGGGCTACAGTTTATGTAGCAATTGTGGGACTATATGAGGCGTGATTCGGGATCGTGGTGGGTGAATGCATATCGTAGGGTTACAGATTTCGTTAGATAGAGATAAAGCAAGTGATTTGCTTAGTATATTTACTGGGTCAGGTTATAAACAGTGTGTGTATGCTGAGCAGGGATGTCCTTGTTGCTGGATCCAGATACAGATAGATAGGTTTGATTGAGCTTTACACAAGGACAGAATATTCCACTTCAGTCATTGCTCGAACATCCTTCCCTGATGAGTTGTTGCAAGTGCACCTATTGTTTCCGGGTGGATGAGCCTCCTATATACAACTGGGTTTCCTCATGTAATTGACCCAAGTAGCAATAACATAGTGCTAGGCGGATTATTTAGGGTGAGCTTACAGATGGATTGGTTGATATGAGCTGGTAAGTATTTATGCAGGATGGATAGGTTATCATAGGGGATGCTATAAGGGTAATTTCGAATGTAATTGTCAAAAAACGTAGTTAGGCCCTAGAAGTACAATTGCAGGATGGTGCTGTAGACACATGGGATAGGTTTAGTTGGGTGACACGAATGCATCGTCAGGTTATTGATGGATAAACCCATCTATGCTCGGTAATATTAATAGTCAGTTTACTGATGGATTATTTAATAAGAGCTCGTGAGTATTTTTGGTGTTCTGTCTAGTTATTGGCTCGAAAATGTCGACCTGCCACAATATCAACAGCAAGATGGCGACTCGCACAGTATAGTCAAGGTAAGTAGAGGCGGAGTTAAAATGTTACCTTTATACTTCTCTATAAATGCTTACGTTGCTGATATTGTGCAAGCCCACACTTTTGAATTGATCTTGTTGTGGGTTGAAATTTTTGTGGTTGATCATTTGACGTACAACCTTGTTATTGAGGTGTT
Organism: Triturus cristatus; assembly: GCF_964204655.1. Classification (NCBI taxonomy): domain Eukaryota; kingdom Metazoa; phylum Chordata; class Amphibia; order Caudata; family Salamandridae; genus Triturus; species Triturus cristatus. Next base: position 184,545,683 of record NC_140579.1, on the reverse strand, counting down.
GTAGTATAAATGTGTTAGTCTGACGTGTTTAGAACTATCCCAATCCAAGGGTAGATGTGGGTGGGTTATATTGAGCCCGTTAGCGTGTTTAGATGAAACCAAGACTGAATGGGACTATCCGGTAGTGCTCCCACCTTATTCCTCATCTTAAGAGTCCTCCGTAAAAATTGTGATGCTCAATTTTAAACAATTCTGGGTGCACAGGATGTGTGCCCTGTCACACATTTCCCCCCACACAAAACAGGAGTAAACTGTGGCTATCTAACCCACAGCAGCCAATCATTTGTTACACGCATTCATTGACCGGCTCCAGCGTTTGAAAGGCTTGATTCAATAAAGAATTGTTCGAGGATCAGGTTATTAGTTAATGTATAGGATACCTCGGTGCCCCAATGCATCCATTAGAAATCTCTTTAAAAAATGAACATGTTGGACTCCCAACACAAGGCCGTTCATTGTTCCGAGGTCGCAGTAGGTAAAGCCATTACCATTGAACTGGGTAGCTGCTAACATCATATTATTTCATCACCATACTGCCCCTTTAGGGTGAACAAGTATTTTATCAATTCTGCATGTTGGACTGTGTGGTGCAAGTATGTTTGCGCAGGTCAGTGTTTTTGCAAGGTCAGGTTATGTGAGACTGGTTAGTTTGAGCTGGTCAATATTATCATATCGTCATTTTATAGATGGGTGGGTTAGTTTCAGCTAGTTAGTGCTAATATGGGTCTGGTTTTGTACAGAAGGGTTATTGAAGCTGTTTTTATCACATGTAGTTATAGTGGGACTGATTAATAGTAATTTTGAATGGTCAAATTATAGATCGATTCTAGTACATTGTTAATATCCCAGTGTCAGGATAAAGTTAGATAGGTTAGTATAAACTAGGCATCTTCCCATGCTCAGTTTCTAGAGGGAAATGTTATTGTGAGCTGGGTAGTATTTTTTTGTAGGTAATAGAGCAATTTGTTTAGGCTGGTTTATGTTACCTAGGTAAGGTCAAAGACACAAAAGACTACCATGATCTGTTTTTTTTAATTCATGAAGGTAATAGGCTAGTCTGAGCAGGTTAGTACTGTTGCCGGGTCTGTTACTGCTGTTATGTTGACCTGGTTTGTATTACTCAGAATCAGAATACAGATAAACAGGTTTGTATGAGGCGGTTAATATTGTATTAGTAAGAGTTGGGTAGCATTATCCCAGCATTAGGTTATATATGGTTGGGCTTATATGAACGGATTAGTGTTACAAAACGTTGGGTTAGAACTGTCTAAGTGAGTGTGAGGTTGTCCGTTTTTGCAGGATCAGGTCAAGGAATCATCAATCAAGGGTTTGCAAAGCGCTGCAAATCATCTGTGAGGGTCTCAAGGCATTGGAGTAGCTAACTGCTTCCTGGTGATTTGTTCATTTGAATAACCAGGTCTTGAGTCCCTTACTGAATTGCTGTATGGATGAGGCCGTCCGAATGTGCAGGGAAAGGTCGTTTCAAACTTTGGCTGCCATGTGTGAGAAGGAGCATCCTCATGTATTGCCTTGGCGGATCTGGGGGTGCCTGCAAGGAAGAGGGAGGTGGAAGAGGGAGGTGGATCGTAGGTGTCTGGTTGGTTGGTGGAAAGTCAAGCTTTTGTTAATGTATGCTGGTCCTTCATTATGAAGGGCTTTGTATGGTTGGGTCAACATTTTGAACTGGCATCTCTTCTGGATCAGAGCCAGTGTAGCCTCTTGAGGTGGGGTGTGATATGGGTCCGTCTGGGGAGATTGAGGATGAGTCTTGTATTGTCTGTGGTCTCTTCAGGAGGCGCACTGCGATTCCCACGTAGAGTGTGTTCCTGTAGTCCCGCCTGCTGGCGACGGGAGCCTGCTTGACTGTCCTTCGGGAGTTGACTGGGAGCCACCTGAAGATCTTGCAGAGCATGCACAGGGTGTGGAAGCAGGCAGATCAAACTGCGTTTACCTGTTTCTTCATAGATAGTTTGTTGTCCAAGAAGATGCCGAGGCTACAGGCGTGACTTGAGGTAGTTTTTACATGAGCCACGTCAGGTTATGAACGGATGGATAGATTTGAGCGCCATGTTTTGGGATGGCTTAATTTCCCTATGAAAACACCACTTGTCTCTAAACAGTAACCTGGATCTCTGTCCACAGAATCTCGCAGTTAAAGCCAATACCACTCTGTTCCAGTCAGTGCCTTACTGCTCTGGACACCACCCTACACCTTAGGTCTTCCAAGAGCGCCTCATGCCTGTGGGAAGTAACGTGTCTCTTTTGTTTATCCCTCTTATGTGCTGGGGGCGGGGAGGGGGTGTAGTGCCTCACTTCCCCGTACAGGGCCTTGGTACTTTGAGCAGCGACTCGCTCTTCTAGGTGTCACATGTCCTCTCCTTATTTATACCGCTAATGTTCTGCAGGATTGGAAGTACAGCGCTTCACACATCATGCCTCCTTTTCTGCCACAGATCTGCTCATATACTCTGGCCTGAAAGAACTGCATCCCTCGCATCTCCTTGGACCGTCTCTCCTTTAGTGAGGAGTGCAGTTACAACCTCACACCTCCTTTCTCTTGGCCTCCTCTGACTGGATAGTGATGAGACTGTGTGCTTCGTAAGGTACAAAGAGCACTTCATGCCTCCAGACCGCATCCTGGCTTTCCTTGTCTGGCTGACCTGTGCTGGAGGATGTGAGTCCTGTGCCTCACGCTCACCTTGTGTGATCAGGATTTTTTTTGTACTGCGGAATGAGGTACAAACTTGTTTGTAGAGCTTAAATGCTCCAAAATCCTTAGCTTGACCTCGCATTTCCTTAGATTTACCTAGTCCTGCTGTGCGGGATAATGCCCAGGACTGATCATTTCCCAACAGCGCCTCAGAATTCGGATGAATATTTCACACGTCATTGCGTGGTCTGGCCCATTCTTGATTTTATTGGGGGTCGGAGGGGCATAGCGTCGGTCATCTCGAACCTTGTGCCTCTGTACAGTGATGCTGAGGTATGACAGTAAACTAGGCCTGATGGGATGATGCAACCGTGCCTGGCCTCCCTCATACCGAGGAATGATCTTATCTTATCTTATGTGCAATTTATAGAGCGCGCTGACACCAAAGTCTTCCTTGCGCTTTAAGACAGAGTGAGGGAGAAAGCGCGAGTGGCATGGTTTTAACCAAGGGGAGGGAAGAGGTGGGTTTTTAGTGATTTCCTGAAGTTCAGGAGAGAAGGGGTGGATTTGATGGAGAGAGGGAGGAGATTCCACAGCCCGGGAGCCAGGTGGGAGAAGCGGCGACCACCGAATTTCTTGGTTTTAGCTTTGGGGGTGACTAGTAGATGACGGTGAGCTGATCGGAGGTTGCGCGTTGGACGATGAGGAGTAATTAAGGATTTGAGAAACGCGGGGCCGGAACAGTGGAGGGCTTTGAATGTGAGGCAGGCCACCTTGAAAGCTGCCCTTTGGCCTATTGGTAGCCAGTGCAGTCTGTGAAGTAAGGGTTTGGCCGATTGCCATCTGGGGGTTTTGTGAATGAGTCGGGCCGCTTGGTTCTGAACTACCTGAAGGCGGTGTAGCAGAGATTGTGGGAGACCGTAGTAAAGGGAGTTGGAGAAGTCCAGACGGGAAAGCACAAGTGAGATGACAACTTGGGTAAGTGCGGCGAGCGGAAGTAGGTGGCAAACTTTGCGAATCTTCCGGAGCTGGTACATACAAGATGAGATTACCGCACCCACTTGGGCTTTGAGGGACAGTTTGGTGTCGATAATCACTCCCAGAATCTTCACTGATTTGACCGGGACTGGGGGGGGGGGGGGCGAGCTCCGAGGGCCAGAACTGCGGGCCCCAATGAGCATGGCTGAGTCCAGGAAGGAGGAGCTCGGTTTTCCCGGGGTTTAGCTTCAGTTGATTCTGGTTCATCCAATGTTGGATGTGGATCATAACTGCGTGAAATGTTTTGATGGCATGGGGAGAATTGAGCGGGAGGACAATCTGTAAATCGTCGGCGTAGTTGTAGACAATGATGTCCCATTTCTGGAGAGAGTGAATCAAGGGCCGGAGGTATAGGATGAACAGGAGCGGTGAGAGGGAGGAGCCCTGGGGGACTCCGCAGGTCGTGGGGGTTTTTGTTGCAGTGTAGGGGCCCAGGCGGACAGCCTGTGTTCTACCAGTCAGGAAGGACTCGACCCACTTAAGAGTGGAACCCTGGAAGCCTGTCTGTCCGACACGGTGGAGAAGGATGTTGTGGTCCACCGGGTCGAACGCGGCCGACAGGTCCAGGAGTACGAGGGCTTGGGGAGATCCCGCATCCGCATTGCTCCTGAGTGTGTCCAGGACTGCCAAGATGACGGCCTCAGTAGAGTGGGCAGGCCTGAAGCCGGCTTGATTGGGCTCGAGGTGACAAGAGGATTCGATAAAATTTGACAGACATCGGGTGACGTGGGCCTCCATTAATTTTGAGAAGTAGGGAAGGAGGGAGATGGGGCGATGATTCGACGGTTCTGCGGGGTCGGCGCCAGGTTTCTTGAGGAGGGGCACAAGGATGGCCTCCTTGAGAGAGTTAGGGACGATGCCACTGCTGAGTGAGCCATTCAGCAGGGGTAGAATACAATCTGGTAGATTGAGGCAGATACTCCGCAAGACAGATGGCGGACAGCTGTCATTAGGAGAGCCAGATTTCACGTGAGTGGCGAGTTCCGCTATGGCTGGGGTAGGGGGAGGTATAGAGTTTTTGATTTTTGCAATCTTTTCCACAAAAAATAGGTTGAGGGTGTCACATGCCTCTTGAGTAGGGGTCTGGGCTGGGAGGGTTCTGTCGTCAGTAGTAAGTTCATTCATGACTTTGAACACCTCCTTTGATTTGTTGACTGCTGACGAGATCCTGTTGGAGAAGTGTTCCGTTTTGGCTAGGGTAATGGCAGTTTTGTATTCTCTGCGCGCAGTCATGTAAGACTGCCTGGCTGAGTTGGAATAATTGCGTCTCCAAATACGTTCCAGCTGGCGCGTTTTTAATTTGTGTTGCTTAAGGTCATCAGAGAACCACCTGTGGGAGTTGTGATGCCTAGTGGGGGGGAATTTGATCAAGGGGGCAAAGAGGTCGCTGGCCGACTTCAGCCAGGATCCGATGTCGTGTTCTATTCCTTCGATGTTATCAGAGGGGTTGAAGACTGGACGGGTGTCGGCCAGGGTTGTGAGGAAGCCCTGAGAGTCATATGTACTCCATTTTCGTGAGGAGCCACCAGCCATCAGAGGAGCAGGAGTCCGGCCGACGACCGTGATGGTGGTGTCTACTAAGTAGTGGTCTGACCAGACACAGGGGGATATAGCTGGCTGGGACAGAGCCAAATTGCAGGTCCAGATCTGGTCCAGGATGTGGCCTTTAGTGTGGGTGGGTTGGGTGACCTGTTGGTTGAGGTTTAGACTACTAAGAGTCTCAAAGAGCTCTATAGCATGGGGACCGGCGTTAGTGTCATTAAACCAATAATTTAGGTCGCCGAAGAGGGCGAAACTGGAGTGCTGCGTTAGTAGATTGGACAGTTGTTCGCTCAAGATGGTAGAAAAGGATGGCATAGGATGTGGAGGCCGGTATAAAAGGAGGAAGGTGAGGGCACCGGTGCCAATTTCCACGCTAATAAGTAAATTATCCACCTCAGGAAGTGGGAGGGAAAGAGAGGAGATAGAGTTCAGGCGCTTAGATATGATGGCTGCCACCCCACCTCCGGGCCGGTCACCGGGGCGATCGGCATGGAGAATGTAGTAGTCAGGGGGGAGGGCCGCCAAGATATCTGGGAGGGACTCTGACATTAACCATGTTTCCGTGAGCAGGAGTATGTCGGGGCTGTTGTCAGTCAACAGGATGAAAATATCTTCATAGTGCTTTACTAGAGAGCGGGTGTTCAAATATGACACCCTGATGGAGATAGCGTTCCTGGACGGGTTGACTGAAAGTGTGCGTCCGCATGGAGGGTGTAGAGCGGGGTGCGTATGGCCGGCTGTGTGTATACGGCGGTTGGTGTTAGGAGACAGTGGGGGGGCAAGATGCTGTAGCTCTTTGAGAGATTGGGACGAGTATGAGATGAGATGGCCAGCGTGGCGTGCCCTGGTGCCGACCTGGCACGGACGGGCGCAGACGGGCTTACCTTTGGCGCGCAGACGGCGCGCAGACGGCGCGCAGACGGCGCGCCCGCTGCGCGTCCGAAAGATGCACATTTATAGGTGTGGAGGGGCGGCGTCGGGGGGCGTGGCCTCAGAAAGGGGCGTGGTCTCCGTCCTCGCCGTGATGGCCGTAGGGAGAAGTTGGTGGTTCTGGGGGCCGCGGCAGCGCTAAATCCACTGCGCGACAGCAAGCAGGTACAGGTGATTGTCAAGTGCAACAGAGTAAAGTGACAGTAGTTACAAGAGTAACATTTTTAAAATTGGCTAAGGACGCTCTCGGCTTCCGCCTCAAGAGCTCGAGTCTATCTCAATGCGCGGCGCTTGTAATCTGCGCTATTTGTGGGGCGGCGTCGGGGGCGTGGCCTCAGAAAGGGGCGTGGCCTCCGTCCTCGCCGAGATGGCGGTAGGGAGAAGTTGGTGGTTCTGGGGGCCGCGGCAGCGCTAAATCCACTGCGCGACAGCAAGCAGGTACAGGTGATTGTCAAGTGCAACAGAGTAAAGTGACAGTAGTTACAAGAGTAACATTTTTAAAAATTGGCTAAGGACGCTCTCGGCTTCCGCCTCAAGAGCTCGAGTCTATCTCAAATGATCGTCCAGTACTGAGCCTGCTCTGATGATGGAAGAGTCTAGCGCCTGCATAATGTGACCAGACCCTCCTGTGTCCGGCCTCCCTCGTACCGAGGAATGATGGTGCAGTACTGAGTCCGCTCTGATGATGGAAGAGTCTAGCACCTGCATAATGTGATCTGACCCTCCTGGCCTCCCTCGTACCGAGGAATGATTGTCCGGTACTGAGCCTGCTCTGATGATTGGAGCGTGTCTAGCGCCTGCATGCTGTGTGTACATCCTCTCATGCTCCTTCCTTGTATAGAAGAATGTCTGTACAGCGCCTCTGCCGACAGCAGAAAACTTTGTATTTCATGAGAGCGCCTCCTTTGTCTATCTCTTTCCAAGAAGGGTTCACTCCTACTGAATTGGAGATTATAATTGCTCTGCACATTAGGGGACTCAGATTGATGGAGCTGTCATGGCTCAGGGGTCCTTGTTTGTGCATGTTAATAACTGACATGTGAGAGGGCTGGGTCACAGGCCAGCGTGTGCGTGTGTGCACCCGCACGCCTCCCTCTGCCTGCCGCTGCACGAGAGTGCGCGCTCTCTCTCTCTTTGTGTGTGTGTGTGTGTATATATATATATATATATATATATATAATCTACTGGCGGTCGCCAGTAGGTAGTTATAGTTAGGACCTATTTTCCACAGGAAATCCGCAACATTCTATTCCCAATAAGTCTGGCGCCGGTTGATGAATCCTCGCGAAACTTTCCAAACTTTTGGCCAGCTCCGCTCCGCTCCTACCCTGAAAGTTTCGTGGTGATTCGTCAAGCAGGTAGAAGGCAGATTGGGGGAAGGGTTGAAATGTATTTCAGTTGGAAAGGGTTGAAATGTTTAACCAATAGAAATGTGTGTTTGCTTTTGAGTTTGTGTGAAGGATTGTGATTTGATGTTTACATGTATATGTGTGGAAAATGAAAGGGAAACTTTTCCATTCTTTGTTTTTGCTGAGAGGTGCACAGTGCAGAGATTCTGTAAAAAGAAAATATGGTGAGTGACTGATATACTTTTTATACTACAAAACAACTTGAAAGGTGAGTTATTTAATTGTGAGGGGATGTATGTAGACTATTTTCATTTTAATCAGACTAATGTATTTCTCCTGCTAAAGTGTAGGGAGTACTTTTTTTCTCTACAATTTTATTGACAGTGTGGGTGCATGTAGAAACCATTCTGTGATAAGCATTTGTGTTTTTCATGTGTTTGTAGACAGATAACTGTGCTGTTTTTATATTTTGGTAGAATTAGAAACCAGTCATTGTTTATGAATTTGTGAAATGAGTTATGTATCTATACTAAAATGTAGTACTTCTTCTAGATGAAGATATGTGTTTTGGTATAGTGCAAGGAATAGTGTTTGTCTAGAATCACACAGTGAGTATGTGTGCATTTGGGAACCACTGTGAGAGAAGCATTTGGTAACATCGTGTATTTGCTGACAGATAACTGTTTAAAAACCTGTCCTGTTGTCAAGTTTTAGTAGCATTAGAAGCCAGTCTTTGCTTATGCGTTGATTAAATGAGTCCTGCTTTGACACTAATGTGCTGTACTTAAATATGTAGATTGTGTGCAGTACCATTACCTCTTCTAGACTAGTGAATGAGTTTTGGTAAACTGCTAGGGATAGTGTTGCTTGTCTAAAATCACACTGTGAGTCTGTGCACATTTGGGTCAGGATTGTGAGAGAAGCATTTCGTAACATAGTGTATTTGATGACAGATAACTGTTTTAAAATCGGTCATGTTGTCAAGTTTTAGTAGGTTTAGAAGCTATTCTTTGCTTATGCATTGATAAAATGAGTCCGGGTTTGATACTAAAGTGCAGTACCATGTACTATTCTCTTCACTGTGCTAGAAATGAAAATTTTAAAGTTTTACCCAGGCACTAAGCTAGCAGTAGTCTGATGATTTAGTCAGTTTCCAAGTACTCATGTTGTGAACCATACATTACCACATAGATTGTTTGAAATGTCTATGTAGTATGCATGCAGTCTTCTAACATACTATACACTTGTCTTTCACATTTTCAATTCGCTAGTCAGTATCCATACACTTCCAGGAAACACCCTGTAACTCTCTTTGCAGTCCTCTAGTGACCCATTCAGCATCATGTACTAATCCATTCACTGTGCCAAAACCCAAACACTTATAAATTCACCAAGATACTATCTTTGGAGTACTCTAATCATTCAGTCAGTGCCTAAGTATTCATGCACTGAGCCAGGCCTTAGCACATGGACTGCTTCAATCCCCTATCCACTATGTATGCAGTCTTCTAACCACCTAGACACTTCTCTTTCACACTTTCAATTCCCTAGTCAGTATCCATACAGTCCAGCAAACATCCTGTCACTCCCTTTGCACTCCTCTAGTGACCCATTCAGTACCAAGTACTAATCCATTCACTGTGCGAAAAGCCTACCACTTATAAATTCACCAAGCCATTCTCCTTGCTGTACTCTAATCATTCAGTCAGTACCCAAGTAGCCATGCAGTGAGCCAGGCCTTAGCACATGGACTGCTTTAAATGCCTATGCAGTATGGATGCAGTCCTCTAATCACCTACACAGTTGTCTTTCACACCTTCAATTCCCTAGTTAGTATTCATACACTTCTAGCAAACACCCTATCACTCACCCAGTGTGTCTCCTTATAGTACTGTAATCATTTAGTCAGTTAGCATGTAGTCGTTTAGTGAGGTAGGCTTTAGGGCATGAACTGCTTCAAAGTAGTATGCACTATGCATGTAGTGTTTTAACCATCGTCACACTTGTGGTTCAGGGCTATAGTTTCTTAGTCAGTTTTTAGGTCGAGGACTACCGGTCTGCCGAAGGCAGAACCGGAAGTCGGAAGATTTAATGGGAGATGGCGAAGGCTGCTTCTGTGCAAGTCCCAGGATCTAGTGCCCGGGGCTGTTGGAGACCTGACTCCAGCCCTGGTCACAGCAGGTACGACAGTCCTCCTTCAGACCAAAGACGCAGATTCCCGGTGCTCCCCTGCAGTGCTGTCAGCCTTCTATGGAGGACAGACATTTACAAGACTCTGGCAAAAGGCTTGCACGCACTTATTTTCAATTTCAAGTCGGTGGATATATGAATTTGTTCCATAAACTTATTTTCAATAAGTGTTTTGCTGCATCAGTAGATAAATCTTACGCTCCGATTTGCACCAAAAGTGGAGTGATTTGACATGAGGAAACTTTACAAGTAATCCGTCCGATACCGGGGTGCTCGGGCTGATTCGGGCCAGAGAGACAGCTGAGAGTGTGGCGTCCGCTGTTGAAATGTGCGGGACATACGGGTGGGTTCTCTCTTGGAGACGACAGGAGAGTGAGTGTTAAGTTGTGTGAGAGGAACTCCTGCTGTTGGTAGACCTCGGGCAAGGTATCGCCATTGTTTATCTTCAAACTAGCCTTAATCTAACCAAGTAAACATGTTAGCCAGCAACAGAGAGGCGGCGACATTTGTATTGTGACTTTAATTTTACCAAGAGAGGTACATATTGCTTTAAGAGAGCAGCTGGTGCGGGGGTGGGTTACATGTTGCATAACAGTGGCTGACGGATCAGGTGTCAACGCGCTGCTGCCCAGGTTCAACATAACAAAGGTTACAACGCGATGGGGGCAGGGTCACTCTGATCGCGCGCTACAGAAGATTGACAGCCAGCCCCGTACTTGGGAGATCGACGGGGCAGCCATGCGGGGAAGTAATGCCATCGTTGAAAGTCCTGCTTTTGGGCAGGGGGGATGGCGTCCACCCGGTAAAATAAGTGGGGGGACGCCGTCCACCGGCGTGGTACCTCGACTCGAGCCCTGGGGAAAAGGGAAACCAAACGTGCTTGCTACACGGATCAGTCATCTAAGAACACATAGGACGAAGGATGCCAATGCTTAGAAGGAATTAAGAGCATGTTTTCAGGATATAAATTATGGAAACAAATGAAGGTCCCAGGGTGATGGCGTGAGCAGTGAAGCGGCATCGGGGCACTGACAGCTTAGTGGCATGTTTGCTTTTTTTTTTTTTTTTCTTTTCTATTTCGTAGTGAGACCACATCAGGTTGTTAACCGCTCGTCCCTCAGTCCCACTTTCAGTGGAGGGCTTTTAATAGCATTCTGTACCGTACCCTTGTCTTTTGACCTACCTTCTGGATTCTCTTTGCTTGTCTTCATGAATGTCAGAACAACAGCACCACTTGGGTCATCATACGCAACACCAAACTCTTCCCACACAGGTGACACTACAGTGTCAGAAACACAAAGTATCCAAGAATCATGCCTGCTGCCTTAAACTGCTCCAGCGTGAATGTGCAAACTTACCTTGCACAAACACTGCACACGAAAACAAGCAAAAGTTATACTCCCACCGGAGCCAAGTTCAGCAGCGTGTGTGCTCCTCATCACGGGATCAGAACTCTGCAACATCTCACTAACTCACTTTCACTGTCTCTTTCACTACCTCTCTCTATCTCACTACATCACTACATCACAACACCACTCTGCTTACATCTCACTAGCTCACAACATCCCTCTCCCTCACTACATCACTGTTTCATTACCTCACTCTTTCTCACTACATAACTCTCTCTACCTCACTACTTCACTCTATCTCACTACCTCACAACTTCTCTCTCTCAAAACATCACTACCTCACTCTCTAGCTCACAACCTCACAACTTCACTCTCTCTCACTCACTACCTCAATCACTCTCTATCTCACTACCTCACTCTTTCTATCTCACTAACTCACTTTCACTCTCTCTTTCACTACCTCTCTATCTCACTACATCACAACATCACTCTATGCTTATATATCACTACCTCACAACATCCCTCTCCCTCACTACCTCACTCTTTCACTACCTCACTACCTCACTCTATCTCAGTCTCTATCTCACTACCTCACTCTCTATCTACCTCACTCTCTCTCACTACCTCACTCTCTATTTCAATACCTCATTCTCTCTCTCTATCTCACTAACTCACTCTCTCTCTGCTAATGCAATAGGTATCATATATGCAAAAAAAAGCTACTGCCAATAGAAATGACAATGCCATTTATTTAGGGATACAAAAATAATAAAAAAATAATGAGCAATACCAATAGCTCTACCTATAATATTGCCGAGACCATTGCATTGTAAATGCTTGTTATATAAAATGTGTTTGTACAGTAATGGAATAGTATAAATTTGAAAGTTATTAATATGCATTTATTCTTGATTCTTTTTTACAGATACAGAACAGGAGTGTTTCTCATCTGTTTGCACTCTTCTCGTGCACGATTGTTTGGATGAAGGGTCCTTAGGTGTTTCATCATATTTGCTGTGCCGCACGAGTATTTTTTGTTAGGATCCCCTCGTAACAGAACTCTTTTGCAAATCTTGCGCGTGACGAAGGTGGCATTGGTCTTTGTTTGCCCCTCGAGAAAAGTAGAAAATTTCCACATCACTGAAGGAAAACGTTGTGGGCGTGGTGCATCCTCCAAAAATTCATCCTTAGATTTGGTGACTATTTTAAAGTGACAACATTTACAGTTTTTGTAAGTTAAACTTATAAAGTTTTGTTCGCTGTATGCATTTTATATATCTGTGATTTGTATCTTGTTTTTTTTTTTAGAATAGCATGTTGGTTTTTTTTTAACAATCTTTCAGATCTTTGAAATCACTATTTTTAGTGAAATTTAATATATTCTGAGAACAGCAAAAAAGGCAAAAAAATTACTTTGTGGAAATTATGCTGTGTTGTAAAAAATGTATTATTACATGTTATAATTTTTTTTTCCTTTTCTTTCACAGATCCAAATTTTAAAATAAGCAGTTTTTCATGAATTTAGATTGGAATGAAAATGTGAAAAAAATGTGTACCATTTTTTATTCCTATTACTGTGAAGGTAAGTTTAACTAAGTCTCAATATGCAGAATGAGGAGGTCTGCAAGAAGCTACAAAGTTGAAACATGTTTCTAAAAACACTCTGTTTATACCTTTGTAGTTTTGAAATCTGACCATAATCAGATATCATGTGACCTGCTAAAAAAGAGATTTGAGGGGTTCATAATATTTCCAATTTTAGCTATTGAAGGACCGCAATTATTTCAATCATTCTTCTTTGAACATCTTTGCAGACAAAACTCTATGCTTACCTTTTATCATTCACAAGGAATTTTAAAACTAGAAATATGTCACTTTTTGTAACATAGTTATTGTGTAAGCTACTCTTTCATATTTACAAAGAGAGGAAAAAGCACTCTGTGCTCTTTTTATACTCCATGTAAATACAACCTCATCATGCAGACCACTTTGTGTTGAAAGGGTGTTCTATAAGTGTTGTTGTACATGATTGCACTTAATACTCATAGAACAAGACACATGTCTAGATTTATCAGAAATCATAAATCTCTATGTGTGTGAATGGTGCACCATTCTAAAATTGGTGTAGGAAAGCACAACAAGGAGAATTGTTTTAATTTCTCCACATATTTATATCTTCAATGCATGCTGAAATGTTCAGCATACATTGAAGGAGAAAAATGCATTTTCTCATTGTTTTTGTGCAGGAAGGTGTGTCTTCCTGTAGAAAAACAAACCGCACATGACACAGATTTCCTTGCACTATGGTGCCTTTGTCACCACATGGCTGCAGTTTAAGTAGCCGTGCAGACAGAAGCATAGATTTGCAACATATTTATGTACATATGTTGCATCCCTGTGCTTCGGAAGTACTACAGCACACTGCAGTTAAAGAGGTTACTGTGTGATGCTGCAGCACTTCCTCATAGTTCTGCACTTATACATTCACCATACGCTACTATTGCATTCATTCAGTCAATTACGTACTACACATACATTCATCTAAACTAACACTAACAAAGAAATGTAGCTCTTTTTTAAACCAGGAAAGTTAGTTCTTACAAGAATTTTTTTTTTTCTTCTTTAATAATTTTTTTGAGTTTTCTGAACAATTTTTTTATTTTTTTTTCATTTTTCTGCCAAAAAACCCCAAAAACAAAACAGGAGAAACCAAACAATGAACTTCAGGGAACAATAACAAAAAAAAAAAAAACCTAGCAAATGGGACTTTCTTGCCGGCGGCAGATCAAATCGATCGACTGCTCACCATAGCACAAAATCGCATTGCACTTAGTGCAGAGCACTTTTAAAAATTGAAATTGAGGACGGATGTCCAAGGTTTGGGCTGATGGATGCACTCTTGAGGTGCTCGGCTGCGATGAGGTGGATGGCACAGGAGCAGGAGTGTTTCTCATCCGTCGGCACTCTTCTCATGCAAGATTGTTTGGATGAAGGGTCCTCATGTGCTTCATCATACTTGCCGTGCCGCACGAGTATTTCTTGTTAGGATCCCCTCGTGACAGGACTCTTTTGCAAATCTTGCACGTGACCAAGGTGGCATTGGTCTTATTCTGCCCCTCGGGAAAAGTTAAAAATTTCCACACCACTGAAGAAAAACGTTCTTTGGGTGGTGCCTCCGCCAAAAATTCATCCTCAGAAGTATGAGGTGATGCAGGTGATGCCTGCTGCCCTGAAGCCATTTTTGGTTGAAAAAAGTTAGAGCTAAGTGTAAACTTAGTCTAAAAAATCTTCTTCTCTCCAAAGAGATGGTGCTCTAAAGAAGGTCAAAGAAGAATGATTGAAATGGGTGGGGTCTTTCAATAGTTAGAAGAGGAAGTGTAATCAACCAATCAAATCTCTTTTTTTGCAGGTCACATGGGATCCGCGCACCCTTCGATTACGCAGCACGCACCGAGCGCGCATCCGTGAAATTGAATTAAAAAAAATTATAGGATTAGATGTGAAAATATATTAGTTGTAAGACTAGTTTAGAGTTTGTCTTCAATTAATATTCACATGAAATACATATATATGTTTTTTTAAATGTTAAATATTTCGCGGGATCCGCGCACCTACCGCGTCATAGACGCAGATGACGCATCGCGGAAGCGCGTAAACCTCGCGTTACGTACATCGAAGGTGTCGCGTATAGGCTGGGAGTCGCGTACCGGTCGCATTGCAATCGCGCACTAAACACGTGCCCAACGCTTACCATGCGTGGATGCTATCGCGTAGGGATCGAGAACGGTGCGCTTAGGGTGCGTGGATCCAAAAACATTGAAAAAAAATATATAAAATAAAGTTTTGAACCTATAGTTAAAAAAATATGAAAAACCCATTAAGTTCAAGTAATATTTTTTAATTTTTAAAAGAATTGAAAAAATAAGTTTAAAAAATGGCGATAAAAAAGCATTTTTAAAAAAACGTAATTAATGAAATTGACACACTGAATTTGAAAAATATACAAATCCAATGAAAATCATTAAACATGATATCTTCAGAGATAAGTAATAGATAGTAATTAGCATTTAAAAAACCTTTGAAATTCACTAAAAAAAACATAGGTTTCATGCACGTTATAGTTAGAAATTGGCATTTAAAAAACCTTTGAAATTCACTGAAAAAACCAAAGGTTTCAGGGGCGTTATAGTTAGGAATTGGCATTTAAAAAACCTTAGAAATTCACTGAAAAAACCATAGGTTTCAGGGGTGTTATAGTTAGCTGGACATTTCCCTCGTACAAAACCCTAGAAATTCCCCTGTTACAGTTAGTTCAGCTAACTATAACTCACGCCCCCGCAATGCACTGCTGATGACGTCACATATTACATTACTCATGACATGGTCAGTGACATCACTCATGACATCACTGATGACATCTCAAATTACATCACTGATGACATCACTGATGACATCATCCATGTGATAAATTACTGCATCTTCTCACACCCTAATTTAACCTTTGATACACCAACTCAAAATTTCAGACGTCCATTCTCAAAACCATAGATACTCCAATACCAATAGCTACATACCCACTCATTAACTCTTAGGTCTACATACACCTCCACTCACTCACCTGTACAGTCACTCATACTTACAGTCACTCCATACAAGACTATCATATGCATTTATACACCTATATAGACACTCACAGACCGCCAATCATCCATTGAGGTACTGACACACCTAGTCAGTCGTGCAAGTAATTAAACACAGTCCAATTTACTCACCTATACAGTTAAACACACTCAAGTTCACTTACTTATAAAAATAGTACCACATTCTTACGCTCTTATATAATCATTGATACAATCACACTCATCCATACAGCCACTCTCACAATTACACACTCTCACATATACCCACTTATATAGTCTTACACACATATATACTGCCTTTCACATATGTAGTTAGTCACACATGTACCACTGAGATATACATTCAATCCCTAACACACCCATACATACACTCACCCAACCATACAGTTGATCACAGATGCACTCTTAAAACCATGCACCCATAGAATCACCCACTCACACATTTATGCATAGTCACTCACACCCTACCCACACAAACACTCAGGTACCCATACAGATACTCAGACAACCAATCAATAACCCATATAGACACTCATATAGCTATTCACAAAACCATGCAGCCACTTATACACCTACACACAGACACATACAGACATTCACACAGTTTAGTCACTAGTCCGCAGTAAGATACATTTAATGACTCACTTATAGAGTCAGTTACACACCTAGAAAATCATCCATTCACACACTTGTACACTCACTCATTCTTCCACCGGCCTTTCACTATACATATATAAAATATATTTAAACTTTACAGAAACACACAGTCACTGGATGACGTCATCAGTGATGACATCAGTGATGTCATTTGAGATGTCATGAGTGATGTCATGAGTGATGTCACTGACCATGTCATGAGTGATGTAATATGTGACGTCATCAGCAGTGCATTGCGGGGGCACGAGTTCTAGTTAGCTGAACTAACTATAACAGGGGAATTTCTAGGGTTTTGTACGAGGGAAATGTCCAGCTAACTATAACACCCCTGAAACCTATGGTTTTTTCAGTAAATATATAAAATCTACTGGCGATCGCCAGTTTATAGTTAGGACCTGGTCTCTATCTCTCTCTCTATATCTCTCTCTCTCTCTATATCTCTCTCTCTCTCTATATATATATCACTCTCTCTCTATATATATCTCTCTATATATATATATATATATATATATATATATATATGTGTGGGTATTTATATATGAGTATTTCTATCTCTGTGTGACCTTGATGGTACTTTTGTGCCCCACGTGTGTGTCCTTGTATGTATCCCTTCTTGGGTCTCAGTGTGTCTCCGTGACGGTGCTTATTCGCCACACATGTGCGTCTTTGAGTGTATCTCGATGAGGGTGTTATTTGTATGTAAGTTTGCGTGTCTGCGAGGGCTCTTGTGCACTTTTTATCGCTGCAACTGTGTCTCTCCACGTGTGTATCCCTATGTGAGTTTGTGTGTGTTGGAGGGTATGTGCGTGCCTACTAAGTGTCCGTGTTTGTATCTCTAATAGGGAGCTATTGTGTGTCTATTTATGTTTGTCGCTAAGGGTTCTAATGCACTCCACGTGTGTATCTCTGTGTGGGTGCCGTTTGTGTGTGTCTGAGAGGATATCGGTGCGCTTCT
Source organism: Triturus cristatus (assembly GCF_964204655.1). Classification (NCBI taxonomy): domain Eukaryota; kingdom Metazoa; phylum Chordata; class Amphibia; order Caudata; family Salamandridae; genus Triturus; species Triturus cristatus. The sequence goes on along the minus strand of NC_140579.1, from coordinate 184,528,383 downwards.
GTGCGTCCCTGCTACTGTGTCTGTCCACGTGTGTGTCGAATATCAGGGTGGTCTAGACGTGATTCCAACTCCATTCTCTTCCTTCCACCACTCTACACCTCGTGACTCTGTCTCACTCGTGCAGGCGGTGTGAACGCCTTCTCTTTGCCACTGTTTTCCTATCTTTCTATTCCTCCTTGTTTTTTTTTTTTTTTTAAATATATTTTTTATTTTCTCTCAAAAACAAAGAAAAATAACAACAAATATAAGCACAGTTTTAACTTACGTTGAGTACCCATTAATAGTTACAATACTTTCAATAATTTCTATTATATAAATTCCAGCAGTTCCACCAAGTTATTTCAATACTTTGTTTAAGCAGTGCGGGACTTTTGTCTCTCCTTCCATTTACTTAATGGCTCCCAAGTCCTTCTCCCCAAGCATCTTCCTCTCCTTCCTTTCCGAACAGAGATATTTTCCTCCATATTATGTACATACAACGTATTTGACAACCAAGTTTGAAATTTTGGGGGATTTTTATCCAACCAGGCCCTAGCTATTGTCAATCTGTAAACGGCCATTATAGCAAACAGGAATTCTGCATGCTCCTGCTCTCCTTCTGCCACTCCTAACATGATCCAAGATGGTGAGAGAGAGATTCCTATACCCAAGGACCTTGCAAGGAACCCCTCTATCTCTTTAATCAAAGTTTGAAGTTGGGGACATGTTGCAAAGATATGTATGCTATCTGCCTCTAGCGCATCACATCGAGGGCAGTTAATTCCTACAGTCCCACCCCATCTTGCTATCCTTGCTGGCGTAAAATAGAGAAAATATAATGTTTTATAGTGCTGAGACTGCAAAGGGGCTGAGCTTAATATTGTTCGACCATAATTCAGAGATTCCAAAAACAAATTACTTTTAACTCCTATTTTATCTACCCATTTTGTACTAAATTTCTCTAAATCATCCTGATTTTCTTTCAACAATATTGCATAAAACGATCTTATCGTACAGTCCCCCATCAGCTTGATTTTCTCCATTATTTCTATCTTGGTAAAGCCTGCAGGACCTCCCACTTTGTTTCTGAAAAAACTTCTAATCTGTAAATACTTGAAAAAACCCCTGTTATCTAAGTTATATAGAGCTCGCAGATCTGAGAATTGCATAAAACCATCGTTAGAGATCAAGTCTCCTATTTGCGTAATCCCCCTTGTTGCCCACTCCGCCATTATCTGATCAGCAAATATCTCCGCTGGGAGTGATCTGTTATTGCATATGGACACATATCTGTTATACCTCCCCAACTTGACTTTTTTTAAGAATGCATTCCATACCACGACAGCCGCCTTAACAGTTTTAAACCTGGTTCTCTTAAAATAGCTAGAATCTATACATTTTAAAAAACAGTTGTAGGTATTTGCCCCTAGCACAACTGCATAAATCTCAGTAGACATCTTATGCATTCTTACATCATCAATATTCCCCCCAATTAATCCTTGTATATATTGCAAAACAGTTGCCATATAATATAAGCGAAAATCTGGTGCTCCCCATCCCCCCTTTTCCCTAGGCAGTGTCATGAACCTATAGGCCCTCCGGGTCTTACCATGTGCCCAGATAAACCTACTACATATGGCCTCTAGGCCCTTAAACCAGTTGGCTTCAAACAACAAGGGTATAGCCCTGAAAAAATATAAAAATTTAGGTAAAATCAACATCTTAATGATGTTTGTACAGCCTACCAATGACAAGTGCAGGTTATTCATTTTTTCCAGCTCCTTTTTAACTTGAACTGTTAAAGGTGCGATATTGATTTTAACGATCTTATCTACTTCCGCTGTAATCTGGACCCCCAGATAGTTTGCCACTCCCACCACTCTATCATCATTACACATTACCCACTGATTTTTAACTATCTGAGTTTTCTCTTTGTTCAGGCTATATCCTGAGAACTGCCCAAATCGCACAGCTTCTTCTTCGATTACCCTGATAGCGTCCGAGGGGTTTGTCGTCAGGACGGCCACGTCGTCAGCGTATGCTAGCGTTTTAAGTCTACAACCGTTTAATATTAGCGGTGGAATCAGAACATTTCTTTCCAACTTTCGTATATAGGGATCTAGATAAAGAGCAAAAAGTAAGGGCGAAGAGGGGCAACCCTGCCTTGTTCCTCTCTGGATATAGACTGCGGATGTTTGTCCTCTATTAACTCTTATCTTGGCCGTCGGGTTTATATATAGGGTCTGTAGAGCTTTAATAAATCCTACCCCTATACCATTCCATCTCAGAGCTTCCCACATATATCTCCATGAAACCCTGTCGAATGCCTTCTCAGCATCTAGGAACAGGGCTGCCATGGGGTCTTCTAAAATGCTTGCTGCATCAAATGCCGTAATTACTTGTCTAGTATGTTGAGTTGTCCCTTTACCCGGGATAAATCCATGCTGAGAAGGAATTACCAGTGATTCAACTACCCTAGACAACCTTTTCGCCAAGATTTTAGAAAACACCTTAATGTCTGCGTTCATTAAAGTAATAGGACGATACGACCCCGGGATGTCTGGGGGTTTACCCTTCTTTAGTATTACGATGATGTCTGCCCCACCCCAGGACTCTGGTACAGACTCACCCTTTTGTGCCAGCAGCATAACATTAAACATTTCTTTTATAAGAGAGGGTTGAAAGGTCTTGTAGAATTCTATCGGAATCTGATCCGGGCCAGCTGCCTTCCCTGATGGTAGATCCCTCATAGCCTCAACCAGTTCCTTCAGCTGCAGTATCTCCTCCAGCCCTTTCTTATCCTCCTCTGCTAGCCCCAAGGGCTCTATCTCGCTTAAATAAGTCCTTATATCCTCCACATTCTCTCGACCATCCTTTGTATAGAGCTCTGTATAAAATTGCTTGAAGACCCCTCGGATCTGTTCAACTTCCTTCACCCTAATTCCCTGAGAATTTTTAATCTCCTTTATATCAGCCATCCCGACCCTTTGCCTAGCACGCACAGCCAATATGTGGCCAACTCTTTCACTTAGTTCGTATGCCTTTTCCTTATTTACCAGATACTTCTCTACTGTTTCCTTCCCCATCTCCTCCATAGCTTCAGCTTTAAGCGCAGCTATTTTCAATAAGATCTGGTCAATTGGGGAGTGTGTATGTAAAGCTGTAATAAGTGCTTCCTCTGCTTTAGTGATTGATTTATTAATTTGCTCAGCTTTTACCTTCAAAATTCTTTGTTCCTTAATTACATAACTCAAGGTTTCGCCTCTTATTCCAGCTTTAAAAGCATCCCACACTATCCCTGGTGTTGAGGTACCCCTATTTATCTCCCAATATTCTTTGATCCAGTTACTCAATCTTTCCCTATACTGCTGATCCTGTAGCAACTTTCTATCAAATGTCCATTGTCTTAGCTCTTTATTTCTCCTTTGCCCAATTGCTACAGTTAGGACTAATGGGCTATGGTCTGAGATGATCCTTGGTTCCCTATCTATTCTTGCATAATCCAGCAGTCCTCTTGTAATTAAAAAATAATCCAACCTAACCATTATCTGGTGAGGGGCTGAAAAGAAGGTACTCCCATCTAGATTTGGATGACATTTTATCCAAGGGTCTTCCAACAAGTTATGTATTGCCATATCTGCTAAGGCTCTATACGTCCTCCTTTTCCTCCCCACGTATTTTCTTCCGGGATCTAAAAAACTACTGTCTGGATCGTGTAAGTTCAGGTCACCACAGAGTATAATGGGCTCCGGCCATTGTGCTAATTCTGTATCTAAAAATTGAAAAATATCCGGATCATCTCCTGTAGAGCCATAGACCGAGACAATCGTGATTGTCTCCCCCCTAAAACTTATCTCCGCTATAGCCCATCTTCCCCACTGATCCTCTTTCTTTCTCTTAACCAGCGTATCCTGACTCCTACCTAGAATTGCCACCCCTCTCGTCTTTGTATTTTGGTTCGTTTTTGCCAGCGTGTTATAGCCAAGCTGATCCAATAAGTAAGCCTTAGTGCCTTCAATATGTGTTTCTTGCAGGCACACTAAATCGAGATTTAGCCATTTTAACAGGGCAGCTGTCTTAAGCCTTTTATTTACCTCGTTTAAACCACAGATATTTATTGAGGCTATCCTACATGTCATTGTGATTCAAAATTTTTACCCTCTGTAAGTATGCATGCCTGCCATTTTTCATCAAACCTCAGTGTTCTCTTACCTACGTTTCTATTTACTAGTATACTGTACCCCCTACCTCGCAAACCTTCACTACCTTTACTGTGCTTAAAACCACCGCCTGAGTGCATGAGTTTCCCCTTCCCCACCACCTCCCCCTTTCCCCCCTCTTCCCCCCTCCCCTTTGGATCCCCACCCCCCTTGCTACAGGCAAATAGGTCAATCCTGACCTATGTGTGTCCCCTATAGTTCTATTCCTCCTTGTATCGCCTTTTCTACCTGTCTCTCTCTCGTTTGGATCAGTCTGAATATGAAAAAAAGTAGGTTCCTCCACCAGCAACCACCGCCGGCACAAATTAAGCATTGCTTTTTTCTCTGTATTTATGTGTTTGTATCTCAACAAAGGGTGCTTGTATCCTTCCGTGGGTGCGCACGAGGGCGCGTGTAACCTTCCGTGGGTGCGCACGAGGGCGCGTGTATCCTTCCGTGGGTGCGCACGAGGGCGCGTGTATCTTTCCGGGGATATCCCTGTCGGCGTATCGCCAGACCCCATGTGTAAAGGGTACAGGTGTAATGCCTGTCGTCAGGGCAGAGCACAAGAGGTGTATCGCCTGACTAAACCCCCCTCCCCCCACCCCATCCAACCCCCCGCACCGCATACACGTTTTTCTTTATCTTCTTGACTTCCCCGGCTCTGCGCCCCCTAATGCCGCACCCCCCTCCCCTGTTTTTAATTTTCGGTTACGAGAGGGGTGAATGGCCGCAGCGGGGACCGTCTACTCTAATGCATCAGAACAGACATCCCAGCCTGTATCCTAGCAACGGAGGAAGGATGGGGTGGGAGAAGGAGGAAACCAGCGAGAGCAAGGCGGGGGTAGGGGGTAGGGGATATGTAGAAAGAATGAAGGAGAAATGGGGAGAGACGAGGGGTGTAGGAAGAATGGAATAATATAGAGGGGTGTTGTAGGTCTGAGATCTAGATGAGGGAGGGGAAGTTGAGATGGTGGCAACCAGAGATGGGGAAAAGGTCACATAGCTGGGGAGGGCTTGGCGAGAAAGAGACAGCTGGTTAAAGAATTGAATGGGTGCACTGGGAGAAAAAAAGCTGGAGAGATGAAGATGGAAGGGGAAAGGCACCCGAGAGAGATTAAGTGTGCAGGAGGTGGCTAGGGAAGGTGTGATGGAGAAGGACGCCGTAGAACTGAAGCTGTATTTGAGAGAGGGTTGTAGAGCTGGGAAGTGAATAGGGAAGCTGTTTTACACATTTTAGACTTTTGCCTGCGGAAAATATAGTTCAAACCAAGCAGGCCTGGATGTGCGACCCTCTTTCTGCTCCGGATGTAACCATATTTGGTACTGAGAAATCCACATAAAAAGGAATTCATGGGCTTGCAACAGTCCATGTTGTCCACACTCATTTAAGCATGACCTCAAGCGTACAGAAACACCATGCCACGATCACAAGAGCACAGTGGCCAGCTACCAGGATCTTTAGCATACAAAGGCCAAACATTTTCACAAGTGGAAGGAGGCTAAATACCATTGTCTCAAGTGTTTAGAGGCCTAACACCATGAACTTTACCATACAGAATCCAAATACCATGATCTCAACTGCACGGAAACCAAATACCATGAACTCTAGCCTACAGAAGCCAAATACCATGACCTCAACTGCTCAGAGACCAAACACCACGAACTCTAGCATACAGAAGCCAAAAAGTGTTATGTGACCAAATACCATGAACTGTAGCATATAGAGGCCAAATACCATGATCTCGAGTGCTCGGAGACCAAACACCATGACCTCTAGTGTACAGCATGAACCCTAGCGTACAGAGGCCAAATACCTCAATCTCAAGTGATCGGAGACCAAACACAATGAACTCTAGCATACAGAGGCCAAATTCCTCGATCTCGTGTTTTCAGAGACCAAACACCATGAACTTTAAACATACAGAAGCCAAATGTCGTATCATTATCTCGAACATACAGAGGCCATATACAAAGATTTATCACTAGTGGTCCAGCACTCACAAGCTTGGAAACAACATGTCCGGTTAGTGAGAGTTCGGCATGTGTTCACTAATGATTTGTACTGAAGGCACATCTAAATATTTGATAAACGACGTAGATCACTGCACCTGATGAAAATGTCTCCGATCAATTATTCTTTATCCATGTTCTTCATTTAAAAAACACAATTGCATAGTAGCCAACGCGTTTCGTCCTTCACAGACTTATTTAGGCCTCCAGTATGTGTACAAAGGTCTTTCGTTACAATTTGGAACTATGATATGTGATTTTGCAGTATTAAATCCTTCTGTGTAGTATGTTAATTTGAGTTTGTGTGCTCAAATTGCAAGAAACGTCTCTGGCGTGTTTGTACGTCAAAGATGTTGAGCAGATGGAAGCGAAATGTATTCACCTTGAGAATGTGGAGAACAAATAACAGTGATTTTAAGCGGACAGAGGCCACTATCCTGATATCGAGCACTCAGAGGCTGAGACCCATATTCTCAAATGGAGGCCAAATCCTGTGATTTTGAGCATACAGTAGGCAAAATACAGTATTCCTGGGCGTACCGAGACCACTTTCCAGGATTTTGAAGCTACAGGGACCAGATACAGTGGTGTTTGGCAAATCATGATCTCGGGGGACAGAAGACCGTATTTTGACTTTGAGGGAATGGAACTTGAGTGGATTGAGGCCAGATTTTATGATTTGGGGCATGAATAGGACAAATTTTATTTTTCAGCTTGTGTTAGAGTTTTCGACTTTGTATGGTCATTTGTAGTGATTTTTTTGTAGTCTGAGGCACCCTTCAAAGTGGTTCTGGGTTGTTTGTTGACCACAGTCTTTGTGGCCGGGTATAAATGTTGGAACTTTGTGAGATGATGGATCTGTTCAGTGATTCCTATTGAATTGAAAAATAAGTAGTATGTGGTCTAATTTGGAGACTTGAGACTGCGTTCATGTCATGGTTAGTGCACTGTAGGACATTGTGTCATTTCTTAAGGGTAAACCGTTCTCTGTTGCGTGGCTTAGAAAGTACACAGGGTACCTTCTAATTGCATAGATTCAGTTATGCTTCAGTGTTTGGGTGTCTGTGATAGTCCAACTGGCTGCTCCTTTTGTTCTGTGAGGAATGATTGTGCCAGATGTGGAATGTGCAGCTGGGGTGGCATCAATTTGCCAGCTGTGGTGCCATGAATACGGCACACCTAGACAGTCTAAAATGTTTTATTACTGTAGTTGTTGGAATGATGAGGATTGTTTTCTTTAAGCGGTAGTTTCACTTTGCCAATTACCTATTTGAGTGTGTGACGTACTTTGACAAACAGATTTAGTGTTGTGTTCTGCACGCAAGGGCTTGGAAAGGTTAATGTAAAAAGTTTTGTTGGAACTGTGTGTTCTATGTTTTCGGGATGTCAATCAATCAACTTGGATTGATAAAGTGTGGTTACTCACCCGTGAGGGTATCCAGGCACTAGGTTCTTGCTGAGATCAGTCAAAGAACCATGTCTTGAGTCCCTCTCTGAATTCCGGGAGAGAGGATGCTGTTCGAAGGGGAAGGTCATTCCAGGAGTTGGCGGCGAGGTAGCAGAAGGATCGCCCTTTACTGTAGCTCTGGCAGATGCTGGGGAGTGTATGCGAGGGTGAGGGAGGTGAAGTGCAGGTGTCTGGAGGGTTGGTAGAAGTTCAGGTGGTGGTTGATGTATGCTGGCCCTTGTTTGTGGAGGGCCTTGTAGACCTGTATCAGCATCTTGAATGGCATCTTTTCTGAATGGGGAACCAGTGGAGGTTCTGGAGGTGGGGAGTGATGTGGGTCATTTTAGGGGAGTCGAGGATGAGTCTGGCAGCTGAGTTCTGAATTGACTGGAGTCTCTTCAGGAGTTGGCCGGTGATTCCTGCATAGAGCGCGTTGCCGTAGCCAGCCAGCTGGTGACTAGGGCTTGAGTGACGGTTTTCCTGCTGCTGACAGGGAGCCATCTGAAAATCTTTTGGAGCATTGCGGAGGGTGGGGTAGCAGGCGGAGGAGACTGCGTTGATCTAGCATTTCATGATGAGTTTGCTGTCCAGGATAACACCACGGTTGCAAGCGTGGTCTCTTGGTGTTCTGAGGGCTACCAGGTGTTAGCAAAATGGGGGTATTATTTCAAAATGTCAGGTTATTTACGAGCGCTCTCTTTTATACGTTCTTGTCACAATCCGAATATATCAGTAACGGTGCCACAGAAGAGGGAGAAACCACCCCTAAACCCTCTACAAGTGGGCCACGGCCCACTATATGAACAGAAAGCAAGACTGTGCACACGTTAAATTCACAGTGTCTGAGGCATATTACCATTTGTATCTAAAACAAAACCATACAACAAAACAATTGAGTAATGAGGGACCACAGGACGACCAGGTGAATTCAGTTTTCGGTTTTTATGATTATTTCAGAATAATCCAGCCAGCCAGCTGGATTATTCTGAAATACATCATAAAAACCTGGTCGTCCTGTGGTCCCTCATTACTCAATTGTTTTGTTGTATGGTTTTGTTTTAGATACAAATGGTAATATGCCTCAGACACTGTGAATTTAACGTGTGCACAGTCTTGCTTTCTCGGCTACCAGGTGTTGTTCTGCTGGGAGGTGGTGTTCCCAAAAATTAACACTTCTGTCTTGTCCGTGTTGAGCTTCAGGCAGTTGGTCTTTAACCAGTCGGCAACACTCATCAGAGAGTTGTGGAAGTTGGTCCTAGTGGTGGAGTGGGTCTTCTGAGAGCAAGAGGATGAGCTGGGTGAAGTCGGCGGAGGATTTGATGTTGAGGCCTTGGGTTCTGACGATGCTGCCAGGGGCATCATGTAAGTGTTTAAAAGGGTGAGGCTGAGGGATGAACCTGGAGTCCTGTGAGGAAGGATGCGACCCACTTGAGGACGTCTCCCTGGATCCAGATGTGGTGGAGTCTCTTGACGAGTGTGTGGTGGGATACGATGGTGAATGCTGCTGAGAGGTTGAGGAGGATCAGGGCCACCGTTCCCCCCCCCCAGCCAAGGAGTGTTCGGATTTCGTCGGTGGCAGTGATCAGGGCGGTCTCGATGCTGTGGTTGGTTCAGGAACTGGATTGGGAGGCGTCCAGCATGTTGTTTCTCTCCAGGTGTTCAGTGAGTTGGCGGTTGATGGCCTTCTCGAGGACGCTGGCAGGGAAGGGGAGCAGAGAGATGCGGTGGTAGTGCTTAAGTTTGCTGGGGTCGGCGGAGGTATTCTTGAGGAGGGGTCTGACCACCGTGTTTCCATCTGTCAGGGAAGGTGGCCATGGTGGTGGATGCATTGAGAATGGAGATTAGTTCACTGCTGATTTCCTTGCTCCAGAGGTTGAAGAAGTGGTGAAAGCAGGGGTCTGTGGGTGCACCAGAGTGAATGGAGTTCATGGTGGCTGTGGTGCTCTGGTGAGCTGTTCTCATGAGGTGAGCTGGTGGTTGTGGGTGATTTCAGTTAGTATGATGAGGTTGTAAAGGTCAGTGGGATGGGATTCGAAGTTACTGTAGATGGTGGATGTCTTGTTGTGGAAGTAGTCTGCCAAGGTGTAGCTGAGTTCCTGGGAAGGAAAGATTGTGTTTTTGGTGGCTGACGGGCCTGAGATCTCTCTGACAATGCTGAAGAGGTTTTTGTGATGATTGGAGCTTGAATCAATGCGGTTCGCCAGGGCTTCTCTTTTTTGTGTCTTTTAGGCATTGGTGCTATTTGTTGAGGGCTGATTTGAATGTGGCTAGGTCTTTAGAGTTTCTGCTGGTGCATCTTCTTCTTTCTAGGCATTTGCCATTGCATTTCATAGTCCTGAGTTCTGGTGTACACCAACTGGCTTGTTTGGTGGATTTGCTGGTCTTTGCTAACTTGATGGGGGTGATTCTGTCGGCGCAATTGATGATCCAGGTGGAGAAATTCTGGTGGATGCTTGTTTAAGGTTGGTTGAGGGGTTGGGCTGGGTGGTGTTGAGGGTGTCCATCCATAGTGCTGGTTGTTGGATCTCATGATGTTTAACAGTTATGTGCTGTAAATAATACATTTATATATTGCTTTACAATCAGTGCTTCATTGGAATGTACTCCTTGATCCCACAAATTGGGGTCCTGAAGTGGAAGCAAGAAGGGGGCAGAGTCATAAAGAGCAGAGTGTGATAGTCTGTTTATACATGTATTTAAAAAAACAAATGAACAAGGCCTAATGTAATGGTGAATATGTTCTGGCTTACTTAGTTGGTCACATACAGACATTTTAAAGTATCTTACGGAGTTAAGGCACCTGATGCATAGATCTTTATGTATCCAACAAATTACCAGGCTGTATGTAATAGCGCAAAGCTAACTGTGGTGGTTAATTGGCTTGCTGGAGAGCACAGATTAGTTACAGGCTTTACTTCTCCTAAAATAGTATAAAGGGTTAATTTGCCTTCTGCAAAGCACCCATGCAGATCACAATGTTATATTTTGTATAGACAGCTCAGTTGGTTATTGCTTTTGTTGTAGATATCCTTATAGTACCTTCAGGTCATAAGGTAAAATTCGTGTAATATAGCTTAGTGAACTATGAGCCAGCATCAAAAATCTGTTTAAAAGATGCGAGGCACAAGTTTAGAACCATACAGTATTTTTCCTCAATCGTTGGTTAGTCGAAGGATTGTTCCTAAGGGTAGTAATAAACACTTACTAGTAGGTGCGATATAAATGGTTATTAGAGTAATAACTCCTATAGTCAGATACCTCAGACATTTTCCACAGCGCAGGCTGACTTCTTGCATACAAGGCTTAGTAAAGTCCAAAAACGACCGCTAATAATAGCTTAGGTCTTAAGCACTTGTGAAATGATAACAAGCTGAGAATCTTTGTTCCCCGGATGCATTGGCATCGGGTGCTAACCTCCAGCTAGGCTTAGACTTGAACTCCAGGAGTGCTAATGGCCCTGTAAGTGAGACATTTGTGTTTGGCCTATGTGGAACTTAAAATAAGCGACCTCCTCCCTCGCCCCCTGCTGGTTACTGCGCTGATAGCCAAGCGCGGTTGCTGCTGAATGTGTCCGGTGTTAGCAAACTGTACCAGGTCAAAGTCTGCACATTTGACTCAAGCTGTCATTGATCTTTTATCGAGTTCAATAATAGTTGCCGGTTCGGGATCACCCACTCTTTTCCAGCACTGTATACAGTACAGTGTACCACCCCACAGTCGATTATGTGCACGTAATGATTTTTAGTTACTGAATTGTATGGTAACAATATGTTCGTGTCTTAAGTTAGAGTATATATAAGTGCTACCTCAGGTCGTACTACAGGGCATAAGTGTTTTAGCCTCTAAGCTAGCTGGGACATCACTAGCTAGCAGGGAGAGGACAGACAGACAAGGTGTCGAACACTGCATCTAATCAAGTTCTGCAATCGTGGTGGAATGAGGTCTCAACATTTGTGTGGAATTCATCTTGTGATAGTGCAGCCCATCATACCAGTACTATAGGGAGTTCTGGGGCAAGTGGAAGAGCCCAGGCTGCTCTGACTGTCTGAGTAAATAAAACCAGCTAGGCGGAAGCTACGCGCCTGCATATGTAGTCCTAATATGGACGATCTGGAGTTGAGAGGCACCAAATGCCATGATGTCTAGCTGCCAGACCCAGTACCATGATCCAGCTCTCTTCTGTTCTAGGTGTACGTGGCACACTGTACATCCTGACAAGGAGGGTCTCTTGGCATTGTGGGGAAAAGACCCAATGCAGAAGACATTGGCTCTTTATCATCTTCACTCGTACAGTTTTTAAAAAGCTGCATGCAGACCAAGAAATTGAGATGCTGGAAACAATCCTTCAATAAAAGAGCTCTGCGATGTCATGGGTACCTAGGAGTTGATTAAGACACTGAAGTTTCTGGGTACTTCCTCAGCTCCTGAACATGGGAACACAGAGGCAGGCTATGGCCTGAGATCCCACTGTGTGGCATAAGCTATTAGAAAGGCAAGCGTGTTGACCAGTTACCTTGATTTTGGGAGTTGGTCGAAAATACCATGACTTTGTACAGATGATGCCAAAGGCTCTCAATTGAATCGTGCAATTTTGGTAAAATGTCTGCTACTCTGGTACCATTTATGTACTTAGAATTTGACCTTACAACCCTTGGTATGCTTGATGATTAGAAATGTCCTAAATATTTGTAGTGGAGGAGATGCGGTCTGGACATTAGCAGGTAGAGCTGCTAACTTTGGAACTGGGGAGCCAAGTGCGATTCTGTGCAAATCACTTTTTCTCCCTGTACCAGGAAAAATGTGATATCGTGTAAGATCTGCTTATCTTGTAAAGTGCTGTAATATTTTCGGCTCTGGCCAGTGCTATAAAGAACTGCAACATTTAGATTCAGCACTTTATTGAGACTGGGCAGACCAACGGTTGAAACAAAGCAAATAATGTATGGAAATGTCCTAAAAAACATAAATAAGAGTGAGGGAAATCGAGGGTGCACAATTTTTGGAGGCAAGTCTTTGAAGCTTTAACTCTGATGACGAATGCACGGATTGAGCCCACGCCGTTGATGGCTTTACTGGGATATGTTAAGTTGGTCCCGGCGGTGAATCGTAAATATGTTGCCCTTGCCCTGCTTATGGCCAAGAGGCGGGTGGCTTATCGCTGGGGTAGGGGGAGGGCGCCTAAGTTTAAGGAATGGATTGATGATCTAATGAATTGCCAAGAAAGACTCACCACGTATGCCGAGATGCTTCCTGTCGCCTCTAGACCCAGGGATATTTGGGCCTCCCTAACATGCTACTTACTATCACTATCGCATAGTCCTGGCTCCTCTGACACGGCTGTGGCAACGCAATGAAGCTTGTTCCTGCCTTGGCAATAGCCGGGAAGCTCCTTTACGTAATACTTACTTCCCGCCTGGCTACAAGACATATAGGCTTACAGGGGTGGTTGGGGGCGTAGCTTTTGATCTGGAGCGGTGAGGACACACCTGGCGCATTGTAAGGAGGGGTGGACTATCCTTGTGAGGAGAAAGGGGCGCCAATATCACCCAGCACTTGGTCCCCGGCCTACAGTAACAGAAAAAGCACATGGGTCCCCAGCAAGATCACGTTCCACTGGGGTGGGCAACTACCCGCATACACGGGTATATGGTAATAAAGCAGTGCACAATGGACATGTAGGCGAAACGAGAAGATGACGTCGCAGTAGATATTACTAAGTTCAAATGCTTACTTGATACAATGTTTGGCTCTGTACTAAATATGACAATTGATTTGCTGTAGACGCAATGTTAGCCTCATCAGGATGAATGGTGTACTATTAACGCATGTAACATTACTCTGGAGGATTGTCTGTTTTTGTTCTGGTTGAAAACAATAAACAGAATAAAAAAATAAAAAAAAGAGTGAGGTAAATCAACTGCAAGAAAACCGAATGTCACTTCATTAATAAACCACATTGTGTGGTCTTCTAGCTTCTCTCTGAAGCCAAGGTAGCAGAGAATTCCAAAACGAGATAGCCAGTGCAGTGCTTGCCTCCGTGCAGCCTTAGAATGGAATAGCGTTTGGCCAAGGGATGTCCGATATTGCCAGTTCGATATGAAAGTATTGCAGCCAGTTAAAACAAATGGTTTCGGAGTCCAAACCATCAATAGCAGTCTAACATCTAATGAACTGTCTACAGTGCAATGTGTAATAAAATATATTTTGATGGATACTTCTAGTTGCAGATTGCTCCCCTTAGACTGTCCACTTCCAGACGCCAGACTGTATCCAGGAATTTGTTTCGTAGCAATGACGAAGCAGAGCAACATATAAGTGCTACCCCTGGGCACTGATGTCACTTCCTTTCTTTTTGTCCTTTCTGACTCTGATGCATAGCTTCACTCCCAACTTTCTTTTTTTCCAACTCCAAACTTTTTAACAGACAGGACTCAAGCCTGCTGTGTTTGCAAGAATCAGATGCCGTTCACACACCCACTCGAGGTGTGCCTTTGGTGCATAGGCTCATGGCAGGACTCAAAGTGAGTGATGAATGCAACCTTATGTACCCAAAGGTGATTCAAGACTGGGAAGCGAAGTTGTATGTTGCTGAACACAAGAAGTTGCGTACTTTGAATCAAGTTTGATCCAATTTGCAGGCCTGTGGTCTGCTCTGATTATGAGGCTGTTTGAACACACATGCACAATATTAACCGACCAGAGAAAAGCAATTTTAAAAAGCAACCCAACTCACCAGCCAAAAGCGCCAGGTGTGTCCAAAGTCCCTGATAGCCCATATACTGAATGCAGCATGCCTCACAGAGCAGCACATGCGCTGCCAAGGATCGCCCTAAAAAGCACAGTGGGACTCTACTTTATCCTGCCCCTCTGCTTCCAAAGAGTAGGTGCATGGGGGTCAAGATGTAAGTCGTACTCTTAGGCGGTCACCGGCCACAGGGCTAATGCCAAAGTTGGTTCAGATGTGTCCAAACTTCCTTGTATGTTGTCAACCCCGCAGCTGAGTAAGACCTTCAAAGAGACCATTCTTCTTATTTTCAGTGCATTTTCGGCTCCCTCTGGTATAGCATTGGGTTCCACTAAACCGCAGGGGTCTCCAGTCGAGGTATCAATGGCCTGTCCTTCCACCCCCCCATCACAGGGCCCTCTGCCTCATGGTTCCCACCACTTCGTTGGTGCAGAAACCGGATGTATGATACTAGAATAAAAGGCATAAGGCCGATGGCTCCAACAACGAAAGCTTTAGATCGAAGCTGGCATTATCACACCAGTTTCTAGCACAAAGTACAACAGCACACCGGCATGTAAAGAGCTATGAAACATAACAAAACAACAAATGCCTTAATCACATGCCCACTAACAATGCATCATTTTCTAATAAAACATTTCACTTATAATAATAATCCATATTTGTAAAGCGCAAACATATTGCCCCTTAAGGTTTCGAGGCACTGGGGGACCGGCAGGCCTGGTAGCGTGACCGACTTCAGAGAGTCCGCGGTCCATGCCTCAGCCGTTGCCCAAATAAGGGAAGGCCCAGGCCGCTCCATCCTCATGGGTGCTACTGTGCCTCTGGGATGCCACCAAGTGTTTCGGGCGAGAGGACTGAGCACGATCAGTCAACCCCTCCACACCCTTAGCCCTAAAAACATCCCCACACCATTAGCCCTAAAATAGCCCCTTCCCCAGCTTTATTAGCCTTATCTTTGTGGTAAAAACTGGTATTGAGAGGACATTCATGATAGTATACGATTTGGCAAAAAAAGACTGGCTCAATAATGACGCTGTCATTATAGCACTCCGTTCTAAAGGCTATTTGTAGAAAGCCTTCGTTAAAAAGGGACGTTTCCCACGGACCTCACCAGTGATGGTTCATGATCTTGTGGTGATTCCCATATCCGATTATGAACCAACGTTGGCTCAAGCTCAACTGATACCATGCTACGAGATTACAAAAGGGCAAGGTGTGGTCATGCATCCTGACTCTAACCCTGTACCTCTACTGTATACTATCAGCACAAGCTTCATTCTCTTTTTGACTTTGATTCTGATCCTGTGCTAGCGCATGAGGTGGAGGTGTTACTTTCTCCCTCATTACACTGATGATGCCCTATACCTTGATTTATTAAATGGCAGTGGGCTTGATGCTTGGCTTGAGCCACAGCTTACTCGACGCATGGGCCACCAACAAAAGTGTCATGTTTGCAGTGGTGATTCAGGGGGGCAGCTGAGGTACTAGAATTCTGTAGTAGGGGATCTCTGTGTATAGTCATAATCTATGAATAATCCCCGCCCATGTGCGGGGACCCCGGAGCAATCAAAAATATCTCTTAAGCTGTCCCGCATTTGCAAACCTGCAAAGACACTTAAGAGACAGACAAAATAATACAGCCTAATCACAACAAGGCTGCACTGGCCAGCACTTCCTCTGAAGTGAACACAAAAGCCAAAATAAAGTTTAAATGTCATTTTTATTCACATCTGACATCCTCCTTTATTACCACACACTCCCTTCACCAAAATCCCTTTAAACAATAGAGAGGAAGGGGTGGACAGACAAGCCCTATAGGCTGTCATTATGTGTCTGCTAAAGGGATACCGTGCCTTTAAGAAACTCTCCAGAGACCCCCGGTATCCCAGGATGCACAGCCAACACAAGTTACTTTCAGTTCTTTTTTCCGGCTCCTGCTAGCAGGACCCTGGAGCTTGAGCTCTACCCTTTTGGGTGGTTTATTTGATTAAAATTGGATTTTTTGGATAAATAGTGTTTTCATTCGACGTCTAGAGCCTTTGTCTACTACTGCCTGCAATCTGGAGCAGTTTTTGCCCACTCTTAGCATGGCTTTGTTCGATAACTGCCCTGAGTGTGGGAGGAAAAAGGCCAAGACGGACCCACATGATGTTTGTATCCTCTGCTTGTCGCCCTCACATGTCCCAGCTACGTGTGCCATCTGTAAATCCTTTTCGAAGAGGACCCTGAGGGACAGGGAGAAGATTCGCCTTCAGGGACAGGAGCAGCAGAGGACCGGTGGGACTTCGGGGCATGGAGGGTCTCATTCTCCCTCCTCCGCCCATGCTTCAGCCCCTGGAGGGACCTCCGGGATGAGCAGGGAGCAGAAACGGCGCCTACCGGCTGGTAGGTCGCGTTCGACGTCGAAGGCGACGACGTCGACGGCGAGGGAGAAGGCACCGGCATGTTCACCGTCGATCCAGGGCTCTGGGTCGCGGCAGCCTCGGCGTTCGACGTCGAGAGAGGGGCCGGCGAGACCCGGGACCGGGTCGCCGTCGCAGGTGTCACGGTCGACGTCGACACCCCATCGACGTCTTACCGAGCCCCATGGAAGACTTCACTCGCCACCTTCGCTGTCGACCCACGGCTCGACGCTGACTGAGTCGACGCCGAGATCCCGGCGCCCGCCGTCCAGGCGGAGACGATCGCCGTCGAGGCACAGGTCGCCGTCGAGGCACAGGTCGCCGTCGAGGCACAGATCGCCGTCGAGGCACCGGACGTCGACGTCGAGACACCAGCGTTCGACGTCGAAGCACCAGAAGGCGACGTCGAGGCAGAAGTCGACGCCGCGGCGACGGAGGTCGAGGCGTGGTTCGACGTCGAGGAGGCATGGTTCGACGTCGAGAGGACGCTCGACTGCGAGACGGCGTTCGACGTCGAGGGCTAAAAGACGCCGGACGAGGTCGACGTACAGTTCGACGTCACGGACATCGGGGAACACGTCCTCAGTGATTACGATCTCCAGTCGGGGATCGGGGAGACGCGGACGTTCCCCGTCGGTGGCTTCCACGCGGGACAGGCCCGCCAAGAAGAGGAAAGTGGCCGCGAGCCCGGACAGTTCTGGTGCGGGCTCTCCTGCAAGGAGTGATGGGGCTTCGGAACATCTGTCCCCGCTGCGTACCCAGCAGCCGCCTCTGCCTCCTGCGCCCGATCTTCCACTGGGTCCTCCACCGGTGCCTGATCTTCCTCCTCCTCCTCCTCATCCTCTTCCTCCTCCCCCTCCTCCGCTGCCTCTGCCCGTGCCTCAGCTGCCTGCATCTCCACCGCAGCCACCGCCTCCGCGGGTTCCTCACAGGCAGAGATCTCGCTCTCGCCCTCGCAGGCCATCACGGAGTAGGCGCAGATCGTCCACTCGCTCGGGACATGGACGACGGAGGTATCGGTCTCGTTCCAGAGGCTCGAGGGGCACGAACTCTTCTGGGACTGGTCGGTTTTCGCCCTCGCTGTCGGGGACGCCTCCTACCCGCGTCTCGCCGGTGGATGACATTGCCACGTTCCAGGAGGTGCTGATGAGAGGGGCGGCGAAGTGGAGGATATCAGTCACTACCCCTATTCCCACTACTTCTGTGATCTTTGAAACTTTGCATAAGGCTCATCTGTCGCGCCCCCTCCTCCCGTTGGTTCCGGGGTTGGAGGAACCTGCAATGGAGGTGTTCTTGACGCCGGCCGTGGTGAAACCGGCGCCCTCGAGACTGCTAAAAAAGTACAGGGCTCCTGACTCAGACCCGGCGTTCCTCAGGGTGGATCCTCCGCCGGACTCTGTTATCGTGGCGGCAGCTCGTAAACCACACTCTACGACGCCTTCATCCACGGCTCCTCCGGATAAGGAGAGTCGCAAAATGGACTCCTTGGGGAGGAGGATGTGCTCCACGTCGGCCACTACGATGAAGGCCGCTAGCGCCTCCGCTCTGTTGGGGCGCTATGACAGGTCTCTTTGGGACTCCCTGCAACAGTTCGCTGCCTCCCTGCCTAGAGGCAAGAGGGAGGACTTTCAGGAGGTGCTGAACGAGGGCATGATGGTCTCTAATCAGATCATCAGTGCGGCGGGGGATGTGTCGCTGCTGGCGGCCCATGGGTACTGCCACGGCATACACATGAGGAGGCATTCCTGGCTGCGGCTGACCCCGCTCAAGCCTGAAGCACAGCAGAAGATCGCCAATTTACCATTCTCTGGCACGACGCTGTTCGGGTCGCATGCGGATGACGAGATGGCCCGCATGAAGGCTGAGGCGGAAACCCTGAAGGCGGTGGGGCTGGAGAGGCCCAAGGAGCAGAGGAGGTCCTTCCGATCCTCGGGCAGGCGCTACGCCAAGCAGAGAGGTCAAGGGCGTCAGTCGGGCCACCAACAGCCCCAGCAACAACAGCAGTTCCCGAGGCAGTCCTTTCAGAAGCGCCAGAGGGGCAGAGGACAGCATCAGTCCTCGTCGGGGAACAAAGGCCCGGCCGGGTCGAAGCCCTGAAAAGCTACTTCCCCCTCATCCGTTACCCGCTCCGGTGGGGGGGGAAGTATTCAACACTACCTGGCAGAGTGGAGGACAATAACGCAGGACAAGTGGGTGCTGAATATTGTTTGCAATGGTTACTGTCTTCGTTTCACCAGCCCGCCTCCACAGATTCCACCAGTGCGCTCCTCCTACATGGTGAGGGAGCTCCAGCGGGAGGCAGACGTTCTGTTAAAAAAGAGGGCGATAGAAGCGGTTCCTTTGCAGCAAAAAGGAAGAGGTCTCTACTCACGGTTCTTTCTCGTAAGAAAAAAGGACAAGAACGAGTTCAGGCCTATTCTAGATCTGCGTCAAGCAAACAGGTGGATCCGCAGAGAAAAGTTCCGTATGTTGTCCCTGCATCAGATTTACCCTCAGTTGCATCGAGGAGACTGGCTGTGCGCCATAGATCTGCAGGACGCTTACTTTCATGTGCCGATCGCACCAAAGCATCGCAAGTTCCTGAGGTTTCTGGTAGGCAACAACCATTACCAGTATTCAGTACTCCCGTTTGGCCTGAAGTCTGCACCACGGACGTTCTCCAAGTGCATGGCAGTGGTCGCGGCACACCTGCGGAAGACCAAGGTGTTTGTGTATCCATACCTGGACGATTGGTTGATCAAAGCGTCCACTTACCAGGAAGCCCAGTGCCATTTCAACAGGACAGCTGCCTTGCTGCATCGCCTGGGACTGCACATCAACATGTCGAAGTCAGTGCCGATCCCTGTGCAGTGTCTCCAGTACTTGGGGGGCCTCAGTCAATACCTTGAACGCAAGCGTGTGTCCTTCGGAGGAGAGACGCTTATCGATCCGTGGGAAGGCTCGGCATCTCATCTCAGCCCGCTCTCCTACGGTGAGGACGGTGTCTTCCTTACTGGGGTCGATGGCTTCTTGCATCTTTCTCACCCCCAATGCACGTCTGCATATGAGGCCCCTCCAGGAATGTCTGGAGGACCAATGGGACCAGAGGCGGGGGCGTTGGGAGGACAAGATCCAGTTGTCTCAACACGCTCGGCAGTCTCTGAAATGGTGGTGTGCCCCAGAGAATGTCTGCAAGGGGACTCCTTTTCACAAGGATATTCTGGTCCAGACCATAGTGACCGATGCGTCTCTCCAGGGCTGGGGAGCGCATTCGGGCCCTCTTCAGATTCAGGGGATATGGTCGCAGAGGGAGACGACTTACCATATCAACTTTTTGGAACTCAGAGCGGTACACTTGGCCTTGAAGGCGTTCCGTCCCTCCTTCAGGACGAACTCCCTGCTGGTTCAGACGGACAATACTACGACCATGTATTACCTCAACAAGCAGGGGGGCTCACGTTCACGCACCCTGTCTCGGGAGGCACAGGCGATCTGGAACTGGCTGGTGGCCAGGAACCTGACGATCACGGCGACCCATCTGCCGGGGGTGCAGAATGCCCAAGCAGACGCGCTCAGCAGGCTCGTTCAAGAGAACCACGAGTGGGTGCTAAACGACGACGTGCTAAGAGACGTCTTCGCAGAGTGGGGCACTCCGGATATAGATCTGTTCGCTACGGCAGAAAACAGCAAATGCCGCGACTTCGCGTCCAAGTACTACCAACCAGGGACGCTGGGGAATGCCCTATGGATCAGCTGGTCCAACAGCTTTCTCTACGCCTTTCCACCCATTCCCCTGATCCCGGCGGTGCTGATCAAGCTGTCGCAATCCAGAGCCAGAATGATCCTGATTGCTCCGGAGTGGCCGAGGCAATGGTGGTTCACCGACCTTCTTCACCGGTCT
This sequence comes from Triturus cristatus, assembly GCF_964204655.1. Lineage (NCBI taxonomy): Eukaryota > Metazoa > Chordata > Amphibia > Caudata > Salamandridae > Triturus > Triturus cristatus. The sequence continues at coordinate 184,507,715 of NC_140579.1, read as the reverse complement.
GTTCTGCCACACAGACGCCTGCCGTGTCAGCCGGACCTTCTCACGAAGTTCGGAGGACAGATGGTTCACCCCAATCTCTCGTCCTTGAGTTTGGCAGCATGGCTCCTGAGCTAGTACAGTATGGACACTTGAACCTACCTCAGGACTGTATGGAGATCTTGAAAGAGGCGAAGAGACCGTCTACGAGGACTTCCTACGCCTATAAGTGGAAGAGATTCTGCTTATGGTGCAAGGCAAAGGACTTTGACCCTACATCCTGTAAAGAAGATGTTATTTTGCCTTATCTGCTGCAGTTAGCTCAATCTGGGCTTAATTTTCAGTCTATTAAGGTTCATCTCGCAGCTCTGACTGCGTATAGGAAAGGCCCTTCTCAAACCTCATTCTTTCAAATCCCTGTGATTAAGGATTTTTTGGAGGGTTTGCGTAAGGTGTTTCCCCCTGTTAGAAGACTTTCTCCACCATGGGAATTGAATGTGGTGTTATCTAGATTGATGAGGCAGCCTTTTGAGCCTATCCATAAGGCTTCGTTGCAGCATTTGTCTTGGAAGGCTGCCTTCCTTGTGGCCATTACATCGGCCAGGAGGGTGAGTGAGATTCAGGCTCTGTGTTGTCAAGAGCCGTATACTGTTTTCCATGCTTCTAAAGTAGTGATGCGTACCCATCCTAAATTTTTGCCTAAGGTGATATCAGATTTCCATGTAAATCAAATGATAACTTTGCCTACGTTTTTTCAGCATCCTTCCTCTCCGGCGGAGAGGTCTCTGCATTCACTTGATGTACGTAGGGTACTGAAATTCTACCTGGATAAGACAAAAGATATCCGCAGGTCGGATCAACTGTTTGTTAATTATGGTTCGGTAAGAACTGGTTTAGCTACCTCAAAACAGTCCATTTCCAGATGGATTGTTTCCTGTATTCAGCTTTGTTACCAAAAAGCTAATAAAACATTGGGGGGTAAGCCTACGGCACATTCGACTAGAGGCAAGGCTGCTACTACAGGTTTGCTTAGGAATGTTCCCATTGCTGACATTTGTAAGGCTGCCACCTGGAAGTCGGTCCATACGTTTACGAAGCATTACTGCCTGGATTCTGATGCTAGGGCAGATGCGCAGGTTGGACAGGCTTCGCTGAGGAATTTGTTTGCACAGTGATTTGTTGGTGGTTGGGCTTACTCCACCGCTGCTTGTTGGTTGGGATGGGCTTGCCATTCTATTCATAGATTATGACTATACACAGAGATCCCCTACTACAGAAGGAGTAGTTTCTTACCTGTAACTCCAGTTCTGTAGTAGGGGTATCTCTGTTATAGTCATAAGCGACCCTCCCTCCTCCCCGGTGGAGTAACCTGATAGTATCAGGCCTGTTGTTATACACCTTCAAAAAGAACTGAAAGTAACTTGTGTTGGCTGTGCATCCTGGGATACCGGGGGTCTCTGGAGAGTTTCTTAAAGGCACGGTATCCCTTTAGCAGACACATAATGACAGCCTATAGGGCTTGTCTGTCCACCCCTTCCTCTCTATTGTTTAAAGGGATTTTGGTGAAGGGAGTGTGTGGTAATAAAGGAGGATGTTAGATGTGAATAAAAATGACATTTAAACTTTATTTTGGCTTTTGTGTTCACTTCAGAGGAAGTGCTGGCCAGTGCAGCCTTGTTGTGATTAGGCTGTATTATTTTGTCTGTCTCTTAAGTGTCTTTGCAGGTTTGCAAATGCGGGACAGCTTAAGAGATATTTTTGATTGCTCCGGGGTCCCCGCACATGGGCGGGGATTATTCATAGATTATGACTATAACAGAGATACCCCTACTACAGAACTGGGGTTACAGGTAAGAAACTACTCCTTACAGCTGCTCTCCATTGTGACTAAGACAGATGTTTTGATGGAAATCCTATAGCCTCATCTAGCATCATGTAATCCCTTACTTCCATGTAATTATGCCCTCCCAGATACTCTTGTCGCAGCCATTTTCTTGCCCCCACTCAAGAGAACCTTATTGCACAAGCCCTGACCTGTAAGATAAATGAACCCTAACTCATTTCCAACCAATTCTCTAAACAAAGAACCCAAAAGAATTGACGACTTGGGCAATCACACATTTTTCTCTTCCAGTTTGGCACTGCGAGCCATAAAAGCAGTCTGTTGGGCTGCTACACATGTGCCTTTTAGGACAAAGCAAGTGAGATCTGATCTTGCAGGCAGTCCTGGAGGATTTTAGTGTCTCTCTACCTGAGATGATACATGACGGACAGGATGTGACCAAGCATTCTATTCGCACCAGTCTATTTGCCATGAATTGCATTGGCAAGGCGGTTGGTACTAGTGTTGTTCTTCATAGGTACGCCTGAATGAGGTTCATTGACATGTTGAGGCTTTGCTAATAGACATGCCCTTTGATGGGTCTCCCCTCTTTGGGGAGAAGGCGGATTCCGCTTAGGAAAGCTTTAAAGAGATGAAAGCTACAGCTCGTTCTTTTAGGCTATTAACTCTTGCTAAACAATTTGTATACAAGATCAGGAAATTTAAGGGTTATTCCAGAGGGCTGGTTTATAGGCAGAGACAACTTTCTCAGCCAGTAATGCAGCAGACAGCTCTGTCCTTTTGGGCGGTGGAACCGACAGTCAGCTTGCAAGATGTCAGGGTTATCAGTCCTCCAACTCATCTTTCCCTGTTAGAACAGCCACCAAACTGCATTACGTTGCCCTTAGTAGTACATGCCCACCCAGTCTGAGGCATGATTCAGCACTTCTTCCCCAGTTTTTTTTTTTTTAAAGCTTTATTTATACTTGAAAAACAAAACAATACAGAGTCATCGGCTGTGCGTTCGACAGATAGCCAGTGGGAAGATACACTACGACACTTTCGTCTTCTAGGCAATAGATGACACATAAGCAAGGCATCGGGCATCAGGTCCCCATTAACCAACCCAGCCTTCCCATTCACCCAAACTCAAACAGGAAAATCTCGGAACCAGGGCCCACCACACGATCTCCAAAGCCACCCCTACCCTCGATCTCAACCCCTGTAATGGTCCATGCCTGAGCAATCCACAACATAAGACCCGTAGCAAGGAGGGCCACAGCGCCAACCCGACCTCGTGACCCCCCCTACCCCACCCCCGTGGGTACTATCCCAGAACTTGATTGTGATGGGGAGGAGCTAGGCAGGCCTGCAATATGTTTTATAAGGGCCCCAGATGTCCTTGGGTCGCGCCACTGTGGGGAGGAGACTGGAGTATATCTCGCTGTTCGTGCTGCAGAAAGCCATGGCCGTGAGCCCCGCCCTGGCCGTGGGAGCCGTTCTACACCCCCAACGCTTAGCAATTTCCCGCTTGGCGAGGAGGAGGCCAAGAGAGGCAAGCCTTCGAACATTCTTAGGGAAATTTACCATGTAGCCCAACAATGCGACTTCAGGCGTGGGAACAAGCGTAAGCCCCAACATCTCTTCCAGGATCTTGTGTACCTGCGTCCAGAATGATTGCAATCTCGGACACGTCAAGGACATGTGTGCAAAATCAGCATGCGGTGCAGCACATTTCCAGCATGGGTGTGGCCGCGAGGAATCAATGGAATGGAGTCTATCGGGGGTCATATAGCAGCGGCAAAGAAACTTGTAATGGAGGAGTTTATGACGACTATTAAGCGATATCATGTTGGTGACTTTACAGCATGCGGTCCATTGTTCGTTCGTAATAGGTCTTCCCAAGTCTGCCTCCCACGCCGCCCGCAACTGGTCATCCGCACAAGGAACCAAAGCTGCGCATGCCTTGTACAGTTTAGAAATAATATGGGCCCCTGTATCTTTATTAATGAGGATAGTGAGGGGTTCAAAGGAAGCCGGCTCGAGGGGGAATCCCTTAATTTCCGACCTAGCCGCACAATAAAGCCGGTTAAGGACGAACTTGTCCATGAACGTTGCCTCACTGAATCGCGCCTCCTCCGTCACCGAAAATATGTGCCCTCCAGTGTATAGATCCCCAATCTTGGTGAGGTGAAACTTCATTAAAGTACGCTGCACAAGTTTCTCGCCTGTGCCTGGCAACAACCCAGGGTTGGGAATTGGGAGAGAAGAGGAATAAAGGAGAGGCTGGGCTAAGTAGCGCGAAAGTCTATGCCAGGCCCAGCTGGTGGTGGATACCGTTTGAATGTCCACCGGGCTCCTGGGAACACCTTTGGGCAATACCGCCGACAAGCGACCCGGGAGAACAAAGTCCGCCTCCGGACGAAGGAAGGGGATCCATGCGTCAGGTTGGTACCAGGCGTAGGCATGTGCACACTGAGCGACCAGATAGTATAAATACAAATCCGGCACTCCGAAGCCGCCCCTATCGTGCGGGAGCGTGAGGGTCTTCCAACGGATCCGGGGGTGCTTCCCGCCCCAGACCAGTCTAATCAAATGGGCCCGTAGGGTGGAGAAAAAGGCCCGGGTGAGAGGAACAGGGATATTATTAAAAAGATACAAAAATTTGGGGAGGACGATCATTTTTATAATGGCTATTCTGGCTGACATGGAGAGCGGGAGCCGTAGCCACCCATTCACCTGCATCTCAAGCTTTGCAATCGCGCGGCCATAGTTGAGGCGGACAATTTCGTCCGTGCTCAGATGTATATGGATGCCCAAGTAGCGTACCGAGTCGGAGCACCACTCCAATGGGAACTCACACTGCCAGGGGGAGGTGCCGCTAGTCAACGGGAAGATTATAGACTTATGCCAGTTTATGCCCAGCCCCGAGTGGCCACCGAAACGAAGGATCTCCCGTATCAGGGGCGCGAGGTTGACCTGCGGTTCTCTGACATACAGTATAGTGTCGTCCGCATAGAGGGAGGCCAACAAGGGACCAGTCCGAAACTGGAGACCCCTGTGGAGATGTCGCTCCTGGAAATGCCGGATTAAGGGGTCCATGGCCAAAATGAACAATAGCGGCGAAAGCGGACAGCCCTGTCGCGTACCGCGTGTTAGAGAGAATGGGCGGGAAAGCGTACCATTGATACGCAGATGGGCCGTGGGACGACTATAGAGGAGACGCGTGGTGGCAAGGAAGTTCGCTGGCATGCCCATTCGTTGCATGACGGAAAGAAAGAAAGGCCATTCTAAGGAATCGAAAGCTTTTTCAGTGTCGAGGAGGATCGCCGCCGCCGGTGTGGCCGGATTGATTCTGTGCAGAACCGTGAATAGCGTCCGCAGATTCAGTGACGTCGAACGACGGGGAACAAAGCCCGATTGCGCGGGCGCTATAATGAATTCCATTAACTCGGAAAGTCTGTTGGCCACTATTTTTGCAAGGATCTTATAATCGATGTTTAAGAGGGAGAGGGGCCTATATGACCCACACAACGCCGGGTCCTTGTTCGGTTTTAGGAGCAGAACTATGACTGCCTCACTAAGGGTAGACGGGAGGGTCCCGCGCTCCAATGCCTCTGCGTACACCTCGATGAGCTTGGGCACCAGCAGATCAGAAAAGGCCTTGTAAAAATCCCCGGAGAAACCATCGAGGCCCGGGGCGGAGGATTCACGAAGCACCTTAATCGCCCCTCGTACCTCAGCCACCGTTATGGGCTCCGCCATGAACTCCTGCATACCCCTGTCCAGGAATACAAGCGCGATTTCCGATAAGTAGGCATCACGAGAGGCCGAGGAGTCGCCTAACTTGGTCGTATATAAATCTGAGAAGTAGGCCAGGAATTCGTCCCAGATCTCAGCGGGCGTCGTGCGGAGTGTGCCGTCAGCGCCCCTCACCTCGGCAATGCAGGACTTACTATACGGCGGTCTCAAAGCCTGCGCCAGCGTACGTCCCGGCCTGTCCCCCTCCCCGTATCTACGCGCGGCCTGGTATTTTCCCAGATACAGGATTTCCCTGTCCGCGGCATCCCGGTAGTCGGTCAGGAGGCGCAGTCGCCTAGTAAACACGTCGTCAGAAGGCGCCCGTTGCGCCTCAGCGTCAATCGAGTCTAGCTGAGCCTCCAGCTGAGAGATTGTCATGCGCAATGTCTTTAGGACCCCAGCATGTTTATCTATGCAAATCCCCCTGATATACGCCTTAAACCACGGCCCAAGAGTCCACAGAGCCGGTGTTGATCGCGAAGTAGTCTTCAATCGCCTCAGAAACCTCGTGGACAAAGAGGTCGTCAAGAAGCGCCCTCCCGGGGAATCGCCACTGCCGCTCAAAACCCTCGGGCCGGGGAACGTCCAAACACAATAAGACCGGAGAATGGTTTGAGTATGTTCTAGGGAAAGTCTTCAGCACTCGAAACCAGGGGGACAGGTCTGGGGACAGGAGCCAGTAGTCAATCCTGGTCCAAGTGTTGTGTTGTCCCGAGAAGTGTGTGTAATCGGTGTTATCCGGGTTGCGCCTGCGCCAAATGTCGGTAAGGGAAAACTGGTGGCAGAGGTCTAAGAGTGCGCGCCGCGCCCTAGGCTTAGAATCAGTGGCCCCAGAGGTACTGTCCAGACCCACATCCAGCAATAGATTGAAGTCGCCGCCAAGTATGAGGCTGGCCGGTTCAAGAGTTGCAAGCTGGGCAGCAAGCGCATAAAAAAATTCCGGGGAATCAGTGTTAGGAGCATACACACATACAAGAATAACCACATGACCCATCAGCACCCCTCTCACTATGCAGTAGCGTCCCTCTCTGTCCCCCAGGAACCCCTGGCAGCGAAACGGGACTCTCTTATGAATCAGCACCGCGGTGCCTCTAGCATAATTACTGAAATTGGAAAAGTATCTCTGAGCGCCCCACGAAGCCGCAAAGCGGGCGTCGACCGAGGAGTGCAGGTGTGTCTCTTGAATAAAAGCAATGTCCACTCGGTGCCGATTTAAATAGTGTAATACCTGTTTGCATTAACGCTGGTTGTTCAGACCCCTGACGTTCCAAGATAGTAACGATAGGTTGATGGGAGTTACATTCAAGCCTATGTGAGCCATCGATGCCATGTAGTAAGCAGTGGGAACCAGTAAGCAGTCGTGTCTCCGTGTATCAGCAAAGTCAACAAACACCCAGCTATGTCAATAAGATCAAACTTGCCAACCCCTACCCCCCACCCCCCCACCCAGCCAAATCACGCAAACGTGAGGCAAACCCAAACCTGTAAAGGAAAAGCAAAGCTCCAAACAGCAGCACCAGTAGTAAACAAACAATAACATGCGGAGCATCAGAACCAAAAGTATTCCCTGCGGTTTCAACCAAAGGGGTATGACAACGACCCGCTATCAACCCAGCACTGCAGAACCATTAAATACAAAGTGTTCCAAAGTCCCCAGGTAGCAAGAGTTGGAAAGGACGAAGCTAGGACGTGGGCGCTGTCTCAGTCGACCCCAGAGCCCGCAAACAAGTCCTGGCTGACCGCCGATCCACTGCGTGGGGGAGACTGTCCATCCTCATCACCCCCGGGAGGGCCTCTGCGCGGCTTGTATGTGCGGCAGAATTCTTGCACCTCATTAGGATTGTCAAAGAGCCGAGCCCGGCCGTCAACCTCAACCCTTAGCCGGGCCGGGTAGAGCATGCCATATTTGAGGCCTAGATTGCGGAGCGCGGCCTTCGCCCCTGCGTACTTCCGCCGGGCCTCCTGGACCATGGCGGTGAAATCAGGATAGAATGAAAGTCTCAAGCCCTGCCATGTGATCTCACCTTTCTCCCTAGCCAGCCGCAGGGCCGTGTCTCGGTCCCGAAAGTTCATGACACGGGCAATCAGCGGGCGAGGCGGTAGCCCCGGGTTAGGACTCGGCCCCAGGGAGCGTTGCGCCCTCTCAACCACAAAGCCCGGTGTGAAGGAGTCTCTCCCAAAGATGTCCGACAACAGTTTTTCCACAAACACGTCCAGTCTGCCCGTAGCAGTGGACTCCGGGACCCCAGTAATTCGCACGTTGTTGCGCCGACTGCGCGATTCCAAGTCCTCATTCTTGATTGCCACTTCTTTCAATACGCGTTCCATTCTATCTATTCGCTTGGCCTCCTGAACAGCGCTATCTTCCATGGCCGAGATCCGGGCCTCCGCCTCTACCAAACGCTTGTCATGGGCCTGGATCTTGGCCCCCATCGTTTCCAGCGTTTTATCTAGAGCGTCAAAGCGACCATCGAGGGCCCTGAAACCAGCACGCATCTCCTGCAGCCAGTCTGGGGATGGGGCCTGGGCCGCCGGGCCACCGGACGCGCTCTCGACCAGAGCCGGCATGTCCGGGCGTCGTTCCGCTGGCTGCCCAGGAAGCTTTTCGAACGGCAGCGTTTTCTGCTTGGGGTCCTTGCGACCCATGCCCCCACACGGCTGCACGGAGACCAGTCCGCCTTCCTCAGTTCACAGGAGGCCCAAAGACGGTGCAGCGAAAGCCCAGCAGGGCGGCCCAATCCACAACTTATCGGCCCCGGTATCCGGGCGGTGCAGCACTCCCAGGGGCATCAGACAAGACTCGACTCCACTGTATACCAGGCCAGGGCCACCACCAGGGGAGGCGATGCAGCACGGCGACACTCCAACCCACCGGACCAGGGAGCGCCTTCACGGGACCACAAGCTCCAGACAGAGCGGAGGGGCAATCCAACTGGTAACACCAGCAGCCTCGGCACGGTGCTGGAGGCCGGGGTGACGCAGGACAGCCGGCACAGACCGCGGATCATAGGACCCCCCCAGAGAGGGCTCAAAGACAGGGGCAGAGGCAGCCCGGGCGCCCGGCCCAGCACAGAGTCCCCTCCACCCCCCCCGCCACCAACAGGCCGTCACACCCACCCCCCCCCCCCCCCCGGCCCCCCTGACCGAATTAGCCAGGGGCCCCAGGGAGGAAAAAGCGAGAGAGGCAGCGCCCGCGGCGACGGGCCAAAGCCGAGCGCCCGGCCGTCCTCCGGCCAGCAGCAGCGCAGGGGGCAAAGCAGGCTCCCGCCAGGCCGCACCACGGTGCCCCAAACCCCCTCTCCGCCCCCCCCCCGGGTACCTGTCTCACAGCCGGCCGCCGTCACTGCACTCGCGCCCCCGATTGCCGATTCAGGCCGCCATCTTGGGTCTAGGTCGCTGGGTCCCAGTCGTCAGCCGGGCGCCGTAGTAGCATGCGTGGCCCGATCTTCATCACAGCGTGTTCCGGGGGCTCAGGAGGACCAGCGGAGGCGTCTGGCGCCTAGCGCTCGCATCAGGAGGCTGGGGAAGGCAGCGTAAGTGCTGGGCCGACGGCGGAGCTTCAACGCCGCGTGGCCATCAGAGCTCGTGGCTTGGCCACGCCCCCCACTTCTTCCCCAGTTAACATTCAATCACATCCAATAAATGGGTCTTCTAATTTATACAAGAATGTTTTACCTTCTCTTTTCTCTCCTCCCCACTCAATGTCCCACCCCCCACAGGAACACATTTCGGCTGAAAATATGTTGATCCTGCTACAGGAGGTGTGCCTATTATTTGCTAAATTAAATATACACGGGGTGGACCCGGCAACCCTCCAAATCTGGGTCTGTTACATAAAATAATCCAGAATGATTCTGTTGGGAAGACTTAACACAAAAAATGATTTAAACTTTTTGATATGGGGGTCAAAGAATCCCTCATAAACAGATTATGTGGTGACTTACGACAACACACCACTTAGCTAAAAATAAAACTAAGTTTAAGAATTGTAAGACAAGAGCATTATATATAAGGGTGTTCCACAATGTGAGATCAGCGCAGTGCTTGTGAAAGCGAGGTCACAACAAAAGACAAATATAAAACATACATTATATAGATAAGAGGCTGTGAACAGCTCTATATAAAGTTTGTCAAATGGAGAAGTTGTAAACTCCATGTTTAGCCCTCTAAAAATCAATCTGTAGCAAGGTCGTAACTTAATTTGTTGTCGGCATTTTGAAAATGTTCGCCGGGTGTTCCTCAGGCCAACAAGGAAGCGATACACCCTTGTAAGTCTACATTATAGGGATTCTGTGACACCTTATCAAAAAGTTGCTTTTCTAAATCTTATATTAATGTTAATACGTTTTCCTGAGAGAAAAATTATTGAACTTTGTTTACTAAGGGTGCCCTAGAGACTGGGGTTGTTATGCCTGCTGTTTCCTTTTTTCCAATAAAGGATGGCGGGGGGCCTCAGTCCAAACCCTGAACGCCTTCTTGCAGAAGGATACATTCAAAATGTTAACATTGGCTCAGATCCTATTTGATGTGGGTCTAGGAGACTGGATGATGTCCTTGGACATGAAGGATGTATATTTTCATATACCCATCCTGAACTCTCACAGGCTTTATCTGCGGTTCAGTGTAGACTAAGATCATTTTCAATTGTCATGCTTCTCTGCGGCCTCAGCAGCACGCCTCAAGTGTTCATAAAAGTGATGACAGTGGTCACACCCCATCTTCAGAGGTCAAACATTTCAGTATGCCCGTACCTCGAGAATTTGCTGCTGAAAACTGGCTTGCCACAGTCAGTAGTTGACCACCCCTGCAGGACAGCTAAACGTTTAACTCAGTTATATATGAGTTGATGTCCCAAATGATAACCTCACAGAGGCTTCCATTCAGTGGGGCGAGTTGAGTGTGGCTCTGAGGCACCTCGAACGCCTAGCTTTGTGCATCTTCCTCGTCAACCATGCCAGGTGGCACATGTGAACCCTGTAGTGGAACCTGAAATTTCAGTGGGTCCTGCATCAAGGCCACATTTCTGACACCTTCCAGGTTTTGGACTGAACTGCTCAAGATCTGCAGTGGTGGCTGACCAACTGCATTTTGTTCTGCAGCAGGCCGCTTACCCTTCCCCACTCTGAGTTGACAGTGGTGACAGACGCATTCCTCCTGGGTTGGGGAGGTCTTTTCAGAAGGGGTCGATAAGAGGGCTCTGGACTCCAGTGGAGGTCCTGCTCCACATCAACCTACTGCAGGTACGGGCATTTACATTGCCCTAAAGGCCTTTTTTGCCGTCCCCTGGGGTAGACTGGTATAGGTTCTCAAGCTCTAAAATCATAGCCTTGTGGTACTGCAGCAAGGAGTGAGTATTGGGGTACTGGGCCCTTTGTTATTAGGCCTTGCACCTATGGAGGTGGCTGGTTGCCAGTCACCTGGCAGGGTCACTAAATGCCAGAGCAAATTAACTGAGCGCAGACCATTATCTGGCAAAACACAAGTGGTGCCTGTATCCCAAGATGATGCAGCATTCTTCCACCAGTGGGGTAAACCTAGATGGATCTTATCGCAACCTTTGAAAACGTACAGTGTCAACTATTTTGCTTTTCGAGTTTCCGCAAGAACACTTGTTAGGAGACACATTCTAGCTAGAATGGAACAAGGGACGTCTATACGCCTTCCGGCTGCTACCTCTTCTACCCTGAAGAAGATAAAAAATGACATGGCCCAATTCACCCTGGTGACCCGGATTGGGCACGGAGAGTGTGGTACCCAAAGCTCCTGAGCATGAGCATCTGCCATCCAATCAGGCTACCATTTTACAAGCACCTGCTGTCCTATCGGCAGAGCAGAGTCTTACAACCAAACTTGCGCTAGTTGCACCTCCATGCCTGGAGATTGCATAACAGTGATTAATGGCTTTCAATCTGCCACCAGAGGTGGTAGATGTCATCCTTCTCAACAGATGTCCCACCACGAAATCCATCTATGTTGGGTGCTAGGATAATTTTGTAACATATTGTGGTGCAGTTAGACACTGACCCATTACTGGTGAAACTTTCGGGCATCCTTTTATTTGTTCTGTTTTTAGCCCAGTAAAACCTTCCAGTGGGAGTTAAAGGTTATTTGTCAGCTATTTCGACTTTTTTTGAAAGCTGCTGGGCCAACCGTCCTTGTTTAAATCACTATTGTGATGAGGTTAATTATAGGTTTGGTACACGTTCCCTCCCAAACAGTTGTGCAGCCTCAGTGGTACCTTAATATGATCTTAACGTTCCTCATGTGTACTCCTTTCATGCCTAAGCATAGCTACTCGATAAATCTCGTGACCTTGAAGATTGTATCCTTCACTATAATTACGTCAGCCAATTGTATGAGTGAACTACAGGCACTGTCAGTGCAACAGACCTACAACACGTCTCTCCCAAACAATTTGATGCTGAGGACCAGGCAGCCTTCTTACCCAAAGTTGTGACTCCGTTCCACTTTGGGCAATCCATCACTCTGCCAGCGGTTTGTGCTCCCCTCACCCCTTGAAAGAGGAGGACAAGCTCCATTGGTTTGACTCTGAAACAGATTTAAGCTTTTGCATAAGTCATACCAAGGACCATTGAGTAAACGATCAGCTTTTTTGTGGGGTTCTCTGGAGCAAAGAAAGGAAAGGATGTACAGAAGAAGTTGTTGAGTTGGATAGTCCTCTGCATTAAGACCTGCTACACAGTGGCCAAGAAGCAGCCTCCGCAAAGTCTAAGAGCTCATCCCACCAGGGCCTAGACCACCACCAGTGTGTTGGCACGAACGATGTCTGACCTGTTCATCTGCCACGCTGCGACATTGGCATTGGCTTATATGTTCACAAACAATTACTGCCTTGACCTGCGGGTTCAGTGGGATGGACATTTCACCTGCTCAGTTTTACAAGATGTTTTGGCATGAGGCCAATCCACAGATCCTCCATCTTAGGGAGCTATTGCTTTGGTATCGTTTCTAAGGTGAGAAATCTGTGGCTATAAGTATCTATCAGAACAGCAAGTTACTTATCTTTAGTAACGCTATGTTCAAGGTATATTTGGCTGTAGATACACATGCTGTGCATACTCCTGCCAAGTATTGTTGGGCCCGGAAATGTGCAAGTTGTTTTTCTTCAACGAATTCTTTCAAATCACGAGGTACTGTGACTCCTCCTCTCGGCGATTATGCACATGGTCAATGACTCCATTGTTACATTGTTTTCTTTCAGCCATCTGGATCAGACGCGTGCTGTGGGTCTACACCGTTGCGGTGCTCTGTTCGGTTCACACAGTTCCTTTCATCCATCGGTATTGTACTTCAATCGTGTCTCCCTTCCTTCCTTTCTTTCCATCACGTGTCAACGTCCGATTAATTTGCTCCAGCAGGTCTGGGTCGACTGTGACCCCTCTTGGGCCTTGCACGTTGGGCCTACTCCTGTCTCTCTTTATTGTCTCTCCACCATTCCTCGACAGTGATGGAATGGACGCCATTTCGATATTGTGCTCACAGCCATGCTAAATATCCTCAGGCTGCCTGCAGTGCTTGCTGCTCCTTCCACTCCAAAAAGACTCTTTGCGACAGTCGACTTGATCGAGGACCTCCCACCGGCTCAGCAGTCCATGACCACGGCGTCCCCTTCCCCCTAGACACCGCACTCGCCCAAGCAGCCTTCAGCCGAAGGGCACTTAGCCAGTCTCGAACACCAGAGACAGGCTTTTGGACCACTGCTGCCTTCGGGCAATGGTCGGCACTGACAAACCACTTTGGATTCCTCGCCCAGATCCTGCTCAGCACCGAAGAAGCATTCGAGACCGGCCTCTTCAGCTCCAGCCACCCTGATATAGAGTCGACCCTCGGCACCAAGCACATCTGCCTCTGCACAGACCAGAACCTCAACACAGAAGCTGAAGGCACCCTCAGAGTCCAAGACTTCATCGTTGACTAGGAACTCCGACACTGGCGCAGTTGAGCCGATTCACCCTAAGCTGCAGGCCAGCTCACCTCCAGGCAGAAACACCTGGTTATTTACCCCCACACGATCCGTTTCCTTGCACGCCCTCGAGCCCTGCTGCTTCCCCCTCCAAATGTCAGCTGTCCTTCTAGGAGACCTTGGACATTCCGATTGCAGCTAAACAACTCAAGAAAGCAGAGAAGACTACCAGTCCCTTAATCCATGCACCGCCATCACCTTGTCTTGTTCCTCAACCTTCCCTTCCTGCCTGCTTCTCCAGGGGACACCCTAAACATCACACCTCGCGGGTCTCCTTAATCTGACATGGGTGGGTGTGTGTAGGGGGAGATGGCTCCTTTCGCCGCACCCCTTATCATGGAGGTCTAAGACCACCTCCTCTGAAACTTCCACGGCCTATCAGCGCACCCCGGGCCAGCAAACCTCACCCAGGGGTTATTTTAGAGGGCTTCATACAGGCCACAATGGCAGGGGCAAGGATAGCTCCCTAAAGGAACTACACCCACCACCAAACTCGAACTTGCCGCCTCTTTTCCCCCAACCACACAACACTTCTTTGCCCCAACCACACATCTTTCCAGCTGCGCCTACAAGGCTTCTTTCCCACATGTCAAACCATCACCTAACACCAGTGTGTTTTGGACATTATCCAACATGGTTACTGTCAGGAGGGCACTTCCAAACCTTCCACCATTTCACTAGTTCTGTTCAAGAAGGAGGTCAAAGCCCTCCTCCTCAAAGGGGCTATATAACCTGTGCCCAATATGGGAGTGTACTCACTGTATTTCCTAATACCCAAAAAAGAGGGGTCTCTCAGGCCTATTCTGGACCCCGGGCCCCTAAACAAATACATTCTGTCAGATCATTTTCACATGGTGACCCATCAGGATGTCACTCTGCTTCTCTAGCAAAGCAACTTTATGGCTGCGCTCAACCTAAATGATGTCAATTTCCAGAATTACCGATACATCGGCTCATCGCCGGTATTTCATAATTGTGGTCAGCAGAAGTCATTATGAGGTGAAATTGCTCCCCTGTTGGGTAACTACTGTGCCTCTGGAGTTCACCAAGTGCCTTGCAGGGATGGCTGCAGACCTCCATAGACAGGGTGTCCATGCTTCCCCATATCTGGACAATTGGCTTATCAAAATTGACACCCGCCAGCAGTGCTACGAACACACACTGGTCACAATAGACCTACTGAATCAATAGACCTACTGCATCGCTTAATGTTTAACCTCAATGCCACAAAATCCCACCTCCAACCCCTACAGATCTAGCCCTGCTTAGGGGCTAGTCTCAACTCGGAGGGAGGCATAGCCTATCCAAATCCTGCCAGGATCCAGTCCTTTCAGGTACTTCTTCCCTTGTGTCAACCAAATCAACAACTCAAAGGACAGTAATGTGCTGCCTAGGCATGATGGCCTCCTGTATTGCTATAGTACCTCATTCCAGGCTTCACATGCGTCCTTTGGAAGAATGTTTAGTGCAACAGTGGTCTGAGGCGGAGGGTCATGGGGCAATACAGTGTTGATTGTCCACTGCACTTATCGCTCTTTGCAGTGGTGGAACACCAACAACCTGTTGCAGGGGTAGCCTTTCCTCAATCCATTTCCGCAGAGGATAACTACAAGGGACGTCTCCCTTACGGGGTGGGGCGAACACTTATGGAAGCTGATTGTACAGGGTCAGTGGGAGACCTTGTACCAGAGCCTCCACGTCAACTATGTGGAACTTGAAGCATTCACCAACATTGAAGGCTTTCCTTCCTCTCCTGATGAGAGGTCTGTTCTTGTCCAGAGGGACAATATGCAAAAAAACAGTTAATGGACAGAATTCAGAACGATGTCATACAATCACCCAAGTACAGAGATCTGGGCCTAAATCCATCGTTTTTATGCTCACCTTGCCGATCCAGTTTGAACCCAGCCATATGCAAATCAGTCTTGACCCTGTACCTCATGGGAACAGTCCAGCCCGAACTGCCAAGCCAGGTCCTCCCTGGACTGGAAACAAGCATCCTAGGACCGGTTTCGGGGTTTCACCCCTCCTCAGCCAGGATAGCTTGATTCCAGTGGCATGGAGAGCAAGGGACCCACGTCTGGGCATACCCTTCCCACTCGGGGTGACAAATGCAAAAAAACAGTTGATGAACAGAATGCAGAACAATGTCATACATTCACCCCAGTACAGAGATCTGGGCCTAAATCCATAGTTTTTTTGCTCACCATGCCGATCCAGTTTGAACCCGGCCATATGCAAATCAGCCTTGGCCCTGTGCCTCATGGGAACAGTCCAGCCCGAACTGCCAAGCCAGGTCCTGGCTGAAGAGGGGTGAAACCCCGAAACCGGTCCTAGGATGCTTGATTCTGGTGCAGGGAAGACATGGCTTGGCAGTTTGGGCTGGACTGTTCCCATGAGGCACAGGGTCAAGACTAATTTGCATATGGCCATGTCTGAACTGGGGTGGTGTGGTGAGCAAAATAACGATGGATTAAACCCAGATCTGGGACTGGGGGTGAATGTTTTGCCAATGTGCAACATTCCGTCCATCATCTTGGGTGTTTTGCAGAGGGACAATATGACAGCCATATTTTACTTTCCGAAACAAGGGAGGGGACTCTCCACAGCTGTCTCGGATATCCCAGAGCATTTGGCGTTGGGCTGTCTGCCACAAAATGAATTTGCTAGCAGAGTAACTTCCAGGGATAGACATGATTTTGCCGACCTTCTCAGCAGGATGCGGCAACAAGCCCACCAATAGGAACTCCACTCACATGTCTTCCTCTGTTACAGATGGAGATTCCCCCAGATAGTACTGTTCACAACAGCAGAGAACACCAAATGCCAAAACTTTGCCTCCATGTGAGGTATATTTGCCTATGCATTTCCTCTTTCAGCAGACGCCCCTCACACTCATCCTGGTGGCACACACAGGCCCGCCAACCCTGGTTTACAACTCTGCTCAAACTGTTGCTGGTTCCACCTGAGAGGCTCCCCAACAAGCTGGACCTTCTCACACAGAACCATAGAGAAACCAGGCATTCAGATTGTAGGTTCTTCAACCTTGGGATCTCGCTCCTGAAGTCATAGAATTTGGATACCTTAATCTTCCACCTAAACGCATGAGCATTCTCAAGGAAGCTTGCAGACTTAACTCCTGTGCCTGCTACGCGACAAAGTGGAAGAGATTTGTCCGCTCCTGTCATTAAAAAAAAAAATTGCCCTATTGAAAGCCACAGTACAAGACATTGTCTGCTACTTATTTCCTTTGCAGGTTTCTAGGCTAGCCTTTACCTGCACATGATTGCATTTATCCCCTGTGAATGACTACCTTCAGAAGAGAGCACATCGTTCTCTTCAGGATACCCATGTAGTATTGTAGATTCACATGCATCCCCTCCCGATGCCCGTTGCCATTGCAGTGTCTCCTAATACCTCTTTTGTCCTCTTATGGATAGCTCTTTATATATCGCTCCGCATTCTAGTCAGTCAAGAAAAACTTTATTTGGTTATCACAACCATAAAGCATAGTACTAAAAATGATTAAAAGTCAGTTACAAAAATTTAAAACAGAATTTCATATGGAAGTCATAATTTTTTTTTTTTTTTAGCTATTCATGCATGGGTTTCAACTCATTTATAGCCTAATTCATTTAGTATTATCCACTGTTTGTAAGAGTTTGTCAATCAAATTAAGAAACTTAGTCCCTCGACAGATTAAAATGGTTGATGTCCGCCCCCCCCCCCCCAGCCAGCAAGTTATAGTTTGTCTACAGGTGTGAATAGTAAGTTCTTTTAAAATTGGTTTTAAAAGTCTCCTTCTCGCTTCCTTCACTATAGGGCAGACACACATAAGGTGGCATAAAGATTTGTTTTGGTATCCACATAAACGGCAGTTTGCGTTTGGGAATTTTCCTTTCCATGTATATCGCTTTGCATTCCATTCTCACCTACCTTGCAGGTAAAAAATCTAACAATGGAGTTGATGTCCATGCGCATTATCACCAAGAGGAGGAGTCGCAGTACCTCGTGACTCGATAGACTTCTTCAAAGAAAAACAACTTGCACACATCCGGGCTCAACACTAGATGGTAGGGGTATGCACAGCATGTGAATCTTAATCACTACATGCCATGAACAGATACCTTCAGGTCAAGTAACATTTTCCTTCTGATGGATACTATGACTGTAGATTCCTTACTGTCCTCCTGCCTCCCCATCCTGTGGAGTGGCCACATTTTAGCATCTAGGAAGGTCCCAAACTAGTATTAAGTACACTACAATTGTGCATGCTCTGGGTCTCAGGGCCTCAGGGCACAGAAAGGAAAAAAGATAAGAAACTGACAGCATGCTGGGATAGTGCTTATATACAGCTCCTTTCCATCATTTTCAGGGCAGTATGTTGGCAGAGGCATAATGAGCCCTAGCGGCACTCAGGAGTTCTGCTATGAAAAGATCCACATGAAAGCCGGGGGGATATTATAAGGTGAGCAATTTGTGCTGAGTATATCCACCAGAAGGCCTGTCAACAACGGTAAGTAACTTATTCATCTTTGGTCCATAATACAGTGGGTGCTCATGGGCAGCAAGAGATGTTTGTCAACTGGTGAGGTCGCTGACTGTGTGGTCGGCCCCAGCCAGTCATGCTCACTCTGCTTTTTCTCCATGTAGGCTGGAGAAAATATCTCCCCCCCCCCCCCCCCCCCCCCCTCATAGGCGCCTGGCTGGACGTCGCCCTGACAATCACAATGCTGCCATTGCAGTGTTGTGATTGGCTTAGGGGAGGGAGGCTACAGCTTCCTGTTCCTGACAGGAGAGGAGCAGAGACGACGCGGATCCCAGCGAAAGTAAGTTAACTTTTATTATTTATTTATTTTAATTTTACAATAACCCCCTCCCCCCAACCTGCGTGTCATGCCGGCCGTGGCTGGTATTGAGCACCATCAGACTAGGTCTTTTGATACTTGTCTTACAGGATCCTGCTTTGCCAAATAGGATAGTCTTCAGCTCTTTTCTGAAAAATAGTGAGCGAGAGTGAGAGCCTGATCTCCATTGTCAGAGTTGCAAACTAAATGGGCTTGTAATGAAAAGGAGCATGTGGCACAAGAAGCGAGGCAGAACTTGCATCCCACCACCAGGGTCTTTCCTTTACTGCAGAGGACATGACTACATAGCGGCTAGATGCCGGGGAGAGTAGGGCCTGATGGTTGAAGCATTTAAAATGAGGGTAGGCCTTTTTAACTTCTTAAACAGGATGCATACTACCACCAACAGTCAATGTAATCCGTTGTGGGCTATGTACACATAGGGCCCGATGATGAATAGGACCTGTCAGTTGCAATAATTATTGCATCCGATAACAATCCAAAGCAGATGTTTGTAATTTATCGGATGAAATAAATATTGCATATTGTAAGTTGTTGGGGAATATCATGCACATTTCGGTGCTTACTACATCTAAATCCGCGTGTCCTATTAAATATTAGGCCTTTTCCCCTTGTCAAATTCAGTCAGGTATGACCTGGCAAAATGTAATGATGTGAATGTTATTGCACTTGCTAATTACTGGGTATGATCAACCACGCACCAATTCTAATTGTGAACCCAACGCAAACAGGTGATTGCTCAGGGATCACAATTTAACTGGCCAATTGTAATTAGACCCTACATCTGTTTTTCGGAGTCCTATAATGGCTTTTCACAGTAGCATTTTCTGGTCTTTTGAGCTGGCAAAAACGAAACTCTGGAAGACTCGGACATAGGGTTTTGCAGTAGAGCATGTGCAAGCAGGAATTAGTCTGTCAATGTTCATATTTTTGTCAGACAACAATGGAGCGATGGCTTTCAGTTTTCGGAGTTGAAAGTTGCAACTGCTCACTACTGTGGCACTCAGCGATTTCAGATTAGCAACTAAATAAAAATAAAAAACAAGCAAGTATTTAACTTCTGGCACAGGCAGCTAAACAGGATTAAAACATTTGAGTGTAGCAAATTGCAAATGTAAATCATAAGCTCCAATGTGAAGCTTTGAGATGGAGGTAATTAGCGAGCACCCACGTCACAATTTTAGTAAGGAGTAGTTTCAAGCCTAGACCTGAATCTGGGTCAGCAGAGAATTTGATATTTACCTGGGATCATCTGTGTGAGATAGTACGGACACCAAACATTCCTTAAACAAGTCCACGGGAGGTTGCAGGGGTATATTAAAACATTGCTAGTGAAAAGGAAAAATCCAGCGGGACTCCACGATCCAGCCTGATGGAATTTTCATTCAGTGTATATAAAAAATTTTTTTGTGTGCAATACATTTTAATTTAGATTTTTCTTTATTTTATCGTAAATAATAAAGATCTAACGAACAGAAATTGTCAGTGTGCAAGTGTTCAGTAGCAAGTATGAGCTTGAGCTTAAAGCTACTGGGGAGGATGGTGAGTTGGATAAGGAAGGAGAGAACTGGAGACAAACGTCGTATCGATCATTAATGATGGCCAAAGCTGTTGGAGGAGTGGGGGGCTGTGGGTGAGGGGGGAAAACTTGTTTGAGCTAAGGAGGAACAGAAGAAAGAATGTTGAGAGCCGGGAAGGAATGGTCAGAATTAGTAAAGGAACTGGAGAGCTGGAGAAGGAAATGGAGTGTTCGTTATGAAAAAGCGGAAAGGAATGAGGGCAATAGGATAAGGAAGCTGTGAGGTGGAGAAGAAAAGAGGAATTCTGGTGAAGAAATTAATAGAGTGAAGAAGGAAAGGACAAGCTGGTGGAGTTTGTTCAGGTTGCGGAGAAATGAGGAAGAATTTGGAGAGCTGTTAAAGATCTTGAGAGTATGGTGACCAGATCTTGAGATCCAAAATCCGGGAAATTTTGGAAAAATAGAAGAAGAATTACAATTTTTCAACCACGGAATGACAGCTCTCATCAACATAGGATCACAGAAGTTGTAATACGAAAATAAATAAAATGTAATTTCTACAACTAACATCGTACCTAATAATTAATTTGCTCACTTATAACAGCTGCTAACCAAAAAAGTGCCTCTCACTGTTTTCAGTCAACACCCTCTAAAAACTGGGACTTGAGCCAAAATGTGCTGAAATCTGCTGTGACGTCTGGTGAAAAACTGGGACTGTCCGGGAGAATCTGGGATGTCTGGTCACCCTACTTGAGACGATTTACAGGATGGCGAAGATACGTCACGGATGAGTATCTGCACTATACAAACCCTTGAATGAGTTAAGGAATTTACAGTTGAGGTATGTGATAATGGGGAGATAGGAAGAAACTAAGAGAGAAGTTTATTTATACATGATTGACCTGTGTTGTAGAAGGACATACTTTGGAGGGAGGAGGATAATTTATTAATAATGAAAATCTGACTTTCCCAGCTAAATGGAGTAGACGGACATGCACATGTTAAGTAACACTCCTAATTTTCTTATGAGTCTCAGTTTTTTGTCGGAAATGTTATATTTTCCTACTGAAAACGCCTCCTGCCCAAATGCAGTCATCAGAACCAATCAAAAACTCACACCCAGTCAACAGATCTGGGTTTGATCCATCACCGTTATTTAGCCCACTCTGCCACCCCAGTTCAGACATGGCCATATGCAAATCAGTTTGACCCTGTGCCTCATGGGAACAGTCCAGCCTGAACTGCAAAGCCATGTCTTCCCTGGACCAGAAACAAGCTTCCTAGGACCGGTTTCTGGCATTTCAGCCGTCTTCAGCCAGGCTTGCTTGAATCCAGTGGCAAAGTGAGCAAGGGACTCAACGTCTAAGCATACCCTGCCAACTTATGCCATGAGGCACAGGGTCAGACTGATTTGCATATGGCCATGTCTGAACCGGGGTGGCAGAGTGGGCTAAAAAACGGTGATGGATCAAACCCAGATCTGTTGACTGGGTGTGAGTGTTTGATTGGTTCTGATGCTCCGTCCATCACCACCCCCTTTTGTACCGCTTTGTTCGCCATAAGTTGGCAGGGTATGCTCAGACTTTGAGTCCCTTGCTCACTTTGCCACTGGATTCAAGCAAGCCTGGCTGAAGACGGCTGAAATGCCAGAAACCGGTCCTAGGAAGCTTGTTTCCGGTCCAGGGAAGGCATGGCTTGGCAGTTCGGGCTGGACTGTTCCCATGAGGCACAGGGTCAGACTTATTTGCATATGGCCATGTCTGAACCGGGGTGGCAGAGTGGGCTAAAGAACGGTGATGGATCAAACCCAGATCTGTTGACTGATGCTCCGTCCATCACCACCCCCTTTTGTACCGCAAATCTGAACTCAGTAACTTTTTAAGGTGTGACTCATTTGAAATCCATACTGAATCCAAGTGGCTCTAGAACACACTGGTGTTGAGATGCATTCCCTTCCTGCACAAACCACAAAGGAACTGATTGCCAGGCATTTTGTGGGGACAGTAACCATACATATCAACTCTTACTTCACAGTTGGAAAACGTCTGTTTTTTGCCCAAAACACTGCTATTTTCAGCATAGTTTACTTCCTATTCTAAAATACCCCTTAGACCAATGCAATTATAGAGACCATGAATATGCTCATCTATCTGCTGCGAAGATCCCATGAGCGGTCCCAGCGCTTGCCATGCATGATTTACCGATGGCCTGGCTTGTCACCAGCGCTGTCACCTTGTGGTACCCCATTTTACACTTTTTGTAAGATTTTTATCTGCCTTCTCAGATTTCAAGAGGGAGCTAGTGTTAGTACTTTCGCTTCTTGTGACGTCACTGGAGTAAAGGGCACGTGCGGTCATTGGGGATATTAATGATTAGAGTGAAATGGCAAGAACCTTCAGCTCCAGGTTATGAGAAGCTCTGCCACCTGCAGTCCAGAGCACCAGCCTGAAGCAGCAATGGGGCGAATGAACATACCCCGGCCCCATGAGGTAAAAGAAGACCACAAAAGGCATGGCATGCGACTGCATACCCGTTGAGAGAAAGGGAAAAGCATTAACGTTCAGTGCTGGAGCACACTGATTTGGACTGCAAATACTATGGGCAGAATGAGCTGCATTCAACTCCTTCGACCGCTCATTGGCGTTTGACACCTTTGGAAATACAAGTGATGTAAGTGTTTCCTAAAAGCTCTTTCTAAGACGCCCTTTGAGAGGAGGGCCTGGGAGCTGGGTGCAGGAGCATGCTGCACTGTCGGAGTCCAGCCACAATATGTCCGTAGGAACGTGAGGACATGGTTAAAGAGGGCACGGGCACCAACCTGTGCTTCCCTCTTGCCAACGTGAACATCTGCAACAATTCCCTCATTAAAAAGCATTGCAGTTAATAGAGGGTTTTAAGACTTTAGTTACATTATAAATCATTTATTGATGGTACCATACTCATTTTAGGAATTGTGGTGTGTTCTAAGGTGATTTTACCATGTGAAAAATCCTTCTGCTGTGATATCATGAATCATGTTTGAGAGAACTATTTTCACATGCTTTTCCCACAGAGGTTTGGAAGTTGATCTATAAGCTAAACTGAGAGCATATTTTCAGCAAATTCACATTATCTTTCTCAGTCATGTGAGAATGAAGTCTGACATTCTCAGTAAAACATGTACATCCAACAAGGGCAGAGACTGTCAGTTGATTCCTTTGTGTTCTACTGCAGCTTCCCAGAGTGTTATAAACAGGGCCGGACTGGTGATACCGGGCACCGGGCAATCCCCCGGTAGGCTGGAAGGGTAGGGGCCGGTTTGGTCACAGGGGGCCGGTTTGGTCACAGGGGGCTGGTTTTTTAGCAAAATCGGCCCCCAGTGACAAAATCAGAAGGCCACCAGTCACTGTTAAAGTCTCATGCTTCGCACTCTGACCTCTGTGAGGAAAAAAACATTTTTTCTCCTGCCGCACAAAGGTCAGACCGCAAACACACTACTAAATTAAAACAGTGCACTCTGAGTCAGAATGAACTGTTGTTTCAATTTAGTAGTGCATGTGCAGTGCACGCCGCATACCCTTTCTGCACCGCCTACGTGCAGCATGAGCTACACCAACCATTGAGGACTGGAGTGCCTGCCAATGACAGCGCGAGTATAGGGCAAACTTGGGGAGGGGGTGCAGATCATTGGTCTGACTCGCGCAGCGCGCTGAGCAACGCATGAGTCAGACCAATGATCTAAGCCCCTTCCCCACGTTCATCTGCTGGCACTGCAGCAAAGTAGGTAATGCGCACGTCCTCCAGGCTCCACACTGTAGAAGCAAGGGCCTGATCAGCCCTCCGAGTCTGGCCACATCACAGCAGTTAACTAAAGTAAGTGTCCTTTAAAAATGTTTCACATGATAGGGCAAAAATGTGTTAAAGGCACAGAAGCGCGCGCTGCCCTGGCAACGAATATAAAGACCTTCAGGCCTGTCGGCCTTGGAATTGGATCTAACTCGTGACCTGGCTGCACATCACCTCACCTCACCAGCCAGCAAGTAATGAGTGACCCTGACCTTGCGCTTTTCACTCTCTGGGTCAGGGACAAGAGTCATCATATCATGATGCTAGTCAGGCAGAGCCCTTAGTAGGATGAAAAAACGGGTCTCAAAAGGGCGTGGCCGATGTAATCAAGGGCATGGCTCAAAATCATGAAAGCTAAAAATCTGTGATTAGCACAGTGTGCCGCCCAATTGGTATTTTGGGGTTTCTGTCATTGTATCCAGATATATATACAGTGTATACTGCTACAAGTAACATTATTAATACAACAAGCTATTGGCTTTGTCAATGGTTGTTAGTTGCATAAGAAAAAAACAGCAACTACTGCTTCAATGTATATAATACTGAAAATGCTTCAGCTCTGAAATGATGAGACTGTGAAAGAGCTATACCGAGTCTCTTTGAAGTTACATCAAAGGCAGTGAAGGGTGGCACGGCTGCTGAAGAGTTGAGATTTTTTTTCACAGAGAGTGAGGGCAAAAATGGAGAGCCCGATAGGGATCTATCTCAGCAGCTGCTTTTTAGAACTGCCGGGCACCAGCAGGACCTGGTCCACTTAAAGCCCTGTTGTCAGGTCTTCGAAGTCGTGCTGTTTTAAACTAAAATGCATGATGCGGAAAGACTGTCTTCTGGTTCTCTTTCTTGCAGTTTCTGGTTCTTAGTCTGACAATGCTAAGACTGCATGTGCTGTGCCTGCTGTATGAATATGAAGTCTAAAATGCGTATGTGAGGTAGAGTGGCATGCAGGATGTAAATGTTCAGTCCATCTATAGTGTCATTTGATAAATCCTTTGATCTCGCTTTTAGTGGTGTTGAATGGGTGTGTGTGGGAAAGCTCAGATCTGCTAAAGAAGAGTCTTCAGCTTCCATAAAACCCCCACAGATGGTGAATCTGTCACAGTATCTGTTCAGAAGGGGTGTTATGTGCCGACATGAAATTTTGACCTTTTCCACTCTGAACCACACCCTCACCACCTCCACCAGAAAAGGCGAGGCTCATTTGCTACCCTTGTTTTTTGTGTGATTGTTGAATTTTTCACAGTCCAATGACTTCAGTGATGTAACATTGTTGGCAGCACCCACACTCTGAAAAGTGTTCCAGCGCCACTGGCCTGGGTGCCATTGAGTGAAATTGTCATGCTTTCTGGCCTAGGTGCTTGCTTATGTGTGACATTTCTACTTTTCTTTGCCTTAGTGGCCTGGGTGCCCATGTGTGACATTTCCATGCTTACTAGCCTGGGTGCTTATGTATGACGTTTCTGCGCTTTCTGGCATGGGTGTTTATGTGTGACGTTTCCATGATCTCTGGCCTCAGTGGCTTGTGTGCTTATGTATGATATTTCCACAATTTCTGGCCCCAGTGGCCTAGGAGCTCATGTGTGACATCTCCATGCTCACTGGCCTGGGAGCTTATGTTTCACGTTTCCATACTTTCTGGCCTGGTCCTGTGCTTATAAGTGACGTTTCCATAGTTTCTGGCCTCAGTGACCTGGGTGCTTATGTGTGACATTTCCACAGTTTCTGTTCTCAGTGGCCTAGGAGCTCATGTGTGACATTTCCATGCTTACTGCCCTGGGTCCTTATGTTAGATGTTTCCATGCTTACTGGACTGGGCCTGTGCTTGTGTGACGTTTCCATAGTTTCTGCTCTCCGATTCACTACTCTTGTGTTTATTTTTGATGTTCACTGTAAGAATGTCTATGGGTACATATGACTGGTAACCTGGTGCTCTTTAAGGTCTTCATCTACTATTTACTGTGCTTTGAAAGTTAATACAATTAAATGTGTAATGAAAAAAGTGCTGTAAAATGCAATGTTTTGGTCTTTCTTTTTCCAAACGTTTCTTTGGGCCCCCCCGGAAGAACCACCCCAAACCCCTGTAGCAGTGGCTGGGCATGCTCGCTGCGCACCGTACGGGGGCTGGTCTGACAAAATTTGCCAGGGCTGCTTTTAGTTCCCAGTCCGGCCCTGGACAGGAGGAAGGGGATAGGGGCATGGCATGTGGTCAGGCAGGTCGGAGGTGGCAGGGACAGGTTACATGCATCTGACAATGCTAGGCAGGTGGGAGGGGAGTGGCAGCTCAACAGAAAACTCAGAGTAGATAGGAGTGGCAGGTCCATGGAACATGGTGGGCAAAAAGGATGGAGCAGGGGCATGCACAAAGACATTGGAGGGTAGGGGGAAGGAGAATAGGGGCAGCAAGATAAGCACAGAGGCTAAGCAGGAGGTCAATGATGGGCCATAGAATTGGGCAATAGAGGGCAGGAGGAGTGGACTGGTACATCATGCTAAATGGAGGGCAGTGGCAGCACATCAGACCATGCATGGCAGGAGGGAGGAGGCTAGTCCATGGATTCAGACAACAGAGGATAGGGAGGAGGTGGATGGGGCAGCAAGCTATCTGTTCATAGAAGGTGGGTATTATTTTCAAATGTGTGTCTGTACGAACTACTTAAAATATGAACAAGTATGCAGCATAATCTCACTTTTATTCAGGAAGAAGAGGACGTTTGTGACTGTGACTCCGGGCTCACTTGGCAGAAACACCCCCTGACCCTCCACCCTTCAAAAGGGTAGGTGGACGCAGTGTTATATAGAACATAGTCCTGAGAGCACGATTGAAAATGAAAACTAGATATAGTATATGGTATAAACTATGCACCAAAAAGTGTGATATAAGATGAACCGGGACGTGAAATATAATATGCAATACATTGTGCGCAATGACAGATTCATTGGAGAGCACGAGATAGCACAGGCACTAGCGCGTGCTATGCGATATATGCCTTGGAGTGTAATATGCACAGGGCAGTGTTGTGTAACCTAACTAGTCTCTAAAGTTGTAATATAAAATATGTGCTGGGGAGTGTAACGTTGCATATGCACTGTGACAAAGATATGGATCCCAGATTGTAATATGTATGGCATAGCGCTGTGCGTAATAACATAGGCATCGAGGAAGGCACGTTAGATGGGGCAATATAACCCGTGCGAAGGCAAGTGTGGCATGACATATTCACGGGGTGGTGTTACAGTCCACATGGGCTAGAGAGTGTCATAGCATACGCACTAGCTGGTGGAATACAACACAGAGGTGTGTGGCACTCGGCGGGCACTGGTGGGTGTAACACAGCATTGGGCTCAGCCAGGAGCACGCTGTGACTCTCAAGTGAGGTTCGTCTCCTTTCCAGAGAGTAAAATAAAAAGTATTACACATGCGGCGGTGGATGTGTGTTTTATTAACCGTGAGGGGGGTTTCTTGCATAGTTTGGTCGAATTTTTGTCGAATCCCCTTTGAATGGCTTGGTGTGCGTGTGTATTAAATGTGCCCGTCAATAGCTACCCATGTTTTTATAAATAAACGACAAGGGTGTCTACTTGGAGAGCCACCGGCGGAGGCGCCGGGATTAGGCACGGTAGGACGTCAGATACGTCAGAGCTTCACTAGCGGTGTAAATACATTCCACGTGGATTCATTGTATGCATAGTCGCCTTTTAATGAATATCACGCAAATCGTTATGGTGATAGGTACATACGGTTTGTCCAGCATGTCCTAGGTGTTTCTATAAATATATATTTTTAAAAATAAAAAAAAACAAAGGCCGGCCCCAGGGGATGGGGTCCCCGGGGCCATAAGTGGCCTGAGGAGGGGGGCAACGCAGCCCCCCTCCTAAAGAAAAAAAAAAAAAAAGGCCATGACCTGTGGGTTGGGGTCCCCGGGGCCGACTAAGGCCTTGGGAGGGCCAAATTAATTTTTTTCAACAAAAAAAATTAGGGTGCAGGCCCTGGGGGATGGGGTCCCCAGGGCCAATAAATTAGAAAAAGAAGGGGGGCCACACAGCCCTCCTTCTTAAAAAATTAAATAAATAAAAGTCCGGCATCGCGCCGGAGGCCACGCCCCCTCCTTGCAGCACTCTGCAAACGCGCCCCCTGGCCAGTTGTAAGTTGGGGAATTAATTTCCCTTCAATACTGAGCGTCCCTGAGGGCCAACTAGCCCAACAGGTATCTCCAGTATGCGCCAGGGAGCTGCGTTGCAGACAGGTGTTCTGAGGCCACGCCCCTTTTTACACCTCTATGCAACGCAGCTCTGTGGCGCTTACTGGAGGTACCTAGTGGGCTAGTTTGACCCTAGGAACCCTTAGGATTCAAGGGGACTTAATCTCTCAACTTAGAACGGCCACAGGGCGCGTTTACACAGTGGTGAAGGGAGGGGACGGGGCCTGAGGTGACATGTGCAAACACGCCCTGTGGCGTGTTTTAAGATGGGGAAATAATTCCCTTTCAATCCTGAGGGACCCTGGGGGCCAACTAGCCCACCAGGTGCTTCCAGTAAGCGCCACTGCTCTGCATTGCAGAGAGGTGGTCTAGGCCGTGCCCCTTTTGACATCTCTCTGCAATGCAGCTCTGGCGCTTACTGGAGGTACCTAGTGGTCTAGTTGGACTCTAGGGACCCTCAGGATTCAAGGGGACTTAATCTCCCAACTTAAAACGGCCACAGGGCGTGTTTACACAGTGGGGAAGGGAGGGGACGGGGCCTGAGGTGACGTGTGCAAACACACCCTGTGTCGCGTTTTAAGAGGTAGTTTTAATCCCCTGCCCTATTATATACTAGGGGCTTACAGAGGAGGTCATGCTAATCACAGGTGGACCCCAACGCATAGTGTTCCCTAGTGTATGTAGGTGTTTTCACTATATTCTGAGTGTCTTTTAACATAGCACTGGCTCTAGGACTGGTTAGTCAGACTCAGTTACCCCCAGTATCCGTCTGAAAAAGTTGAGGGTACAGGATGATTTTGCAACAAGGCTTCTTTCTGCTCTTCTGTTTGTTCTTTCTGCACGTTATCCTTCTTCCTGCACTTTGAGGACTTCTGTTCCTTCTTTCTGCATTTCTTTTTTTTCTTTCTGTGCGTTTTTTCTTCTTTCTTCACATGTCCTATCTCTGTAGGCATAGTTAGAAATTAGCATTTAAAAAACCTTTGAAATTCACTGAAAAAACCATAGGTTTCAGGCACGTTATAGTTAGGAATCAGCATTTAAAAAAACTTAGAAATTCACTTAAAAAAACCATAGGTTTCAGGGGCGTTATAGTTAGCTGGACTTTTCACTCGTACAAAACCATTGAAATTCCCCTGTTATAGTTAGTTCAGCTAACTATAACTCGCGCGCCCGCAATGCACTGCTGATGACGTCACATATTACATCACTCATGACATGGTCAGTGACATCACTCATGACATCACTGATGACATCTCAAATGACATCACTGATGACATCATCCTTGTGATAGAGTGGCAGACCTCCTCTCCCCCTAATATAACCTTTGATACACACATTCAAAAATAGAAATTAAAACTTTCAAAACAATGGACATACCAATACCAGTTACACCAACCTATTCAGTAATTCTAAGATCCACATACACATCCACTCATTCACCAACAGTCCTATACAGTCACTCATACATGTACTCACTCATCATATGTACTCATACACCTATACATCCTGTTACACAACACCACTCATCCATAGTTACTCACACACATAGTAACTCATGCTAATAAAGAATCAAACATCCATTTACTTGCATATACAGTTATACACACACCACCACACTTACTTCTACAGAAACTTACACATACTTAGTCTTTTAAACAATCACTTATAGAAACACATACTTATTCATACAGGAACTCTTTCAATCTCTCACTCTCACATATACTCACTTATATACACCAATAGTCACATATACTAGTTTAAAACATATGTAGTTGCTCATAACTATTGAGACAGTTATTCACTCACTAACACACCCATGAACACACTCATCCACCCATACAGTCCTGCACACATGCTGTCTTCAACACATACAAACAGTGAGTCACTCATTCATGCACCTATGCACTACGTAATACCCCCCACCGAACCATACAGACACTCAGACACTCATACTGATACTCAAAAAACCAACTAATAACCTATATAGACACTCATGTAGCTACTCACCAACCCATGCAGCCACTTATACACAAAGTGAGAGACTGATACAGATATTTACATATTTAAACATTACTCACTAAGCCATGTATTCACTAAGATACACTTAATCAGTCAGTTATACAATCAATTTTTCAAAAACAAATCATCCATTTAGACACTTATATACCCATTTATTCTTCCATCGACCTTGAGATATACATATATAAAACATATGTAATTTTCAGAAAAACACACATTCACTGGATGATGTCATCAGTGATGTCATTGGAGATGTCATCAGTGATGTCATCAGTGATGTCACTGACCATGTCATGAGTGATGTAATATGTGACGTCATCAGCAGTGCATTGCGGGTGCGCAAGTTATAGTTAGCTGAACTAACTAGAACGGGGGAAAATCAATGGTTGTGTACGAGTGAAAAGTCCAGCTAACTATAACGCCCCTGAAACCTATGTTTTTTTCAGTGAATTTCTAAGGTTTTTTAAATGCTAACTCCTAACTATAACGTGCCTGAAACCTATGGTTTTTTCAGTGAATATATATATATGGACGGGGGGCTACTATGATCCCCGAGGCACTGAATGTGCGTGTGTGCGTGTGCATAGGTGTCTGTGGAGTGAAGCACCCACACACACTACAGAAAGGGAGGGAGGGCTGCGGGATATAGAGACGGACATCCACACACCCGAAACATACATTAATATAAAATAAAAACTGACAGGAGTGACCCGTGGCGGTAAACACCAGGGCACTACGATCCCTGAAAGTTTACATCAGAAATATGCGTCCGCCTTATAAAGGGAATGCTTTAAACGTCGTGTTCTTTGCGGGTCTGGTTTTTCAGATATGAGATTTATTCAAACTGGGGCAATCCCTACCTTTTGTCTTTTAAATAAAGAATCAGTTTTCGATGCACAGATGCGTATAATTCTGCACTGTTTGTTCGCTTGCCCGGGGTTCTAACTGCACAGATTTATGTGTTTGTTCCGAGGCGCTAATAAAGATTGTGACATTAAAAATCTTTCGCAGCCTCAAACACCATGAATATTTGAAAAGTCTGGGCAACGGGGGGGTAGGGGGGAGACGTGCTCGTTTCCGGCTCTGTCCAGCACCGCATGTGCAGCACAGGCGGCCCCCCCAGTGCACAGAGTGCGCCCAGAGTGTGCTGCGCAAGAGCCGCCGTGCACGGAGTGCGCCCCGGGTGTGCGGCAGAAGACCCCCGCCGCATGGAGTGCGCCCAGAGTGCGTGAGAGGACAGCTACTGCGTTCCATCGGCGACAAACGAGAAGTCTGAAGAAGTGATATAATGAGTTGGGTATTTCGTTGTTGTTGTGGGGGTGGTATAATGCAATTAAACATTGTGAAAACCCCCATGCACTAGGAATGATATTAGAAAAAGAGCCCTGGCTTGCCCTCGCATTTCCACGAAGAGGACTTGCCCACGCCATGATAATGGGCATTGCAGACTCCAATCAAGTACACAGGCTCTTTAGAAAGATGCTTTTAATATACATGTTTGCATATGACCTCACTTGATAGGTTTTTCAGCGGTAAAGAACAGACACGTCCCAGAGGCCTGAATTAAGGGGAAAGGAAAACAAGCGGCACTGAAAGCGATCGCTATTGTAAAAAAAAAATAAACACTCCCGCGAGTGGTGCATGCACGCGCACCACTGCGAAACATGTGTTTTCAATTATCACGCCCGTGTCTGGGCATGATAATTGAAACCACATGGCCGTTGGTGCGCGTAATAGACACCAATAGGCCATGGGCGGAGCAATGCGCCCGCCTTTGCCCTATTGCGTGCTGTCTTTGTGAAAAACACACACACAAAGGCCAATCGCGGAAGCCAAAAGGAAAAGCACACGCACGAGCGTGTGCGATTCCAGGCTCTGATTGGAAACCCCGGACAAAAGGACTCTCGCTGCGCGAGCAGTGCTCCGCGCTGCATCGCTAGGCGCAAGACCTAATAGGTATCTTTATATAGGCTTAAAATACGGCTCAAAAGCGATCAAGAAACCACAATGCACATAATTACAGATTTACTTAAAAAGAAATAGAGGCACTCAAAAAGAGTGTGGAACGAACTTAGGTCGAGGCCGGGGTCCACGCGGTCCGGTGATGCACAATGTACCTGAGATTTAAAGGGGTAAGGCACGCAGCCTCACAAGGAAGCGGCGGTGATGACAGGCAGACTTGCAGCGGCCACAGCTCCCCGCTGTAGCGGTCCGTGGCATGCACTAACGATACTCCTGGGACGGGGCTTAAAGGCGGGTGATAAGAAGATCCTCGAAGTGGTGACTAGTGTGGGCACTCAGCGACACAGCTCCTCAGCTGCAGCGGCCCACGATAGCTATGATTCGCGTGGGGCGGCAAATGCGGGCACTCAGCGGCACAGGTCCTCAACTGCAGCGGCCCACAATAGCGATGATTCTGGTAAGACGGCAAATGCGGGCACTCAGCGGCACAGCTCCTCAGCTGCAGCGGCCCACGATAGCGATGATTCGCGTGGGGCGGCAAATGCGGGCACTCAGCGGCACAGGTCCTCAACTGCAGCGGCCCACAATAGCGATAGTGATGATTCTGGTAAGACGGCAAATGCGGGCACTCAGCGGCACAGCTCCTCAGCTGCAGCGGCCCGCGATAGCGATGATTCTCGTAGAACAGCAAATACGGGCACTCAGCGGCACCGCTCCTCAGCTGCAGCGGCCTGCGATAGCGATGATTCTCGTAGGACGGCCAAGGCGGTCTCTCAGCGGCAACATCTCCTCAGCTGTGGCGGCCCACAATAGCGATCACAATGACTTTGGTAACACAGGCAGATGCGGGCTCTCTGCGGCAACACCTCCTCAGCTGCGGCGGCCCACAATAGTGATCACAATGACTTTGGTAACACAGGCAGATGCGGGCTCTCTGCGGCAACACCTCCTCAGCTGTGGCGGCCCACAATAGCGATGCGATGACTTTCAGCCCGCGTTCCCCGCAGTAGAACCAGAGGCTCTGGAATTCTCAACAGAGGCCTCACCTGCGAGTAGACTCCCTCTCAAATATGAATCCGGACGGCTGATGGGTGAATTCTAATGTCCCTGAGCCTTCAGCAGGAGGCAAGCTCAAATCAGGCTCTTGGGTAGTTGCTTCAGCAAAATGAATGAAAGTTTCAAAGTCCTCTCCCTCTTGTTACACGGACAGAGGTTTGTCTTGACATCCAGAAGTAACACACTGTGTACGGGTTTTAGCACAGATCTTTATACCCCAAAAGTCTTTGTTCTCAAAAAGTCACAAATCACTGAACCCAGCCAAAACCAGTTTTTTGTCGTCTTGGAGCACTTTATTTATGAGGCTACATCCTGCCTTTCAGGGAGAGGGGGTCTGCCATCAGATGCACAGTGGGAGGTGGAGCCATCATTCACCTTGCCAGGCACAGCCCTGCTCAGATCAAAGGGTCACCCCTCACCATACTCCAACTGCAGATCTCTCGATTTAATCCAGGTCGGTCTCAGCCTGCCCTGACCCTCCAAAACCAGACAGCCAATACACAACAGTAGAGCACACGGGAAGGCTTAGGCAAGAAAATACCTACTTCCCAAAAGTAGTAGTTTTAAACACAGAATATAAAAATAATCGTCACTAAAAGATGCACTTTAATATTTGGAGCTCAGGCATACTAAATTCGACTTTCCTATCATGTTCCTTGGCTCAATTAGTATTATACCAATTCATACAGTCAATTTACAATAGGGAGCATTTGCGCTTTGGCACGGAATGGCAGTGGCACAGCGCCCAGAGCATCAAACACCAGCAAGCACAGAGGAGACAAAAGCAAAAAATGGAAGGAAGACCCACGCCAATGGTGCCAGGTCTAACACGCGTCCCCTCTAGCTGAAATGTGGGGAAAACTACCCACCCACTTCGCCGTTCTCATCACTAAGGCAGAAAAATCTGGATAGACCATCAGCATTGGCGTGTTCTGTACCAGGGCGGTGTTCCACCGTAAAATCCATACCCTGCAGGGAAATGGACCACCTCAACAACTTTGGATTCTCTCCCCTCATCTGCATCAACCATCTGAGGGGCCTGTGGTCTGTCTGAACCCGGAAGCGAGTCCCAAACAGGTATGGTCTCAGCCTCAGCACCCAGACCACAGCAAATGCCTCACGCTGAATTGCACTCCACCTCTGTTCCCGTGGAAGTAACCTCCTACCAATGAAGGCTACAAGTTGGTCTAGGCCCTCCTCATTGATCTGTGACAGAACGGCCCCCACACCATGCTCGGAAGCGTCTGTCTGGACAACAAATTCTTGGACAAAGTTGGGCACCTGAAGTACCGGTGCTGTGCACATGGCAGTCTTCAGGGTGTCAAAAGCTTTCTGACAGGTGTCAGTCCAGTTCACTATCTATGGCTGCTTCTTAGAAGTCAACCCAGTCAAGGGTGCTACAATGTTTCCATACCCCTTGACAAACCTCCTGTAATAACCAAGGAGTCCTAAAAAGGCTCTCACCTGTGTCTGGGTCTTTGGGGGCTCCCAAGCAATCTTGGGCTGTAGGGGCGCCACCTGGCCGCTCCCCACTTGGTGTCCCAAGTACACCACCGACCCCTGCCCAAATCTGGCACTTACTTGCCTTGATTGTGAGGCCTGCCTTTCGCAGGGCCATCAACACTTCCCAGAGGTGGCGCAGGTGGTCCTCCCTTGAGGAACTAAACACTGCAATGTCATCCAGGTAGGCGGCCTTGAAATCTTCCAGCCCAACCAACACCCTCTTGACCAACCTCTGAAAGGTGGCAGGAGCATTCTTCATCTCAAAGGGCATCACCCGGAACTGGTAGTGCCTATCTGGGTTGGAGAATGCTGACCTTTCCTTTGCCCCATCAGGCAAGGCGATCTGCCAATACCCAGACGTCAAATCAAACGTGCTAAGGTACCGTGTAGCCCCTAGCCGATCTATGAGCTCATCAGCTCTGGGGATGGGGTGCGCGTCAGTCTTCGTGACTGAATTCAGACCTCGGTAGTCCACACAGAACCAAAGTTCTGGGGTGGCACCAGGCGCTGCAGCTTTTGTTACCAGGAGAACGGGGTTGGACCAAGGGCTGCTAGAGGACTCAATCACCCATAAAGCAAATGTTTTGGAGACCTCCTCCTTAATGCATGCCCTGACCTGGTCAGTCACTCAGTAAGCCTTGTGATTAACAGGAGGACTGTCCCCAGTGTCTACGTCATGTACGCACGAATCAGTGACACTAGGTACCAGGGAGAACCGGTCACTGAATTGCCCCAACAGTTGGCGACAATCGCTCTACTGCTCAGCGGTCAGTGTGGTGGAGAGGACCACACCCTCCACTGACCCATCTTGCTCCTCTACACGCGGGAGGTCAGGAAGAGACTCACTCTCCTCTTCCATTCCAGCATCTGTGGCCAGAAGCATGCCCACTTCAGACCTCTCAAAGTGGGGCTTCAGGCGGTTAACATGCAGGACCCGCAAGGGGTTCCTGGGAGACCGCAAGTCCACCATGTAGGTAACAGGACTCTTGCGCTCCACCACCTCAAAGGGGCCGGTCCACTTATCTTGGAGCGCATAGGGCTCCACTGGGGTTATGACCCAAACCTTTCGACCAGGCTGAAACTCAATCGGAGTGGCATTCTGATCGTGCCAGCATTTCATCTCTTCCTGGCTGGCTTCCAGATTTGCCTCGGCAAGTTTTCTGAAACGCCGAGTCTGGTTCCTGAAGGCCAGCATGTAACTAAACACATCCTGGGGAGGTTTCCTGGGAGATTGCTCCCAGCCTTCCTTGACCAGACTCAGAGGTCCTCTTACCGGGTGACCATAGAGCAGTTAAAAGGGACTGAACCCTAAGGACTTCTGTGGCACCTCACGGTAAGCTAACAGGCATGGCAAGAGGACGTCCCACTTACGCCTCATGGGCTCCTCTAAGCCCATAATCCTGCCCTTAAGGGTTCAGTTGAATCTCTCAACCAGCCCATTACCTTGGGGGTGGTAAGGAGTCGTAAACTTGTAAGTCACCCCACACTCCTCCCACAGAGACTTCATATATTTGGAAATGAAGTTAGCGCCCCAATCAGACACACCCTCTCTGGGCAATCCCACACGGGAGAAAATCCCCATCAGTGCACGTCCCACCACGGGGGCCGTCACTGTCCTGAGTGGGATGGCTTCAGGGTACCCCGCAGTAGAACCAGAGGCTCTGGAATTCTCAACAGAGGCCTCACCTGCGAGTGGAATCCCTCTCAAATAGGAATCCGGACGGCTAATGGGTGAAGTCTAATGTCCCTGAGACTTCAGCAGGAGGCAAGCTCAAATCGGGCCTTTGGGTAGTTGCTTCAGCAAGATGGATGAAAGTTTCAAAGTCCTTTCCCTCTCTTTACATGGCAAGCTCAAATCGGGCCTTTGGGTAGTTGCTTCAGCAAGATGGATGAAAGTTTCAAAGTCCTTTTCCTCTCTTTACATGGACAGAGGTTCGTCTTGACATCCAGAAGTAACACACCGTGTAGGGGTTTTAGCACAGATCTTTATACCCCAAAATTCTTTGTTCTCAAAAAGTCACAAATCACTGAACCCAGCCAGAACCAGTTTGGTGTCATCCTGGAGCACTTTATTGATGAGGCTACATCAGGGCCGGACTGGTGATACTGGGCACCGGGCAATCCCCCGGTAGGCTGGAAGGGTGGGGGCCGGTTTGGTCACAGGGGGCCGGTTTTGTTACTGTGGGCCGATTTTTTTAGCAAAATCGGCCCCCAGTGACAAAATCAGAAGGCCACGAGTCACTGTTACAGTCTTATGCTTCGCACTCTGACCTCTGTGAGGAGAAAAAGCATTTTTTCTCCTGCCGCACAGAGGTCAGACCGCACACACACTACTAAATTAAAACAACAGTGCACTCTGAGTCAGAGTGAACTGTTGTTTGAATTTAGTAGTGCATGTGCAGTGCGCGCCGCATACACTTTCGGCACCGCCTACGTGCAGCGTGAGCTACACCAACCATTGAGGACTGGAGTGCCTGCCAATGACAGCGCGAGTATAGGGCAAACTTGGGGAGGGGGTGCAGATCATTGGTCTGACTCGCGCAGCGCGCTGAGCAACGCATGAGTCGGACCAATGATCTAAGTAAGCCCCTTCCCCACGTTCATCTGCTGGCACTGCAGCAAAGTAGGTAATGCGCTCGTCCTCCAGGCTCCACACTGTAGAAGCAAGGGCCTGAGCAGCCCTCCGAGTCTGGCCACATCACAGCAGTTAACTAAAGTAAGTGTCCTATAAAAATGTTTCACATGATAGGGCAAAAATGTGTTAAAGGCACAGAAGCGCGCGCTGCCCTGGCAACAAATATAAAGACCTTCAGGCCTGTCGGCCTTGGAATTGGATCTAACTCGTGACCTGGCTGCACATCACCTCACCTCACCAGCCAGCAAGTAATGAGTGACCCTGACCTTGCGCTTTTCACTCTCTGGGTCAGGGACAAGAGTCATCATATCATGATGCTAGTCAGGCAGAGCAGGATGAAAAAACGGGTCTCAAAAGGGCGTGGCCGATGTAATCAAGGGCATGGCTCAAAATCATGAAAGCTAAAAATCTGTGATTAGCACAGTGTGCCGCCCAATTGGTATTTTGGGGTTTCTGTCATTGTATCCAGATATATATACAGTGCATACTGCTACAAGTAACATTATTAATACAACAAGCTATTGGCTTTGTCAATGGTTGTTAGTTGCATAAGAAAAAAACAGCAACTACTGCTTCAATGTATATAATACTGGAAATGTTTCAGCTCTGAAATGATGAGACTGTGAAAGAGCTATACCGAGTCTCTTTGAAGTTACATCAAAGGCAGTGAAGGGTGGCACGGCTGCTGAAGAGTTGAGATTTTTTTTCACAGAGAGTGAGGGCAAAAATGGAGAGCCCAATAGGGATCTATCTCAGCAGCTGCTTTTTAGAACTGCCGGGCACCAGCAGGACCTGGCCCACTTAAAGCCCTGTTGTCAGGTCTTCGAAATCGTGCTGTTTTAAACTAAAATGCATGATGCGGAAAGACTGTCTTCTGGTTCTCTTTCTTGCAGTTTCTGGTTCTTAGTCTGACAATGCTAAGACTGCATGTGCTGTGCCTGCTGTATGAATATGAAGTCTAAAATGCGTATGTGAGGTAGTGGCATGCAGGATGTAAATGTTCAGTCCATCTATAGTGTCATTTGATAAATCCTTTGATCTCGCTTTTAGTGGTGTTGAATGGGTGTGTGTGGGAAAGCTCAGATCTGCTGAAGAAGAGTCTTCAGCTTCCATAAACCCCCCACAGATGGTGAATCTGTCACAGTATCTGTTCTGAAGGGGTGTTATGTGCTGACATGAAATTTTGACCTTTTCCAATCTGAACCACACCCTCACCACCTCCACCAGAAAAGGCGAGGCTCATTTGCTACCCTTGTTTTTTGTGTGATTCTTGAATTTTTCACAGTCCAATGACTTCAGTGATGTAACATTGTTGGCAGCACCCACACTCTGAAAAGTGTTCCAGCGCCACTGGCCTGGGTGCCATTGTGTGAAATTGTCATGCTTTCTGGCCTAGGTGCTTGCTTATGTGTGACATTTCTACTTTTCTTTGCCTTAGTGGCCTGGGTGCCCATGTATGACGTTTCTGCGCTTTCTGGCATGGGTGTTTATGTGTGACGTTTCCATGAGCTCTGGCCTCAGTGGCTTGTGTGCTTATGTATGATATTTCCACAGCTTCTGGCCTCAGTGGCCTGTGTGCTTATGGGTGACATTTCCACAATTTCTGGCCCTAGTGGCCTAGGAGCTCATGTGTGACATTTCCATGCTTACTGGCCTGGGTGCTTATGTTAGATGTTTCCATGCTTACTGGCCTGGGCCTGTGCTTATGTGTGACGTTTCCATAGTTTCTGCTCTCCGATTCTCTACTCTTGTGTTTATTTTTTATGTTCTCTGTAAGAATGTCTATGGGTCCATATGACTGGTAACCTGGTGCTCTTTAAGGTCTTCATCTACTATTTATTGTGCTTTGAAAGTTAATACAATTAAATGTGTAATGAAAAAAGTGCTGTAAAATGCAATGTTTTGGTCTTTCTTTTTCCAAACTTTTCTTGGGGGGGGGGGGGGGAGAACCGCCCCAAACCCCTGTTGCAGTGGCCGGGCATGCTCGCTGCTCACCGTACGGGGGCTGGTCTGACAAAATTTGCCAGGGCTGCTTTCAGTTCCCAGTCCGGCCCTGGGCTACATCCTGCCTTTCAGGGAGAAGGGGTCTGCCATCATACGCACAGTGGGAGGTGGAGCCATCATTTTTATTTTTTTTATTTTATTTATTATTTTTATTACAAGTTCTGACAATTTTACTTAATAGGGAGCACAGTCAGGTTTTTTTTGGATTTATATAACAAATAGAAATCTCTTAAGACGTGGTATCAGATATCACATAGCGGTACAGTTTACCCAGCATCAATATCTTATTTAACAATTAAGCATTTTGGTTTAATGATTCATTTTCAATAACTCCGGATTTTCCAGTAGATACATAGTTAGAGGTTTCTCAAATGTCCGAGGGCTTAGAAGCGGTTGGTAGTTCTTCTGCATATATCTGAAAATTGTATCTACAATAGACAGCGTCTAATATCCAACTTGTAAGGGCTGGGGACATCTTGCTATCCCAATGCATCGCTACTCTGGGTTTTGCAAGCAACAACATTATGGCAACCAGCTTCTTCTTTGTTGATCTCAGAGGTATGTGAAGGCCTAATAAGCATAGCTGGGGTGTACATGACAGTGTACACGTCACCAACCAGCATTCCCAAGTGGTGAATTACATCTTCCCAATATTTTTTTACCTTATCACAATTCCATGCAAGGTGTATGAAATCTGCCTGGTCCGTTCCACACCTCTTACAATGTGCGACATTGCGTAGCCCATATTTACATAACTTGGCTGGGGTGTGATATATTTGATGTATGTATTTGTAATGAATGACGCGGAGATTGCCATTGGATGTAAGCAATGTGATGAGTGTACAACAGTTCGTCCAGTCCTCATCTGTCAGGGGGTTGTCTAAAACTTTATTCCGGTTGTCACGTGACTTGTAAGTGTTGGCTCCTATTTTCATTTGTACCAGTTTTTTACAATCGTGATACCATATTAAAGTGCATGGTCGCACCTATCAGAGTCTGCAGTGGTTGAAGAATAGGGGGTTCCGCGGGGAAGGAAGGGTAAAGCTCTCTGATAGCAGCTTTCAACCTATGATAAATAAATCGGAATAGCAGTGATTGGTTTCTTATATACGATAGGTCGTCAGGGAGTTCCATTGGGATACAGGTCACCCATGTGCGCTCTACCCACTTGTTCCAACAGTGCCACACTATTTTGTTCTTGTGTGACAGATAACGCTGGGTGGTTCGCTAGCAGTAGATTCGGGGCGTATATGGGAGTTTTGTTCACTAATTGACTAATGCGTTGCCATGCTTGTGAGGTTGTCCTTATTGTATTTATTTCTTGCTTTGATAAGTGCGGACGTGTATGTGGTAAGTATATTGGGTAGCGGTATTGGGTCCGCATTGCTATGTTCCACTGCAAGGTGCGGTAGGTATTTTACTGGATGAAACCAATAGTAGGCATACTGTGCCTGGGTGCATAAGTAATATAAATAGATATCAGGGACTGTGAAGCCACCTGTGGCGTATGAGAGTGTCATGGTTTGGAGACTTATTCGGGCCTGTTTGCCGGCCCATATTAGTTTGATGAAGTTCGTGCGTATCCTATTAAAAATTGAGGCAGGGGGTGGTATTGTTATGTTAATAAATAGGTAAAACAGTTTGGGCAACAGCACCATTTTTATTAACGATATTTGATCGGCTAAAGAGAGAGGGAGAGTGATCCACCTATTTATTTGCGTTTCTATGCAGTCTATTGCGATGCCGTAATTGGATCTAAGGACTAATTTAGTATCTCTGTGTATCCAGATTCCTAGATATTTAATTGGATCCTCCTGCCATAGAAGGGGAAATTCCATATTCGGTGATTTTGTATTCACCGTTAATGGTATCACTGCAGACTTGCTCCTATTAATTTGCAGTCCTGAGTGACGCCCAAATTTTATATATTCTCGTGAGAGTGGGGAGTGGTTGTCTTTAGGATCCCGCAGGTATAATACCATATCATCTGCATATAAGGATATGCTAATGGGTCTTAGATTAAACCGTAGCGCCGTATATGCATAGTTCTGTCGTATTTTGCAGGCTAACGGCTCTAAGGCTATGGAGAAAAGCAGAGGGGATAGCGGACATCCTTGCCTGGTGCCGCGTTGTATTGATATTGCATCTGATATATGTCTGTTCACTTTGATACGGGCTGTGGGTTTGGTATAGAGGAGAACGATCCAGTTAATGAGCCTTGGCGGTAGACCAATTCTTTGTAAAATCGCGAACATATAGGGCCATTCAACTGAATCGAAGGATTTAGCTGCGTCCAATAGGACCACTACCGCTTGTAGATCTGGATTCAGTTGGTGTAATAGGGCGAATATGGTTCGTAGATTGTGTGGTTGATTTCTCAGGGATAAATCCCGATTGATGAGGTAGTACTATAGTGGACAGGAGTGGTTGCAGCCTCGTTGCAATGATCTTAGCCAGTATCTTTACATCTGTATTTATTAGTGATAGAGGTCTGTCTGCTTTGTCTGGGTTTTTGTCTGGCTTTAGCAACGCCACTATAAGCGCCTCTCGTAGTGTTGGAGGAAGGATTTTATTGTTATAAGCTTCATGATACATCTCAAGCATATGTGGGATCAATAGTTCTGAATACGTTTTATAAAATTCTCCGGTGTAGCCGTCAGGGTCAGGTGATTTGCCATTGGGTAACGATTTGATAGCTAACTGTACTTCTTCCTCCGTTATAGGCTGGGCTAGATATTCACGGTGGGAAACAGAGAGCCACACCAGCGCTATATCCTCAACATATTGTAATAGTTCGGATTTCGGTGCAGTATGTTGCGTTCTATAAAAGTCACTGTAGGTGTCCTTAAATGTTGTCAATATACCCTGTGTGTCGCAGTGTATCTGTCCAGTACCGTCCTCCAGTCGTATTACAGTGTGGTGTTTATGTTCAATATGTATTTTTTGTGTCAATATTCGGCCTGGCCTGCCACCTTCCCCCAGTTTACGCGCCGCATAACGGCGGGAAGTGTATTTTATTTCATCTTCTGCAAGGGCATTGTACTTACTAATCTCTTTCCGTAGATTTCCAAGAGTGACTATAATATGGGTGGCCTCATAATCTGCTTCCAGTACTTTTATACGGTCCTCGCAGTTTCGCAATTGGGTCCGTATATCTTTTAGAATACCGGCATTTGTGCTAATGCAGATGCCCTGTAGGGTCGCCTTGAAGGCCTCCCACAGTATACCAGCACTATCCACAGATCGTACATTGTCTTCAAAATATCCTTCTATCGCCTGGTGAATCGTTTCTTTGTAGATGGGGTCTAGCAGTGCAGTCACACTGAAGCGCCATACAAATGGCGGAGGGATATATGTTGGGATCTGTAGGGCTAACAGGACAGACTTATGGTCAGACAGTGTCTTGGGGAGATGATGTCTATCCTTGGTCCATGTGAAAGCATGGTCAGTGAGGAGCCAATAGTCCAGTCTTGACCAACTGTTATGTACTGTGGATGAGTGCGTTCCTTCCAGTGTGGTGGGGTGTCGCATACACCACACATCATGTAAGCCAAACTCTGTCATGCCGTTTATGAAAATGGAGGCTGCACGTTTGTGGTGTTCTGAGATCTGTCTTTCACAGTATCCAATGTAATATTTAAGTCACCTCCCCATATCAGCTCCATAGGTGGCAGGTTTCGTACGTTTTCTAATAGTGTCATAAAAAAAGTCAGGGTCGTCCGTATTTGGACCATATATGTTAATAATACCAACTTTGGTGCCTCTCAGCGTGTCAGTAATGATAACATACCGTCCTTGTGAATCAGTTAGTGTCTGATCCAATAGACATTGAGTGCCTTTGCGTATTAGAGTTGTCACCCCCCCCCGTGCATATGAGGAATAGGTTGCTGATGTCGCATGTTCTGCCCATCTATAACCCAATTTGTCTGCCTTGTGTGACAGCAGATGTGTTTCTTGAATTAAGGCTATATCAACATGATGTCTATCAAGGTAGGCTAAGACCTGTCTAATCTTTTTAGGGCTTTTGAGGCCTCTAACATTCCAGGTAATAAATCGCAGAGGTGTAGCTGCGGTCATGCTATGTGACACTTGTATCCACAATCATGCTCAAGTGGTCTGGTGCTATATAGTTTTGGTACTGCTCTGTGCTACTTGTGTACCTTCCGCTTAATGAAAGTGCCTCCGCACATTCACAAATATCAGAACTCAATAATTTGGTGGCTATCATTGTTACAAAACCCCGTCCCGTAACACCCCCCACCCACTTCGCCAACC
The DNA here is from genome assembly GCF_964204655.1 of Triturus cristatus. Classification (NCBI taxonomy): domain Eukaryota; kingdom Metazoa; phylum Chordata; class Amphibia; order Caudata; family Salamandridae; genus Triturus; species Triturus cristatus. The sequence goes on along the minus strand of NC_140579.1, from coordinate 184,464,270 downwards.
CAATCATGGCAAAGACAATCCCCTTGAACCTTTTAACAAGTATAACCTGTCCCCTCCAAACCCCCCGTGGATTAATAACCAATAACAGGGAACAAGGGATGTGGCGTACACAAGGGGGCGGCGGCTGCCAGCTAACAGCTCCAGCAATTATATAGCTGGGGTGACCAGGTCACTATTGCACAATGCTATTATAGCATAAGTCATGTGTGGTATATCCTACACATTAGGTTCCATTTACCTACAACATAAGGGTTCGAGATATGAAAATCATCTGTGACATGTCAGTCCGCAATACTTATACATCTATTTCTACTCACATATCTGGCGTGTTTCTATGTGCCCTTAGATTAGACAGTAAGCTGTAAAAGATATTAGAGAAAGTCCTGCAAAGGAGCGGCATCAAAGTCTCTGCGTCTTCTTTGCATCTCGTCGAACAGTCTTGCCTTTATTCAACATCTGAGGTGGGATCTTGTTCAGTGTTCTGGCATCACGGTGATTTACGACGGAGAACATGCGGATGATGCAATTTTAAGAATTTAAGTACTTCCTTAGGATCGTTGCATATGGTGCTCCTTCCGTCAGCTGTAATTTTCAAATGAGCGGGATAGATCATGGCATAAGAGATATTGTTCTCTCTCAATTTCTGTTTCACGTCCATGAACTTCTTTCTTGCCTCTTGTACTTGCGATGTAAAATCCGGGTAGATAGATATGGTCATTCTTTCGTGTTTTAAGGTTCCCAGTTCTCGGGCTTTGCACAGAGTTCCTGTCTCTATAGTTTAAGATTTCGGCGATTATGGGGCGGGGTTGCGCTCCAGGTGCTGGCGGTGGCGCGAGGGACGACTATGAATACTAAGGAAAACGTGTCTCTGCCCAGCATCGTTATCAAGAGTGTTTCGATGTATCTTTCCATGGGTCATGTGCGCGCCGATTCCGCATCTCCCATAATGCGTAGGTTGCAACGCCGGGATCTGGCTTCCAAATCTTCTGTCTTAGCCATCAGGGTCTGCAGGGCCTTGTCCACTTTGATTTGTTTCAGTTCTAGTTGCTGGTGGGTGTCTTCCACGTCTGATATATGGCGTTCTGCCATATCTATACTTTCTGTGTGTTTAACCAGACGTTCGGACATACGGTCCACACGATATGTTAGTCTATTTTCCCGTCTATGTTAGACAGAGTCGTTTGCATCGTTGCAAACCTTGATTGGAAGTCCACTGTCGCATCTGAGCCTGTTGTGGTCGTGGTGTTCACTGGACCCCTTTCAGGAGCTTCAGCATTCATTTCTGGTACTTTCCGTGGTTGCTCAAATTGCAGTTTGGGTTGGGTTTTGTCCGGTTTCCCCATCGCTCGTAAACTTTTGGAAGGTATCTTGAGTAGCTTCAATAATGTTTTCAGATATGTAGGTGGCGCTGTCTTGTGCTTAGCAAATCTTCCCACGCATCTAGTAGACTTGTTAAAGAGATCAGTTTATGGCAGCACTTTATTGTGGTATCTGTGCTATTTTTCAGTGTTGGTAAACTTGTCGGGTGCGAGTCTGATGGTGTGGTGGCCCAGAAGTTGAATTGATGGTGGTTGAGGCAGGCTTATGGCCATCTGACTTCCATCCCTCACAGATTGGCGGTATTAATCTCAGAGCTTGGCAGAAGTATAGTGCTGTGCCTCTTGTTGCAGAGGGCAGGCAGAGTTATGTGAAGCACGGCCCCTGGATATGCATTATGCTTCTGTAGTGGACAAGCAGTGTGAGCGTCCAGGTGTGGTTAATGTATTGCACGGCAAATATGGCTGCTACTTCACATTGGAGACACAGCACCACCTCGTGGCTTCAGGGACAATCTAGGAATCAGCGGCAGGCCGATTGTAAGGTCACTTCTAGAGCTCTATTATTATTTCCCCTTTGTGGCAGCAACAGTTGTGGTATATTTACTGCTTGGGCTCAGCGCGGTAACCATTGCATTGCGGAGGTCTGTGCTTATGACTCACCGCGCATCTTCCCCGCCCAGTCCTCAGCGCCGCGCAGGAGCTTGTATTTTCGGGCCTGCCTGTGATCTGCTCCCGCACCTCCGTCACCAGTCCCTTTCGCCAGATCAGGTCGGGGCAGGCGGCAGCGTATTACTTTATTTTTGGTAGTCACCGGCGCTGCCGCGGCTCCTCTCACCTTTCATACGCAGCGCCGGCCCGACTCCTACACTGGGCCGCTCCCAAGGGGTCGATCGTCTGGGTCCGTGCGCCGCTAGTTCTGCAGTTTCAGATTCCGCAGCCGCCTTTATTTGTCCGCAAGTCCAAGCGGAGCGATCCCTGTGCAGGATGATCCTGCGGCCCGCTTCAATTCATGTTTTTTTCCTGCCGCTCTCCGAGCATCGCATCAATGATTCCAGCTTTAGGCCTACAACATGAAACCACTCCTTGGGCTTGCGTACAAGTTTTGTCTCGACGCCTCCCACGATATGCCCACAGCTGCCGCTCGGCCAAAGTTTCCTCACGAAGCCGTCCACACTAGGTATGTATTTGGGAGACAGAATTACCTTGTTGCGTAGCTAACCGTCCCCTCTATGCAGTCGCTCGATTTTTTTTTTTTATTTTAATTTTATTTTTAGGTGATGTGTGGGCTGTTTACACAGGATAACTGCAGGATGGTGACCTGGTCGGGAGAGCTCGCCTACAGAGTGGCCATTTCCTAGCGTGGCTAGCTCCGCCCCCCTGAGGTGGAGCCATCATTCACCTTGCCAGGCACAGCCCTGCTCAGATCAAAGGGTCACCCCTCCTCATACTCCAACTGCAGATCTCTCTATTTAATCCAGGTCAGTCTCAGCCTGTCCTGACCCTCCAAAACCAGACAGCCAATACACACAACAGCAGAGCACATGGGAAGGCTTAGGCAAGAAAATACCTACTTCCCAAAAGTGGTAGTTTTAGACACAGAATATAAAAATAATCGTCACTAAAAGATGCACTATTTGGAGCTCAGGCATACTAAATTAGACTTTCCTATCCTGTTCCTTGGGTCAATTAGGATTATACCAATTCATACAGTCCTAGATACCTCCAAACACTACTGACCAGATATATCCCTGGTCGAAGCCTACGATCCATGGATAGGGCCCTACTGACTGTCCCTAGAATATTTTGGCCCAGAATGGGGGCCCGTTCCTTCAGGTACCTAGCAGCCAAACTATGGAACACCTTGCCGATGACCATTAGAACGTAACCCAGCGAAAATGTCTTCCGCAGACAGCTGAAGACATGGCTGTTTACAATAACAGAGGATTGAACAGCCATTAGCCTCGTAGGTACAGCAGTATTCCCATCTCACGTTGTCTCAGCGCGGGGACACACCGTAGGTGTAACCAGGCGCTTAATAAATGAATAAATAAATAAACAGTCCATTTACATGAGGGAGCATTCGCGCTGTGGCACTGAATGGCCGTGGCACAGCGTCCAGAGCATCTAACACCAGAAAACACAGAGGAGACAAAAGCGAAAAATGGAAGGGAGACCCACGCCAATGGTGCCAGGCCTAACAAAGACTATCCTCAGGGAAGGAGGTGGGGATACGGATTCTCGCAGAAGGAAGGCTATACTTAGGGAAGGAAGTGGAGAGACTAGTTCTCGTAGATGGAGGCTATACCTAGATAAGGAGGTGGAGAGACGACTTTTCGCAGAAGGAAGGCTATACCTAGGGAAGGCGATGGAGAGACGATTTCTCGTAGATGGATCCTATACTAGGGAAGGAGTTGGAAAGACAAGTTCTCGTAGATGGAGGCTATACCTAGAGAAGGCGGTGGAGAGACAAGTTCTCATAGATTAAGTCTTTACCTAGGCAAAAAGGTGGAGAGACGTGTTCTCGTTGATGGAGGCTATACCTAGATAAGGAGGTGGAGAGACGACTTTTCGCAGAAGGAAGGCTATACCTAGGGAAGGCGATGGAGAGACGATTTCTCGTAGATGGACCCTATACTAGGGAAGGAGTTGGAAAGACAAGTTCTCGTAGATGGAGGCTATACCTAGAGAAGGCGGTGGAGAGACAAGTTCTCATAGATTAAGTCTTTACCTAGGCAAAAAGGTGGAGAGACGTGTTCTCGTTGATGGAGGCTATTCCTAGGGAAGGAGGTGGAGAGAAGTTTTCGCAGAAGGAAGGCTATACCTAGTGAAGGAGGTGGAGGGACGAGTTCTCGCAGAAAGAAGGCTATACCTAGGAAAGGAGGTGGTGAGACGAGTTCTCGTAGATGGAGGCTACACCTAGGGAAGGAGGTGACAAGACGAGTTCTCATAAAAGGAAGGCTATACCTGAGAAAAAAGGTGGAGCCACGAGGTCTTGTAGGAGGAAGGCTATACCTAGGGAAGGAGGTGGAGGGACTAGTTCTCACAGAAAGAAGGCTATACCTAGGGAAGGAGGCGGAGAGACGAGTTCTCGCAGACGGAGGCTATACTTGGGGAAGGAGGTGGAGAGACGAGTTCTCGCAGATGGAGGCTATACCTAGGGAAGGAGGCAGAGAGACGAATTCTCACAGATGGAGGCTATACCTAGGGAAGGAGGTGGAGAGACGAGTTCTCGCAGAAAGAAAGCTATACCTAGGGAAGGAGGTGGAGGGACGAGTACTCGTAGACAGAGACTATACCTAGGGAAGGAGGTGGAGAGACGAGTCCTCGCAGAAAGAAGGCTATACCTAGGGAAGGAGGTGGAGGAAAGAGTTCTTGTAGAAAGAAGCTATACCTAGGGAAGGAGGTGGAGAGACGAGTTCTGGCAGATGGAGGCTATACCTAGGGAAGGAGGTGGAGAGACGAGTTCTAGCAGAAAGAAGGCTATACCTAGGGAAGGAGGTGGAGAGACGAGTTCTCGTAGAAAGAGACTATACCTAGGGAAGGAGGTGGAGGGACGAGTTCTTGTAGAAAGAAGACTATACCTAGGGAAGGAGGTGGAGGGACGAGTTCTTGTAGAAAGAAGGCTATACCTAGGGAAGGAGGTGGAGAGACGAGTTCTAGCAGAAAGAAGGCTATACCTAGGGAAGGAGGTGGAGAGACGAGTTCTCGTAGAAAGAGACTATACCTAGGGACGGAGGTGGATGGACAAGTTCTTGTAGAAAAAAGACTATACCTAGGGAAGGAGGTGGAGGGACGAGTTCTTGTAGAAAGAAGGCTATACCTAGGGAAGGAGGTGGAGAGACGAGTTCTAGCAGAAAGAAGGCTATACCTAGGGAAGGAGGTGGAGAGACGAGTTCTCGTAAAAAGAGAATATACCTAGGGAAGGAGGTGGAGAGACTAGTTCTTGCAGAAAGAAGGCTATACCTAGGGAAGGAGGTGGAGAGACGAGTTCTAGCAGAAAGAAGGCTATACCTAGGGAAGCAGGTGGAGAGACGAGTTCTCGTAGAAAGAGACTATACCTAGGGAAGGAGGTGGAGGGAGTAGTTCTCGCAGAAAGAAGGCTATACCTAGGGAAGGAGGTGGAGAGACGAGTTCTCGTGGATGGAAGGGGAAGCACTGTGTAACTGGTACCTCTGGTAAATAGTGGCAGGTTTCCGTCTCTTCTTTGCAGCTGTTGTTCATACTCCATTTTCCTTGACTTTTCTCAGCGTCACCTTTCTCTCTACTTCCATTTCGTTCACTGCCTCCCCACCTCTTGTTCTCCCCCCCTTTCAATGCTCTGTCCCCCGGCTCGCATTAGGCGGGAAGCTCCGGCATGGACTCACTAATAGGAATGCCGATACCATGAGTGAAGTTAAGTGCCGGAGGGACCTGATCAATAAGTATTGATCCTACGCTGGCTTAACGCTGTTAAAGAACTTCAACACTTTAATTAGGATCATTGTGCAGACCGCTCAATAGGAGGGTGAGCTCTGTCCTCCTCTTAAACCGAGTCCATCGCCTCCTGCAGTAAAGCCCTCCCTTTAAAGCAATCCCGTCTGTGCCTTCCGAATTCAGCCACCTGTGGTCGTTTGTGTCGCGCGCACGTACCAAGTACATGGCCCGCAGCGCTCTGAACATCTCTTCTGCGGCCCCTGGGGTCACACAGGGCAGAGGCTGCAGATGGCAGTGGTGGGGCCCCCTACAACCAGGCATAAAGATTGTGCGCCTGTGAGACATTCTACATATATATATCCGTACATACACACTTTGGCATAGAATCACAGTTACAGTTGGCACACCTGATCTTTGGTTTGTGTGCGCTGCAGAAAGGACATGGATTGGATGAGCATGTATTCCAAACCCCTTTATGACCTGCTGTGGAGAAGTGTGGCTCAATGATTAGAGCGGCAGACCCTGATGCAGAGGTCTAGCCCGGGACCAGGGTTCAATTCCCCGCCTCGGCGGGTCTTGGGCTCAAAATTCCACGGACCTGATAATTCTTGCCTCGGTGCCTATTCCAATCATGGAGTCCCACTCTGCAACTCTGGGCAATAGCTTGCTTAATCTCCACAATGGCCCCCACAATGCTAAGGATGCCTGGCCTCCACCTTGGGGGTGCCCAGGAGTGGACGCCTCACAGGGAAAGCCAGGATGGGTTCCACAGCGGTATTCGTACAAGCGCCTTGAGACCCTTGCGGTTGACTAGTGCGCTATACAAGTATCAATTTACATTTTTTACATTACATTTACCCGCTGACGGGTCACGAAGTATGGCCTGAACTCCACAGTCCTCAGTCGTGCCTTCCCCAAGCCCACCACAACCTGAACTCGCACTGCCTCAAAGGAGTGGCTCTTTTCACACTACTCTCTACACATGAATATTATGTTTCTTAAATAAACTACAAAAACACACCATTCTGGGAAAAGCAAATACTTTTAGGGAACAAAAGAGTAAGTACAACGTGAAACCTAAAACAAGAACATAGCTGGTCAGAGGCTGAGAAGGCAGGTCAGTTTTTAGTGGCTGCGACTATTACCGGTAGTGGGGTCGTATTATGTTAAAATGCATGCCTTAACCCCTCACTAACTTTACAACGCAAAGGCTTTACCATACCGGCCTTTACCACGAATATGCCTTTGCCACGTATGCCTTTATATTGCAAGGTAAATATATGTAAGATAAGTTAACCCATATATATGTGTGTAATTTTCATTTTTAAGAGGCAACCCTTCATCTTTAAAAAAAGATATATATATCTATTGTAACTTTAGATCTTTTGTTATTGGGGGGCAAAGCCCCCCCTTTTTAATTAATTTTAGCCGGTTATACCCTTACCCACCCCTGAACTGTAACACCCTATACACTTGCCCACTCCAAAACCCTAAAAAGACCCTTACCACCGTATACCCTCACCCACCTCTAAGCCCTAAAAATAACCTTATCACCCGCTACTCTTACCCACCATTTAACTCTAAAAACACTTTCCACCCTATTCTTTACCAAGCCACAAACCCTGAAAACACCTTTACCACCCTATCTCCCTACTCACAGCTAAACCCTAAATATATCCTTACCAACCTACACCCATACCCGCTGCTAAACTCTAAAAACACCCTTACCCACCCGTACACCCTAAAAATACCAATACTACCCTATACCCTTACCCACTCAAACCGTAAAAACACTCTTGCCTCTACCAACCCCTAAACCCTAAATACACCCTTACCACCCAATACCTTTAGCCACCCGAACCCTAAAAACCTCCTTACCACTCCATTCTCTTAGTCGCCCCATAACTCTAAAGACACCCTTACCTCCCAATACCGCGGACCCGCGGATGCGCTATATGCCAGACCTTGAAAAGCCTCACTTCACCGCAGTGAATCCTGGTATTGTATTCACGACCGGTTTAATTTTAAAGCACCTGCACTTGCTATTTGCTTTTAACTAGGAAAGCCTTTTTAACAAACGCACTGTTTTTTTTACTCTAATCCCTACCTTTCTGTCGCCATCCAAGCACTCCTCCTTGGTCCAACGTGGGCTTGCCCGTTGAGTGGAGTGAGGTTGTGCTGACGGACGTGACGAGACCTGGGGTACTTCCGGCAGAGACCGGAAACGAGGGTGACGGTCTAGTGGCCAAAATCCTACTTCAGTCGATGGCTGGCGAGACGCGCAGCGGACGTGTGCAGCGGGCGCGCCGCTGGCTCACTGACTGCTCACCTAAGGCAAGCCTGTCTGCGCCTGGTCGTCGCCAGGAGCCAGAACCCCTGCTCGTTTCCCCTCAGACATTTTCAAGGCTACGAGTTCACGGTGCTCTTACACACGTGACGAGCTGCTCACGATGAGATACAACCATTGTGAGCTCCGGTTACACTCACAGAGCTTACTTGAAGGCCCTTTTTCTTGCAAGGCTTGCAGATGTTGGAGCATTGCCCCCCCTGATTCCGAATTACTCCCTGAACAGACCGCTACAGGCGTTAGTCCTGGGTCGCTCGGGAATATTCCTCATAGCTGTGCCCAGACACCAACTAACAATATAGGCTGGAACTGCTTCCTAGCTAATGTCCGATCCCTCCCCAAACATGCTACAAATATATGGGATCTTCTGACTGAAAAAGATCTTGACATTGGTTTCCTCACGGAAACCTGGATCAAACCTTTCTCCACCCCCGCTATTGCAGTGGCACTACCGGATGGTTACCGTATGCAAAAATTAGACAGGACGAGCAGGGGGCGGTATAGCCTTAATTTACAAGGAATCCATATCCATTGCTATATTAGACCAGCTATGCACTGACGAAATAGAATGCCTTGTCTTTAGACTTGACCTACACCCCCAACATAGCTGGAAAGGGGCTCTTGTCTCTAGACCCCCAGGCCCACTACTAGGATTCACTAGCCAATTGTTGGATTTTATCTCCCCACATATTATTTCCACCTGTAACTTCCTTCTCCTGGGGGATTTAAACATTCATAGTGAAGATGCCCTCAACCGTGACGCCACAGCTTGCCTCACAGACTTGGCCACTACTGGTCTTTTGAAGATCAACAATGATCCTACTCACGCGTTTGGGCACACTTTAGATCTCATGCTATCCAATTCCTTGAATATCCTCTGTGGGGAAACGTGCCCTCTGATTTGGTCTAACCACTCTCTGGTGAACTTCCAACTCATGAGTCCTAGAAACCTTCTCACCCCCACACCTCACACCAAATGCTGGTATAGACCTTGACACAAACTGAAGCCCGACCAACTCCTGTCCCCTTTTTGCTCCTGGGACATAGACACTAGCACTTGTAGTGTAGAAGAACAACTAGCCCATTTTAACGCCACTATTTTAGACACTATAGATAAAGTAGCCCCTATGAAGCCACAGACCCACTCCCCTAAACCCACTCCCACTAGCTGGTATTCCCCAGCTAGTGTGAAAAACACATCAACAGACATTTGTCTGACTTCATCGAAATCTCTCACTGTCTTGATGTCTACCAGTCAGGCTTCCGTGCCAAGCACAGTACCCAATCTGCTTTAATTGAGGTAACTGATAACATCAGAATGGCCCTGCACAATGGTCAAGCGGCACTTCTGGTGCTGCTTGACCTGTCGGCAGCATTTGACACCATCTCGCACCAGATCCTACTGGAGACACTTCAAGACATTGGAGTACAGGGGCTTGCACTGAAGTGGATGACGGACGTTCTCACTGATAGAACCCCGACAAACACTCTGGGGACCTTCAGATCAAAAACCACCAAAGTTACCAAGGGGGTACCGCAGGGCTCTTGTTTGAGCCCCACACTTTTTAACATCTCTGTTACCCCCTGGGCTAAACTTATGAGGAACTTAGGGTTCAATCCCATCTCGAACGCGGATGACACCCAGCTCCTCCTCACCTCTAATAAGAACAGTCCTGATATACAACTCCTCTTTTCTGAAGGCATGAAGACTATTGCCGCCTGGATGAGGACTAACTTCCTTCAATTGGAACGCCGAGAAATCGGAGATCATGTTGTTTGGAGGAGCAGCCATAAGCTGGATCCCCAGATGGTGGCCAGAGGAGCTGGGCAATGTCCCGTCCCCTAAGGAAGTGGTAAAATATTTAGAATTAGGATCGACCAGACCCTTACTTTTGACGCTCACGCCACTACTACTGCTGGCACCTGCTTCTACACACTCAGTTTACTTAAAAGGATCTTTCCCCTGTTACCTTCCTCTACCAGAAAAACATTGATGCATGCTCTGGTATTAAGTAGACTGGACTATTGTAATGCACTGTTAGCATCGGCCAACGAAGCCTCCTTAAATAAGCTACAAGTTGTGCAGAACACGGCTGCCCGCCTGGTAGCAAATGCCCCATCTAGAACGGCTTCTACTCCCCTCCTCAAAACCTTCACTGGCTCCCTGTGAGAAAGCGGGTGAAATTTAAGATAGGCTACACTGTTTCTAAAGCCCTTAATGAACAGGGGCCTTCCAACCTATCTGCTAAACTTATCAAGTATACCCCCTCACAACCTCTTAGATCTGGCGCCAAGCTCCTCCTTTGCACCCCTAGAATTAAAAAAGCGCGCAGTGGTGGCAAAGCTTTTTCACACCTTGCCACTGCTTACTGGAATTAGCTGCCCCTCCAGCTATGCAACTGCCAGAGCCTCTCTCAGTTCAGGAAGCTTCTAAAAACTCATCTCTTCTGATCCCCTCGGATCTGGCTATAGCACTCCATCCTTAGCTCAGAGATACCCCTAGGGGTGATTCAGTGCTATATAAATTAATAATAATAATACCCTTAGCCACCCCGAACCCTAAAAACCTCCTTACTACTCCATCCTCTTAGTCGCCACATAACTCTGAAGACACCCTTACCACCTAATACCCTTAGCCACCCCAAACCCTAAAAACATCCTTACCACTCCATTTTCTTAGTCACCCCATAACACTGAAGACACCATTACCACCCAATACCCTTAGCCACCCGAACCCTAAAAACATCCTTACCACTCCATTCTCTTAGTCACCCCATAACTCTAAAGACTCCCTTACCACCCGATCCTTTTACCCACCCCTAAATCTTAAATTGTATTTTAATGGATATCTTAATGAACATTCTTTTAATGCAATATTAATAATTTTTATTCTGATGTACTGTTTTCTTATGATGTGAATGATCATACGTTTGATCGAATAAATTATATATATATATATTATCTACTGGCGGTCGCCAGTAGATAGTTATAGTTAGGACCTATTTTCCATAGGAAATCCGCAACATTCTATTTGGAATACCGTTGGCACCGGTTGACGAATCCTCGCGAAATTTTCCAAACTTTTGGCCAGCTCCGCTCCGCTCCTACCCTGAAAGTTTTGCGGTGATCCGTCAAGCAGGGGCCGAGAAAAAAGGGGGGTCCCAAAACGCGTTTTCCCCATGCAATTTCCCATAGGATCTGTTGTCGCAGCTACAGCCCAAACCGCTGAACGGAATGACACCAAATTTGGCAAAGAGGTAGTCCTCAGTTTGGACTCGTGCCTTTTGCATATATGGTGTGAATCTGTTCAGTAGTCCCTGAGAAAATTAGGGTAAAAAAGTTAGTGATATCTATGGCTGTGGAGGATCCGCGGACCGTACCCGCACCGTAAGCGCACCCTCCCCGAACCGAGCGCACACCCGCCCGTTCGCGCGCTGAATGCTAATTGGCTGTCGAGTGTCTCTCTACATTCGAAACCAGGAACTGTTGGCGGCCATTTTCTGCCTCGGTAGATGCGAGGCTGAAGAAGCAAGGTGAATAACATATAAAGGGGGCAGAGTGGAAATACTCTGACCCTCTAGAGGTGCTTAGGGGGTCCCAGAAGGACCCCCTGGGGCCCCCCTTTTTAAAAATAAAATAAACGGCGAAATGCGTGCACGGTGCGCGCATCCTATTGCGTTGGATGCACGGATCCTCACGCGGTGGGTTCGCGGATCCAAGGGGAAAAAAATGAAATTTTTGGGCGATAAAGATTAAGCTTAAGTGTTTTGTTCTTGAGTGGCTCTAAAAAGAGCTGTTGTGTTCATTGAGAGTTTTTGGTACTTATAAGTAAGTACCTGTACAGAGTCTAAAGTTGTTGAGGAAGACTCTGTTTCCTTCATCAGTAAAGTGTACTCCATCTCTCCTATACATCTCTTGCATATGAAAGCGCAGATTGTTATTGTAAATGGACCCCATTCTATAGTCTCGGAGAAAAGCAGAAACAGATTTATTCACATGTTTCCTAGCTTTCTCAATCTGTGGACAAAAATGATCGGACCAGTTCCATTTCTGCCTTTGGCATATGTTAGAATACACAAAGGCAGTTTTAGGGAATAGTGAAATCAGTTCTGCAAAGGTGTCCTTCATAAGCATTTCCAGACCTACCCCAGTCAAAGTGCCTAGGTCATCGCCACCACAGTGCACTATTATGAGGTCAGGGTGTTGGATTTGCATGAAGGATTTCACCAATGGCATCAATTGGTGCCACTTTAACCCTCTCTGTCCAATCCATTTAATGTCTACATTTGTCAAACCTAGGTCTTTGTGAATGCCTTTGTTTTCTGCATACCTTTGGCTCCAGAAAATGTAGCTGTGTCCCACAGTCCACACTGTAAGCATCTTGTAAGGAGGTCTGGATGCACTCAGATGGTCTATGTAAATGAAATGGCAGTTTGGAAAGTAAGATGTTTCTAAAATAGTGGCTAAGATGCAATTTTGAAAAAAGACAAGAAATCATTGGTTGTTTGACAACCTTCTACACTGAAAGGTAGGGTGCATATTTCTGTTTTTTAAACGCATGATTCTTATTGGGTAACAAAAACTGATTGTAAGGAACATTATATATGATAAGCTGATATGTTGAGAAGTCAAGCACACTTGCTGTTTTGATTAGCAACATTGTGTGTGCTGAACTTGTGACCTGTGTGCTCAGTACAGTGTTCCATGACCTGTTTCTATGGCAACGGGCAGAAGGCAGATTGGGGGAAGGGTTGAAGTTTGTCATTTGGAAAGGGTTGAAATGTTTAACCAATAGAAATGTGTGTTTGCTTTTGAATGTATGTGGGAAGGAATGTGATTTGATGTTTACATGTATATGTGTGGAAAATGAGAGGGAAACTTTGCCATTCTTTGGTTCTGCTGACAGGTGCACAGTGCAGAGATTCTGTATAAGAAAATCTGGTTTGTGTGACTGATATACTTCTTAACCTACAAAACAACTTGAAAGGTGAGTTATTTAATTGTGAGGGGATGTATGTAGACTATTTTTTATTTTAATCAGACTAATGTATTTCTTCTGCTAAAGTGTAGGGAGTACTTTTTTTCTCTACAATGTTATTGACAGTGTGTGTGTGCATGTAGAAACCATTTTGTGATAAGGATTTGTTTTTTTCATGTGATTGTAGACAGATAACTATGCAGTTTTTATATTTTGGTAGAATTAGAAACCAGTCATTGTTTATGAATTTGTGAAATGAGTTATGTTTCTGCAGTAAAATGTAGTACTCCTTGTAGATGAAGAAATGTGTTTTGGTATAGTGCAAGGGATAGTGTTGTTTGTCTAGAATCACACAGAGAGCCTGTGTGCATTTGGGAACCACTGTGAGAGAAGCATTTAGTAATATGTTGTATTTGCTGACAGATAACTCTTTTAAAACCAGTCATGTTGTCAAGTTTTAGTGGCATGAGAAGCCAGTGTTTGCTTATGCGTTGATTAAATGAGTCAGGCAATGATACAAAAGTGCACTTTTGAAATATGCACATTGTGTGCAGTTCTCTTACCACTTCCATAGGAGTAAATAAGGTTTGGTAAACTCGTAGGGATAGTGGTTGTTGTCTAGAATCACACTGTGAGTCTGTGTGCATTTGGGAACCAATGTGAGAGAAGCATATGGTAACATTGTTTATTTGCTGACAGATAACTATTTTAAATCCTATCATGTTGTCAAGTTTTAGTAGTATTAGAAGCCAGTCATGCGTTGATTAAATGAGTCAGGCATTGACACTAAAGTGCAGTCGTGAAATATGTAGATTGTGTGCAGTTCCCTTACCACTTGCACTGTAGTGAATGAGTTTTGGTAAACTTCTAGGGATAGTGGTGCTTGTCTAGAATCACACTGTGAGTCTGTGTACATTTGGGAACCACTGTGAGAGAAGTGTTTGGTAACATCGTGTATTTGCTGATAGATAACTGTTTTAACACCTTCAGTGCCCGCCCCTTTCCCCGCCCTGTGCCGGCCGTTTCATTAGCGGGCGGGGTTTATGACGAGCTGGTCTCGTCATGGGCACAGCGCAACCGCGGCCCGTGACGAGACCAGCTCGTCATAGGCATTGAAGAGGTTAAAACATGTCATGTTCTCAAGTTTTAGTAGCATTAGAAGCCAGTCTTTGCTTATGTGTTGATTAAATGAGTCAGGCATTGACACTAAAGTGCAGTCGTGAAATATGTTGATTGTGTGCAGTTCCCTTATCTCTTCCACTGTAGTGAATGAGTTTTGGTAAAGTCCTAGGGATGGTGGTGCTTGTCTAGAATCACACTGTGAGTCTGTGTACATTTGGGAACCACTGTGAGAGAAGCGTTTGGTAACATTGTGTATTTGCTGACAGATAACTGTTTTAAAACATGTCATGTTGTGAAGTTTTAGTAGCATTAGAAGACAGTTATGGCCTATGCTTTCATTAAATGAGTCAGGTATTGACAGTAAAGTGTAGTCGTGAAATATGTAGATTGTATGCTGTTCTCTTACCACTTCCAGTGTAGTTAATGAGTTTTGGTAAACTCCTAGGGATAGTGGTGCTTGTCTAGAATCACACTGTGAGTCTGTGTGCATTTGGGAACTACTGTGAGAGAAGCGTTTGGTTAGATCGTGTATTTGCTGACCGATAACTGTTATAAAACCTGTCATGTTGTCAACTTTTAGTAGCATTAGAAGCCAGTCTTTGCTTATGTGTTGATAAAATGAGTCATGATTTGACACTAAAGTGCAGTACCATGTTGTATTGTCTTCACTGCACCAGAGCTGAAAATTTAAAATTTTTACCCAGGCACTGTCCTAGAAGTAGTCTGATGATTTAGTCAGTTTCTAAGTACTTATTTTGTGAACCATTCATTACCAAATAGACTGCTTCAAATGTCTATGCAGTATGCATGTAGTTCTCTAACCACCTATACAGTTGTGTTCACACCTTCAATTCCCTAGTCAGTATCCATACACTTCTAGGAAATACCCTGTAAGTCCCTTTGCAGTCTTCTAGTGACCCATTCAGCACCATGTAGTAATCCATTCACTCTGCCAAAACGCAAACATTTATAAATTCACTAAGACACTCTGTTTACAGTACTGTAATGATTCAGTCACTGTCTAAGTATTCATGCACTGAGCCAGGCCTTAGCACATGGACTGCTTCAAACCCCTATGCACTATGCATGCAGTTTTCTAACCACCTACAGACTTGACTTTTACACTTTCAATTCCCTAGTCAGTATCCATATAGTCCAGCAAACATCCTGTCACTCCCTTTGCACTCTTCTAGTGACCCATTCAGTACCAAGCACTAATCCATTCCTTGTGCGAAAACCCAACCACTTATAAATTCATCCAGGCAGTCTCCTTGCTGTAGTCTAATCATTCAGTCAGTACCGAAGTACTCATGCAGTGAGCCGGCCTTAGCACATGGACTGCTTTATTTGCGTATCCAGTATGCATTCAGTTCTCTAATCAGCTACACAGTTGTCTTTTGCACCTTCAGTTCCCCAGTTAGTATTCATATACTTCTAGCAAACACCCTGGTACTCACCCAGTGTGTCTCCTTTTAGTAGTGTAATCATTCAGTCACTTAGCATGTAGTCTTTTAGTGAGGTAGGCTTTAGGGCATGAACTGCTTCAAAGTAGTATGCACTATGTATGTAGTGTTTTAATCATCGTCACACTTGTGGTTCAGGGCTATAGTTTCTTAGTCTGTTTTTATATAAAATGTGTTTGTACAGTAATGGAATACTGTAAATTTGAAAGTTATTAATATACATTTATTTGTGATTCTTTTTTGCAGATACTGTTTTTCAACGTTAAAATCGAGAAATGATGCCAGAAAAAAAAAGAAAAAGAAAAGAACAGAGACAGGAGGATTATTTGAAGAAACATCAACCACAAGTATTGAATGAACAAGATAATGTGGCTAAAAGGAAAAATAATTCTGGTAAGCTCACAAAGCAATTTATTAAAAATGTTTGTAGGAGCAAACAGAATGTAG
The DNA here is from genome assembly GCF_964204655.1 of Triturus cristatus. Taxonomy (NCBI): domain Eukaryota; kingdom Metazoa; phylum Chordata; class Amphibia; order Caudata; family Salamandridae; genus Triturus; species Triturus cristatus. The sequence continues at coordinate 184,448,181 of NC_140579.1, read as the reverse complement.
AGAATGCTGCAACTTCAGAAAATGTTTTAAGTAAGAAAAAAAATCTAAATAAGAGGAAAAGTAGAAAAGCAAATGTTCAGTCAAAGGAGATAAAGTATGGTAAAAGAAGACAAAATCAGTATAAGGAATTACGCAAAAAAATATTTTACAAGAGAGTAGTGCATAATTTGCTGAAAGATGTGAAGAAATATAAAAAGTGAACTTTATTTTATAAAAAGAAGAAGCATATTGAAAGCATTGTGGAAAAGGCTTTTGAAGTAAAAAGGAAACTGTTTATTTTACTGTTAAACAGAATTCGATCACTAGATAAACCAATATTTGTAATGAATGCCAAAAGTAGGAGGAAAAGAGTTATTCATAAAAAAAAAAAATTGTGATGTTTTTTTGGGAGAATTGTAGGAGAGTAGGGTCTGCTATCCTATGGTCACCCCAAATGTTTGCTTTTTGCTTCACTGGTTTTTGACATATTGAGGCTGTGGGCCTGCTAATCAGACCTCCAGCCTGCTGTTCTCTCTACTAAATTGACACTATGTACTATAGGTGCATAACCAATTGGAATTGGATCACCCTGTGAGCCCCTGTACCAGAGTATACTAGGTACCCAGGGCATTGGTGCATCTAAGGCCTACCGGGGGCTGAAGCATGTATTGTGCCACCCCTGGCCTGGCCTAGCAATTTGACACAAATGGCTGATCACTCAGCTGGGGTAAGTTGGTGTAACCACCTCTTACTTAGGTGTAGTATACCTATACCTAACCTTAAATGGGACACATGCTAACCTATAAGTCACTCCTATGGCAGGCCTTAAGAAGCCTGAAGGCAGAGTGCTTGGTTCCATGTGAGATGGTGCTCTGGCATGAGCTGAGCCTGTCTGCAGTGGTCGGAACAACTTCCTTCTACCGTTTCCAGATATCGCCATACCATATACTCTTAAGTGCATTATGAACCTCGCGGTTAAATGCTATCTTTGGTTTGGCTTTATCAAAACATGTCGAGTAAGGTGTCATACGAATTGGAATACTAACCCCTCGCCAATTCTGGCGACGGGGTTAGCATTCCACCCTTCTAGAGGGACACGACATGTACAGTACCTGAAACCCGGGTAAAATCAGACATAGCCTCAGCTCCACAAAATGGACGCTGCCACCACCGACACAAGTCTGCCCTCCTGCTGCTGGGAGTCCTTCCAGCTTGGGAGACGTGGACAAAGGGTTTCCTGCCAGGGGAGGTGCGTTCACCACCCCAGACAGGATTTTGTGTATTGGTCAGGTAGGGCTTGAATAGAATCAGACATGCCTGAGGCTCACAAGGAGCCTCGGTGCATATGCCAGTTCAAACCGGTCCTGGGGCACACCAGCCCCGGACCTGGGGCGAGCTGGACAAAGGATTGGGGGTGTAACCACCCCCCTTCCTGGTCCCACCCTTAGGGAGGGACCTAGCAGGTAGTCCGGCCCCTAGAATCCGCTTAAAGGTAAGAGCTGTGTCCTAAGACTTCAGACATCCCGGAATCAACTTGAAATAAAGAAGAAGACGGGAACTTCGACGCTCTGCTGCACAGAGGACAGAAGGAAATCTCCCCTATGGTCAGGGAGTGACCATCTTGCTAACGCAAGCACCATCCAGCAACTCGACGTCTGCTTTGCCGCCACCTCCTGCCGGAGTCCGAGCCCAGAGACCGACAGGACCTGGACCTCCAGACCTCTCACAGCCCGATCCACAGTCCCTGCAAAGAAGGAACCCGTGGAGGCACCGAGACACGTGGAGCCAGCCATCTTGAAAAGACACGCGACAAGCTGCAAGCGCGACAATAGAGGCTCCCTCCAAGTTGTGCTTTGGGTCCTGAGAAGCCCAACATCCGAGCAGCATCTGCACCAAAGGTGAGCCCTCCAGCATCTCCACGATCGGCGTGGGGCCCCTCTGCACTTTGCATCTCGATGCGCTTGCCCGGTCCCTGGCCCGTTGGCTAGTGGCCATTTTGGCGACTTATCTTGAAAACTACGATGCTGGTCTGGTTTCCCCAGACTGGCCCCTGCTTCCCTCCAAAGGAGCAGCCCCTCTGACCTTGCTGGTCAGAGTAAACAGCTTTCTTCAATTCCTGCGTCTCCTGCTTTTGCCAAGGCTTGTTTGCTTCCTTCGAGTTGCCGACACCGCTGACAGCGAGAGCCTGCGTGGGACAGCTCGTGAACCGACTCCTGGACATCGTCGACCTTCAGGGACCACGTGGCTGCGGAGACAAGCTACACCTCTTCACCTGTTTGCACCCTACATCGCCTGGTACCTACCTGGTGCCACGCCGGTCACTGGCTAGTGACTGTGAACACTGTCCCCTCTGCTTACAGGTCTTCTACTACTCCGATCCACCCTTGGATCCACCGCATCTCTTCTGGACCGGCCGCCTGCAGCATCTTTGTCACCAGGCTCCATTGAACAGATAGACGAAACCCGACGCACTTCGAGACCTATGCACCCGCTTCCTGTGGGTGAGGTAAAGCTGGCACTCCGGTGCACAAGTGTAGAGTAACATCTCTAATGTCTAGATCTGAAGTCTTGATTTCGTAGTTCAACCAGAAGACCCTTTTAGCAGTAACTTTTGAACTTTTACGCACCCATTGAAAACCTATGGGAGCCCGCGTGTAACTTTCCTCACTGCACACACGACCCGTGGACCTCCTGGTCACTAACTAACGTTAGCTCCTTGTAGGCCCAGCGATTCTAGAGGCCCTAGGCCTTTTCCGTTTCCTAGTCGTGTTACTTATACCACTATTTTAGTATATGGTTCGAGCGGCCACCAGGGCCTATCCATATAAAGTGCAACTTCTGTATATTGTGATACTTTCTTGTTTAACGATTTGTGCTCCTGTGCTAATAAAGAGTCTAGGGGATACTTTGAGTAATAAATACATATATATTTTGAATATATATCTGTGTGGTGTCCTTTCATTGGTATAAAGGGGGGTTACATATGGTAAAACAGCCTGCTTAACACGCTTTAACGAGTTTAGCCTCAAAGACTGCTTAGCCTACGCCACCACTAGGGCAGCTAGTCCGAAAAGGTTGACTTACAACCACACCATAAGGGTTGCTTGGCATGGTACAAGGTGGTCACTTTAACTAGTGAACATCATATACCAGGCCAACTTATTACATTGGTGAGCAGCGGTTGGATTTGAGCTTGCTGTGTTTTACCGTTGTAATCTCTTTGTTACCAATTGAAAGATCACATAGGTACCTGTAGGTACATATAAAACAAGATTAGTTATATACTTAAGTTCTACTGAACTTAGTTGTTGTAGAGCAAAGGGAGTAGCACACCCTGACTACAACTACTAGATAGGTTTAGTAGGAAAACACAAGTGTAGGTAGTTGCAACACATCCATCCACACTTAAGAGCAATGGCTGGGGCAGAGGGGTCCAATGTACCCATCTCTGTCGAGAGTGACCCCCAGAGGGCACCAACCATCTTTGCTACCCTAAACCAGAATGAGCTCAGGCAGTTGGCTAATATCAGGGGCCTTAAACAGCCCAGAAACCCTACATCTGCTGAACTCAGAGAACTCTTACAAGCTGATGAAGATCAGAGAGCTCTCAAGAAAGCCTCCCAGTTAGACCCCTCAGGGACTGGAACAGGAGGCCCTCCTTCTGAAGATGCTACTGAAGTACCCCTTTCTAACAGTCGAACCTTAGTTGAGAATCAGACTACAGATGATGAGGATCAGCATAGGGACAGGGATGACAAAGGGGGTGAGTCTGATAGTAGTAGTAGTTCTGATGGGAGAAATAGCCCAGTGCCAGGTGCTATACCTGGCTCAGCTAACTTAAGACTACTTGGGACTGACAATGGGTTCACCCCATTGGATCTCCCTAGTGGACTTAACCAGGGGTTTGGGAGACAGAGTAATCACTCAGGTGACTCTAATGCCTCTCATGCCTCTAGAGGCTCTCAAGGTCACTCCAGAAGAAGGATGACCAGCCCTCAGAGGAGGGAGCATGAGGCCAGAATGAAGGAAGCCCAGCTGAGGATCAGGAGACAGGAACTAGAAGTAGCCCTGATGGAAGAGAAACTGAGCAAGGCTAGGCAACCTAGAGAGAGTGGGTCTATACCCACTGGTGGCAGCATTGTCCCTAGGGACAAAGATAGGGTCTTTGACAATAGGAACCTGTCCAAGGTTGTGCCCCCCTACAAAAGTGGGGATGATATCCACAAGTGGATGACTGCTCTTGGGAGAGCCTGCAAAGTGCAGCAGGTTCCTGAAGACCAGTGGGCAGCAATCTTATGGCTCTCCTTTGAAGGTAGAGGCAGAGATAGACTCCTCACTGTTAGGGAGGAGGATGTCAGAAACTACAGAGCCCTGAAGAGTGTCCTGGTTGATGGGTTAGGCTTAACCACTGAACAGTACAGGTTAATGTTCAGAGATACCCAGAAGACACAGACTCAGGACTGGTCTGAATACATTGAATGTGCCACTAAGGCTTTGGAGGGTTGGTTGCTGGGAAGTAAGGTATCGGATTATACAGGATTGTACAATTTGATGATGAGAGAACAGATTTTAAATAACTGTCAAAACCAGCAACTGCATCAACACTTGGTTGACTCAGATCTGACCTCTCCCCAAGAATTGGGAAAGAAGGCAGACAAATGGGTCAGAACCAGGGTTAAGGGGGTGATCAGAAGAAAACAGATCAAAAGGGTGGAGATCAGAAATCCAAAGACCAGAAGTCTTCAACAGGGCCCCAAACTAGTACTAATGAGGGTGGGTCCCAACAACCTAAAGGTAAGAAGAAGGAAGGTCCAAAGAAACCTTGGTGCAAATCTTGCAAGAATACAACTCACTGGACTAGTGATTGTAAGAAGGGTGGAGCCCCCAACACTGTTGCCCCTAAGGCACCTGCTCCCAGTACTACTGTTAGCAGTGTTGGTCCCCAGACAAAGCTTACCAAAGATTACCAACAGCAGCTATCTCTCCCCTCCTGAGGCGGAAGCCGGAAGGTGTTTTTATTTTACTTTGTGCACTGTACATTTTTAGCTAATTACTCTGTATTTTGATCCTGTGTGATTGACTTCGCCTATTCACAGAGCGGTGTGGATTTGGAGACTTCCTTTGCGCTCCTTGGCGCTGTGTGTTCCTTACCCCCTTCCCTGCTGCCGGACCGCCCTCGGCCGAGTATCGACGCAGAGGGCTGGGTTCCCGGTTTTTGGCGGCCATATTGGGTGTGGGTGAGGCGGGTGACGCGCTCTAGCAGCGCTTTAAAAACGGAATAGCGAGCCTGCTTCTAGTGATTACCAACAGCAGCTATCTCTCCCCTCCTGAGGCGGAAGCCGGGAGGTGTTTTTATTTTACTTTGTGCACTGTACATTTTTAGCTAATTACTCTGTATTTTGATCCTGTGTGATTGACTTCGCCTATTCACAGAGCGGTGTGGATTTGGAGACTTCCTTTGCGCTCCTTGGCGCTGTGTGTTCCTTACCCCCTTCCCTGCCACCGGACCGCTCTCGGCCGAGTATCGACGCCGAGGGCTGGGTTCCCAGTTTTTGGCGGCCATATTGGGTGTGGGTGAGGCGGGTGACGCGCTCTAGCAGCGCTTTAAAAAGAACGGCTATGACTCCGCGCAGCGGACACGTATTGCGGACGCGCCGGATCTGCGCCGGAGTCGTGCCAGAGTCCTGCCCGTCTGCACCAGTCCGCGACAGGACGGGACTAGGGGCTCGGGACCCGATACCCACGTCCACCGCGTCTGGAAAAGCCGCTCATATCAGGTATTCGGCGCAAACTTTGTTCCATTCCAGACCAATCCATCTGTCAGAATGCTCCATTCATTCACGGCCGTGCCCGGAGGGCCCTTTCTCTTGCATACACTGCAAATATCAGACCCCCTACATAAAACCCAGCACTATGATGTTAGACAATAGGGAGCAAACATCTTCCATAGGGGTTAAGGGGACAAAGTGTCTTCTCCTAAATATTCGCTCCCTACCTAGACATCAATTAGAGGTATGGGACATAATACATACTACTCAACCCGACCTTTGCTTGCTAACGGAAACTTGGCTGAAACCTCATACTGTCCCTGCTATTGCTGTGGGGGTTCCTTTCAGCTACAGGCTTGTCCATTTTGACCGGCCAGAGAAAATAGGCGGTGGCTTAGCCATCGTGCATAAAGAACATCTGAAGATCATCACACTAGAACAGAAATACAGCTCTCTCTTTGAGATTCTAATTTTTAAAATGCAATATGCTACTAACAGATTTTGGAAAGGAGCCTTAGTTTATCGTCCCCCGGGGCCCTCTACAGGCTTTTCCCTTGCACTACTGGAACTCTTGGCCCCATACTTTAAACGAAAAGAAGATTTCCTCCTTCTTGGCGATTTTAATGTCCATGCTGATAATCCCTCACTCCCTGAAACAATTTCCTTGGTTTCTGAATTATCCTCCCTGGGTCTTACTTTACAAAACCATGAGCCTACCCATACAGGTGGTCACCTTCTTGACCTGGTTTTTACCAACTTTCCCAAAGTACAATGTTTCTCCCCGGTTCAAATAATCTGGTCTGACCACTTCATCGTGGAATTTGCAATATCCAAGGCGGATAAGCTCTCCAATAAAAACTCCCTACCACCAGTCTGGCGCCGACAGTGGCATAAAGTCACCGTAGAGGAATTTCAAAAGGAATGGAAGCCGCCTATTCCCACAGAGACAGATCGTATAGAAACCTTGTTAACTACATTTAATAATTCCCTTCAAGAAGCAATCGATAAAATAGCACCTCTAAAATTACACAAACAATACCCTACCACCAAACAGGAAACATGGTATACCGAGGAGCTTAGAACAGAAAAACAAAAATGTAGGAGGCTGGAAAAAAAGTGGAGGAAAACACGAACTGAAGAAAATAAGAAAGTACATTATGAGGCCCAAACTAAATATTATAAAAACATCAGACTTGCCCGGAGGAATAGCATCTCCCAACAACTCGCAGAAGCGGGAAATCGATCTAAGGAACTATTTAAAATTCTTCAGGAATTTGTAAAACCTACCGCATGCAAAAGCCCTGATGACTTTTCTCAACAACTTTGCGATGATATCTCCTTGTTCTTTGAAAATAAAATTATTTGATCTACGACAAAATTCTATTGGCCGCCAATCAAAATCAAAATAGTAACAACTCTTTTTCCCCTTCCATTCTGCCCACACGAAATAAAATCATACTCACAACATTTCCAGCAGTCAATGACTCTGATCTCACCTCCCTTATGAGCCATATAAAATCTGGATCCCCAGATGACTTTCTATCAGCTAAAATAACTGCCTCTCTGCAAACTCTGCTTGGGCCTCACATTCATACATTGATCAACCATTCTCTTAGAGAAGGATCTGTACCCACAGAGTGGAAAAAAGCAGTGGTGAACCCTATCCGAAAGAATGCAGCCATTCCATGGACCGATCTCACCAACCTTCGACCCATCTCCCTCCTACCCCTTCTCAGCAAGATGACCGAGAGACATGTAAACACTCACTTGTCCAAATATATCGAGGCAGCGGAGGGCCTAGATTTTTCTCAATCTGGATTTAGGCCCAATCACAGCACAGAATCTGCCCTCCTGTCAGTGACTGATAACATAAAAATGTCACTGGATGGAGGAAATTCAATGATTCTAGTGCTGTTAGATTTATCCGCTGCCTTCGACACTGTGTCTCATGAGATACTTCTCGATCGTCTAAGGGAGAGGGGAATAGAAGGTATGGCTCTCTCTTGGCTGAAAAGCTTTCTTTCGGATCGCCAACAAGAGGTAAGATTGGGCCCCCACTATTCCATCTCAAGGGAGCTCACCAAGGGAGTGCCACAGGGCTCATGCCTAAGCCCCACACTCTTCAACGTGTACATAGCCCCCTTGGCGGATATTGTAAGATCTCATGGATTCACCCCTGTGTCGTACGCTGACGATACTCAGCTTTTGTTCCCCTTTAAAATGTTGACGCCCGCAATACAAAAATCTTTTGCGGACGGAATGAGGGCAATATCCCACTGGATGGCCACCAATCGCCTCCAGTGTAATGTAGGCAAGACTGAGGTAATGCTGTTTGGGGAGGCCACACTTCTATGGTCCCCGGAATGGTGGCCCTGGGATTTAGGACCAACCCCCAAACAGATTGTCAAAAATCTGGGTGTGCGCTTGGACACATCACTTTTGTTCAAAGAGCATACTAACCAAGTAGCAGGGTCCTGTTTCCAGGTCATTGGACTGCTATGACGAGTCTTCCCATTTCTGTCAGACTCCTATAGGAAGACCCTTGTCCAAGCCCTGGTTATAAGTAGACTGGATTATTGTAATGGCCTGCTGGTCTCGGCAAATGAAGAACAAATACAGAGGCTACAGGTGGTCCAAAACACGGCTGCGAGACTGGTTCTCAACGCTCAGCCAAGGTCTCCATCGCTCCCCCTCCTGATAAAACTCCATTGGCTGCCAATCAGACAGCGGGTAAAATGTAAAATCTGCTGCACTATTCACAGATGTCTGTTTGGCAATGGACCTAAATATTTAAAAGAACTATTCAAATCCTATATACCCAGTCGCACCCTGCGCTCCAGCAATCGGCAACTACTTCAGGTTCCAAGGATAAAAAAATCTAGGCAGGGAGGGCGAGCCCTGTCCTATAAAGGCCCCATCCTTTGGAACTCGTTGCCCCCTGCTCTCAAAAATGTTATTAACTTTCAATCCTTTAAGAAGTCCTTGAAAACGTTTTTATTTGTCGCCTGTTAGGTTTCCCCCCCCCCCTCCTTTTCTTCTGTTTAGCTTAAGATCTTGGCTCTTTGGTATATGTAAGCGCGGAGATACCCCTTCGGGGGTTGACTTCCTGCGCTATACAAGAACATAAATAAATAAATAAATAAAGGGTGTAGTGGGAATCACTATGGGAACTGAAGGAGATTCTGACTTAGACAGAACCCTTACACAGGCAGTCTTGATCTGTGATGGGGACATGGATTTGTCCCTGACTGTGAGCCCCAGTAACCTGGGCAAGTACAGACAGACTCCTTTAATAAATACAAAAGTGGATCAAGCCTACAGGGACACATGTGCCAGTGTCACTATGGTGACACCAGGCTTTGTGGACCCTGGACAGTACATACCAGGTGACAATTACCTGGTGACCAATGCCAGCAATGCCACTACTTCTCATAGTGTGGCTATTGTTAACTTCTCATGGGGAGGGGTAACTGGCCTCAAAAGGGTTGTGGTTAGTGCAGACCTCCCAGTAGAATGTTTGTTGGGCAATGACCTAGAGAGTTCCTTATGGTCAGAAGTGGAGTACAGGACACATGCAGAGATGTTAGGTATATCACCACGTGTCCTTGCTGTGACCAGGTCACAGGCCAAAAAGTGCCTTACTGAACCACAGGTCTTGGATCCTGGAACAATGGACCAAGCACGTACCAAGAAGAAGAACAGGAGGGTTAAGGCTGTGCCTTCCCCACTGCCTCCAAGTGATGATCAGTCTTCCCAGGAAGATGATCTAGAGAACCCTGAAGGAACTGACCCTGAAGAGCTTGAACCTGACCAGGTTGAGTTTCTGGGGACAGGGGGACCTTCCAGGGCTGACTTGGGGCAGGCTCAGTTATCCTGTCCCTCTCTTGAACCCCTCAGACAGCTGGCTGCTGCTGAGGCTGCTGGGAATGCTCAAAGTACCCATAAAGTGTATTGGGATGATGGGCTCCTTTATTCAGAGGCTAGAGACCCAAAACCTGGTGCAACCAGGAGGTTGGTTATTCCTCTGCAATTTAGGGGCTTCCTTCTTACCTTGGCCCATGATATTCCTCTAGCAGGACACTTAGGCCAGAACAAGACTTGGGACAGGCTTGTCCCTCACTTTCACTGGCCTCACATGAATGAAGATACCAAGGAGTTTTGTCGCTCCTGTGTGACCTGCCAAGCCAGTGGCAAATCAGGTGGCACAACAAAGGCCCCCCTAATACCACTACCTGTGGTGGGGGTTCCCTTTGAAAGAGTGGGAATAGATATAGTGGGTCCCATGGATCCTCCCACTGCATCTGGGCACAGATTTATACTGGTGGTAGTGGATCATGCCACCAGGTATCCAGAGGCAATTCCCCTTAGGACCACTACAGCTCCTGTTGTGGCCAGGGCCCTGCTGGGAGTATTCTCCAGAGTGGGGTTTCCTAAGGAGGTGGTTTCTGACAGAGATACCAACTTCATGTCAGGATACTTGACAGCTATGTGGAAGGAATGTGGTGTCAACTACAAGTTCACCACCCCTTATCACCCACAATGCAATGGGCTTGTTGAGAGATTCAACAAGACCCTAAAGGGTATGATCAAAGGATTACCTGAAAAGCTCAGGTGAAGATGGGACATCCTTCTACCCTGCCTTGTGTTTGCTTACAGAGAGGTCCCACAAAAAGGAGTTGGCTACAGCCCCTTTGAATTGTTGTTTGGGCACCCTGTAAGAGGCCCACTGTGTTTAGTGAGGGAAGGATGGGAGTTACCTCTCAAAAAGCCTAAACAAGACATAGTGGACTATGTACTTGGTCTCCGCTCCAGGATGGCTGAGTACATGGAGAAGGCATCCAAAAACCTTGAGGCAAGCCAGGCCTTACAGAAAGCTTGGCATGACCAAAAGGCTGTCTTGGTTGAGTTTCAGCCAGGACAGAAGGTATGGGTGTTGGAGCCAGTGGCCCCAGCAGCACCCCAAGACAAATGGTCTGGACCCCATACAATCATGGAAAAGAAGGGAGAGGTTACCTACTTGGTGGACCTAGGCACTCCCAGGAGTCCCCACAGGGTACTCCATGTTAACAGGTTAAAAGCATATGTTGACAGGGCAGACATGGGCTTGCTCATGGCTACAGATGAGGGACAGGAGGAAGAGAGTGACCCTCTCCCAGACCTGTTGTCTCAGAACCCTGAGGATGGTTCAGTTGAAGGAGTGACCCTTGGAGGCAACCTCACTGAGCATCAGCAGATTGAATGTAGACAGGATCTACAATCATTTCAGCATATGTTCTCACTGATACCTAGTCAAACTGATTGGTGTACCCATGTGGTGGACACTGGTGACAGTCTTCTTGTAAAGAACAAACTTTACAGACAACCTGACCATGTCAGGGACTGTATAAAGGCTGAGGTACACAAAATGCTGGAACTGGGTGTCATTGAGCCCTCAGAGAGCCCCTGGGCTAGCCCAGTGGTTCTGGTCCCCAAACCTCACACCAAAGATGGCAAGAGAGAGATGAGGTTCTGTGTGGATTACAGAGGACTCAATGGTGTCACTAGGACCGATGCACATCCTATTCCAAGGGCAGATGAGCTCATAGATAAACTGGCTTCTGCTAAGTTTTTGAGCACATTTGATTTGACAGCTGGCTATTGGCAAATCAGGTTAGCTGAGGGGTCTAAGGCCAAAACAGCATTTTCAACCCCAGGAGGACACTACCAATTTTTGGTGATGCCCTTTGGTCTGAAGAATGCACCTGCCACCTTCCAAAGGTTGGTGAATCAAGTCCTTACTGGGTTGGATGACTTTTGTGCAGCATATCTTGATGACATTGCTGTCTTTAGCTCCACCTGGGAGGATCACCTGATCCACCTGAAGAAGGTACTTGAGGCTCTGCAAAAAGCAGGCCTCACTATCAAGGCTACTAAGTGCCATAGAGGGCAGAGTAAGGTTGTGTATTTGGGCCACCTTGTAGGTGGAGGCCAAGTTCAACCACTGGAGAGTAAGATACAATCCATCAATGACTGGTCTCCTCCAACCACCCAGACTCAAGTTCGAGCTTTCTTGGGCTTGACTGGGTACTACAGGAAGTTTAAGAACTATGGGTCCATTGTGACTCCTCTTAATGATCTGACATCCAAGAAGATGCCCAAAAAGGTTCAGTGGACAGTAAGCTGTCAAAAGGCATTTGATGACCTGAAGAAGGTCATGTGCTCTGCACCTATCCTGAAAAGTCCTGACTACTCCAAAGAGTTTATTGTCCAAACAGATGCTTCTGAGTTGGGTGTGGGAGCTGTGCTGTCACAACTTAATGTAGATGGTCAAGACCAACCCATTGCTTTTATTAGCAGAAGGTTGACCCCCAGAGAGAAGAATTGGTCAGCTATTGAGAGGGAGGCCTTTGCTGTGGTGTGGGCCCTGAAGAAGCTGAGGCCATACTTGTTTGGCACTCACTTCAAGATTCAGACCGACCATAAGCCCCTCTTGTGGCTAAATCAGATGAAGGGTGAAAACCCCAAACTGCTTAGGTGGTCCATTTCCCTACAGGGGATGGAGTTTACAGTGGAGCACCGGCCAGGTACAGACCATGGGAATGCAGATGGTCTCTCCAGGTACTTCCACTTAGGACATGAAGACGAGACTGGTCAAGGCTAGTTTAATGTCCCTGCGTTTGGGGGGGGGGGGTTGTGTAGGAGAGTAGGGTCTGCTATCCTATGATCACCCCAAATTTTTGCTTTTTGCTTCACTGGTTTTTGACATATTGAGGCTGTGGGCCTGCTAATCAGACCCCCTGCCTGCTGTTCTCTCTACTAAATTGACACTATGCACTATAGGTGCATAACCAATTGGAATTGGATCACCCTGTGAGCCCCTGTACCAGTGTACACTAGGTACCCAGGGCATTGGTGCATCTAAGGCCTACCTGGGACTGAAGCATGTATTGTGCCACCCCTGGCCTGGCCTAGCAATTTGACACAACTGGCTGATCACTCAGCTGGGGTAAGTTGGTGTAACCACCTCTTACTTAGGTGTAGTATACCTATACCTAACCTTAAATGGGACACATGCTAACCTATAAGTCACTCCTATGGCAGGCCTTAACAATCCTGAAGGCAGAGTGCTTGGTTCCATGTGCGATGGTGCTCTGGCATGAGCTGAGCCTGTCTGCAGTGGTCGGAACAACTTCCGTCTACCGTTTCCAGATATCGCCATACCATATACTCTTAAGTGCATTATGAACCTTTCGGTTAAATGCTATCTTTGGTTTGGCTTTATCAAAACATGTCGAGTAAGGTGTCATACGAATTGGAATACTAACCCCTCGCCAATTCTGGCGACGGGGTTAGCATTCCACCCTTCTAGAGGGACACGACATGTACAGTACCTGAAACCCGGGTAAAATCAGACATAGCCTCAGCTCCACAAAATGGACGCTGCCACCACCGACACAAGTCTGCCCTCCTGCTGCTGGGAGTCCTTCCAGCTTGGGAGACGTGGACAAAGGGTTTCCTGCCAGGGGAGGTGCGTTCACCACCCCAGACAGGATTTTGTGTATTGGTTAGGTAGGGCTGGAATAGAATCAGACATGCCTGAGGCTCACAAGGAGCCTCGGTGCATATGCCAGTTCAAACCGGTCCTGGGGCACACCAGCCCGGGACCTGGGGCGAGCTGGACAAAGGATTGGGGGTGTAACCACCCCCCTTCCTGGTCCCACCCTTAGGGAGGGACCTAGCAGGTAGTCCGGCCCCTAGAATCCGCTTAAAGGTAGGAGCTGTGTCCTAAAACTTCAGACATCCTGGAATCAACTTGAAATAAAGAAGACGGGAACTTCGACGCTCTGCTGCACAGAGGACAGAAGGAAATCTCCCCTATGGTCAGGGAGTGACCATTTTGCTAACGCAAGCACCATCCAGCAACTCGACGTCTGCTTTGCCGCCGCCTCCTGCCGGAGTCCGAGCCCAGAGACCGACAAGACCTGGACCTCCAGACCTCTCACAGCCCGATCCACAGTCCCTGCAAAGAAGGAACCCGTGGAGGCACCGAGACACGTGGAGCCAGCCATCTTGAAAAGACACTCGACAAGCTGCAAGCGCGACAACAGAGGCTCCCTCCAAGTTGTGCTTTGGGTCCTGAGAAGCCCAACATCCGAGCAGCATCTGCACCAAAGGTGAGCCCTCCAGCATCTCCACGATTGGCGTGGGGCCCCTCTGCACTTTGCATCTCGACGCGCCTGCCCGGTCCCTGGCCCGTTGGCTAGTGGCCATTTTGTTGACTTATCTTGAAAACTACGACACTGGTCTGGTTGCCCCAGACTGGCCCCTGCTTCCCTCCAAAGGAGCAGCCCCTCTGACCTTGCTGGTCAGAGTAAACAGCTTTCTTTAATTCCTGCGACTCCTGCTTTTGCCAAGGCTTGTTTGCTTCCTTCGAGTCGCCGACACCGTCGACAGCGAGAGCCTGCGTGGGACAGCTCGTGAACCGACTCCTGGACATCGTCGACCTTCAGGGACCACGTGGCTGCGGAGACAAGCTACACCTCTTCACCTGTTTGAACCCGACATCGCCTGGTACCTACCTGGTGCCACGCCGGTCACTGGCTAGTGACTGTGAACACTGTCCCCTCTGCTTACAGGTCTTCTCCAACTCCGATCCACCCTTGGATCCACCGCATCTCTTCTGGACCGGCCGCTTGCAGCATCTTTGTCACCAGGCTCCATTGAACAGATAGACGAAACCCGACGCACTTCGAGACCTATGCTCCCGCTTCCTGTGGGTGAGGTAAAGCTGGCACTCCGGTGCACAAGTGTAGAGTAACATCTCTAATGTCTAGATCTGAAGTCTTGATTTCGTAGTTCAACCAGAAGAACCTTTTAGCAGTAACTTTTGAACTTTTACGCACCCATTGAAAACCTATGGGAGCCCGCGTGTAACTTTCCTCACTGCACACGCGACCCGTGGACCTCCTGGTCACTAACTAACGTTAGCTCCTTGTAGGCCCAGCGATTCTAGAGGCCCTAGGCCTTTTCCCTTTCCTAGTCGTGGTACTTATAACACTATTTTAGTATATGGTTCGAGCGGCCACCAGGGCCTATCCATATAAAGTGCAACTTCTGTATATTGTGATACTTTCTTGTTTAACGATTTGTGCTCCTGTGCTCATAAAGAGTCTAGGGGATACTTTGAGTAATAAATACATATATATTTTGAATATATATCTGTGTGGTGTCCTTTCATTGGTATAAAGGGGGGTTACATATGGTAAAACAGCCTGCTTAACACGCTTTAACGAGTTTAGCCTCAAAGACTGCTTAGCCTACGCTACCACTAGGGCAGCTAGTCCGAAAAGGTTGACTTACAACCACACCATAAGGGTTGCTTGGCATGGTACAAGGTGGTCACTTTAACTAGTGAACATCATATACCAGGCCAACTTCTCACAAGAATGGAAACACAGTTCTAGTTAAGAGCCTTTTTTTAACGAAGAGAGTTATTCACTAAGTGAAAAATTATTTCATGCTGTTGACACCAGTGGTAGAGGTTATGAGGTTAGTGATGGTTGTCCAATGGAGAAAGAGAAAATGGTTGAAAGAAATGCAGAAGAAGTGATAGCTGATGAAGTGTTAGGGAGACGTGCTAAAAACCCTGTGTACACTTGGGATTGCAGTAGTGTTTGTAGTGTACGACAGGAATCTATTGAAAAATTATGTAGTTTTTTACGAGTCTATACAAAAAAAAGTGTAAAACAAAAGATTAAGCTGTTGCAAGGACTAGACCCTTGCAGAGTGAGAAAACATACTGGTTTGCAAGGTCATTCTCTGGCTTGTCTTTCTAGGAAAGTTTGTGAAAGTGTTTTTCACCATTTCAGAATGCTGGCAGTACATCATACTAAAATGCGGAAGTTAGTGAGAAGGTTGTATTATGCAAAAAGTCCAGCACTAAAGTTAAGTGAGTTGAACAGTGCTCTTTTACGTGGGTCAGTTTCAGATGTGAAGCAGGTTTGTGAGGATATTGAGTTGTGTTACTTTGGGCCTCATCAAGAGAGTGAAGAAACTGACACATTAGTAGAACAAAATGTTGAAGGCAATGTAGAACCTGTAATTACAGAAAAATTTGAGGATGAAATCACAAAGTTTAAGGTAATTTCAGGTGAAAGACCAAATGTTTCTTGTATTTGTTGTCGGCGAAATCACTATAAAAATCAGACTAGGGGTGTCAATCTGTATTTAAAAAGTGAAATAGAAGATAATGATAAGTGGATGGAATTTGCAACTTATTTGTTGGTAGAGGATTGTTTTGATTTGGGATGTGAGCAGCGTATTTGCAAATATTGTTATAATGAATTAGATGAGAATAAAATGCCTGCTAGAGCTGTTCATAATAATCTAGAGTTGGTTGCTATTCCTCCAGAGCTGATTGATTTTAAATACGTATGAGTCTATTCTGATACAATGTGTTCACCCGTTTCAGGCTATTGTTCGTATGGAGCCAAAAAAAAGTAAACTACCTCCATCAGAGTTGCAAAGAGGATTGAAAGGAAGAGTTGTGTATTTACCATTAGATTTAAGGAAAAATTTTGAAACTATTGGTGTAGATCATGCAGAAAATGAGCCACTAGTCATTCTAGTTAATGGTGTTCCTACTAAGAATAAGAAAATCTGGAAAGAGTTAGTGGATGTTAGAAAAGTGCAAAAGGCATCATTGTATCTGTTAAAAAATAATGAGTACTATAGAAATGTGTTTGTTGGAGAAGAAGAAATAGATTTAGCAGAAGATAGTGAAACATTAAGAGGACAAATTGAAAAAGTGGACATGTCCAGATGTGAAGAGATCTATGAACATTACAGTGTACATCCACTTCATTCCAAAGAGGTGATGGGGAATACAATTGAGTTGTTTCAAATGAAAAAAGCAACAGGAAGTTCCATGAGTGTATGGGAAGAGAGCTTGGAAGCTCGTTGTTTCCCGCAGTTGTTTCCAACAGGAAAAGGTGGACGATATGATGAACGTCCTGTGCAGATTCCTGCATCTGAATATCGGACATCAAGATTATATGCAGAAGGTCCAAGATTTCGACAATGTATCCCTTATATGTTTCATCTTCTGTTTGAAAGTGACTTGTCTGGACTTTCATATGCAGTAAATCACATTTTAAAAACTGGAATGCATCTGCAAAATGTAACTGCAAAGGATTTTAAGGATTAAGTGCATCAGAGAGATGATCATTTAGAATCTCAGTTGATTAATCTGATGGCATGTCAGCGTGGGACTAATGAATATTGGTACCGTCGACATGGAGAACTGAAATGTATGCTACGGAACTTGGGAACTCCTACGTGGTTTCTTACCCTAAGCTGTGCTGAGTACGCTTGGGATGATTTACTTGAATTTCTTCGAGAGGCAAATTCCAATATACAAAATATTGAATACAAGACACCTGGAGAATTGTGCTCCTTGGATCCTGTCAATGTATGCAGATATTTCAATCATAGATTTGAAGCTATGATGTCTTTCATCTGCAATAAAAAGAATCCTCCTCTTGGAGAAGTTGTGGATTTCTTTTGGAGAAAGGAGTATCAAGCAAGAGGTGCTCCTCACATACAAATGTTATGGGTCAAGGACGCCCCCAAATTTGGAACAGATTCAGATGAAACTGTTTTGTCTTTCATTGAAGATTATGCTACATGTGCTCTTCCAAATAGCAGAGAAGAGAAAAACTTAAAACAACAAGTCTTACGATTTCAAAGCCACAGGTGTGGAAAATACTGTCGACGAAAGTACAAGTCAAAGGATAAGTTCTATACCAAATGTCGTTTTGGATTTCCACGTCCTGTATTAGCCAAAGGAAGAGTGAACAGTTTTATGTCAGCTGTACGACATACCATCACAAGAAAGTCTCCGAAAAACACCTACAACTTAAGAAGAAGCGAAGAATCGAAATACATAAATGACTACAATCCAGTTATTTTATCCATGTGGAACGCTAACATGGATATTCAGTATGTTGCGGACAATTCCATTGCTGTTGCTCGATATGTAACGTCTTACATTACTAAATCAGAAAAGACTGAATTGAAAGAAATGTGGGAAGAGATTTCTCACGAGAAGACTAAGTAAGAAATTATACAGTTTCAGTTTGAAGATGTTATCGCATCGTGAAATTGGAGCATATGAATGTTCAGATCGGTTATCATCTGCAAGTCTATATTCCAAAAGTAGAAGAATCATTTGGGTGAGTCTAGGTCTTGCAGGAATGCGAAATCGGGTACTGAAATCTGTTCAAGAAATTGAATATTTAGCAGAAAATGACCCTGAAAGTACAGACATTTTGAAAACAAATATGTTGGACACATACTATCCAAAGAGAAGTCATCATCTTGAGAACATGTGTCTCTATGAAATGCTGCAAAACTACACTTTTAAACGGAATATTACAGAGAACATCAACGATGGAAAATATGGAGTGATTGGTTCTGAAGGATGTCTGGTGAAACAAAGGAAAGGAAATTTAATTAATCACAGAAAACTGAGTTGCGACACTGCTGACAAAAGGGAATTTTACTATTTAGCCCTTTTGCAAATGTTCAAACCATGGCGTTCTGAACTGGAATTACTTGGAGATTTTCCCAGCTATGAAGATTCATTTAATGCTTGTAAAGATAACATACAATGCAGAGCTTTCGCAAATTATGTGAAAATGTTGAATGATGAAATTGATCAAGAAGCTACAATTGCAGCTGAGATTGCTAGCGACAATTCTCAAGACAGTCAAAGTTCTGCTGCACTGAGTCAAGATCCACTAGGACAACCAATTGTTGAAAATGAAGCAGCGATTGCAATGAATGAGGTGGAAACAGCAATGTATCAAGCACAAGAAGATGCAATACAGTTAGGAAACTTGGAAGAGCAACTAAATGTTGAACAGAAACAAATATATCAGCAAGTGAAAGAGCAGATTGACCATGGATTACTTCATGAAAAGAGAGTGTGCTCATGTACATCATTTCAACCTATCCGAATGTATGTGAGTGGTCAAGCTGGAACAGGAAAGAGTTTCTTAATTAAAGTAATTACAAGTTATCTGCAAAAAACAACTGAGTCGCATTTGTCTTGTGTTTTCACTGCTCCAACTGGGTTGGCAGCACATAACATTAAAGGAATTACTTTACATCGTTTACTAATGCTGCCAGTAGAGCATGAGAACAAATTGGAATACCACAAACTATCTGGAGAAGGTTGTTGTGAAATTTCAAGAGTGCTGAAGAAAATGAAACTTCTCATTATTGATGAGGTGAGCATGGTTTCAAACTTGATGCTTGCCTTTGTGCATTTAAGAATGCTGCAAATTCTTAAAACAGAGTTTGACGTGTTATTTGGAGGAAAACACGTCATAGTTTTTGGAGATCTACTGCAACTGACACCGGTAAAAGGACAACCTGTATTTAAAACACTTGCCCATGAAGATACCAGAAAGTCTATTGGCAGTGTTGGTAATGTGAACATTTGGAGTAATTTTGAATACAAAGAACTGACAACAAATATGCGACAGGCAAGTGATGCTGAATATGGAAGTCTTCTTCAAGATATAAGAATTGGAATTCTTTCAAAAAAAGGGAAAGAAGCTTTGGAGAGTCGATTACTTTGCAATGTCTTTCCAAATGAAAATGCAGTTGCTGCAAAAGTGTATGTGGAAATTGCTAAAAATAAGTCAGTGATTTGCTTAATGCCGACACTGCGTGAGTGTTCAATATTTAACGAAGAATTATTAAAATTGGAAAATGAAGAAATTGTTAAAATGGAAGCCATTGATAAAATACTACATGAAGGAATCACTATTATTTTGACGGGTAAGTTGAGATCAAAACTAGATTGTTTAGAAAAAAAAATATCTAAAACTGCTGGTTTGGAAAAGACACTGCATGTGTGTGTAAACTGTCGGGTAATTTTAAGGCGTAATTTGGATGTAGAGAAAGGTTTAGTTAATGGTGCAATGGGTAAAGTGGTGGATTTTGTGAATTATCAGAAAAAAGAAGGAATTGAATTTTTAAAAATTAAATTTGATCAGATTGATGAAGTTAAAGAAATTGGTCGTTGTTCAGTTCGTTTTTTGCTTGTTAAAGATTTATATGTCCGTAGGAAACAATTTCCATTTTCTTTGGCATATGCAGTGACTATTCATAAATCTCAAGGATTAAGTGTAGACAATGCATTGGTGAACATTGGATCTACTGTATTTAAAGAGGGTATGGCATATGTTGCTTTGTCGCGAGGCAAATTCCAATATACAAAATATTGAATACAAGACACCTGGAGAATTGTGCTCCTTGGATCCTGTCAATGTATGCAGATATTTCAATCATAGATTTGAAGCTATGATGTCTTTCATCTGCAATAAAAAGAATCCTCCTCTTGGAGAAGTTGTGGATTTCTTTTGGAGAAAGGAGTATCAAGCAAGAGGTGCTCCTCACATACAAATGTTATGGGTCAAGGACGCCCCCAAATTTGGAACAGATTCAGATGAAACTGTTTTGTCTTTCATTGAAGATTATGCTACATGTGCTCTTCCAAATAGCAGAGAAGAGAAAAACTTAAAACAACAAGTCTTACGATTTCAAAGCCACAGGTGTGGAAAATACTGTCGACGAAAGTACAAGTCAAAGGATAAGTTCTATACCAAATGTCGTTTTGGATTTCCACGTCCTGTATTAGCCAAAGGAAGAGTGAACAGTTTTATGTCAGCTGTACGACATACCATCACAAGAAAGTCTCCGAAAAACACCTACAACTTAAGAAGAAGCGAAGAATCGAAATACATAAATGACTACAATCCAGTTATTTTATCCATGTGGAACGCTAACATGGATATTCAGTATGTTGCGGACAATTCCATTGCTGTTGCTCGATATGTAACGTCTTACATTACTAAATCAGAAAAGACTGAATTGAAAGAAATGTGGGAAGAGATTTCTCACGAGAAGACTAAGTAAGAAATTATACAGTTTCAGTTTGAAGATGTTATCGCATCGTGAAATTGGAGCATATGAATGTTCAGATCGGTTATCATCTGCAAGTCTATATTCCAAAAGTAGAAGAATCATTTGGGTGAGTCTAGGTCTTGCAGGAATGCGAAATCGGGTACTGAAATCTGTTCAAGAAATTGATTATTTAGCAGAAAATGACCCTGAAAGTACAGACATTTTGAAAACAAATATGTTGGACACATACTATCCAAAGAGAAGTCATCATCTTGAGAACATGTGTCTCTATGAAATGCTGCAAAACTACACTTTTAAACGGAATATTACAGAGAACATCAACGATGGAAAATATGGAGTGATTGGTTCTGAAGGATGTCTGGTGAAACAAAGGAAAGGAAATTTAATTAATCACAGAAAACTGAGTTGCGACACTGCTGACAAAAGGGAATTTTACTATTTAGCCCTTTTGCAAATGTTCAAACCATGGCGTTCTGAACTGGAATTACTTGGAGATTTTCCCAGCTATGAAGATTCATTTAATGCTTGTAAAGATAACATACAATGCAGAGCTTTCGCAAATTATGTGAAAATGTTGAATGATGAAATTGATCAAGAAGCTACAATTGCAGCTGAGATTGCTAGCGACAATTCTCAAGACAGTCAAAGTTCTGCTGCACTGAGTCAAGATCCACTAGGACAACCAATTGTTGAAAATGAAGCAGCGATTGCAATGAATGAGGTGGAAACAGCAATGTATCAAGCACAAGAAGATGCAATACAGTTAGGAAACTTGGAAGAGCAACTAAATGTTGAACAGAAACAAATATATCAGCAAGTGAAAGAGCAGATTGACCATGGATTACTTCATGAAAAGAGAGTGTGCTCATGTACATCATTTCAACCTATCCGAATGTATGTGAGTGGTCAAGCTGGAACAGGAAAGAGTTTCTTAATTAAAGTAATTACAAGTTATCTGCAAAAAACAACTGAGTCGCATTTGTCTTGTGTTTTCACTGCTCCAACTGGGTTGGCAGCACATAACATTAAAGGAATTACTTTACATCGTTTACTAATGCTGCCAGTAGAGCATGAGAACAAATTGGAATACCACAAACTATCTGGAGAAGGTTGTTGTGAAGTTTCAAGAGTGCTGAAGAAAATGAAACTTCTCATTATTGATGAGGTGAGCATGGTTTCAAACTTGATGCTTGCCTTTGTGCATTTAAGAATGCTGCAAATTCTTAAAACAGAGTTTGACGTGTTATTTGGAGGAAAACACGTCATAGTTTTTGGAGATCTACTGCAACTGACACCGGTAAAAGGACAACCTGTATTTAAAACACTTGCCCATGAAGATACCAGAAAGTCTATTGGCAGTGTTGGTAATGTGAACATTTGGAGTAATTTTGAATACAAAGAACTGACAACAAATATGCGACAGGCAAGTGATGCTGAATATGGAAGTATTCTTCAAGATATAAGAATTGGAATTCTTTCAAAAAAAGGGAAAGAAGCTTTGGAGAGTCGATTACTTTGCAATGTCTTTCCAAATGAAAATGCAGTTGCTGCAAAAGTGTATGTGGAAATTGCTAAAAATAAGTCAGTGATTTGCTTAATGCCGACACTGCGTGAGTGTTCAATATTTAACGAAGAATTATTAAAATTGGAAAATGAAGAAATTGTTAAAATGGAAGCCATTGATAAAATACTACATGAAGGAATCACTATTATTTTGACGGGTAAGTTGAGATCAAAACTAGATTGTTTAGAAAAAAAAATATCTAAAACTGCTGGTTTGGAAAAGACACTGCATGTGTGTGTAAACTGTCGGGTAATTTTAAGGCGTAATTTGGATGTAGAGAAAGGTTTAGTTAATGGTGCAATGGGTAAAGTGGTGGATTTTGTGAATTATCAGAAAAAAGAAGGAATTGAATTTTTAAAAATTAAATTTGATCAGATTGATGAAGTTAAAGAAATTGGTCGTTGTTCAGTTCGTTTTTTGCTTGTTAAAGATTTATATGTCCGTAGGAAACAATTTCCATTTTCTCTGGCATATGCAGTGACTATTCATAAATCTCAAGGATTAAGTGTAGACAATGCATTGGTGAACATTGGATCTACTGTATTTAAAGAGGGTATGGCATATGTTGCTTTGTCGCGAGTTAGAACATTATCTGGTTTGTTTTTGATTGATTTTGATGAGACAAAGGTTACTGCAGATGCAAACTGTGTAAAAGAGTATAATAGGTTAAGAAGGGTGTTTGCTCCAAATTTAGGTCAATATCCTGTATTTGAAAAGCGTGTGGTTTGTCGAAAAAGGTTAGAGAATATCTGTACTGAAGATGTCAAGAAGGGAAAAGAACAAGATAATGTTGCGATTGCAGGTAAAAAGAAATTGGACACTGTTGAAGAGATTGTTGGTTATCAGTTTGAAAATAGTTCTGGTGTCAACTGCTATGCTAATGTAGTGGTCAATGTTGTTTTATATCTGGAAGGTTTGCAAGCACAAATTATGCAGAATCGGGAAAAAAGATTTTGTTCTCTGTTGCATTCTGTTTATGAAACATTGACAACAGATAGAAGTAAAATACAATCTGTTTCAGATGTTCGTAATCTTTTGGATGTGTGTTCTGGTTCTACACAATTTACACAAAATATCCAACAAGATGCTCAGGAATTTTTTATGTATATGCTTACAATTTTTGAAAATGAAGGTGTAGAAATAGAAAATATTTTTGGCCTTTCTTACAAATGGGAACATTATTGTGAAAATTGCATGTATACATGTAGCACCAATGTAGACACTGAGAGATTTCTGTATTTAACATTACCAGACTGTAAATCAGTGTCTTTCAATAAATTAGTGAAAGGTGCAATTCAAAACATGGAGTGTAGCCAATGTAAATCAGAAATGTTATCCACATTATTCTTAACAAAATATGGAAAATACATAATTTTAATGATGCAACGTTGTACAGCTGATAGAAGAAAATTGGATACTTTAATAAAGCAGTTTGTAGCAACACAAGTATCAATATCAGGAAGGACGTTTGTAGCAATTGCAATAATTTTCCATGATGGTCCTTCCACCACATCTGGACTTTATACTGCCTATCTAAAATGTGACAAAGGCTGGACACTTTGTAATGATGCCCAGTTGGTTTTCAAACAACGTTTGCCTAGGGAATTACAAAATTCCTACCTAATATTTTTAAAGCCAAAGTTTTAGGAAGATAATTCACTCTCTGAGGAATTTATTATTATAATTTAATAGGACTACCATTGGACAATTTACATAAAGAAGTAGTGCAAAAATACCATTTGGCCTCAAGGAAAGGAATTATGGACTTTTTGGTGGTCATTTAGTGGTGATTATTTTAATGCGGCAGCATTTACAGTTGTTATAAGTTAAAGTTATAAAATGTTGTAATCTGTAAGCATTTCATATATGTATAATTTGTATTTTCTGGTATTTTACTGAGAATAGTATGTTGTTGTTTTTTTAACAATCTTTCTGATTGTTTTTTTTTTTTTTGCCCGCTGTTAAGTGATGAGTACCATTGAAATCACTATTTCTAGTGAAATTCAATATATTCTGAGAACAGCAAAAAAGGCAAACAAATTACTTTGTGGAAATTATGTTGTGTTGTAAAAAATGTATTATTATATGTTATATATTTTTTTTTTCTTTCACAGATCCAAATTGTAAAATAAGCAATTTTTAACAATTTATATTTGAATGAAAAACAGCAAAAAATTAATACCATTTTTTATTACTATTACTGTGAAGGTAAGTTTAACTAAGTCTCAATATGCAGAATGAAGAGGCCTGCAAGAAGCTACAAAGTTGAAACACGCTTCTAAAAACACTCTGTTTATGTAGTTTTGAAATCCGACCATAATCAGATATCATGTGACCTGCAAAAAAAGAGATTTGAGAGGTTCATAATATTTCACGTTTTTAGCTGTTGAAGGACCGCAATCATTTCAATCATTCTTCTTTGAACATGTTTGCAGACAAAACTCTGTGCTTACTTTTATCATTTGCAAGGAAGTTTAACGGAAATATGTCACTTTTTGGAACATAGTTATTGTGCAAGACACTCTTTTATATTTACAAAGAGAGGAAAAGGCACTCTGTGCACTTTTTATACTCCATGTAAATACAACCTCATCATTTAGACCACTTTGTGTTGAAAGGGTGTTCTATAAGTGTTGTTGTGCATGATTGCACTTAATACTCCTAGAACAAGACACATGTCTAGATTTATCATAAATCATAAATCTCGATGTGTGTGAATGGTGCACCATTCTACAATTGGTGTAGGAAAGCACAACAAAGAGAATTGTTTTAATTTCTCCACATTTTTATATCTTCAATGCATGCTGAAATGTTCAGCATACATTGAAGGAGAAAAATGCATTTTCTCATTGTTTTTGTACAGGAAGGTGTGTCTTCCTGTAGAAAAACAAACATCACATGACACAGATATCCTTGCACTCTTGTGCAAGGGTGCCTGTGTCACCACATGGCTGCAGTTTAACCAGCCGTGCAGACAGAATCATAGATTTGCAACATATTTATGTACATATGTTGCATCCCTGTGCTTCGGAAGTACTACAGCACGCTGCAGCCAAAGAGGTTACTGTGTGATGCTGCAGCACTTCCTTATAGTTCTGCACTTATACATTCACCATACGCTACTAATGCATTCATTCAGTCAATTACGTACTACACATACATTTATGTAAACTTTCACACACTAACAAAGAAATTTAGCTCTTTTTTTAAACCAGGAAAGTTAGTTCTTACAAGAACTTTTTTTTTTCTTCTTTCTTCTTTTATATTTTTTGGGGGGTTTTCTGAACAATTTTGTGATTTTTTGATTTTTCTGGAAAAAAAAACCCAAAAAAAACAGGAGAAACCAAAGAATGAACTTCAGGGAACAATGGAAAAGAAGAAAAAAAAATAGCAAATATGACTTTCTTGGCGGCGGCAGATCAGATCGATCAACTGCTCGCCATAGCATAAAGTCTTATTGCACTTAGTGCAGAGCACTTTTAAAAATTGAAATTGAGGACGGATGTCCAAGGTTTGGTCTGATGGATGCACTCTTGATGTGCTCGGCTGCGATGAGGTGGATGGCGCAGGAGCAGGAGTGTTTCTCATCCGTCGGCACTCTTCTTTTGCAAGATTGTTTGGATGAAGGTTCCTCATGTGCTTCATCATACTTGCCGTGCTGCAAGAGTATTTCTTGTTAGGATTCCCTCTTGATAGGACTCTTTTGCAAATCTTGCATGTGACCAAGGTGGCATTGGTTTTATTCTGCCCCTCGGGAAAAGTAAAAAATGTCCATACCACTGAAGAGAAACATTCTTTGCGTGGTAACTCCGGCAAAAATTCATCCTCAGAGGTTTAAGGTGATGCAGGTGATGCCTGCTGCCCTGAAGCCATTTATGGTTGAAAAAAATTAGAGCTAAGTGTAAACTTAGTCTAAAAAATGTTCTTCTCTCCAAAGAGGTGGTTCTCCAAAGAAGCTGAAAGAAGAATGATTGAAATGGGTGGGGTCTTTCAGTAGTTGGAACAGGAAGTGTAATGAACCAATCAAATCTCTTTTTTTGCAGGTCACATGGGATCCGCGCACCGTGCGCTTACGCAGCACGCACCCAGCGCGCATCCGCGAAATTTAATTAAAAAGAAATGTAGGATTAGATGTCAAAATATATTAGTTTTAAGACTAGTTTAGAGTTTGTCTTCAATTAATATTCACATGCAATACATAAATATGTTTTTTTAATGTTAAATTTTTCGCGGGATCCGCGGACCTACCGCGTCATAGACGCAGATGACGCATCGCGGAAGCGCGTAAACGTCGCGTTACGTGCATCAAACGTGTCGCGTATAAGCTAGGAGTCGTATACCGGTCGCATTGAAATCGCGCACTAACCACGTACCCGCCGCATACCATGCGCGGATGCTATTGCGTAAGGATCGAGAACGGTGCGCTTAGGGTGCGCGGATCCAAAAACATTGAAAAAAATATATGAAATGAAGTTTTGCACATATAGTTAAAAAAATATTTTAAAAAATATGTTTGAAAAACCCATTAAGTTCAAATAATATTTTTTAATTTTTAAAAGAATTAATTGAAAAAATACATTTAAAAATGGTGATAAAAAAGTATTTTAACAAAAAAGTAATTAATGAAATGATACACTGAATTTGAAAAATATAGAAATCCAATCAAAATCATTAAACATGATATCTTCAGAGATAAGTTATAGATAGGAATTAGCATTTAAAAATCCTTTGAAATTCACTGAAAAAAACATAGGTTTTAGGCCTGATATAGCTAGGAATTAGCATTTAAAAAACCTTTGAAATTCACTGAAAAAAACATAGGTTTCATGCACGTTCTAGTTAGGAATTGGCATTTAAAAAACCTTTGAAATTCACTGAAAAAACCAAAGGTTTCAGGGGCGTTATAGTTAGGAATTGGCATTTAAAAAACCTTAGAAATTCACTGAAAAAACCATAGGTTTCAGGGGCGTTATAGTTAGCTGGACACTTCCCTCATACAAAACCCTAGAAATTCCCCTGTTATAGTTAGTTCAGCTAACTATAACTCGCGCCCCCGCAATGCACTGCTGATGACGTCACATATTACATCACTCATGACCTGGTCAGTGACATCACTGATGACATCACTGATGACGTCTCAAATGACATCACTGATGACATCACTCATGTGATAAATTAGTGCATCTTCTCACACCCTAATATAACCTTTGATACACCGACTCAAAATTTCAGACTTCCATTCTCAAAACCATAGATACTGCAATACCAATAACTACATACACACTCATTGACTCTTAGGTCTACACACACCTCCACTCACTCACCTGTAGAGTCACTCATACTTACAGTCACTCAGTACAGGACTATCATATGCATTTATATACCTATATAGACACTCAGACACCACCAATCATCCATAGACATACTCACACACCTAGTCAGTCATGGAAATAATTAATCACACTCCCATTTACTCACCTATGCAGTTATACACACACAAGTTCACTTACTCATAAAAATAGTACCACATTCTTACGGTCTTATACAATCACTGATACAAGCACACACTCATCCATACAGCCACTCTCACAATCACACACTCTCACATATACCCACTTATATACTCTTACACACATATATACTGCCTTTCACATATGTAGTTACTCACATGTACCACTGACATATACATTCAATCACTAACACACCTATACATACACTCACCCAACCATACAGTCCATCACAGATACACTCTTAAAAACATGCACCCACTGAATCACCCACTCACACATCTAGTCACAGAGTCACACACACCCTACCCACACAAACACTCAGGCACCCATACAGATACTCAGACAACCAATCAATAACCCATATAGACACTCATATAGCTATTCAAAAAACCATGCAGCCACTTATACACCAACACACAGACACATACAGACATTCACACAGTTTAGTCACTAGTCTGCAGTAAAAAACATAAACAAAGTAGGTCGCACACTGCTCGTCATACCAGCAAATAGCCCCATAGAACTCTGGATAATGTAGTAGCAACGGTGAGTACGCCTATGCCACGAGTATGTCACTATAATGCCATCCCTGGACACGTGTTTCGAGGTAATTGCCTCTCGTCAGCAGGGAGCAGGTAGGTATGTGGGGTGCCAAGTAGACTGCCAAAATATTAAAGGTAAAATACCTCTCACGGCGCGCAGGTGCGGAACCAAGGCTCGTCAGCCCAAATCGCTCGAGGGAGCTTAAATACATAAACAAAGTAGGTCGCACACTGCTCGTCATACCAGCAAATAGCCCCATAGAACTCTGGATAATGTAGTAGCAACGGTGAGTACGCCTATGCCACGAGTATGTCACTATAATGCCATCCCTGGACACGTGTTTCGAGGTAATTGCCTCTCGTCAGCAGGGAGCAGGTAGGTATGTGGGGTGCCAAGTAGACTGCCAAAATATTAAAGGTAAAATACCTCTCACGGCGCGCAGGTGCGGAACCAAGGCTCGTCAGCCCAAATCGCTCGAGGGAGCTTAAATACATAAACAAAGTAGGTCGCACACTGCTCGTCATACCAGCAAATAGCCCCATAGAACTCTGGCTAATGTAGTAGCAACGGTGAGTACGCCTATGCCACGAGTATGTCACTATAATGCCATCCCTGGACACGTGTTTCGAGGTAATTGCCTCTCGTCAGCAGGGAGCAGGTAGGTATGTGGGTTGCCAAGTAGACTGCCAAAATATTAAAGGTAAAATACCTCTCACGGTGCGCAGGTGCGGAACCAAGGCTCGTCAGCCCAAATCGCTCGAGGGAGCTTAAATACATAAACAAAGTAGGTCGCACACTGCTCGTCATACCAGCAAATAGCCCCATAGAACTCTGGATAATGTAGTAGCAACGGTGAGTACGCCTATGCCACGAGTATGTCACTATAATGCCATCCCTGGACACGTGTTTCGAGGTAATTGCCTCTCGTCAGCACTAGTCTGCAGTAAGATACATTTAATGACTCACTTATAGAGTCAGTTACACACCTAGAAAATCATCCATTCACACACTTGTACACCCACTTATGTTTCAACAGGCCTTTCCCTATATATATTAAACATAATAAAACTGTTCAGAACACACATAATCAATGGATGATGTCATCAGTGATGTCATTTGAGATGTCATCAGTGATGTAATCAGTGATGTCACTGACCATGTCATGAGTGATGTAATATGTGACGTCATCAGCAGTGCATTGTGGGGGCGCGAGTTATAGTTAGCTGAACTAACTATAACAGGGGAATTTCTAGGGTTTTGTACAAGGGAAATGTCCAGCTAACTATAACGCCCCTGAAACTATGGTTTTTTCAGTGAATTTCTAAGGTTTTTTAAATACCAATTCCTAACTATAACGCCCCTGAAACCTTTGTTTTTTTCAGTGAATATATATATATATATATTATCTACTGGCGGTCGCCAGTAGATAGTTATAGTTAGGACCGAGTTTCCATAGGAAATCTGAATATTCTATTTTGAATAACTTTGGCGCCGGTTGACGAATACTCATGAAATTATCAAAACTAATGGGGCGCTTCGTTCAGCTCCTACCCTGAAAGTCTCGGGGTGATTCGTCAAGCGGGGGCCGAGAAAAAAGGGGGGTCCCAAAACGCGTTTTCCCCATGCATTTTTCCATAGGACCTTTAGTCGAAGGTACAGCCCGAACGGCTGAACAGAATTACTTGAAATTTGGCAGAGAGGTAGTCCTCAGGTCAGGGAAGTGCCTTTTGCAGGTCTGGTGTCAATCTGTTCAGTAGTTCCTGAGAAAATAGCATTTAAAAGCATATACATATCTATAAGCGCGCACTGTGCGCGCACCGTGCGCGCACCGTGCGAGCACTCTAACGTGCGCGAGCGTAATTCTGATTGGTGGTTACATGTTAGTCAACGTTCGCATCGGTCGAAATCAGGCAGTGTCGCCGCCATTTTGTTTGTTTTCAGTGCGAGAGTGAAAAAGGAAGGTGGCGAACGTGAAAAGGGGGCAGGGTAGAGAGTTCCTGACCCCCTAGCCTTTGTCAGGGGGTCCCTAAAGGACCCCGAAGGCAGAAAAAATGTTTTAATTTTTTTTTTTTTAAATCGCGGGGTGCGCGCACGGTGAAAAACCAAAAAATATATAAAAAAAAAATAATACATAAATAAATTAGCATTTAAAAAAACGTACAAATTCACTGAAAAAACCATAGGTTTCACACACGTTATAGTTAGGAATTAGCATTTAAAAAACCTTGCAAATTCACTTAAAATACTATAGGTTTCACACATGTTATAGTTAGGTGGATATTTCACTCGTAAAAAACCAATGAAATTCCCCCGTTATAGTTAGTTCAGATAACTATAACTCGCGCGACCGCCACTCTATCACAAGGATGATGTCATCAGTGATGTCATGAGTGATGCCACTGACCATGTCATGAGTGATGTAATATGTGACGTCATGAGCAGTGGATTGCGGGCGCGCGAGTTATAGTTAAGTGAATATATATATATATATATACATATATATATATATATATATATACACACTAACCTTAAATATACTTACTCCGCTCCTACCGCATGCATAATGTGGAAGTACTTAATGATAGTAAGCTGCACTAATGTGTTTTCTATTGTCTAGAAAACTGAATAAACAAAATAAAAAACCTTAAATATACTTACCTTCGCATATGCTTGGTAAAGGCTTTACATTATACAGACAATGCACAGTAAAGGTATTGTGTAAAGGTATTGTGTGGTAAAGACAGCCTTTTAATTCTTCCATGGTAGGACATGAGGGGGTGGACATTTTTAGGTTTGACACCATTTCTACATGGTCCCCCTTCGCAATGCCCCTGGTATCTTCTTCCTGCAGTCCTCGCTGCCAACAGTCAGTTTGTACCCGTGTATCTTGCTGGCACTAATGTTAGGCGCCTGGGACTCTCGGTAACTCTTATGGGTAGAGACCTTCTGGGACTGCCTGTCCTTTCACAAGAAGGGTTGCTGCCTGGCCATTTTTACGGCCCTGGCCTATATTCTTCAATCCAGACTCCTAAAAATATTAGGAAAAGCAGCAAAATATAGAAGTTTTTTCTTCTGAAACATAAACCTAAAACAACAACTACATAAATTAATTTTAAAAGGTATTTGAGATCAGTCTAAATCGTTTCAGAATGATTATTAAAGCAATCACAGGGATAACTCTTGTTACAAGAAATCCTGACAATTTTACATGAATTCTTTATCACCTACCAGATCTTGGCTGCTCCAGAATTGCAAAACGTAAATAAAAGCCAAACGCAAAAAGATTAATTTAAAATCTCAGAACATATACTTACTGTGATTGACAGCGCAGTTGTGTCTTGCAACACAGTGAAAGTTTTCAATGTGCTCATGTGTTACTTTTTCATTTTTTGAGCGTGTTGTGTGACATTTCATTGCCACGTAGTCATGTTTCGGTAATGAGATAGACTACAGAAATGACCCCACCCCCCTTCTATGCAATACAATGGTCTAGAAATTCCAATTCAAACACTAACATTCTTCAGTGCTTACTTAAGGCCGCTCTCTTACATCCCTTTTCCAGGACGATCGTCTAGGATTTTGAAAGGGATAGGGATATAAGACAAACAGAATTATGTTGCAGGATCAAACTTGGAGCGTGCGTGCTCCTTGAAAATTCTAAAACAATGTATGCAACATTCTGAAAATAAATTGATGGGTGATGATGTACGGCAGGCAAGAGGAAGGCAGTGTCTGTTCTTATTACAGACCTACGCAGTCACGAAGCATGCGCTCAGCAGGTCTATTCATTCTGTCCTACCACTGCTAGGGTGGGGCATCAAACCTTGGAAATGGGTAAAAAGCAGTCCTTTGCAGAGCGCAACTTCCTTTAAGGTAGACTAACATTCAAAGAGCTTTATTCTAGAATTTCTCATAAAAGCAGGACACACAATAATTGTTAATATCATACATCATAAGAAACAATCAATTTAAAAAGGATAAGCATAGTTACAATAAATTAGCACAATCCCAGTATCACATTCATCTAGACGGTTAACTCCTAGGCAATGGTACTCTGTCTAATGGACCATGCCCAACCCAAGAATTTGGCGGTTGCAACAGTCATTTGGAGACAGGAACTAGTGGAGATGATTCTCATAGCTACAGTACCATTGAAAATGTTTAAATTTCTGCAAGCCGGTGCTAACCAAATGTGCCGAGGGGCAGTATAGGCCTTGCAGGAAAACAAGAAATGCCCAATGGACTCCTTTGTTGTTCCACAAGCGGGACAGGTAATATCAGTAGACCCCCTCCATCTCCCGGTTAAAGACCTTAAGGGGAGGGCGCCTATCCTCAGTTGAAAAAAAAGTTTCCTGTCCCTTGGGTTAGTTATAATGTCCCAAAATGATTCTAGTATAGGGAGGGACTTAACCTCCAAAAAACGACCAGACATAGAACCTGCATCAGATTTTCTCCATGCTTGTTCGGACACATAGGCCCAATACAATTCCTTAATTGCTTGCTTACTAGGGAAGACAGCTTCATGTGGGGTATCCCATAGCATCTTTAGCCCAAGCGTACATAACAATGCTCTAAGTTTGGTCAACCATTGGATCTTGTGAAAAACATCAGCCTTAATCACTGCTGCAAAGCCCTCAGCATAATGCTTAAGTTCTGGTGTAGACCAGAGCCGCCTCCAATACAAAATCGGGCGTAATCTTGCCAGATCCCCTACAGCCTCCCTTCCCAGATCATATCTCATTGGTATCAGAGGTGTACTTTTAGGGAGACCGACTAATGACCTAAGAAACGTATTCTCAGACATCTGCATCGAGTTAAGGTTACCAAATCCCCATAATTCTGCACCATACAGTGCAGATCCCAAAGATTTTGCTTCATACACCTTCAAAACTGGTGCAATGGGTTTCGACTGTGATTTCCTGTGCTCAAGCCCAAGGATTCCAGACACTTGCCTATGCTTTAAGGCAGCCAATTC
This sequence comes from Triturus cristatus, assembly GCF_964204655.1. Classification (NCBI taxonomy): domain Eukaryota; kingdom Metazoa; phylum Chordata; class Amphibia; order Caudata; family Salamandridae; genus Triturus; species Triturus cristatus. Next base: position 184,414,866 of record NC_140579.1, on the reverse strand, counting down.
AATATGCTGAGCCCATCTTAAATCATCAGTTATATGAACGCCCAGGTAAGTGAAGGCTCTGACTACATCCAGGGGGCGTTGACTCAAAAACAGCCTGGGTCTGACACTGCGATGCGGGTTAAAAAACATAAGTTTGGTCTTTGCCACATTTACTTCCAGGCCATAATTCCTGCAGAAATCGTCAAAAATACAGAGAGCACTTTGCAGGCCACTAGGGGTCTTAGACAGGATCAACGTGTCGTCAGCGAACAACAAGATCGGAATCTTGATGCCCGCCAATGAAGGTGCGTCTACATTCGAAGCCAGCATTCTGGCTACTACCCCATTAATAAATAAAGAAAAAAGCAACGGGGCCATCGCACAACCCTGTCGCACGCCCCGTTCTACTGGGAAATCATCAGTAGTCTCGCCCTGCGTACCCCACTGTATCCTAGCGAAATTAGCCGCATGTAACCGCATAACCAAAGTCAACAAGTCGTCAGGCAGACCCAGGCTTCTTATTTCAGACCACAACTTGGGCCTAGGCACCAGGTCAAAGGCAGCCCGCAAGTCTACAAAAGCAGCGTACAAGCTGCCTCCACCCAGCGCCACAGTCCGCCATTGAACCATAGTAAAACGGAACACCTGGTCTATCGTGCTAGTAGCCCTCCGGAACCCTGCTTGGTAGGGTGATAATGCATTGTGCTCATCCACCCATTCCATGAGTCTATTTACAACCATCCTCCCCACAACCTTTTGTATTGTCGCTATCAGGCTGATAGGCCGATAGTTCCCAGGCGATCCCCTATCGCCCTTCTTGAATATGGGAATGATGATTGCACCCCTCCAACTCAACGGTACCAGTGCTCCTTGGGCAACTGCATTAGCGAGGAGAAGGATGTATCTGCCCCATCTATCCTTATCATAAATAAAGAGATCTGCCGGTACCCCATCCATCCCAGGGGCTCTACCTGACGATACAACACTTAGAGCCAACAAAACCTCATTGAGGCTAAAAAATGGCTCATTTGGGTAGACATCCTTAAACCCTTCCATCTCTCTACCAGGGTTAGGATCAGCATATTGAGGTTTAAAGTATTTGACCCAATCCTCCTCCGGGACATTGTTGTCCGGGCAATCGGGCACGCCACCTCTCCCCCATCTAACAATACTCCAGAAAAGCCTGGAGTCCTTTGAGCCGCAGGCTTCCAGCAACTCTCTCCAGTGCCTCTCGTCCCACTCCTTTTTTGCTGCAACTATGCAGTTTTTATAATTGCTTCTAGCACCACGAATTAACACCAGGTCCCTGGACTTAATGGCACTGCCCAGGGCCAACCTTGCTGTCCTGCACTGTGCATTATACCACTTCGCAGTCGTGTTAGGGGCCCTACATTTGTTAGCCCTACCTACCTTCTGAAAATGTGACTTGATAGTTCAAAAGAGTTTATCATGGATTATTGTCGCATCCTGTGACCCCTGGGTAACAGCGACAGCCTGCTCCAAAGCCTCGGTAGCTCTATCCACCTCCCTGTTTATACTAGCTATAGAATCTTGGTTGGCCAATACACGGGGCCATTTTAGCCGACGTGTGTTATTGGAAAAAACTGGTAGAGGGAGACGTTCCCACGCTGTTTGACCATTCCCACTAGACAACGTAACGCCACCCTTAGTGATGTTCAGCTGCACCTTCTTCTTTTAAGTGCTGCTCCCTCTTGGCAGAAGTGAAATAATAAAGTGCCAAATTGATACCGCAATAATTCAGCTTCTATAACATGAGCATGCTGGGATGGAACTTACTCATTCATTCCACAGCTCAATGAGGCTCCTATGGTTACCAGCATCCACTGTGTGCACTGCAGCCGTCTAGCTGTCCCCACTCTGTCCACTTTTCTTGGTCTTCCCTCCGCTCTCCTTTCTGATACTCTGCTCACTATTCCACCATCCCTTGCTTTGCTCTTCCATCCACTTTCTTTTCTTAAACTTCTGTCTGCTTTTTCTCCTTCCCATTTTCTCCCTTAATTTTACGTTTGCTTCTCTCTTCCTGTAGCCCTTACTCACTCGATTTCCCAATTGTCTGCACTTTCCTCCTTAATCATTTTTCCGTCTATCTGTTGGTTCCCCTTGTCTCTACACCTTCTTCACTCTTCTTTCTCTCCTTTTCCTTTTCTCCCCCCCCCCCACTCACCTCTTTTGTGGCTCTCCCCTCATCCTCAATTGGCTTTCTTCCTCCCTTTCCTCTCTTCGTCATCACTCTCTTCCTGGACCAGTGAAGGCGTTTGCACACTATAATCCAGGATAAGCCTTGCACCACTGCAACAAAGTGCAGAGGCACGGGTAAAATAAAAAAGCATAGCACACCACTGACCTTTGATTCAAGCAAAAAGATCTGGTCCAAAACGTACTGATAAAACACTTTTTAGTTTTTCTTTAGTTGAATCAGAAGGAACTGCCTTTCTTTACTCAAGGCACTGATCAAACTTAGTACTTAAACAACATAAATAGAATGTATTAAATATATAATTATCTCACAGTATATTCATCCACGTTTTAAAATGCACTACTACATGATTGCTATCTCCCCAAGCAAAACTTGTTGTCTGCATTGGCTATTTTAGACACACACATTTTTTAAATGTTTTATTAACTGTTGTATCTATAGTAATTACAACGACCCTGTCCTAACCCAAAAATCATAATGGATGGATTGTAATAATTCAACTCTGATCTGTCCGAGTGGGACAGAAAGAATCAGAAAATAGAGAGCGTTGTATTTTAATTTGCAAGGGTTACAAGCCTCTGAGCCACTGGAAATGTGCTGTGAACTCTCTCAGATTCTGAAGTGCCACCCTGCATGAAGCACAACGTGGTACAAGCCTCTCTTTCGGGAAGTAGTCAGAGTGGGGGCGCTGCAGACCTCGGTGTGGTGTCGCATTCTAGTCGTCGGACACCCACGTGACTGACGTGGGGGCCGATTGGATGGCGCGCTGTGACGCCATTCGAGAACTCGGCACAGAGGAGAGTGTACGCACCGCCTTCTCGAATAAAATACATACTTTTACACCGCAACAGTGTCCCAGCTTATTGTACCTGTGAGGGACAAACGTTACAAACTGGCGACGACGGTCAATGAATCCCGCTGTAACAGCTGTCCGCCACGTGATACAACCCCTGCCTGCATTCATGCCGAGTAGCGCGCCTCATTGCACGGCGGCCAAGAGAAGGAGAGCAGCGTTCAGCAACACATTGCCCCGCAGGCACCAGGACAAACCCTGGTCTCCACCAGCAGTGCACCCACTAATGCAAGTGAGGTGAACATTCCACCCACAGCATCAGCATGCTCCTACAGCCCCTCCAAGGACTACCACCTCCCTGAAGGGATCCCAAGAGTCCTGCACCTAGGCCTGCTTGTGAACCGCGCCACGCCCCCCTATATACGTACGGGGCTTCCGGCGCCAACTGCGACGCGTCTCCTCTGCAACTTTCTATGTTACATATAGTACAATGAGGCACCTGAACCTTCTTCCTGACATAACAGTGCAAGTGCTCACTGGCTCAGAGGTCCCTGCACGTGGCCCACCGCTATGCTTCACTGCCTTGCCGCACCTTGCCCGGCGCTCCAAGGACGCATAGAAAGCCGGTCTTACGCGCTCAGCACCAATTTTAGCCGTGCGTCTCCAGCGCAGGGGTCCTGTCCGGCGCACAAAAGGAGCAGAGTCCGGACGCAGTTCCATCTTCGTAGGTGAAGCCCCCAGCTACAATGTGTGCCCAGACCTTCTCTCTCACTAATCCAGTGCCGTTCCTCCCAAAACCTGGTGAGCCGACCATGAAGTGGGCCGACTTCAAGGGGTACTTCTCCAACTACTTATCTGCCCTGGAAGATGAAGGAGAAGTAGAGTTCTCCAGCAAGCGTAGGAAAAAAATACTGCTGCACAACCTGGGGCCTGAAGGGTTGAGGGTCTACGACAATATGGTCAAGAAACCGAGGGCCGCGACAGACGAAGACGTATTCCAGCACGCATTGGAAGACTTGCATAGTCACTACCAGCCTGTCATATGTACAGCCATAGATAGATACAACTTCTTCCAGCGGAAACAAAGTGAGACGGAGACTGTAGAAGATTACGTAGCGGCACTTAAGAAATTGGCGGTCAACTGCAAATTTGGCCCCCTACATGATGACTTAGTGGGAGATCACATCATAATGTATACAGTCAACACCAGTGTTCAAGAAAAGTTGTGGGTGAGCGGGGAAGCGCCACTACAGAAGATCATCGCAATTGTCAAGAAAGCTGAACTGTCCAAACGGTGTGCGGCTGCCGCCAAGAAGGACGCCGAGAAAAAACCCACAGTCTGTAAAGTGAGTGAAGCCAAAGTTTCCAGTGACAGACCCGCTGCCTCTACAAGTAACGGAAATAGCAGGCGGCCCACGAGGACTCAGACGGCATCTGCCAAACCTCCTCCGGACAGGAAGGGTTCCTGCTACAGATGTGGCAGCCACACACACATGTTCAACGACAACCACTGCCCTGCCTACCGAGTCAAATGCTCCTTCTGTGGGGTGGTGGGACATTTCGGTAAAGTATGCAGGCGTAGACCCAGCAACGCCTCAGTGAAGTGCGTCATGTATGACTCTGAACCCGAAACCGGAGAAGAGGCGGAATTAGAAGATTGCATCTTGTGCATTGAGGAACACGTTTGGGGAATAGAGTGTAGCACCAGAAAGAAACCATCCTGTTTGTTGACCATCGGGGGGGTCCAGATTTCCATGGTTGCAGACTCAGGCTCCCTGTTTACTATCATACAAAGACAGATTTGGGACAGCGAGTTTGCCAACACAGTAGGGAGCCAACTACACCCCACAGATGTGCACCCAGTCACTTACACGGGGGAGAGGATTCCCATGGTGGGGTTCAGACCACTCACATTAGAGTTCTAAGGTCGAGTGACTACAGGAAAGCTGTACGTAGCAGAAAAAGGCCCTTCGGTCCTCGGATGGGCCGACCAAGGGGCATTAGGCATACAATTCAACCCCAGTGGAGACATTCAAGTCCTCATGGCAGTTGAGTCCCATGACCCAGATCTAGACAACTTGAAAAAAGTTTATCCAAGCGTCTTTGGGGGAACCATCGGCCAACCATCAATTCATGCACAAGATAGTCCTGAAGGATGGCTCAACACCGGTCAGTCACAAAGTACGAAATATCCCTTTCAACTGCAGGGAAGCTGTACAATTGGAACTGCAACTCCTTGAAGAAGGGAGCATAATTGAGCCCATCGAAAGCGCCGAGTGGCTGGCACCCCTGGTCATGGCACGGAAACCGAACGGAAAGGTGAGAGTATGTATTGACCTTCGATAACTGAACAAAAACATCTTGGCGGACAAATTCCCGCTACCACGCATTAATGAACTGTTGGCTCAGAACAAGTGGATTAAATGGTTCTCAACAATAGATCTCACAGCAGCATACCACCAAATCCTGCTTCACCCCTCATGTAGGAAACTTAGCTCTTTCATCACCCCGTTTGGCTGCTACAGATTCCGACGCATGCCATTCGGCCTGGTGTCCGCAGCGGCGGTATTCCAAAAACCCATGCACAAATTATTTAAAAACAGCAAAAATGTCCTATACTTCCAGGACGACATTCTCATAATGGGAAAGACCAAAAAGGAACACGAAGCCACTCTCCGGGAAGTGCTTCAGACACTGTCAGGCAATGGCCTCACGGCTGACCTGGAGAAATGCAAGTTTGGACTGCGCACAGTCACGTACCTGGGGCACGAGATCGGTGAAAACGGGATCTTACCCAAACAAGGCAACGTGAAGGCCATTGAGGCTGCACCCCAACCTCGAACCAAAGAAGAAGTCCGCTCTTTCCTCGGCTTAGCAGAATTCTACAGTAAATTTGTTAGAAATGTTGCCACAAAAACCCACTCCATGCGCCAACTTTTGAAGGACAAGAACAGTTTCTTTTGGAAGCCGGAATCCTCCCTTGAGTTCGAGACCATTTAAAAGGACATTTGCGAGGCCGTTCCTCTCCAAGGGTTTGACTGCACAGCCCCCAGCATACTGATCATTTATGCCAGCGAGAAGGGGCTGGGAGCGGTTTTGTCAACAATCCGCGGACGGCACAGAAACCACGATAGGCTTCACCTATTTGCTCGCACCTAACGAGGAGAAATTTAGTGTGATTGAAAAGGAAATCTAGCCGCCACCTGGGCCATGGACAAGTCCTGACATCTAGCTGGCACGCAACGGCCACCCAACGCATAGCGAAAATGTCACTCAAGCTCCTGGACTTCGTCTACGACGTGAAATACTTACCGGGCCAGAAGAACAAGGTTACCGATTCCCTCAGCCGCTCCGCCGCCAAGGAAGCAGCACCCAAAGCCACTGAATGGGATGAGTACCAAGTGGTACAAAAAAACAAGGAGAGGCAAGAGATCAGGTCACAAACGACTACAGGAGAAACCTGAGGTCAGGGGACAAGAGGAATTGAGTAACATACAAGAATTGGGGGTAGACATTATTAACCTTTCCTCCCTCAACCTCACTGACGACATGGTATCTCTTCTTAAAAGAGGTTTAGGTTTTTGTCTTGTAGACAGAGGTGATATTTGCAAAGCAAAGGTTGATTTGTTTAAATATGTGAGAAATTTAAAATTGAAAAAATTGTTTTTGAATAATCCTTCGATTAATAAACATGCTAAAAATATTCCTGTGTGCGGAGAGTTGGATGTACTCAGTATTCAAGATCTTTACGATACACAGTTGTTACTATCTATCACAAATCAAGATGCAACACTTGATGATTTGAGCCAACTGCTCGCTGACCTTGATGTTGAAAATGATTATTCCATTTCAAGTGGGTTGAAATCCAAATCCAGATGGACACCAACCTTACCTGGGGGCAACACTATTGACACATTCTATAAACTAGTGACACAGGATATAGAAAAATATGAATCAAAAGTAAAACCCAACAGGAGACCTAATCCGGATAATCTCACTCAGGGAGAACGACAGGCCCTTACTCTCCTTTCAAATAATGCATCAATTACCATCAGAGAGGCTGACAAGGGGGGCAATATTGTAATTATGAATCGGCAGGATTACAATATGGAGATTTTGGGACAGCTTAATGACAATACCTGTTATGAAATACTAACCAATAATCCGACAGGTACACTTACTTTCCTTATCAATAAACACCTCAAGTCATGGCGGGAAGAGGGCTTACTCAGCGAAGAAGAATTCTTGTATCTTAGGGTAGAGAGACCCAGATACCCGGCACTGTACACTTTACCTAAAATGCATAAGAACCTTCCCTTCCCCCCTGGCAAACCAATCGTATCCAGCATAGGGGGACCCACTGAGAGAATTGCAGAATACGTGGACATGTTCCTACAACCAATTGTACAGAACCTCCCAGCTTACATCAGGGACACCAAGCATATTCTAAGCCTCTTAGCCGACCTCACCTGGCGAGATGACATTATCCTTGCCACACTAGACGTAGTTTCTCTCTACACTAACATTGATCCACAGATTGGCATGCAGGCATTGGCATGGCACTTTAGTATGAAACCAGCTACACAGTGGCAACACACTAGAATGCTACTAGCCATGACTGAGATAATACTCAATAATAACTGTTTCATTTTTGAGGGACGCTGGTACAAGCAAATACGTGGAGTGGCTATGGGATCAAAATTATCGCCCTCTTTCGCTAACCTCTTCATGGGGTATTTTGAAGCCAAATGCATTTGGAGTGAAACTGGCAGTAGGGTCAACGAATATATTGTATACTGGGGACGCTACATAGACGATTGTCTATTATTATGGTCAGGAACTGAAGAAAATCTTCAAGAATTCTATCTTCACCTGAACAACAACACATTGGGAATTTCAGTTCACACATCAGCATAGTAAGACGCATTTGATTTTTCTGGATGTGGAACTTTACGTTCAGAATGGCTCAATTCAAAGCAAATTACATCGCAAACCCACAGCTTGCAATGCCATCCTGCATGCAGATAGTGCACACCCCAAACATCAAATCAAGGCCATTCCCTATGGGGAATTCACCAGAGCCAGGAGGAACTGTAGCAAAGATTTAGAATTCCACACATGTGTTCACACTATGAAATAGAGATTCCAGAACAGAGAGACGTATCCTACGTGTTCCACGCACAGAGACACTTAGAGAAAAGGAGTCCAGCAACAGACAACTGCAACCAGTGAGACTGATTACCAACTACAACCAGAAGGCTGATATCATGACTAAGAGTATGCATAAACATTGGGAGGTTTTACGAGCAGACAAAACCTTGGAGGCATTTACCACACATAGACCTCTTGTCACCTACAGAAGGGGTACCACACTGAAGAGTATATTGAGCCCGACTGTCCCTAAAATCATCACAAGTAATGATTGGCTTACTAAACAAGCATTAGGCTTTCATAAATGTGGGAGCTGTGGTGTGTGTAGGTGGGCCGCACATAATAAATCCAATTTTATTGGTCCAGATGGGAGACAATATCAGATTAAACAGAATATAAATTGCATGACACGTTTTGTAATATATATCATTGAGTGCAAATGCCATAAACAGTATGTAGGTAGCACCATTTGAATGCTTAAAGAACTAATTAGTGAGCATGCCAGAGCATTCAAGCAAGGAGATAGCAGATACCCCATGGCCACACATGCCATTGATTGTAAAGAACAAGGCCGCTACAAACAATTCACTATTTTTGGCATAGAAGTCATACCAACACACCAGAGAGGTGGGGATAGGGAATTGTCTCTTTGCCGTGCTGAAGCTACTTGGATAATGCGTTTGAAGTCGGAAGAGCTAGGACTTAATACCGACCATGAGTTACAGTTCTTTTTGGGAGATTGAGAATACTGTATTAATATCTCGTGATAACATGTTGACATGACCCACTACAATGTATGTCTCTGTTAAGATCTTTTCAGACCCAATTAGATAGTGTATTAATTAATGCTTAATCACATTGGGACACTGACTTTATAGTGGTTGAATTCGCCACTGGCATTTTCTCGTGTTACCGTTTATACTGTGATCTAACAATTATGTTGGTCTATACCATGGACCGCCCGAATTTGCTTGGAGAACGTGAAAATTGTTAGGAATATTATTTTAGTTTAATGTAGGCAATTACCCATTTTGTACTGCTTCGTTGTGTTTGAACTGTTTGAGTTACTTCCCGATATAAGTCACATTGCACACTTTATTGAGGGACAGTCACGTATGATATTTTTCATATATTTTTTGGTTCAGCCACTCTGTCCTTGTTTCTTCGCCTTTTACGTCTTAACATTTCAGCACTCTTTCTCTTTCGTGTTCTTATTCGCCTCCCTCTCGGAAATTTTCTGTATTGTCTTAGGTGACCAGTACCACGACTACATTTTGGTTTGCATAATTTGCTAAGTCGTTTACTTAGAGTGTGTGTCACTGTAATTACGTTGAGCTCTGCGGAGCCAATTGTGGGTTTTCTGACTCTGTTCATCCGTTTCTTTTATCTACATTTCCCTATGCATGGACCTTCTAATATTATGAGCATAAGTCCCTTTTTTCTATTTTTTTCTATTTTTTTTCTATTTCAAATGCTCTTTGAGGCATGCTTTTACACTGGACAACCGCGCTGATGTATTTTGTGTTGTCTTACTCTCTTCCGGTTCTCTACCGGAGTTTGAGTTTACTGTCTAGTCATTCAACATGTTTCCGATACTTAAGCGTAAGCCATGTTGTTTCACTCACTTCCGGTTTTCGATACTTCCACACACTTCCATGCGTACTCGCTGATGCCCCATTTCTGGATCACGTAAGGTAAGCCCTCACTACGAGTGATATATGCGGCTCATGTTATATATATACCCGGACTCGTTCAAGTTCCTTATCAGTAGTACTTAGACTTATGTTTTTTGGTAACCACGTTACTTCACGCTTGGTTGCCCCTTATTTCAGCACTTTTATTTGGTAGTCGGACATTATAGATTGAATTTGCCTAGCGCCCACCTCGTGGCCCTCATTCAGTTCATTGCCTTTATTATTTAGATCCTTTCATGCACTTATTGTACTCAGTTCATTTTTTACTGCACGATAGCGTAATTCACCTGACCTATACTTTGATATTGCTCCGTGTTATACGTGAACGCTTATAGGTAATTTACCTTATATACATTTTTCTCTGTTGCTTGACGCTGATATTTTGATAGCCAGAATTGTATACCACCACGGTTTTTTGCAGGCTTTAAGCACCATGTTTACCCGCTCTTCTGGTTACCCTTATGGAATCCCTTTAATGTTCCCTTAACTGATAGGTCTGGTAGTTGGTGGACGCAGCTTACATGTACTATTCATTTTTGATCGCCCATATTGATTTCTCTTAATGGGTTACTCTCAGCCCATTGGCATCTTTTCCATTAGGAGGCGCAGGTACCATTAACTTTGATCCAGTTACCTTTGTTGATCGTCTCTGCTCCCCGTTCCCGTCTTTATTGTTATTGATTCGCCATCCTTCTTTCTTTTATAGTGCTCCTGTTCTGGTACTTACCTCAATATTGGCATTGTCCTTTCTACTCATTTATTCAGCCGGGACGGAATTACAACCGGCGGAGAGGTGAGCCTACTATGCATCCTCTGACGGACCCTTGATACCCTTCACCCCATATTTAGTATATCAATTGACATAGGCTTTTTTTGTTTTTTTATTTGTTTTCAGAATTTTACTCGTTCTGACAAATCTGTCCATTAGGTAAGAATTTCTTTTGAAACCATGGGTGTATTCTTATCTTCTTCTCCTTATATCTTTTCACTTGATTTCGCACAATCACTGGTTGTTCATTTGGTGACGGTGGTTTTTATTGCATCATTACATAGGAAGGGTTTTATCTGTTCTCAAATTGTCTTATTGTTTTATTTTTTTCATGCCACCCTTCTCCAGATAGTTTTTTCATTGATATTATTGATCTGCTATACTTAATCTTATTGTTAAATGTTTATGTTGTAATTTATGCGTCATGCTTCGCTCTTTGAAGGGTCAGTCACACTAACTATCGACCTCTGCGCAAAATATAATTCTTGTAATGTGTTTTAACGTCACTGATAGGTGATGAATCTGGTGTAACACTGGGAATCCTGTACTTAATTATCATACTGTATTGTACACGTTTTTTTCTTTTTTCCTCCTTGTTGTTTTCCTCTTGTCCTTTCTTCCTTTTCGCTCTTTTTTTCAGTGTATTGTATTTGTTATGTACTATGCTAATACATTGCTATTCACATCTTGTAGCCCTGAAGAAGTCGTGGGTTAACACCCAGACGAAACACGTGTTGGCTGGGCAATTGATCACCAATTAAAAATCACAAAAGAAAGAAAACGCCATCTGACTGCTGTTCTAATTGTCTTCTTTTTGACTGACAGTAATTTATACTGTTTATATTCTCATGTGTGCACAGGTCATTTGTATTGAGTACCAAGTGGTGTTCGCTGAGGATCACAAGAACTTTATAAGTGCACATGACTGGGAATCCGCCTATGACAACGACCAGACCCTAGCCCGAGTGAAAACCTTTGTCACGCTAGGATGGCCTGAGAAGCGACATGTGACAGATGACACCCAGAAATATTGGGAAGTGCGGGATGAATTGTCCCTAAGCGACGACTCCATATTCTTGCTCCGGGGTGACCAGGTGCTACCCCCAACTTTATTACAGGACCGCATCCTCAGCATAGTACATGAAGGCCACTTAGGGATTGTAAAATCCAAGTGGAGACTAAAGCAATCATATTGGTGGCCCGCCATCGACTCCTACGTGGAAAAATACATACGAGCGTGTCGCCACTGCACCAGCGCGGACAAATCGCTCACGCTGCTGCAGCCCCCAATGGGTGAATATGCCACTCCCAACAACCCTTGGGAAGAGCTGTCAGTCGACATTTTAGGCCCCATCCTGGATGACATGGGCGTGCCCAGATATGCAATTGTTCTCGTTGACAGATACTCGAAATGGCCGGAAGTGGAGGTCTGTGAGAGAGCAGACATGGATGCCATCATTGCATTTCTTACCAGAGCGTTCCTTAGGGAAGGCATCCCGAGAGCCATCACATGCGACAACGGACCCCAGTTTATCTCAGACAAATGGACAGCCTTCACCCGAAGGAACAGGATCAAGACACAGCATACCCCAGTGTACCACCCTGCGGGCAACGGTCTAGCCGAACGCTTCAACCGTGTCATCATGGGCTCAGTCCAAGCTGCATCCACGCAGGCAAGAATTGGGAGACAGGACTCAAACACACGATCTGGGCATACCACATAACGCCCACACTCACTGGTTACAGTCCTTTTAAGATCCTGCGTGGTAGAGAACCATTTACAAGGGACAATCTGGTGTGGATGAATATGAGGCTTCAAAGCAAATGGTCCCCGGCGGTGGTGAGAAGCAACATTGAAAAGGCCCAGAAGATCTACAAAGATAATTACGACAGGAGACATGGTGTATGAGAAGTCTCCCTAGCGATAGAAGACTGGGTCAGGGTGAAGCTGGGCCACCTTTGCAAGAAAGGTGATAGCAAATTCAGCAAACCACTTCAAATCAAAGAACTATACTACCGCTCCGCTCTCTTAGGCAATGGAAAGGTGTGGTCTCACAGCCGCATGGCAAAGTGCAACTAAGTCCTCCAGTGGGCGACGGACAGCAGCTCCGACAAAGGAGGTTACGATGGCGAGGAAGCAGAGGTCAATGTTGCCCCTCCAACTGAGAACTCCAGGGGGGTGACACGGGCCAAGTAACAACAGGGTTTCCACACAGCACACACCACCCCAGGAGACCAATGACGCAAGTAACTCAGGCATGGAGCAGAGGGCATCGAACACACAGACCACACCTCGGGCACAGGGGACACAAGGGGAGCAGGCCAACTACACACACACCCGCACAGGCAGGTTAGTTGTGCGTCCCAGCAGATATAGAGAATTTGAAATGTGAAACCCCCTCGGGGACATATCCACATTACCCGAGGACATTCCTTCTCCTTCCCCCCCATTCTCCCTCCTTGTTCCTCTCCTTGGCTTAGGTATTACAGTGTTAGCCTCCTCCAGGCTCCTTGTTCAAATTGTTAGAACCTTTGGAAGCTAATGCATTGTTAATTGTGTTTTTTTCTGTACGTTGCTGTTAAAGGGGGGAGATATGTGGTGTCGCATTCTAGTCGTCGGACAACCACGTGACCGACGTGGGGGCCGACGGGATTGCACGCTGTGACGCGATTCGAGAACTCGGCACAGAGGAGAGTGTACGCGCCTCCTTCTCGAATAAAATACATACTTTTACACCGCAACAGTGTCCCAGCTTATTGTACCTGTGAGGGACACACGTTACACTCGGGACTCCCTCGTGGCGACTGATTGGCTTTGTCATGGTGTCGCGACACAGTTGCTGAGTACAAGATGCAAAGTCAAGGGAAACACAGTGAAAGTGAGTCTTGCAGTCTCATCCCGACCGTGGTTCAGCTCCCCGCGTGGTACATGTGGACAGCTTGCTGATCAACACCGCACATAGGTGCTAATAAGACCACGCCCTATGATGTACCCATGGCAACCTCACCTGTACTTGACCACTGGCTGAGGCTCTTGATTGCATTCTAGCAGGCTCGAATACCAGTTCACTGAGTGCCGAGAGTAACAAGGCACGGACTGATAAGCTCTAATTGCCTTTCAGTGCAAAAATGTGGGGTACCGACACTGAAATGCATTAGACTAGACAACCCCCTAGTGCACGGCACTTAGCAGAGCTGGCCACAAGCCCCCCACATCCCCAGGCCGTGTAATGGAGTCTCTTGGAAGGCTATGGACAATCACTGGTACCCCTAGCCCCTCTCTTAAGACCATGTGTAGAACTCCTGCCCTGGCTTGTGCTAAAGGCTTCACGATCCAATTCCATCCTGAATTCACCTGTACTTCTCAAGAGACCATACAATAAAAAATGCATTGACGTTAGTACATCGTGAGGTGACCACAGAACAGTAATAGCAATATGCTCTTGAGGGAAAAGACAATTATAAAACCAACAAATATTTATTCTCCCATGCCCACCCCATTGTATTTTCGCCATTCTTTCCCATTTTTAATTTTTTTTAAAATTTTTTTAAAATATTTATTCTCCCATGCCCACCCCATTGTATTTTCGCCATTCTTTCCCATTTTTTAAAACATCCCCTACTCTTGTACACTGTTTCTTCGGCCCGCTGGCACCAATCACGATCACGTTTCCATTCCCCCAGCTGTGGAGGCCTAGGCCCCCCCACGCCGTGGCAATGTTACGCTTTGTGATCCCCACTGCAAGAGCCAACCATATTCCCTCCTATCTGGACCAGTCAGATTCGCCTTTGATCATCAGTAAATGTACTTCTATTCCTGATGTCAAGGTTGTCTACCTATTTTGTTTCCCAAAACGACTCCTTCCCTGCTGACAGAACAAATTAACCACCCCCCCCACCCCTCCAAGATCTCAACTAAAGGAATGGGTGGGCGGGAAAAGCTGGATATTCTCGGGTCAGGAAGGACCAGTCCATGGGAGCGTTAATGGACGTCACGGGCAGCCAGGCAACCAGGTGGCAATGGGTAACTTTGCCTTGCCTTTTAACTCCTCCTGGCTGCCCGTGGGCCACCATAGCCCGCGTGGACCCCTCACAAGCTAATGGCTGCTGTCATTGCAGGAGACAACAAATTTCAGTCCGGCCTGCGCCTGTCACCTGGGCTTGCCATCTTGTGGCCTTTGCCATTGCTCCAAAGAACACACCTCTTTCAAGTAAACAGGAGGGGCCACTAGACGGCAGTTTCAGGGGCCTGGTAATACGGTTTAAACGATGAACATGCATTTAAATTCTACACTTAGCTGTGTATCCCATGTAAGGTCTGTAACTCTAAACCAAACTCTGTGGCATCTCCACGGCCTTTGGATTACTAATCTCCTTAATTGCAGCCATTGAGGCGCTGGCTTAAATGAGTAAGCCAGGGGAAGCAAGTTATAGTACCGTAAAAATACAGTGCTGTCACTGGCTGCGCTGCTTCCCTTTGCACTTAAATTTAGTTTGCTAGATTGCCTTACTGGTTTCCAAATATGCATTTTTTGCTCATTTGGTACTATTACATTTTATGAACTTTTTTTAGAAATAAATATATTTGTAATATACTTACAGGGAATTTCAGAAAGCCCTCTTCATCTATTGGTCTCCCGGCCACTACAGCGTACAACATGGGGCAATGGGTCAGCCCATTTTAGCCATTGACTAACTTCCCTGTGAGTGACGGCACTCTGCCATTTCAGAAGGAACATATTTGCTTACAAAGTAGTTTCTTTTGTGTTGGGACTACTGTGGCAATGTCTGCTCTTTAAGACAAAAAATATATTTAGCTGTTAGCCACTTTTATTTTTTTGTTAATGGCGCTGCAGCTTCCGCAACAATAACGTTTTACAAAGAGCATGGCAAAACAAAGTTTTGACAGAGCCAAACTTTCTCGTGGACTTCATTTATTGGGCTAAATATATTGAATTATTCTCTATTGAGAAGGTCCTGCAGGTTAATTGCATCAGATTTATTTTCTTTTGGGGATCTTTACTAATACCAAATTTCTTTTTTGGGAGGTTATTGAGAGACTACAAAAGTTCCTATAACTTCATTTGACAAAGTGCCCGATTTTCTTCTCCCTCTCCCCCCTCTCTCCCTCTCTCCCTCTCCCCCTCTCCCCCCTTTTCCCCACCCCCCTCTCCCCTTCCCCCTCTCCCCCCTCACTCCCTCTCCCCGTCTCTTGCCCTCCCCCTCTCTCTCCCTCCCTCTCCCTCCCTCTCTCTCCCTCCCTCCCTCTCCCTCTCCAAAAATAGTGTTTGTCTATGTTGGACTTGATTCTCTCTCCATGGTCACCCACAATCTTTATGGCTTCAACCCTCCTGTTTTCTGAACCAGTTTTTGTTGGCTTTCATACTCATTTACTTTACACATAAGTCCCTAAGTCAATCAATCATAGGCATTTGTATAGCACACTGCTCACCCGGAGGGTCTCAAGGCGCTGGGGGGGGGGGGGGAGGGGGAACGCTACTGCTCGAACAGCCAGGTCTTGAGTTGCTTCCTGAAGGCGAGATGGTCTTGCGTTGTCCAGAGGTGGATGGGGAGGGAGTTCCATGTCTTGGCTGCCAGGTAGGAGAAGGATCTTCCTCCGGCGGTGGCTCTGCGGATGCGGGGGACGGTGGCGAGAGCGAGGCTGGCGGAGCGGAGCTGGCGGGTGGGCTTGTGGAAGGTCAGGCGGCTGTTGAGGAACTTGAGGCCCAGGTCGTGGAGGGCCTTGTGTGCGTGGGTGAGGAGTCGGAACGTTATTCTTTTGTTGACGGGGAGCCAGTGCAGGTCTCTCAGGTGTCCGGAGATGTGGCTGTGTCGGGGGATGTCCAGGATGAGTCGTGCTGAGGCGTTCTGGATCCGTTGGAGTTTCTTCTGGAGTTTGGTGGCGGTGCCGGCGTAGAGGGCGTTCCCGTAGTCCAGCCGACTGGTGACGAGGGCCTGGGTGACCGTCTTCCTGGTCTCGGTGGGGATCCACCGGAAGATCTTTCGAAGCATGCGCAGGGTGTTGAAGCATGAAGACGAGACGGCGTTGACTTGTCTGGTCATCGAGAGGGAGGAGTCCAGGATGAAGCCTAGGTTGCGTGCGTGGTCCGTTGGCTTGGGGGTGGCTCCCAGGGCGGGGGGCCACCAGGAGTCGGCCCAGGCGGAGGGTGATGATCCCAGGATGAGGACCTCTGTCTTGTCTGAGTTCAGTTTCAGGCGGCTGTACTTCATCCATTCGGCGACGTCTTTCATCCCTTCGTGTAGGCTGGCTCTGGCGGCGTCCGGGTCGCTGGTGAGGGAGAGGATCAGCTGGATGTCGTCGGCGTAGGTGATGATCTTGAGGTTGTGTTGACGTGCGATGGTTGCGAGGGGGCTCATGTAGACGTTGAAGAGGGTGGGGCTGAGCGATGACCCTTGTGGAACGCCGCAGATGACTTCGGTGGCCGCTGACCGGAACGGGGGGAGGCGGACTCTCTGGGTTCTTCTGGCGAGGAATGAGGTGATCCACTCCAGGGCTTTCTCCTGGATGCCGGTGTTGTTCAGGCGCTGTACCAGGGTGCGGTGGCAGACAGTGTCGAACGCTGCGTAGAGGTCCAGGAGGATGAGGGCCGCAGTTTCCCCGTTGTCCATTAGGGATCTGATGTCGTCTGTGGCTGCGATGAGGGCGGTCTCCGTGCTGTGGTTGGCTCGGAAGCCGGATTGCGAGTGGTCGAGGGATCCGTTGGTCTCGAGGAAGGCGGCTAGCTGTCTGTTGACGGTCTTCTCGATGACTTTGGCAGGAAACGGGAGGAGCGAGATGGGGCGGTAGTTCTTGAGGTCGGAGGGGTCTGCAGTTCGTTTCTTCAGCAGGGCACTGATCTCGGCGTGTTTCCAGCACTCCGGGAAGGTGGCGGTGTTGAAGGAGGCATTGATGATGTCGCGGAGGTGGGGTGCGATGATGTGGTCGGCCGTGTTGAAGATGTGGTGTGGGCAGGGGTCCGTAGGGGATCCGGAGTGGATGGTGTTCATTGTGCGTGTTGTGTCTTCGGTGCTGACTGGGGTCCAGGTGCGGAGGGTGGCGGTGGGGGGCATTGGTTCGGTGGTGGGGTTCGTGGTTGGTGGGCCGAAGCTGTTGTGAATGTTGGCAATCCTGTCGTGGAAGAAGGCTGCGAGGGAGTCGCAGAGGTCTTGCGAGGGAGTGATGTCATTGTTTCCAGCGTCGGGGTTGGAGAGCTCTTTGACGATGCTGAAGAGTTCCTTGCTGTTGTGGGTGTTGTTGTCCAGTCGTTCCTTGAAGGCTGTCTTCTTTGTGGCATGGATCAGTTGGTGGTGTTTGCGGGTGGCGTGTTTGAGGGCGTCATGTTGTCTGTGGTCTGGTTGGTGCGCCAGGTGTTCTCCAGGGAGCGGCAGTTCTTTTTGGAGGTGATGAGCTCATCGGTGAACCAGGAGGCTTTCTTGCTGCCGCGTCTGCTGGGGTGGTTCTTCTTCAGTGGTGCGAGGGCGTCTGCGCAGTTGGTGATCCACTGTGTGAGGTTGTTGGCGGCTTTGTTGGGGTCCGTTGAGCTGGTGGGGGGGTTCTGGCTGAGGAAGGTGGTGAGCTGGTCGCCGGTGATCTTGTTCCAGCTCCTGCGGGGGGCTTGTTGAGGGTGGTGGTGGGTCATCGTTTTACTGAAGCTGAAGTGGACGCAGCTGTGGTCAGTCCACTGGAGATTGGTGGAGTGGCTGAAGGTGACGTATTTGCTGGATGAGAAGACTGGGTCAAGCGTGTGGCCGGCGTAGTGGGTGGGGGTGGTTACCAGTTGCTTGAGTCCGAGGTTGGCCAGGTTGTCCAGCAGAGCAGTGGTGTTGCGGTCCTTGTTGTCCTCCAGGTGGAAGTTGAGGTCCCCCAGGAGGATGTAGTCGGTGGAATTGACATGAGTACTATTACTGAGCCTCTCGTCTCTGCCACGCTGATGCGCGTAATAGACACCGATGGGAATGGGTGGAGCAAAGGCGGGACATGCCTTTAAAAAACACGGTAAAGCCAATGGCAGCTGGCGAAAGCCTGACCACAAGCACGACCGTGTGGTCAGCTTTCAGAACCCCGTACAATAGGTCTCGCGCTGCGCGAGTAGTGCTGCGTACTGCAACGCTAGGCGCGAGACCTAAAAAATTACTCCCGTACATGAAAACGGACGCGGTGTATGAAACAAGTGATTTATAAGTGCCATGATGTGAACGTAGGAACAAACCATGCGAAAAACCGTGAATACGCTCATCAACTTACGAAGCTTAAGAAAGTTTGTTCGTGATCATTTCAAGAATGCAGATATGCGCGAGCATTTCACCGCCTGCAAAGGCGAAATGAAGTTAGTGAAAAAGTGACTGTTCCACAAAGCTGACAGGGGGTAGTTAAAGAAGTGCATCTTACTGTATCTTACGGCGTGTAGAGCATATCGCTATTCTCCGCAGTGGTGTGTGTCTGTATTTCCTGCTCCAATGCTTAAAAACAAGATCATGTAATACGACA
Organism: Triturus cristatus; assembly: GCF_964204655.1. NCBI lineage: Eukaryota > Metazoa > Chordata > Amphibia > Caudata > Salamandridae > Triturus > Triturus cristatus. The sequence continues at coordinate 184,395,774 of NC_140579.1, read as the reverse complement.
TTGACGAGAGAAAGAGTAAACCGACTATAAAGCTGTGAACCTGTCATACGGGGTGTTGTGAAAGTGAGACAAGGTTATATTACTAATGGAATACACCCGAGGTGAATGTGATTACGATGGTGAACGATGTAAAACCGTCCCGCGATAATGTGAATGATAAAACAACATTAATAGTTAATTGGTGAGAAAAATTTATATACTTTATAAAACTAGGCACTCACACATGCTCGGTGCAAGGATATGCTTGTGGGTGTTAGGGTGCTTTACAAATTCACATAGCATTTACATGATACAAAAAGTATATGCACTTATATATTTTTCAACTTTGTGGTCTCTTAATCTGAAGCTTAGGGAAATGGGGACTTCACCCAAGAGAAACCCTTCCTCCACTTGCAAGTGAAATGCTCTGAAGAGGAGAGGCTGTGGGAATGTGGGCATGTTTAATCCACGTGATGAGGACTGGATTGTTCCTCATACTGTTAGTAAACCCTGAAAGAACCAGAGTATGAGAAATCAGGTTATTGATTGAGGGGGGTGGAAACTCTTCTCAAGAAACAACTACAGTCCCTGTCAGAGTGAAACACAAAAGTCCCTAAAATAAGATGAGCCTAACCCTCTAGTAGCGTGGTACAAAAGCAGTCAGGCTTAATTTAGAGGGAATGTGTAAAGTATTTATGCAGCACACATATAGTGACAAAGTGAAAACACAACACAGAAAAAGAAAAAGAAAAATCCTACACTAATTTAGATGAAGTAAAATTCAATAAATAATTTGACACCAAAAAGACAAAAATCCAATCTGTAGAACTGGTGATATGCAAATTTCAAGGATTTAAGCTAAGTATAGCACGTAAAAGCACAAAGCATCACTGGCAGCTATCTGGTAATGCTAGACTGGGGGGGAAGTCACAATTTCAGGCTAACCACGATGGAGCGCAGGCCGAGTACAGGTACTAGGTTACTCCAGCTGAAAAAGTTACCATCTCCAATTCTGACGCATACAGTCCAGGTCGCCATGAGCAGGACACAATGAGCAGGGAGAATGACAGATGGTTGTCGTTGTAATGCGAAAAGCAGACCAGGTGTCATGGTCGGTCGTCGCTGTAGCGCAAAGATCCTGTCGAGCATTGCAGACGATCATTGCTGGAGCTTCGTGTTGGCAGTCACAGCTGGCTGTCCATGCTGTATCGCAAACTGCAGATCTTGCGTTGGTGGTCACTGTAGCAAAGAGTCGGGTCCACCAGAGCTTTGGGTTGGCGTTCGTCGCTGGTGGCAAGATCTTGGTGTGAATGGGCCAGTTTGTGGTGGCAAAAAAAAAAACTTCAGTATGTCTCCTTCCGATGAGTGCACTCTGATGCCAACCAAAGGCCCAGGACCTTGGGAGGGGCCTCTAAGGGATTAGGGAACTCACTCTTCCAGAGACCAGCAGGGCTCAGGCAGGTCCAGTTGCAGGGAGGCCTCTGGAGCATATTTCCCTTTAGCTATGAACAGGTCAGTCAGCTAACCCTTGGAGCCACTTCAAAAAATCAGGGATGAAGGGAGCAAGTCAAGTCTTCCTTCTTAAGCAGCAGGGCAGTCCTTCTGTAATATCCACAGATCTAGAAATTTACTAAGGAGTTGGCCAGAGGGTCCAATATTTATACTTTGTGTGTGCTTTGAAGTAAGTGAAACTTCTAGACTTCCTCCCACATCTGCTTCTGGATTTTCCTTCCTCCTTGCCCTGGTTGCTGGATGTCTAAAGAAGGGGTCTCAAATCTATTATGTAATAAGAGATACTTATGTTCAATGAAAAAGCTCCAGAGCTACAATTACTAGAGTTGTAATAGTGACCACAACAGATAAGATTACATTATTGACCCCCGTATGCAAGATTATCAGCAGTGATAATTTTAATGCATCAGTTACATATGCCAGCAGTGAAGTAACACATGCTTTGTCAATGTGGAATGTCTTTGGGTGTATAATACGTATAAAGCCAAAGCTACAATGCCCTTGGCATCAAGATAATATTAGTAATATGTCTCCCAAATGCTGCATGATTTATCACTCAAACACCAGCTTTAAATATATTTTAAAAATACAATCATTTTTCACCAAACGTCCGCCTGGGAGTTCTGAAAATAAACATTTCCATTTTAAACACACACTTTTCATTGTTGGTGTACATATATTAACTCAACCGAGCAAAGGTTTCTAATTTAGTAGGCTGGGTTGCACACAGGAGAGCTACTCACAAGAACCCTAGTCTAGAGTCACATAAGCCTAGTGTGAAGTTCTTTGTGTGTGCTGAGACAGCTCCTTTGAAGGGCAAGTTAAGGTAGTTGACAGCTCTTCCCCATCCATCAGGTCAGGATGGCCCATCCTGCCAACACCCAGTCCTCCTTTGTGATACTGTCTGGGAGGAATACACAAAGGTCAAAGCTAACTACACTTAGTCATGTGACCCAAGACACAGTCTACAAGCACCAAATGGTTAGGACAAGCAAAAGCTAGCTTTCTACCTTACTATTAAAGAGCATTTAAAAACTAAAATTCCTCAGACACCAAATATGACATTTCTACTTGTTCTCAAACAAAGGTCATCACTCATTAAATGCAATAAGTCAACCCAACGTTATCCTATGGAAGAGGCAGGCCTTGCAGTAGCAAAAAAAAAAATGTGAGAAGTTTTCACTACTAGGACTTGTAAAACCTAAAAGTACTTGTCCAACTTTGTAAATACTATGCACCCTACCCTATGGATGATTTATATGTATAAAAAAAGAACAGTTTAGGTGTGGCAAAAGGTGTTTTTTGCCTAGTCAAATGGCAATTTAAAACTGCATACAGGCTGCAAAGGCAGACCTAAAACATGTTTAAAAAGGATACTTAAGTGGGTGGCACAAATAGTGTTGTAGGGCCAATAGAAGTACTTAATTTACAGGCCCTGGGTTCAAGTAGTACAACGTGACCGCTCAGCCCTCCACAGGGCTTGGTCGCCCCACTCACTGCTGCCGCTCCTGCCTGCCTTTGCCGCCTCCTGCCTGCAGATTCCTTCGCTCGCTGCCCGCTGCTCCTGGGAATTTCCCGCTGCTCCTGGGAATTTCCCGCTGCCCGCTGCTTCTTGGAATTTCCCGCCGCTGCCTCCCTGTGGCCCCACCCCCCTGTGATTCCATTCGCCGCCCCGCTCCCGCCACCCAGCTGCTCCTCCCTTCCGGCTCCTTACTTAAGGGGACCGTAGGGGACCACAGAGTGTGGCCGCTCAGCCCTCCACAGGGCTTGGTCGCCCCACTCACTGCTGCCGCTCCTGCCTGCCTTTGCCGCCTCCTGCCTGCAGATTCCTTCGCTCGCTGCCCGCTGCTCCTGGGAATTTCCCCGTCAACAAAAGAAGATGTGGTGTGGGCAGGGGTCCGTAGGGGATCCGGAGTGGATGGTGTTCATTGTGCGTGTTGTGTCTTCGGTGCTGACTGGGGTCCAGGTGCGGAGGGTGGCGGTGGGGGGCATTGGTTCGGTGGTGGGGTTCGTGGTTGGTGGGCCGAAGCTGTTGTGAATGTTGGCAATCCTGTCGTGGAAGAAGGCTGCGAGGGAGTCGCAGAGGTCTTGCGAGGGAGTGATGTCATTGTTTCCAGCGTCGGGGTTGGAGAGCTCTTTGACGATGCTGAAGAGTTCCTTGCTGTTGTGGGTGTTGTTGTCCAGTCGTTCCTTGAAGGCTGTCTTCTTTGTGGCATGGATCAGTTGGTGGTGTTTGCGGGTGGCGTGTTTGAGGGCGTCATGTTGTCTGTGGTCTGGTTGGTGCGCCAGGTGTTCTCCAGGGAGCGGCAGTTCTTTTTGGAGGTGATGAGCTCATCGGTGAACCAGGAGGCTTTCTTGCTGCCGCGTCTGCTGGGGTGGTTCTTCTTCAGTGGTGCGAGGGCGTCTGCGCAGTTGGTGATCCACTGTGTGAGGTTGTTGGCGGCTTTGTTGGGGTCCGTTGAGCTGGTGGGGGGGGTTCTGGCTGAGGAAGGTGGTGAGCTGGTCGCCGGTGATCTTGTTCCAGCTCCTGCGGGGGGCTTGTTGAGGGTGGTGGTGGGTCATCGTTTTACTGAAGCTGAAGTGGACGCAGCTGTGGTCAGTCCACTGGAGATTGGTGGAGTGGCTGAAGGTGACGTATTTGCTGGATGAGAAGACTGGGTCAAGCGTGTGGCCGGCGTAGTGGGTGGGGGTGGTTACCAATTGCTTGAGTCCGAGGTTGGCCAGGTTGTCCAGCAGAGCAGTGGTGTTGCGGTCCTTGTTGTCCTCCAGGTGGAAGTTGAGGTCCCCCAGGAGGATGTAGTCGGTGGAATCGATGGCGTGCGGGCTGACGAAGTCTGTGATGTCTTCGCTGAACTGTGTGCGTGGTCCCGGTGGTCTGTAGACAAGGGTGCCTCTGAGCGTGGTCTTGGGGTCGGTGTGTATCTGGAAGTGGAGGTGTTCGGCGGAGGTGAAGGTGTCATCGGAGTTGGTCGTGATGCGGATGGTGTTCTTGTGGATGATGGCGATGCCTCCTCCTGTCTGGTTGACGCGGTCCTTCCTGGTGATTTTGTAGCCTTCCGGGATGGCGATGGCGACGTCGGGCGCTGAGGAGGCGTTCATCCAGGTTTCCGTCAGGAAGGCGATGTCTGGTGCTGTCGAGTCGAGGAGGTTCCAGAGTTTGACGGCATGCCTGTGAACGGAGCGGGTGTTGAGTAGGATGCACATCAGGTGTTTGTTGCTGGGGCTCGGTTTAGCAGGTGCGGTGTTGGGTCGGAGGCCGGTGAAGGTCAGGCAGGTGAAGGGTCCGTGGGTGCCCCTCGGGGTGGCTCGGTAGCAGGCGGTGTTTCGGCCGGCGTTGAGTGCGTGGAGGGTTTTGGCGTCGTAGATGTGCAGGGTGTGCTGGCGAGGACCAGGGGGTCTGGCGCTGGGCGCGGTCCAGGCGCGGACGGGCGCAGACGGGCTTAGCTTTGGCGCACCTTCGGCGCTCAATCGGCGGGCTGAGCGGCCACACTCTGTGGTCCCCTACGGTCCCCTTAAGTAAGGAGCCGGGAGGGAGGAGCAGCTGGGTGGCGGGAGCGGGGCGGCGAATGGAATCACAGGGGGGCGGGGCCGCAGGGAGGCAGCGGCGGGAAATTCCAAGAAGCAGCGGGCAGCGGGAAATTCCCAGGAGCAGCGGGAAATTCCCAGGAGCAGCGGGCAGCGAGCGAAGGAATCTGCAGGCAGGAGGCGGCAAAGGCAGGCAGGAGCGGCAGCAGTGAGTGGGGCGACCAAGCCCTGTGGAGGGCTGAGCGGTCACACTCTGTAGTCCCCTACGGTCCCCTTAAGTAAGGAGCCGGGAGGGAGGAGCAGCTGGGTGGCGGGAGCGGGGCGGCGAATGGAATCACAGGGGGGCGGGGCCGCAGGGAGGCAGCTGTGGGAAATTCCAAGAAGCAGCGGGCAGCGGGAAATTCCCAGGAGCAGCGGGAAATTCCTAGGAGCAGCGGGCAGCGAGCGAAGGAATCTGCAGGCAGGAGGCGGCAAAGGCAGGCAGGAGCGGCCGCAGTGAGTGGGGCGACCAAGCCCTATGGAGGGCTGAGCGGTCACACTCTGTGGTCCCCTACGGTCCCCTTAAGTAAGGAGCCGGGAGGGAGGAGCAGCTGGGTGGCGGGAGCGGGGCGGCGAATGGAATCACAGGGGGCGGGGCCGCAGGGAGGCAGCGGCGGGAAATTCCAAGAAGCAGCGGGCAGCGGGAAATTCCCAGGAGCAGCGGGAAATTCCCAGGAGCAGCGGGCAGCGAGCGAAGGAATCTGCAGGCAGGAGGCGGCAAAGGCAGGCAGGAGCGGCAGCAGTGAGTGGGGCGACCAAGCCCTGTGGAGGGCTGAGCGGCCACACTCTGTGGTCCCCTTAAGTAAGGAGCCGGGAGGGAGGAGCAGCTGGGTGGCGGGAGCGGGGCGGCGAATGGAATCACAGGGGGGTGGGGCCACAGGGAGGCAGCGGCGGGAAATTCCAAGAAGCAGCGGGCAGCGGGAAATTCCCAGGAGCAGCGGGAAATTCCCAGGAGCAGCGGGCAGCGAGCGAAGGAATCTGCAGGCAGGAGGCGGCAAAGGCAGGCAGGAGCGGCAGCAGTGAGTGGGGCGACCAAGCCCTGTGGAGGGCTGAGCGGTCACGTTGTACTACTTGAACCCAGGGCCTGTAAATTAAGTACTTCTATTGGCCCTACAACACTATTTGTGCCACCCACTTAAGTATCCTTTTTAAACATGTTTTAGGTCTGCCTTTGCAGCCTGTATGCAGTTTTAAATTGCCATTTGACTAGGCAAAAAACACCTTTTGCCACACCTAAACTGTTCTTTTTTTATACATATAAATCACCCATAGGGTAGGGTGCATAGTATTTACAAAGTTGGACAAGTACTTTTAGGTTTTACAAGTCCTAGTAGTGAAAACTTCTCACATTTTTTTTTTTGCTACTGCAAGGCCTGCCTCTTCCATAGGATAACGTTGGGTTGACTTATTGCATTTAATGAGTGATGACCTTTGTTTGAGAACAAGTAGAAATGTCATATTTGGTGTCTGAGGAATTTTAATTTTTAAATGCTCTTTAATAGTAAGGTAGAAAGCTAGCTTTTGCTTGTCCTAACCATTTGGTGCTTGTAGACTGTGTCTTGGGTCACATGACTAAGTGTAGTTAGCTTTGACCTTTGTGTATTCCTCCCAGACAGTATCACAAAGGAGGACTGGGTGTTGGCAGGATGGGCCATCCTGACCTGATGGATGGGGAAGAGCTGTCAACTACCTTAACTTGCCCTTCAAAGGAGCTGTCTCAGCACACACAAAGAACTTCACACTAGGCTTATGTGACTCTAGACTAGGGTTCTTGTGAGTAGCTCTCCTGTGTGCAACCCAGCCTACTAAATTAGAAACCTTTGCTCGGTTGAGTTAATATATGTACACCAACAATGAAAAGTGTGTGTTTAAAATGGAAATGTTTATTTTCAGAACTCCCAGGCGGACGTTTGGTGAAAAATGATTGTATTTTTAAAATATATTTAAAGCTGGTGTTTGAGTGATAAATCATTCAGCATTTGGGAGACATATTACTAATATTATCTTGATGCCAAGGGCATTGTAGCTTTGGCTTTATACGTATTATACACCCAAAGACATTCCACATTGACAAAGCATGTGTTACTTCACTGCTGGCATATGTAACTGATGCATTAAAATTATCACTGCTGATAATCTTGCATACGGGGGCCAATAATGTAATCTTATCTGTTGTGGTCACTATTACAACTCTAGTAATTGTAGCTCTGGAGCTTTTTCATTGAACATAAGTATCTCTTATTACATAATAGATTTGAGACCCCTTCTTTAGACATCCAGCAACCAGGGCAAGGAGGAAGGAAAATCCAGAAGCAGATGTGGGAGGAAGTCTAGAAGTTTCACTTACTTCAAAGCACACACAAAGTATAAATATTGGACCCTCTGGCCAACTCCTTAGTAAATTTCTAGATCTGTGGATATTACAGAAGGACTGCCCTGCTGCTTAAGAAGGAGGACTTGACTTGCTCCCTTCATCCCTGATTTTTTGAAGTGGCTCCAAGGGTTAGCTGACTGACCTGTTCATAGCTAAAGGGAAATATGCTCCAGAGGCCTCCCTGCAACTGGACCTGCCTGAGCCCTGCTGGTCTCTGGAAGAGTGAGTTCCCTAATCCCTTAGAGGCCCCTCCCAAGGTCCTGGGCCTTTGGTTGGCATCAGAGTGCACTCATCGGAAGGAGACATACTGAAGTTTTTTTTTTTGCCACCACAAACTGGCACATTCACACCAAGATCTTGCCACCAGCGACGAACGCCAACCCAAAGCTCTGGTGGACCCGACTCTTTGCTACAGTGACCACCAACGCAAGATCTGCAGTTTGCGATACAGCATGGACAGCCAGCTGTGACTGCCAACACGAAGCTCCAGCAATGATCGTCTGCAATGCTCGACAGGATCTTTGTGCTACAGCGACGACCGACCATGACACCTGGTCTGCTTTTCGCATTACAACGACAACCATCTGTCATTCTCCCTGCTCATTGTGTCCTGCTCATGGCGACCTGGACTGTATGCGTCAGAATTGGAGATGGTAACTTTTTCAGCTGGAGTAACCTAGTACCTGTACTCGGCCTGCGCTCCATCGTGGTTAGCCTGAAATTGTGACTTCCCCCCCAGTCTAGCATTACCAGATAGCTGCCAGTGATGCTTTGTGCTTTTACGTGCTATACTTAGCTTAAATCCTTGAAATTTGCATATCACCAGTTCTACAGATTGGATTTTTGTCTTTTTGGTGTCAAATTATTTATTGAATTTTACTTCATCTAAATTAGTGTAGGATTTTTCTTTTTCTTTTTCTGTGTTGTGTTTTCACTTTGTCACTATATGTGTGCTGCATAAATACTTTACACATTCCCTCTAAATTAAGCCTGACTGCTTTTGTACCATGCTACTAGAGGGTTAGGCTCATCTTATTTTAGTGACTTTTGTGTTTCACTCTGACAGGGACTGTAGTTGTTTCTTGAGAAGAGTTTCCACCCCCCTCAATCAATAACCTGATTTCTCATACTCTGGTTCTTTCAGGGTTTACTAACAGTATGAGGAACAATCCAGTCCTCATCACGTGGATTAAACATGCCCACATTCCCACAGCCTCTCCTCTTCAGAGCATTTCACTTGCAAGTGGAGGAAGGGTTTCTCTTGGGTGAAGTCCCCATTTCCCTAAGCTTCAGATTAAGAGACCACAAAGTTGAAAAATATATAAGTGCATATACTTTTTGTATCATGTAAATGCTATGTGAATTTGTAAAGCACCCTAACACCCACAAGCATATCCTTGCACCGAGCATGTGTGAGTGCCTAGTTTTATAAAGTATATAAATTTTTCTCACCAATTAACTATTAATGTTGTTTTATCATTCACATTATCGCGGGACGGTTTTACATCGTTCACCATCGTAATCACATTCACCTCGGGTGTATTCCATTAGTAATATAACCTTGTCTCACTTTCACAACACCCCGTATGACAGGTTCACAGCTTTATAGTCGGTTTACTCTTTCTCTCGTCAATGTCGTATTACATGATCTTGTTTTTAAGCATTGGAGCAGGAAATACAGACACACACCACTGCGGAGAATAGCGATATGCTCTACACGCCGTAAGATACAGTAAGATGCACTTCTTTAACTACCCCCTGTCAGCTTTGTGGAACAGTCACTTTTTCACTAACTTCATTTCGCCTTTGCAGGCGGTGAAATGCTCGCGCATATCTGCATTCTTGAAATGATCACGAACAAACTTTCTTAAGCTTCGTAAGTTGATGAGCGTATTCACGGTTTTTCGCATGGTTTGTTCCTACGTTCACATCATGGCACTTATAAATCACTTGTTTCATACACCGCGTCCGTTTTCATGTACGGGAGTAATTTTTTAGGTCTCGCGCCTAGCGTTGCAGTACGCGGCACTACTCGCGCAGCGCGAGACCTATTGTACGGGGTTCTGAAAGCTGACCACACGGTCGTGCTTGTGGTCAGGCTTTCGCCAGCTGCCATTGGCTTTACCGTGTTTTTTAAAGGCATGTCCCGCCTTTGCTCCACCCATTCCCATCGGTGTCTATTACGCGCATCAGCGTGGCAGAGACGAGAGGCTCCCTCGCCCCCTGCTCCTCTGTGGTGCGCGCGCACCACTGGTTTATTGCACTTCGACCATTGGTTCTTACAAAAGAGCCGCCCGCTTGTATATCACCTCTTCTTCTGAAAACGCAGTGCTTAACAACATTTGTTTTTAAGACTTTTCCGGCCAGAGATATTTGACGGGGCTAGCAGGAGAGCATGTGCAAATAACAGTCCTGTGTTGCCCCATTTCAAATTACGAGACTTCGCTGTGATTCAGGTTCATCATCTGCTATTTTAATCCCGCGCACTACAGTGGGGCCCACCGGCGTGTCGGGCATCGCCCCTTTGAGAATGCATAGCTGCCTGCGCAGAGATGGCGAGGAAGCTGCAGAGGGGAGCATCGGAGCCAGCACTAAGTGTCTGAATTGGCAGGGGGCTCCAAGCATAGGCGCGAGGATCGCGGCTACCGGCAAGGGGGGCGTACCCTAAAGAAGGAAAGGTTGATGGGCGAACCCCATCTCAGTATTCCAGCATCCCGCGACCTCAAGCCTGGAGGGGGTGGGGAGGTTGAGACTGGGACTTAAACACCTGCCCTTCACTTCCATCATATGTGGCCTGCAAACACGGGCTCTGCGCGTGAGCACCACGATGCGTGTGATACGTTTTCACTGGCTGCAGCCGTTCATCATAAAATAACATTGCATGCATATAGTCCGTCATGAGTTATGTCTTGGTGTTTAGTATGCAAGGAGCGCTCGTGCACTGGCGCTACTCTTAACAGGGTGCACGCTGTACACCCCTGTGTAACATACTGGTTATGACAGCGACATGCAGACATGAGTACTATTACTGGGGGCACGTGCACGTCTTCTCCCACAAATGAAATAGGAATATTGACTATCACCTTTAGTGCATGCATTGTCACACTCGCAGGCTGCTATCGATTTATTTTTTTTGTTTTGTAAAAAATAAAAAAAAATAAAGGCATTGCACCCATAGTTACTATCCCAAACACTGTGCATGCATAACTGTTATTGCAGGCAGGAACGTGCATGTCTGCTTGCACAGGAAGTGCATGTAATTCTGGTAGCACAAGCAGTGCGTGGTCCAATATCACAGGCTGTGCACGTTTATTTACTAGTACAGGCCAGTAAATATCTTCTGTCACTAGCAGTGCATTCGATCTTGCAGTCTATGGCCATTATCACAAACTGTATGTGTATCTACTTTTACAGGCTGAACATAGCAACTATCAAAGGAACTACATGCATATCTCTTGATACAGGCAGCTCTGACGTTTCTGTTATTGCGCATAGTATCTGCACATATGTTATCAAAGGCAGGACAGGCACATAGGTCCAGGTGTGCTAAACCATTTTACATTTGCAAAGCCTACGACTCTGTAATAACACATTCCATGCACTATGTTGGCTGTGGAAATATTATGAGGACACGAGAAATGGCGCACACAGGGATGGTTTAGGTGCCCTTCTGAGACTCATTTAGAGACTGCAAAAGGTGAGAAAAATAGGAGAAAAACAATAGTGCAGGGATTGTGTGATGGAACTGCAAACAAGGCGCATTCGAGACTTTCTGCCTCTTGCAGGTTTAACGTGCTCCAACCAATCCTGGTGCTGCAGAGTGTATCATCTGATGTCATTTTGTTCCTGCAGTATTGCTTGTTGGCCCCTCTCTATCTGCTGCACTTTTTCTCTTTCTCGCCTCCAGACAAATTCTTGTTCTGAAGCTCTCACCACCATATTTTGTTCTGGTACCTCTCACCATATCTATCTATCTATCTATCTATCTATCTATCTATCTATCTATCTATCTATCTATCTATCTATCTATCTATCTATCTATCTATCTATCTATCTATCTATCTATCTATATCTATCTATCTATCTATCTATCTATCTATCTATCTATCTATCTATCTATCTATCTATCTATCTATCTATCTATCTATCTATCTATCTATCTATCTATCTATCTATCTATCTATCTATCTATCTATCTATCTATCTATCTATCTATCTATCTATCTATCTATCTATCTATCTATCTATCTATCTATCTATCTATCTATTGTCTGTCTATCTGTCTAATATTTCTTGGTTTGACCGTCTCACCACCACTCTTTCCGTTGTTGCTCCCTTCACTTATTTCTGTATTTCTTACCCCTCTTCCCCCAAATTCCAGAGGATGTTTCCTTACACATTTTTGGCCTTGCCTCATTTCTATCCTTCCTTCTCTCTCTCGCTCTACTCTTTTTACTGCAGCTGTCTCACTACAATTTCGTTTTCGAGCCGCCTCTCAACTGCCATTCGTTCTCTCTCGTCCTTGCACAATGCTTTTTTCTGTATCCCCTCTGCCTCGTCACTAATGCCTCCTATTCTCTCTTCTCCCTCTCTCCTCGCCAGTGTTTCAGCTAATTTTTAGGTCGAGCCTGTAGCAGCGTGCATGCAAAAATGCAATAGCTATTGCTATTGGTGTTGCATTATTATTAGCAATGCCAGTATCTCAAACTTTAATAATGCGAGACCTATTGCATTGCAAATGCTTGTTATTATTTACTTATCACACCCGCGCTAGCACGCTCCAACGGTTTTCTCATGTTCTCTTGGGACACATCGTTAAGCACTTGTCTTTACCACGTGAATCTTATGTACATTGTTTCCATATTATTCATTCATTACACTCGCACCAGGACACTGAACTGTGGCGTCACACGTTCAGCATTGTTCCAACGTCTGAAAGCACTACGTACGTATCACGATTATTTCAAACGTGCACCATTCACCATGGAGATACCATTCACTATTTTATCCACTGCTATATCATAAGGCATGACAGACCTCCTTTTCCAACATTGGGTTAATGCATACGGTCACCCAGGAGCTCACAAAACATCATGTATGTATCACGAATACTTATGAACAGTGTTGTTAAAACATGTATTATGTTTTCACCTCGTGCATTATCCATAGTATGCTGACTGTTAAACTCTATGATTTCAGAGAAAGGCCCCTGATGAAGGGCACAGCCCAAAATGCATTGGGCAGACTCAAAAAAGTATTTGTACAAAGGTTGATATTACTGAAGCAAATAATAAACCATGAAGAAGATAAAGGAAAAAAAGAAATAAAGAAGCATAAAAACGTTTGAAATTGAACTTGTTGAATTTATTTAATTTAATCACCAGAATGCGATTAGGAGACGCTCCCCCATCAAGGAAGGAAAACAGTTATGCACATCAACAGGTAAGTACACAACTTACTACCCCAGTCTTCAAGGGTTTGGACCAACATAGGGCAAGGGGTGTCCGGTTGCCGAGATCAAAGTTGGTGTCAAGGGCCCAATGTTAGTCAGTGGAGCCTGGGGATGATTAGAGATGCACGATTTGCAGGTAAGTACCCGTGGTTTCAGGGCACATGCCACAGGGGTTTAGGCAAGCACAGGGGGGACCACAAGGCAGCACCAAGCATACACCACCGGCGGCACAGGGGCGGCCGGGTGCAGGGTGCAAAGACCGCATCGGCTCCCATTGCAAGTGAATCGGGAAACTCTGTTTCTTAAAGACACTGCAGGCTCAGATGAGGAGGCTGGACGAAGGTGACCAATGACTGAGCAGGTAAGTTGAGATGTCGGTGGATGGCGAGGCACTGTTGGCTGGGCTCCCCAAGGTCAGGGATCTGAGAAAGCAGGGGTGCCTTTAGGCATTGGGAAATCTTCACTGAAGCCGGTCCCAGTCGGTGGAACCCTTTGTGCTAAAGGCTGTGGACATCTTCGTGCATTTCAGGAGAGGTCAGTTACCGATGGATTTGAGCTCAGGATTGCTGGGGAGGCTTCACTGGACTGGTGGGCCACTCAGACTTGGACCATGGGCGTCTGGTGCAGAGTGGGCAGGACTTGTGGTTCCAAAAGGCAAGGGAGACCTTGGTGTTGGTTTCTTTGTGGACAGGGCTGCTGTCCTCTGGAGTTTTTGGTCTTTGAGGAAGGCAGGCAATCTTCCCAGGGTTCTGGAGGTCGCTGCTCATGCAGGACGAGTTGCTTTCCGGAGCAGGTTTCTTCGAGGGCAGCAGAAAAGCCGGTAGGGCTAGGGCCTAGTCAGTTGTCATCTGGAGTCTTCTCTGCTGCACGAGTCTTCAGTCCTTCTTGTCCAAGCAGCCAGCAGACAGAAGGATGGATAACGGTGCACAAGAGCATAACGCCACTCATAATACTCTTATTGGGCCATAGCAAAATAATAATGATGTGATCGTACCTGCCCTAGTGGGCAAAACACACAGCATGGCCCTGTTTGCGCTAGTGTAGTTAACACATATAGAAGCATGAAAGTATCAAGAAGATACTTATTAATAAGAGAAAATCGGGCTCAAACTACAAAGGTCATAATAATGTTAGCCCAAGTGGCACACCATATAACCAGACAGTAAATCAACGTCTGCTGTTAGATGAGCGTAGCTACTTAGAGCTGAAGTTATCCATAAATGCGCTAAATGCTAGTCTAATACAGCTCCTGTGGGATAGCTGGACATGGTCCTCGTGATCCAGCAGTTTCTCACCAGTCCCGAACCATGACAAATCTTCATAGCCACCGGAGACCCGCAAGGAGCGCCTGGATTCTCAGTGTGTCATGAATTTGTCAAGCAGGTGGAACCTCCATAATATTTTCTTTTAGAATGGGAGCCCTGTGTAGAAAAGAGTGTGCAAGATGAGGAAAATCCAGTGCAGAGCATAGCAGGGGGAAAGTAGAGAGAAGAACAAAGGAAACGAGAAATACATAGTGCATATATTATTAGAAAGTTTAGGCGTGATCCGTCAATTTAGGGTCTTTAAGATATGCTACATCAAAAGTTGTTAAACAGAATTACACCAAATTTGGCAGGAAGCTAGGTCTTGGTACACAGGTCGTGCTTTTTGTTATTTGGTGTAAGTTATTTCAGTCGTTTTTGAGATATAAAGGTTAAAACAAATATAGATATCTGGACGGTTGGGTTTGAGGACTCTCGCTAGAGTCCCTCGAAAACCAATTAAAAACAATAAAGAATTCTGATTGACCCGGGGAGCTTTTATTTGCTGTGGGCCAATTCACTCCCACAGGGGCGAGCTCTCTGATTGGCTGCCAGCAACATGAGAAGAATGTTGCTGGCAGCCATTACAAGGGCAGGCTAGGGATCCACAACTCCCCTCTAATTACATGCTCTATATAAAGAGTCAAATACAATTTTAATAACACTTGCTTTCTGGACGGTGACATGAGCATTTGTAAATTTTAATGGCGTTTTCGACCTTGCTCCCTTCCGGGATCGATTTCTATCCAGTTGCTCCATTTTGCGGCCCGAGGAGTATTGCATCCACGTTTCAGTTTCAGAGAAGGTGAATGTTTGATGCCAATATAGTGTTGTTGGCAGTCTGTGGGAAGTCGTCTGACCAATTTGACGATATTGATTTTCCTATTTGCATCCATCTGGTTCTTAGAAAGAGTACTGATGGACTTTACCGGTCAGAATAGAGAACTGGTGTGCTGTGGCCCCCTCTTTCTAGCCCTGTTTTTATATTGCATTGGAACTTTTATATTGTGCCCTGAAAAAGGTTTGTGGTTGGCTGGCCACAACACCGAAACGCGTGTTGACACCTTCTCCACTGCCTCCCTGACATGGCAATGGAACACCATGTACTCAGATGACATAGGTGACTACATGTCTTAGTGTATAAATAACTACACTATAAATTGTATGAGGATATGCTCTACAGAGACCTGTAAATGTTTGCCAGGCCATTCATTTGTTGGAATGTATAGCAATTAATTCTTTACCAGGCATTGTATCTGTGGACAATTTATTTTCTTTGGATCCTTGTTGGTTCTATGTCATTGAGGCATGGTACAAGATGGTTTTGAATGATGCGTTGGGTATGAGTGGTATGTATGACATCTGTGAGTATGCCGAGTTTTAGTCTGTGAGGGTGAGATGGTTCTCTTATGTTTAAGCAAAATGGATAAGTTACTATGTTCTAAAATATTGATTATGAAATGTATAAATCAAGAAAACCATTTGATTTATTCTATATAAAAAAGTTTTCTATGTTATCAACATTTGTATTTGATTCTATATAGATAATGTAAGTGCAGGTGGGTTGTTTTTCCTTCTCTTCATACTTTAGTCCCTGTCCTGCTCCAATATTAGTTTACATTGGTATAAATAAAAAGGAAAATATAGGCAGAATTGCCGCAATCAAACGGAATGCATGCAAGATTGGAAAAAAATGCTGGCGGACCGCTTTGTTCCATCAATGGGAAGAGGGCTGCGACAATATATATAGGTGGGGGGGGGGGGGGGGGGGAGGACGGCCCTCCTCCTCGAGGTATCTGGGGCCTCAAGGACCCCACCCTCTGGGACAAAATTTCTAAAATTAAGGAGAGGGCCGGCAGCCTCCTCCCTGAGCCATAGCAGGCCCCGGGGTATCCCACCCCTTGGGCTGACATTTCTCAAAATTGAGACGGTGGCCGTGCAGCCCCCTCCCCGAGCCTCCAAAGGCCTTGGTGAGCCCACTCATGGGGCCGAAATTATCCAGAATGGGGAGGGAGGCTACGTGGTCACCTTTCCAGAGCCTCTAAAGGCCCCGGGAACCCATCCCTCAGGGCTGGCTCACTGGCTATGTCCCGAGGAGCCCACCCCTGAGACATAGTGGTTTTTGCTGCCCGCACCAGCGTGGGAAGGGAAACCTCTGTTTGCCCCCGCTTGAAGGGAGCATTTTTTAATCGCACGCCAAGCAGGAGCAAACACATAGTCTGCTCCCAGCTGGCGGGAGCTTTGAAAATGCTTCCGCCAGTTGGAAGCAGATTTGATCCGTTTCTTTGCCCGCACTGATGCGGGCAGGGAAACAGATCAAAATATTGCTTCCCCCTGGAAGGAGAAGCATTAGTAGCGTCTCCCTCTGGACGGAAGCAATGTTGGCTCCTGGTGTATGGGTGGAGTCAGCTGGAACCGTTTGGTCCCCCCCCCCCCCACAAATGTATGGTGGGTGTCCTTTATTGATGCAGGCCCTTGGTAATGGGTTCCCTTGGGTACAGAAAAGGCTTGGGTGGTGCCCCTCCCCTTTAATTTTAGTAGTGGCCATGGGGTCGCCTGGGCCTAACAAGGCTCAGGGAGGGGGAACCATGCGGCCCCCCTCCCATTTAATTTTTTTTTTAAAACAGCCCTGGGGGATAGGATCCCCAGGGCCTAACAAGGCACATGCCCCCTTCCTTTTTTAAGTAGTGACCATGGGGGATACTGTCCACAGGACCTAATGAGGCTTGGGGAGGGGGGCCGTGCGCCCCCCTTCATAAAAAAAGGCCTTGGAGGATGGGGTCGCTAGGGCCTAATATAAGTTCTGGGGGAGGGTGGGGGGGTGCATGCGGCCCCCCTCCCCTTTAATTTGAAAAATGTGGCCCTGGGGAGATGGGGTCTCCTAGGGTCTAATAAGGCTCAGAGAGGAGGGGCACATGGCCTCCCCCCCCCCCCCCCCCTTAAATTAAAAAAAAAAAAACGCCCTGGTGATAGGGTCCCTAGGGCCTAATAAATCTTGAAGAGGGTGGTCACTTGGCTTCCCTCCCTTTCAAAACAAAAAAAAGGACCCCATGACCTGGCCTCCCCTACCCCTTTAAAAAACATAAGGTCTTGTGGCCAGCCATGCGTGGTGGGGTTCTGGCTTTACATATGGCACTAGAAATTCACTGAAAAAAACAAAGGTTACAGTAATGTTATAGTTAGGTGTGATAAAATCTATTTTTGTTTAAAAAATAAAATAAAATAAAAAGCCTTAGCAATTGAATGGAAAAAACAAAGGCTAAAGTAACGTTATAATTAGGTGAATATGTCAGCGACAACATTAACGTTTTGAACTAAAACAACCACAGCAATTCACCAGTTACTGTTAGCAGACCTAACTATAACTTGCACCCCTGCCATGCACTGTTTATGACCTCACATATTGCATCACTTATTACATGTTCTATGACATCATTTATAACATCCCTGATAACATCTCAAATGACAATTTTGATGATATCCCTGATAGCATCATCCAAGCTTGCTTTGCACACATTTCTCTATAAATTTGTATAGCATGAGCGCTATGAAAGTAAGTGCCAAATAGCTCAGAATAATATGAAGCAGCATCATGAATGCTATCATACAAACAAACCCCATAGGTAAAGCAAGCTTGAGTTATGTGCAACATTGTCCCTATACCGTTCACTGCATGAGTAGCCAAGTTAATGTTGACTGTGAACCACAAATGAAAGGGTAACCTATCCTGCACACGGTGTTCAGTCTGTTAAGGGAAAACCAAGTTCCTCCAGATACTGAAGCCCTGTTACCTAACAAATGCCCTAATATGGACATTTTTTACCTGTTTCAAACTCTTGACAGTCACTTAACCTACATTGAGAAATGGAGTGGATCCAAGTAGAAAAGTGGGTACTGTTAAGATTGTTTACAATACGGAGAGAGTTTACTCTGTACCACATTGTTTGCAGACAGTGAAACTCTCATGAGAAATACACCACAGAGTTATTCTCTTAAAATAACCAAGGTCTGAAGGTGCTAAAGATCATACTACCTGCAGCCTTCATATTGTGGCAAAATCTTTACAGACAGCCTATCTTCTGAAGCAAAACAAGCACATTTACATAGGTTAGTACCTAGTGCACACAGTCTTCTTTCTATGTTAGGTAGAAGTATCATGCGGAGACGATTCGGTCTAATAACTCAAGGTTGCTTACAATACTTAGTATGTAGAACTGATCCCAGCTGGAAACTTTTTGTGCTGTACCAAAAACCTTGTGTGGAGCATAATGAACAGAAGTCATCAACTGTCGCCTGCACACAGAGTTACTCTTAAATACAACGATTTATAATATGTTCAATACTTCAGCACACCTACTGTGCATTAAGAGTACATGCATTTCGTAAACACTTTGATAGCTTAGCTGGGCAAAGGCTGTACAAAATTAGGTCCAAAATGAATATGGTAGTTACCCGCCACTATGTAAACTATAAAACAAACTAGCACACTTATTGGAGATGTCATTATGTCATAGATCATGACATGAGGGTTGTAATATGAGGTTATCTGCAGTGCATGGTGGGGACGCAAGTTATAGTTAGCTCTGCTGACTATAACTGGTAAATTTCTCTGCTTTTTTTTTAGTTCATAACGTTAATGTTGTCACTGACATTCACCTAACTATAACTTTCTTTTAACCTTTGTTTTTTTTCAGTAAATATATCTATATTGTATGGAAATACGCCTATCTATATGTACATAGAAGAAGTACTTTTTACATATGTATCTTCTGGTGAAGTTTTCAAAGACTTTAGAATGATTAATTGAAATTAACGTAGCCCTACATCTATACTATACACATGGCACACACATACACACACAATACATACAGCAGAGCTTTTAATATCTTGTACATACTGTTTCAATACACTGTTGTAAACGTCAAGCTCTTCAACTGCATATAGCTATGCACAAGATTTCGGGTTTTGACCTAAACACAAGACTCGATACAGCCGCACTTTCAGTAATGTTCAGGGCAAACACGTGAACATCCCTTTGACATGACATTCCCTGCATCTGTGCTTCCTGCAACCAAACGATAAACCTCTGTCCCCAATTTCCATTGAAAGCAAACATTGCAACAACAGTGAGCTCGCCAGTAGTGCTCCGTACACTGGTGAAACTCCTCATCCGTTGTGAACTGATACTGTTCTGCAGATTTTGGACCAGAGAGGTGTGGTCTCATTTAGGCATAGGCAATTTATGAATCGGACGTGCCATGTCATCCCTTTGGGCAGTATGATGAATTAAAAGCATTAGTGTGACGTGATCTTGTTGCTTCAAACATTCTTATAATTTTGGAACTCACTTGCAACTCCTCAGATCTTGAAAGGTGTACTTCTTCAATGGAGACCTATTTGTTTAAAATGGTAGAGGTGGTTTACTTACATGTTCTTTTGATAATATGTAGGGAAAGCATTAAATTAGATTTGTATACGCCTGACCTTGCACCCAGATCCCCCGAGATAAAATGGACCATGCAAGCGCTGGAAGTGGGTTGGTGGTGCTAGTAGGGAAGTCAGTAGCAGTGTCTTTAGAAATATTTTTCCAATTTAAGCTCTACTTGCTGCTCTGGCGCATCTCGTCCTTCTGCGCCCCACTTCCTTTCACCCCTACTCCGGCAGCCCTCACAAGTCATAACCTCATGTATGCCATTTCTGTCACCAAGTATACAAAGAGTCCATATTATTTTGTATTTTAAGTACATACCAGCCTTACTGCAACATTTTTAAACATCTACATTTTGTAAATGTTTTCATTTGTTGCCATAGTTAATATACGTTTGACTCTCTGTTTTCAGTATGCATTTTACAGTCATTTCTGATGGGTGGAAATTGTGTTTTTATAAGATAATACATGTATAAAAGAATAAATAAATGATAGGGTGGAGTAGATGCACCCCATCCTGTATTATCCAGGATGATTAACACAAAAAGGGTCCCAACTTTATATCAGAACATGGAGAACCAGAGACAACTCGAAGCAAGTTCCAATATTACCCACCAGGTTATTAAGTTTGGACCAGGGGCGGGTACAATGATTTCTTGGAATATTGCTGGTCTGAAGGTAAAAATGGATTCTCCTGAATGGGTCGAATTCGTCGGTAACTACGATGTCTGCCTTTTTCAAGAAACCTGGTCCTGTGAACCACAGTTCTTGCTGGGATATTTGAATTTTCACGTTCCAGCAATAAAGGGACCTAAAGGGCGTCCTATGGGTGGTCTAACTATTTGGGCTAGCCAAGATTTATTTTCAACGGCCAGAGAGATATCTACAGGGTCTCCAGATATTCAACTAGTCAGGTTATCTTTGGGTCTCCTGGGCGATTTGGATATTTATAATTTGTATCTCAGAGGGACCAAGGAGATAAGGTCACGGGTCCTGGTTAACTTGGATTCCCTCATAGACCAGCACTCGAGTGAGAGGGGAGTGCTCGTCGCGGGGGATTTGAATGTTACTTTTGAGCCCCTTCTGGGTTCAGACTCTGAATGGGGTCTTGATCCTGAGGAAGATCAGCTTTGGGGTATACCTGGACTTGACCTCAAACCTATTAAAAGGTGGTCTGAGGTTGTAGTCCAGGTCAATGCTCTCTGTTACGAGAGAAGTCTCAGAGCATTGAATGGCAGGACGCCGGGTGACAAGATAGGGGCCAACACATTTGATATTGGTCGCTATAAAAGTAGAATCGATTATGTCCTCTGCAGTATGAAGTTATGGCAATCTGTAAAAGATATGGTGGTCGAACCAAGAGTTGAGAACGACCATAATCCTATATGTGTAGCGCATAGCTGGTGGAAGAGTGGTCAAATGGAAGTAGGGGTGATGGAACTCAAGCCACCTGAAGTTGTCCCTTCTAATGATATGCGTAGGCTTAAGTGGCGTGAGGTCAAGACTAATGATAAAGCCATTGCTAACATTGATAACGAGTTAGCTAAAGTTATATTGGAACTCGAGCGCGCTATGGCAACCGAGGCAGGTAGTGCTCTAGTTATAGAATCCCATGAAATCTTTTTTGAGGGAATACGCTGGCATTTTCTGAAACCAGCAAGGAAAGCAAAAAAGGCGCCATCTAAACGGTCACGATGGTGCGATGGCGATTGTAAGAGAGCCAGAGCTGATTTGGCAGCAGCCCTTCTAGTGGAAATAACAACAGTGTTCGTAAGGCCAGACAAGTATACAAAAAATGTATAGGGCAGGCTAAAAAGAAATGGGATGAACTCCACTGGTTAGATTTAAAAGGAGCAAGCTATTCCAGGGATTCAAGATTGTTTTGGAATATTATTAAGTGGGATAGAGGTGGTCTGCCACGTTACACAAGAGGAATGGTTAAAATATTTCAAACCGCAATATGCATGCAATCCCGATTTTAATTCCACTTGGGAGACAACTTATGTTTTTTATTCCCAAGGTCCTTTTAGTAACAAGGATGCCTTAATGGCTTTGGGATCTGTTGCAAGTGGGCGAGCTCCGGGACCAGACGGGGTCCCACCTGATGTTTTTCTCCACAATAAAGCTTGTTGGAGCAAGTACATCACATTATTGGCAAATGCTGTGGCCAAAGGTGCGCCAGTCCCCAAATCATGGGGGGGTGCAGTTAATCCCAGTGTTCAAGAAGGGAGACAAGGCACTGCCAGGTAACTACAGGCCAATTAGCCTGATTGATTCAATTCAGAAGGTCATAGGGAGGATGGTTTTGAACCAGATACTAGAGTGGATCAAAGACAACAAGATCCTGTCCCCTTTCCAAGCTGGCTTCCGCAAGCTAACTAGTACAGTGGATCAGGTTTTTCGTTTTGTCCAATTACATTGGAAGGTAGTTATCCTGGGTAAAGGCAGTCTCTATGCCGCTTTTGTGGACTTAAGAGCTGCCTTTGATCTTGTGCCCCATCTCCCCGTAGAAATTTTACATGAGACCAACTTTGCCAAAATACAGTGGGGAGGCCCTGGTGATGTCACTCCTGAGTTCCCGGTAGAGCGTGGTGTGCGCCAAGGTTGCACCATGGCCCCCACGCTCTTCTCACTATATATTAACGGGATAGTAGAATGTATGCTTGGCGTCAACACAGATGCCCCAAAGTTGGCCGGAGTGATTACTCCGATATTGATGTTTGCGGACGATACACTTATAGTATCAAAAACACCGAGTGGTCTGCAAAGAGCCTTGCTAGTGTTTGAGGATTTTTGTCTTGGTCATGGCTTAGAGGTAAACGTGGCCAAGACGAAACTTATGGCTTTTAACCCACACTCAAGCTACAGGGGGAAAAAGCTTTTTATGAATGGGCAACCGTTAGAATTGGTGAATAACTTCATTTATCTGGGTATGCACATAGCAAAAGATAATAAATGGAGCAAGCATATAGAAATGGATGCCCTGAAATTCAGGCAAATATTGGGGGCCTTAATCAGGGAGCACAAAAAATCTTTTACAAAACCAATAAAACCAGTGCTCCAAGTTTATGAGGCCAAGGCACTAAGTTCTGCGTTATATAGGGCAGAGCTATGGGGATTGACCAGTTAACCTCCTTAACTGTAGCTGAAAATAGATTCTTCCGTAGCATAACTGGTCTTTCCCAGAGTACCCCGTTGGTACCTTTAAGATATGAATTGGGTAGGAAGGCCATTTTGGACATAGCTAGACTTCGCCCGATTTTGTATTGGCGGAGGCTCTGGACCACTCCGGAGCTCTCCCTTTATGCCAAAGGTCTCATGGATGTTATAAAACTAGATGTGTTCCATAAGATCGGATGGCTGAGGAACCTTCATGAGACCTTGACAGACCTGGGTATGGAGGGGCTGTGGAGTGACCCAGCGGCTGCTCTGTTCCCCTCAAAGAGATCTTTTGAAAATGATATATTGGGAACGAGTTGAACACCATGGATGGAGTAGAGCAAATTCCTCTGGGATGACCGGTTGTTACCTGGAGGCAAAAATTACACCTGCTCTAGAACCATACTGGGACTTGGTTACAAAACCTGGCGATAGGAAACTTTATTTTCAGTTCAGAGCTGGTTCTTTACCACTTAGGTCTCTCACAGAAAGATGGTCTAGTGCTAGTGAGGAATTATGTCCCGCCTGTGGGTTACAAGCAGAATCACCTGCCCATTTTCTATTTGTTTGCCCTGTATTTGCTACCCCAAGACGAGTATGGTTGACTCCAATGTGCAAGACCTTAGGTACTAGGAGTAGTGCTGTTGCATTAAGAATTCTACGCACAAACACTTTATCAATCATCTCTATAGCATTAGCCAAATTTTTGGGTTGGGCATGGTTTTTAAGGAAAAAAGCCTCCAAGAAAATACTTGAAGTACCCCTATTAGCACATATAACTTAAGGGATGTGGGTTTCTCCTCTTGTATTATATCATGAACTTTATTAATTGATATCCTTTCATCTTGTAGTAAAAGTTGTTGTTTTTAACTATCCAAATTAGTTATTTTTGTCTTTCTGACTTGTTTAATGCTTTTAAAAAAAAATTTAAGTATTTATTGATGGATTTTAATAATTCTATCGGGCACCAGATGTTACGCCTTGTTATATGTTTGTGTCTTTTATGATCTTTTAAAATCGAATAAAGACTTATGATGATGATAGAATGTACATATAAACCACTATACCGTGACAGACTCAAAATATCATCTACTTGCATGTTACCTGCAGTTCATAAATTGTAATCCTTGTTAAAGACCACAGTGAGGTATGAAGGACATGTGAGTCCTACACCTTGTAACCCTCACTGTCTCATGTACCTCATCTTGTATATTGATTTACTCATGTACATGATTTGTCAATGTATAATATGTATGTTATGTAAAGATTTATTGTCAATGTATAATGTGTTTGTTATGTAAAGAGCTCTGACACCCTGCATTGGGTTGCATAGCATTATACAAGAAATAAATTGTGCTATTGAAATTGTTATTTGTGTAACTACTGGGACAGACAAACACACCTGACATTCTTACCATGCATGCATCTCTTATATACAGGGACTGAACAAAGGCAAAAGCACAACTCTCTTAAGTACCTGTGAAGAGATAACAAGCTGTGTGGCTTTGTTTCCCCTTCATGGCATTAACATGTAAGTGCGAGGTTTCAGGCCGCCCCCAGTCAAAATATACAAACAAAAGGAGGCCTGATGGCCCCTTAACTTGACCCAGCTGGAGGTGAAAAGAAAAGCTCCCTCGCTGCCTGCATGTTGCTGCTGGGAATCGAAAGCAGACAACATGGAGGCGCTGATGAACTTGTCCCGGTGCCTGAAAATTACACCAGGACACTTTCAGCATATTTCTGTGGGGTCCAACTTCTTGGCAGGCGGGACGGAGGTCACCCTGTGAAAACATTTGGTGGACGCTGTGTACCCACGTGTACCCCGACTTGTGCCCTGTGTAAGGAAAGAGTCACTAGTACCTGTAGGTGGCCTGGCCCTGGACTGGTGGTGCATGAGGATCCATGGGGTGAAGGGGAACTTGGTTTAAACGTAAACTGTGAGGCATTAGGACTAAAAGTGTTCAGACCTCTCAGGAGTGGAGTGGGGTCTGGAAGTCCTCTCTAAGAGATGAGGGTGGGCCATGATCATCAAATTGAGTAGTGGACGCGGTGTGGACCTGAGGGGGCTGGTCTTTAAGTAGTAGTAGGGGGCTCTGGCAGGAGGTAGGGGAGGAATATTCAGGTGGCCCAGAACTCAAAGCTGTTTTCAGTTGGAGGTTTCTGGGAGTAAGGGGTAGAATGGGAAGCTAGGGTGTATATGGATCCTAGAGTCTGGGGCTGCCTAGTTAGAGAGCAACGGTGCTCCATGCAAATCCAGAGGGTCAACCGTGTCTTGGGGACCTAAGCAGAATGGGGGGTAGAGAGGAGCCTAAACTCCCCTACATTACCACCCATTTACTTTATTCATGTTTGCCCGCCCACAAGATTAAAAACAAGCGGGTCTGTATCTCAGACCCAACTCGTCAGTCTTCAGCACCTGATTATTGCACTTTTTTCAGGGCTTGTCGCAGACGCAATAGATTCCGTGACCAAGAGAGTTACTTGGGTTGTGGACCAGGGTCAAAAACGGACTCGATAATTCTCGCCTCGGTACCTACTCTAACCAGGAACACACTCGGCAACTCTGGGCATTAGCTTGCCTCATCTCCACAACGGCCCCCCACATTCGCCGGGGATGCCTGGTTTCACCTTGGAGATACCCAGGAGGGACCATCTCACAGGGATAGCCAGGACGGGTTCCCCAGCGGTCTACAGCGCCACGACGCCTCAGGGCAGCAGTGCGCTTTACAAGACACATACATTTACATTTACATTTACTTGTAGCAGAGTATCATGAGTGATTCCCATCGCTGTTTGGCCTTGCCAGCTGCAATCCACTGGGGTGTAGACCTAGGGCTAGAAGTGCAAATTGCTCTAGCCTTTACCTCTGAGTCTACCACTACAAATCGTTAATTCTCTATTGTTTCTTTCCACACACACTTAACACATCACACAACTCGTGATCAATACACAGCATAATCATTAGGAGCGCACGTACAAATAATTCTTGCACTAGAGGAGGTGGTGGGGAATTAGATTTCAGAGGGTCCCAGCATAATAGAGCAGGGGTTGGAGATTGAATATCAGAGGGATCGTGGTACTATAGCAGGGGGTGGTATCAGTGTCCAAAGGGTACTGGCACTAGAGCAGATGCAGGGGCATAAGGATCCAGGAAGAGGGTTGGAAATATCCCTGAAGTATCCTGACACGAGATCAGAGATAGAATTGTCGGTGTTCAAAGGGTCCTAGCATTAGAAGGTGTGGAGGGAGTGGCAGTGCAGGTAGTACCAGATGGAGCGCAGGATTGGGAAGCCAACCCCAATGTTAGACAAAATAAAACACACAATCGGTGTCACCAGGCTCAGTATATCACCAAGTTAATGCATGGTTTGGAATGTATCCAAAACCTTGAGCTTAAACTTAGAAAATCATGTAACCTTGTGCATAAGCACCCAGTAAACTACTGATGTTTCAGCATAGCTTATGCCACGAACATCCCAAAACACCCTGAAAATTCCAAGCAACCCAAAGGAAGCAAGCGATAACTAATTAGAAGCAACTTACTCAGATGCCATAATCAATCATAAAAAAAGAAATACTAGTTTAATTAGCTATCCACAACAACCGACCCATACAAAGGCCTCCGAACTGAAAACTTAACATAAAATCAGAAAAAGATTTTGACAAAATGAAATCGCCGATAGGAAATCATTGTACACCATTTCAACAACAGATATGTCTAAAATGGTGTTCTCACAGAGAATAAATACAGATGCGCAGATGAAATAAAAGAACGGATGATCATTGACAGTTTGTACCAAATCCAAACAGTACAGCAAACTCTCTATCATCAAGATGCATACAATTTGGGTACAAACCTCACACCTGGGATCATATCACAGATGGGGCTCACTGCCCTGGTCTGTACTGCAGCACGCCTTTAACTGGGTGTGCCGGACGCACACGGACTCGGTGCACCCTATCACAATGAATGCCCTTCCCTCAGCGCAACTGCACCACAAACTCACGCCTGCTATGGGAGCAGTTCATTAGAGAAAGGTGGACTGGCTGTTTGAAAACACTGATCGCTTTTCCCTGTGCAGGGTGCGACTTGGCCTGCAATTCAAAGGGGGACAGCCATCCCCCTTCAGGCAGGGGCAGTGCATTACTTGTTACACCTGAAGGGGGTGTCGAGCAAGGGGAGGTCCATAGAACCACTTTGCCCTCTTTCCATGGGCAACCTCTTGGGACGCACTGACTTTGCCTCTGTGCTCCCCTTTATATTATGGAGTGTGCGAAGAGGCAGTGTTTTCTCATTCGAGTGGGGCTACAAATTCAAATGACATTCAAACTGGGACATTTGTGCACGAACGGAACTGAAGTAACAGTGTTCCATCTCAGGACAGTCTTCAGTCTCTGGATTGAAAACCAAAGAATCCAAGGCCTCAGGTCTGACACATAGTGGCTAACTAATAACCTGTATGTTGTATGTAGGTGACCAGGTCAACATCACATTCTTTCTTAATGGTGCAAAAATAGATTATTTCTCAGGCTACACTTTCCTAGGACTCGGAATTAAAAGTATTTAGAAGTTTAAAATGTGAGATAAAGACATTGAAAGAAAGGAAGTACATATCTCACTGACTGGAGAGAGAGAGAGGAAGTCAGGTACACACTGCACAACCTCCCTATCTAAACATTCACTCACAATGGGTGTGGTGATCTGCATCATGTGGGGACCAGCAAAGTCCCAGAGACTCCAGCAGTTCTGGATATGGAAAACTCACCCACTATTTTGTGGCATGCTCCATCATGGGTGACCTTATCCTGTCCTGGTAAGTAATACTACCAGGACGGACTGAACCTAATATAGAAGGAGTTCCTGATAAAGTAACACTGGATAGTCCTAGGGTTCCAGATATTAAAATTACTTCAATGATAAACCAAATAGTTTTATTGACGGTACCCTGGGTAACATTAAACAAAACGATATGAAGATGCCCAGTGAGTGCTATGACTTTAATTCCTTAATGCACCAATATGTGTTGGCTTTTAGGCTGCCTCTATGGGTCAAAGACCTTCTTCAGGGCTAACCATAATCCCTACCTAATCTGTGCAATCGCTCATTCAAGCAGACGTAAAGTCCTACTTTAAGAAGATTTTCATACCTCTAAGGGTAATAAATTCAAAATTGATGAAACCTGGGGGAACGTAAAGCAAGGAATTTTATCATGATTACTATAAGTATACCTCTAACGTGAATGCAAACACAAAAGTAGTGTTCACGTGGTTAAAGTAGGGGGTAAAACACTAAAAAAGGACTTAGCAAGGCTGAACGTGTGATTACAGACACATGTTAGCAGTCTTTTTACCCTACGTTCACCATGGTAACACTACTTTCATCATGATTACATTCCTTGCTTCATATTTTCCAATTTTTGTCAATTTTGAATTTATTACACTTAGAGATACAAATGTCTTCCTAAACCAGGACTTTGACTCGGTTTATATGAGCAAATACATAGATTAGGTAGGGATCACTCGTAGCACTGAAGAAGGCATTTGACCCATAGAGGTAGCCTACATAGCAAAACATATTCGTGTATTTAGGGATGCTAGTCATAGCACTCACTGGGCATCCTCAGAGCTTTTCTATTAATCTTGCACTAAGTATCTTTGATAAAATCATTCAGTTTAGCCTTGAGGTAATTTTAATGTCTGGATCTCTGTGACTATCCAGAGTCATTTATCAGAAACTCCCTCCAAATGGAGGTTTATACCGTCCTGATATAATTCCCTCACTAGGTCGGGATACGGTTACCCATGATAAAGCATGCCACAAAAGAGTGTGTGAGGCTTCCTTATCTAGAACTGCTGGATTTTCTGGAACTTTATTAGTCCCCACTTGATGCAAGTCACTGCACCCGTTTTGAGCTAAGAAAAAAGGCACCCCATTAATTTTACTTTATCAAGAAACATTGATCCACCAACATAATCCATACTAAAATGTTTTGCAAGCTTTACCTTCCCGATCCTACATTAGTGTGAAATTTGAAATCCCACATTAAAAAGGACCATGTTGCTCAGTGTCTCAAATCATATATTTTTTTTATAAGTCACAAATGTTATTAGTTTTGAAACCGCAAAGTACAGTTACAGCCACACCTGACTTTCAAATTGTAACCAGCCATTTGATAAAGCACATCCCTAAACCATAGTATGCCCTCCACTTCCTCCATATCTTAACATGCTTCTGTGGACAGCCTTGTGCAGTGTATATAGACTTTTTGAGTGCACCCGTCCACTCCCGCTCTCCATTCTGTTCATAGATGGGGCGCTGGGGGAGTTCCATTGCCGGGCAATGTTCCGTTTAGGAATCAGTGGGGCAACACCCACAAGTGCATGGTGAGCTTGGTAGCCTTTAACCTTGTCAACATGCGGAAATAACCGGGCAGGCCTAGACTCATAAAAATCCACTGAAACTGCAGAACAGAATCAGTTGGAGGTGTGTGGAAGCAGTCTGCCCTCCCTCCAATATATTTAATCGAGCTCACTGACCCAGCCCTCCCAGCAGAGTCAGACTGTGTCAAAACAATGTGGGGCGTTCCCAATGAGCAATCGAAAAACCTGGGAGATTGCACCTCTACCAATGTCACCCATCAGCAGCTTGGCCTCCAGAGCACTACTTCTGGGATCTCAGTGTTGGGTGGGATGTTAGCTGAAAGTGTGTTGCGCAGTTGCAGATATTGATGGATTTGCGTTTGATTAAGATTGTAGCGATCTTGTAGGTCTTGAAAAGGCAAAATATGTTTCCCCGCCCAGACATCCCTGAGGACTGTAATGCTGGGCAAAGGAAGGTTACACAAGTGAAGTCAGGCAGGCTGTAGGGTATTGGCACCGTATAGCATTACCAGAATGCGGTCAAAACCCAAAAAGGAGAGATCTCCTCGCTATGTTGGATCATCCCACCCACCGCTGAGCCAATCATTAACAGGAGGCCAGATTATAACATTTGGGGTCCACAGCCCACCATCATACGAAGACTGACGACCATTGGGGAATGCTATTTCGGAGCGACCGCCCGATCAAAGAAAGGAGAGTGGAGTTGAGAGCCTAAAACATGCACGGGGGATTGCTAGTGGAAAGTGCTGGAATATGTAGAGGAAGTGAGGGAGAATAATTTTGAAGAGGTAAATATGGCCCATCGCATGCTGGGAAAGAGGCGACCATGTCTGGATGTTGCTTTTCATTTTGGACACTAGCAGAGTCAAGTAAAGGTGCCTTGTGAGGTCAGGGAGCAGGAAGATGTGAAACCTCAGTTACTTGAAGGCGAGACACCTCAACAGGATATCGGACTGCCACAAGTGTGTACGGGCGTCGCCTCTGATTGGGACCAGTAGGGGTTTGAATGTGTTCACTCGAAGGCCAGAAGCTTAACCAAATAAGGTAAGGATTTTGAGACAGCAGGGCCCTGAAGTCTGGGGTCAGTCAAGAACAGTAGAACATCGTCTGCATAGAGAGCGATCCTCTCCTCTGGCCCTCCATCCCACGACCACCTGTTCAGTTGAGCATCATAGCGTATGAGCCAAGCTAGGGGTTCAATCACAAGGGTGAATAGTAAGGGAGACAGGGGACAGCCCTGCCGCATGCCCCTCTGGATAGGGAAGCGATCCAACAGTGAGCCATTGAACCAGACTTGTGGAAGGGGCTGATGGTAAAGGGCACTAATAAGGCTCCTCATGTACTTCCCAAGACTAACACGTTCAAGGACAGCTTCGAGAAAGGGCCAGTCAACTGTGGCGAATGCCTTCTCGAAGTCTAGAAGAAGCAGCACCACTCAAGGATGCTCCCAACCTAGATAGTGGCACCTGAATTTCTGATGCTGTCTGGTGCTGGGCCCGGGCTTAAATTGCCATTGATCGTGGTGAATTAAATATGGTAAAGTGGGTTGCAGCCGGTTGGCCAGGATTTTAGCATAGAGCTTAATTTTGGTGTTGATGAAGGAAATAGGCCTGTAGGAGGAGCACTTCTTGAGCAGTGGTGTAACAAAACTTGAGGGGCCCCCTGTAAAGTACACTGAGGGGTCCCACTCCAGACTCACTTAGGAGATCTCAAGTCAGGGTACTGTGCTGAGCAGGCCCCCTGGAGCTCAGGGGCCTTTGTTACACCACTGTTCTTAAGGGGGGTTTGCCCGTTTGGGCAAAACTACAATTGAAGAGAGGTTTAATCCGGGGTAATACGCCCTGCATAGCCACTTCTGTATAAAGTTTGAGTAGGAAGGGAGTCAACTCCGTACAGAACTGCCGGTAGTACTCGATCGAGGAACCAGTCGGGTACAGGTGTCTTGCTGGACTGCATATTAGATATGGCAGAGATAATCTTGTCTTCAGTGATGGGTTTGTCCAACTCAAGGGGCTAAGGAAGAGAGGGGATAGGAGGAAGCGGAATGTCAGGTAATAGTGGGTGTTTTACCTCCTGTGGGGGATGAGGTCTGCGGGCGTAAAGGTCCTGATCAAAGGCCATATAAAATCATATTTCTTAAACTGCGGTGTCAAACTAATTCCTGAAAGCAGAAGTGTAATGTGTGGTGTCATGCTAGCAAAAGTAACTTCACTGCTGTCCAGTACAAGCCGTTAAGATGGAATTGTCAAACCATCACTAGACTAATATACCTTAAATTTGCGCAGCTGCGCGCTTCCACAGACTCCCAACATGGGAAGCACCCTTAAGTAAAAGCATTGCCCAGTAACTTACAACATGTTCTATTAATGCAGTACAGTTTAGTCCCAACTGGTCCAGTTTGGTCACTAATGCCTTTTTGGGACTTTTTTCAGGTTCTGAGGACGACAAGAATAGAAGTGGTATTGTGGAACCCACCTCTGGTCAGACCACGGTAAGATTTGAGTATCGTGTGTTAAGAACTTTACTGTTTAATGTCAAGTAGAGGAGAACATACAGACAAAAGAGGGGCATCGTTGGTCTTAGTATAGGTGATTAATTATGAGAATATGTTATCAGTACACACATACACAGAGACATATGCCATATCAACGAAGAGCGTATAGTGTCAATGCAGTGACTATATCAAGACAAGCGCAATGTCTTTACAGAGAGAATATTGAGATGGATTCACTCTCAGCATATGGACTTGAATGTATCTGAAAAAAAGTAGTCTCAACATGGGGATTAAAATGATCAGATCTGCAACTAATGCAAGGAAACATTAATTGCAGAATATGGTCTCAAAACACCGTCTCTGTTTTGATGACCATGGTCCTATTATGCCATGTGAATAAAAATAAATGTGGCCCAAAGGCATGTTATTTAAAGCAGCTGTACTAATAATTGCAGATTCAGACTTTTATTACTACACTGCAAAGGTGATATTACATGTTTTTATCCCACTACAACAAAGACTTTGACCTAAGGAAAACATTGCTAACTACCTAACAGATTGCATGTTATAATGACATTGCATAGGAAAATAACTCTGCTACTTGTCACCATGCCTCTCCAATGTGCTTTTATTTTACTGCACCAATTTAACTCCTTGCATCCTCGCTTTGGTTAAATACTTTTTTTTTTTAATGCAGTAACACCATGGCATAAATCATGTGCAAATGCACCTAGTGTACTATTTATCATTGCTGAAGGAGGACAGGAGCATTATGATCCGCTCAAGACATCGCTTCTTGTTAGGGCCATGGCCGCTCCCTTTCCGCCATCAACCATGGAAATAATATATTACACACTGAATGTGTGTGTACTCACGTGTGTTTATATATGCTCATAAAACTCAGAGTTGACTTGAAACACATTTAAAATTCACTTATAGTTACAAACTAAAACAGAAACAACACTGAAATTCAAAGGTTTTGATTACCACTGCTAACCAGAACTTTCACAACAGCCATGCAAACCATAACTTGCACACTATAGAAAATGCTCCTGGTTGACCTTTATTTTTTGTTTTTGGGTTCACGGACCCACAGAGACTGGTAGGCCCTGTGCCAATTACGCCAACCCTGCAGTAGGTCCAATAAGGGTCTACACGATGTCTGCCTTTGGTGTGTCAGGGACAAACATGATTCAGTCATACGACAAGTGCACCCTAATGCATCCAGAGGCCGTCGGGGACCAGGAAAAAAATCTTTATGACGCAGAAAACAAGAAACATGGTTGGTCATGCTTCAAGTATCAGGCACGCTTCACTCCAAGTCACTGTCTCAAACCAGATCCAGGCAGGTCGCTCCCCTCACCGCCACACAGCCCCTGTGTGATCGGATCCGCTGCCTACACCCGTGTCAGCCGCCTGCATCCCGGCTGTGTGCTGTGTTGCCTGGTTACCTCAGTTTTGTCTGCTTTTGCCTTTGCTTGATTGTATTTTTGTTGTACCCCTAATCCCTTTTTACATTCTGTACCCCTGTGCTCTTACCCTTTCTTTTTCCCATTGTGCCCCCTTTTCTTCTGTTATCCCCCTCTGTTGGAAAACGAGGCAGCATCTGTGAGGCATGCACAAATAACATGACTACATTTGTCCTTCACTGGGAACCAACACCCAATTGTAGCGCCTGACTCTCAGAGGGTAGTGTTGCAGAGCAGTCTGAGGCTTACTCAAGGGAGGTGGTGTGGGCTAGTAATCGCCATTTGCAGGTGCACAAAAATAACACTCAATAATTGATTGTCCAGTCTGTACTTTGCTTTATAAAAGTAAGAGTACATTTATTAAACACACACACCACTCAATACTATGCACCAATTTACAAATATACATAAGCTGTTGGAATTACTTTGTGACATTGCATAACATCTCCACCCCTCCCACAGGGGGAGGTGGGGTCTAGTACTAGTACCACCACTCCCATGTATGCACCTCAACTTGCCCCCAATGCAGTTAGTTGAACATAAGCTGGAGCGAGGGCCCTGCGCACTGGCACCATCCCAGTGGCGACCCACCCCATTACCTCAACAAGCATTAAAAAGGGGTAAACCTGCCTTGGTGACACATGACCCTGACTGAGCATCTCCTACTGACCATAAAGTATGCACCTCTATATCTTAAGGGCTAGCAGTCTGGGGTCTTCACCAAAGCGCAGCAGCAAGAATCCATGTTTACGCACACTTTAGAATGACAGTACTCATCACCTTGGTTGATCATTTGAATGCATTGCAATTACAGCCCCTAAGGGCATCACAGATTAAATCTCAGGATTGCGCATATACAGCCAGACACCCTAGCAGGACTGTCTGGGGACATAACCCCACTTGGCTTATGACATCTCCTTACACATGTGACTTACAGTCCCTTCAAAAGAAGTACTCCTGGCAACTACACTTCTCCTGCAGTGTGCCTCTTCACTTTAAAAGGAATCCCAGGTAAAAGCATGGGATTACGTAAATACAGCCAGACCCCCTAGCAGGAAGGTCCAGCAACATAACTCCATTTAGCTTAACATCACCTTACACAGGTACTTCACTTTACACATGTGAATTTCAGTCCACCTAAAAAGAAATAACCAATAGTAAATGCATTTCGGTGCAATTACACCACTTCACCTCCAGGGGATGCCCTTCTCCAGACATCCCCCAACTCAGCCCTTCACTCAGTGATGCACTTCATAGTACACCCTCAGCTGTAGAACATAAGTTCCAGCCTAGAAGGTGTTAAAGGCTGGCTGAGCCCTTGAGAGGTTATTCTTTCAGATGCCCAGTGAAACTTAGGGGTGGACTGTTCTTCTTTATGCTGGGGGAGACTGCGGTGCTCCTGCAGCCCCCCTGCACCCCTTTTCACACGTGAGGGTGACCCCCTCCTCTGGGGGCCACCAGGCACCAAAATGACAGATTTCTTCGTGCTGGGGGGGGGAAAGACTGGGCCTCTCCAGCAGCTCCCCCAGCACCTTTTCACAAGTGAGGGTGACCCCCCTCCTCTGGGGGCCACAAAGCACCTAAACGGCAGATTTCCAAACGCCTGGCGACGCATTATGGGGCGCTTCATGCTCCTCTTTACCAGCCCCCGCCACTGGGAACACTCTCCTCTGCCCTCTGGAACTCTGAGAGCGTAGATTCAGCAGTGTGCTGTCTTCACTGGCTCCCTGCGCCAGCCTTTTGCCAGGCTCTCCTTCTGGGCCTTTCTTCTCCCTGCGCAGAGACCCCTGCTTCTGTGCACCAGTCCAGGGCTCTTCTTCTGGTGCTGATAGGTTCCTGGGGGCAGTCAGGGGGTCTCTCCTTCCAACTGCCCATTGCGCCAGGCTCCAGCACCTTCAGCCTCAGCCTCAGCCGACCACACCCCAGAGAGACCTACTCTTCCTGTGCAAGCACTTTTTAAAAGTTGAGTAGGGGGCCGGCAGGAAGTCTCTGTTGGTCCTATCAAACAGCGACACATCACGTCCCTGCCCCTGCTCCCTCCTTCTTGTCCAGCCTCTGAGCTTGTTCAAAATGGTGTCGTCCAGGGTTTCTGGCCACATGTCTGAAGCCTCATCCCCCACGCTGCCTTCCCTCCTTGGTGCAGCCTGGTGCCTGGCACCCAGTGACAGCTGCTAATTGATGAGCCTGTATCCCCTCCCATCTTCTCTTCGTGGAGAGGAGGCCCTAGCTTGTGGAAGAAAGGTTATCAATCCATCCAGCTGAGGTCAGCCCTCAGCCTGGGTCTGGTCCTGGCTGGCTCACAGAAATATGACAGTTCTGGATGACCCAAAAGCAGTACAAATATGACTTTGGACTCTGCAGAATACTTCTTTTCACCTCCAATACAATGGACTTTATTGCATGTCTGGAAACTGTAGGCCTTGTGGAAGTTAATTTAGCCATGGGCCCCACATTCCCTTAGGGAAATAATGAAGTGAAAACACAGTAAAACACACTGACTTTCCCTGGCATGTTTCTTTCCAGCGTATAAAGCCTATTCCATATCACCACCCAATACGGCATAAGTCCTGCCACACCATTCACTTTGTAGCTGCTCCTGGACTGTGCACGCTAGGAATCTCCCCTGCGCAGCCCGTACACGTGTGCACACGCATGTACACATGTGTCTGCATGTAACCAGCCCGGTGTCCCTTACTCCAGCTGCTGCGCAGTGGCCTGGTCAAGCCAGGGGAACACCAGTAAAATCCCCATGCAGTCTCTTACATCCTGAGTTCACTGTGGGTGAGTCCCAACTTATGAGGCTCCCCCAAAGTAAAAGCTCAACAATTAGGTGCTCAAAAAGCAAAATATCTGGGCGGCCCATAGTGTCAGAACCACCTTCTAACACACGCCGCGCCCAGCTGATTCCTACAGGGAAGAAGTAGCCACTCTACATGGGTACACTTCCCGTAGTCAGCGATAACTAGTTATAATGGGTTCTGACTAGACCCCCCTTACTGACCAGTTATCCGCTTAGACCACCTACTCCTCCCATCCATGAAATCTCCACCCATGACAGGGATCCCAGACTACCCTAAGAACCCTCCGGGCTCTAGGTTAGATACCTCTAGGTCACTCATGGTCTACATGGACTCAGCCTAACTATGCTCCCCTTTGCCCTTGGGCATGCAACACTATGCCTACCACTTCTCCGGACAAGGGTCCAGTGCCCCAGCACCGATGCGGTCTTCTGGGATAGGTCTAAATCCCATCCCCTGGGTCAATAGCTGGTCTCCCTTCCAGAGTTTGTTCCAACCAGTACCCTCTCTCCGTTTGGTCCTTGTACCCCAAAGATGCAATCTCTCTGGACCCTCACCCTCAGACTGCCGCTCAGATCATTCTGCTGCCACCACCCTTTCGGGATGACTGTCTTCCCTAAAGAAAGCACAGCCACTTGTGCTTCCCCACACAGAAAAGCACCCTTTGGCCACTGACCTGGCTCCCTGATAGGACCTCACACCGGCCTCACCACCACACTGGCAGTGCCAGGGAGGAACACTGAGGGTGTCTCATCAGACATCCTACAGCTCATTCCCCCCGTCAGTAGCTCCACCCGGAAACTACCCCGGGAACCTAGACCCCTTCCTTGTTCTCCGCTGCTCGAACAGGGCCTATGTACCCTTCCCTCCGAGAGGTGCGCTCTCCTCCCGGAGTACCCTTAGAGAGCCTGTGGGTCCCGAGTTAGCTAGACCCAGGCCCACCTCTCATGGCTCTCCCCGGTCTCCCTGCAGCGCCTTGGGAGACCGCCCAGGGACCTACATGGTCCCTGGATGGCCTGCACCACCCCTTATGAAGAGCAGGGTCCCTTTACTTAAGATGGGCCCCACCTGCCTTCAGGGTAGTACTACCACTCTCAGCCAGGGACCCTAAAGATCCCGGCTAGGCCTGCACCACCCCTTTGGTGAAACACAGGGTCCCTTCACTTAAGCTGGGCCCCACCTGTGTCCAGGGTGGTACTACCTTGCAGAAGTCCACCTCCTGCCTAGAGCTAGGGAACACCCCCATGCTCCTGGTCCTTGGGTCCAAGTCCCACAGGACCTACCTGACTGGTTACCGGCTAGGCATCGCCCCAGCCACCACTTCAGGTTCCCTCCACCAGCTCCTGGTCCTGGGGTTCAAGTCCCACCGGACCTACCGGACTGGTCACCGGCCACCCGACCCTAACACCTCAGGGTCCACTGCTAACCCTTTCCCTGAAAACTAGGGAGCACATCGCCCCCACTCAGATCTCCACTGGGTCAGTTACCTAGCCCACCTAGGGTACCTAGGGGCTACCACCACACACCATCACTAAAGAACTACCCTCCTTGGGGGCCACCCACTACCAGCGGCCACCACTGGGTTGCTCACCTCTTCACCAGTTAACCTGGGGGACCTGCCGGACACTCAACTCTACCACACCCTCCTCCCACAGTGGGAAAAGTTTCTTGGGGTCCCCCACCATGGGAACCCCTGGGGCGCTACTACACGGGGTAAAGAAACCTCCCGCCCCCCTTCTTCCAGTGGTTTTGGTCTGCACCATTAGCAAGAAACTTCCAGTGGGGGAAGGATATCTGGGGCCCCTCCTGTGGAAACCCTCCCTGCCCTTAAAA
Organism: Triturus cristatus; assembly: GCF_964204655.1. Classification (NCBI taxonomy): domain Eukaryota; kingdom Metazoa; phylum Chordata; class Amphibia; order Caudata; family Salamandridae; genus Triturus; species Triturus cristatus. The sequence goes on along the minus strand of NC_140579.1, from coordinate 184,358,027 downwards.
AGCGTGGGAACCTCCCAGGACCCCTACTTCTCCTGTCCCCCTTGAAGGTCAATCCACCCCTACACCCCCACCTGTGATGTAGGTATCAGTTGCTGTCCCTATCTCTTGAGGAGACACCCTCCTCATGCAGGTGTAGTGTATGTAGTGTTAGGGTTCAAAGGTGTACAATATGGCTTAGAACATTTGTATGCAATCATTTCCTGGAAAGCACCATCCCGCTAGCACATTATAATCAACATAGCGTGGTCATATCAATACAGCTTACATTTAAACCATAATAACTTCACATGACACATATGGGCGTGGGGCTTTCCTTTACCATACCTTTAGTTCACATAACCAAAACGTTGAACCTTTCTCAGAGCCTTGCGCTCTTCCATTTGCTCATTGCTGCATAGGTAATGTGTGGCAAAACTGTACTTATCAAATGCTATAAATGCACACCAGAATGGGATACTATGTATCCCGCCGCTAGACACCAATGTTGGAAAACGAGGCAGCATCTGTGAGGCCTGCACAAATAACATGACTACATTTGTCCTTCACTGGGAACCAAACACCCAATTGTAGTGCCTGACTCTCAGAGGGTAGTGTTGCAGAGCAGTCTGAGGCTTACTCAAGGGAGGTGGTGTGGGCTAGTAATCGCCATTTGTAGGTGCACAAAAATAACACTCAATAATTGATTGTCCAGTCTGTACTTTGCTGTATAAAAGTAAGAGTACATTTATTAAACACACACACCACTCAATACTATGCACCAATTTACAAATATACATAAGCTGTTGGAATTACTTTGTGACATTGCATAACATCTCCACCCCTCCCGCAGGGGGGGGGGGGGTGGGGTCTAGTACCACCACTCCCATGTATGCACATCAACTTGCCCCCAATGCAGTTAGTTGAACATAACCTGGAGCGAGGGCCCTGCGCACTGGCACCATCCCAGTGGCGACCCACCCCATTACCTCAACAAGCATTAAAAAGGGGTAAACCTGCCTTGGTGACACATGACCCTGACTGAGCATCTCCTACTGACCATAAAGTATGCACCTCTATATCTTAAGGGCTAGCAGTCTGGGGTCTTCACCTAAGCGCAGCAGCAAGAATCCATGTTTACGCACACTTTAGAATGACAGTACTCATCAACTTGGTTGATCATTTGAATGCATTGCAATTACACCCCCTAAGGGCATCACAGATGAAATCTCAGGATTGCGCATATACAGCCAGACACCCTAGCAGGACTGTCTGGGAACATAACCCCACTTGGCTTATGACATCTTCTTACACATGTGACTTACAGTCCCTTCAAAAGAAGTACTCCTGGCAACTACACTTCTCCTGCAGTGTGCCTCTTCACTTTAAAAGGAATCCCAGGTAAAAGCATGGGATTACGTAAATACAGCCAGACCCCCTAGCAGGAAGGTCCAGCAACATAACTCCATTTAGCTTAACATCACCTTACACAGGTACTTCACTTTACACATGTGAATTTCACCTAAAAAGAAATAACCAATAGTAAATGCATTTCGGTGCAATTACACCACTTCACCTCCAGGGGATGCCCTTCTCCAGACATCCCCCAACTCAGCCCTTCACTCCGTGATGCACTTCATAGTACACCCTCAGCTGTAGAACATAAGTTCCAGCCTAGAAGGTGTTAAAGGCTGGCTGAGCCCTTGAGAGGTTATTCTTTCAGATGCCCGGTGAAACTTAGGGGTGGACTGTTCTTCTTTATGCTGGGGAGACTGCGGTGCTCCTGCAGCCCCCCTGCACCCCTTTTCACACGTGAGGGTGACCCCCTCCTCTGGGGGCCACCAGGCACCAAAATGACAGATTTCTTCGTGCTGGGGGGGGGGGAGACTGGGCCTCTCCAGCAGCTCCCCCAGCACCTTTTCACAAGTGAGGGTGACCCCCCTCCTCTGGGGGCCACAAAGCACCAAAACGGCAGATTTCCAAATGCCTGGCGACGCATTATAGGGCGCTTCATGCTCCTCTTTACCAGCTCCCGCCACTGGGAACACTCTCCTCTGCCCTCTGGGACTCTGAGAGCGTAGATTCAGCAGTGTGCTGTCTTCACTGGCTCCCTGCGCCAGCCTTTTGCCAGGCTCTCCTTCTGGGCCTTTCTTCTCCCTGCGCAGAGACCCCTGCTTCTCTGCACCCGTCCTGGGCTCTTCTTCTGGTGCTGATAGGGTCCTGGGGGCAGTCAGGGGGTCTCTGCTTCCAACTGCCCATTGCGCCAGGCTCCAGCACCTTCACCCTCAGCAGACCACACCCCAGAGAGACCTTCTCTTCCTGTGCAAGCACTTTTTAAAAGTTGAGTAGGGGGCTGGCAGGAAGTCTCTGTTGGTCCTATCAAACAGCGACACATTACGTCCCTGCTCCCTCCTTCTTGTCCAGCCTCTGAGCTTGTTCAAAATGGTGTCGTCCAGGGTTTCTGGCCACATGTCTGAAGCCTCATCCCCCACGCTGCCTTCCCTCCTTGGTGCAGCCTGGTGCCTGGCACCGAGTGACAGCTGCTAATTGATGAACCTGTTTCCCCTCCCATCATCTCTTCGTGGAGAGGAGGCCCTAGCTTGTGGAAGAAAGGTTATCAATCCATCCAGCTGAGGTCAGCCCTCAGCCTGGGTCTGGTCCTGGCTGGCTCACAGAAATATGACAGTTCTGGATGACCCAAAAGCAGTACAAATATGACTTTGGACTCTGCAGAATACTTCTTTTCACCTCCAATACAACTGACTTTAGTGCATGTCTGGAAACTGTAGGCCTTGTGGAAGTTAATTTAGCCATGGGCCCCACATTCCCTTAGGGAAATAATGAAGTGAAAACACAGTAAAACACACTGACTTTCCCTGGCATGTTTCTTTCCAGCGTATAAAGCCTATTCCATATCACCACCCAATACTGCATAAGTCCTGCCACACCATTCACTTTGTAGCTGCTCCTGGACTGCGCATGCTAGGAATCTCCCCTGCGCAGCCCGTACACGTGTGCACACGCATGTACACATGTGTCTGCATGTAACCAGCCCGGTGTCCCTTACTCCAGCTGCTGCGCAGTGGCCTGGTCAAGCCAGGGGAACACCAGTAAAATCCCCATGCAGTCTCTTACATCCTGAGTTCACTGTGGGTGAGTCAAATTCAAATTCAAAGTAAGCTTTATTCGATTATTTAAAAAAAACAATCATAAAAGCACAAGACAACAAATATACAACTTACTGAGCGAATTAAACCAAATAGAATTTGAGGGAGTCACGATACAGAATTTACGAAAAATAATCTATCATCTAAACATAAAAGTTAAAAAAACATACTTTTTCTAGCAGCAATAGATTTTAAGATAAACGTGGCAGTAAAAAAACATGTATCTATCTCATTTAAAGTAAACAACAGGGTCAAAGCGGATTTCAAAGTACGAGACCCATATTTTTTAAAAAGTGGTTTCAGATAGACAATGCGCAAATGCATATATAGATTACATGTAAGGAGAAAATGTGTAACACTGTTTAGTGGCTCCATCACATGGACAAGGAGCAGTGGGGTATTTTTTTATCGATGGAAAAGCCACCAAATGGTGGACAATACCTAATCTCAGTCGGGTCAATACGAACCGATGCGAGGGTCTAGTAACCTGAGATAGGTATGGTTGAAACCCTACAGTATGCTCCTGTTAATAATAAAAAGCCACGGTTGCAAGCTGCATATTCTTAAAATAGCGGCGTTGAACTTTTTCCCTTAAAATAATTTGTTTGAAATCTGACGCATAGTTTGGATTTTCTAAGATATTCACCTTGAAAAAGTCCTTAAAAGTAGTAACCACAAATTTTAACCATGGGATTTGTAGACATTTGTCCAAACAGAGGCAGTCCTTAATGATGCTTCTATTAAACCCGGTCTCTTTCTTCAACCAAATCGACCTCCATAACATTAATGGTTTCAGCTCTATCAGGTCGGACAAATAATTCAGCCCCAACTCATTATGAATTAATGAGGTAGGAGTGGACGAGGGCAAACATAATAATTTTTTTTTTAAAGCATTTTCCTCAGTCTGGAGATCTCCATGGGGGCAGTAGCCCCAAACCCCGCGCCATAGAGCGCTACCGAAACACACTTATTTTTATAAATGTGTAACATATCAAATATGCGACGATCCCCCAATTTGATTGCAAATTTTAAAACGCCGTAGGCGCATCTGGCCATTTTGGCCTTGACATTTAAAATCTCATCGTGCCACATGCCATTACTTGAAAACATGATGCCGAGGTAGCAAAACTTATTTACTAAAAGAATTTTCTGGGTGAGTCCCAACTTATGAGGCTCCCCCACAGTAAAAGCTCAACAATTAGGTGCTCAAAAAGCAAAAAATCCGGGCGGCCCATATTGTCAGAACCACCTTCTAACACCCTCCCTGCGTTACCCTCGCCGTTTTCTCCCGCCGTTCTCTCCCGCCATTCTCTCCCGCGGCTTTCTCCTGCCGCTGAGCCCCTGCGGCCCCGCCCCCTTCACTCCCATTGGCCGCCCCGCTCCCACCTACTAGCTGCTCCTCCTTCCCTCTGCCCCTCATATGGAGGCCGCGCCACTGGCGCTCCGAAAGCGCGCCTAAGGCAAGCACGTCTGCGCCCGTCCGCGCCTGGACCACGCCCAGCGCCAGAACCCCTGGCCCCTGCCGAAACCAGAGAACTCGACTGAGATACAACTCCGCCGCCCTCAACGCACTCAACACCGGACGACCACCAGCCTGCTACCAAGCCACCCTGAAGCGCACCCACGGACCCTTCACCTGTCAAGCCTGCAAATTCACCTGCCTCCGAACCTGCCCCCCGCCCGCCGAACCAAACAACAACCACCTCAAGTGCGTCCTTCTCAACACCCGCTCCGTCCACAAGCACGCTGTCGAACTCTGGGACCTCCTTGATACGACAGCACCAGACGTCGCCTTCCTCACGGAAACCTGGTTGAACGCCTCCTCAGCCCCCGACATCGCCATAGCCATCCCGGACGGCTACAAGATCACCCGGAAGGACCGCGCCAACAAAACTGGAGGAGGAATCGCCATCATCTACAGGAACACCATCAGCATCACGACCAACACCGAAGATACTCTCCCCTCCGCCGAATACCTACACTTCCAGATCCACACCAACCCCCAGACCACCCTCAGAGGAACGCTCATCTACAGACCCCCGGGCCCGCGCACACAATTCAGCGAAACCATCGCCGACTTTATCAGCCCGCACCAGAATACATCCTCCTAGGGGACATAAACTTCCACCTGGAAAAAAACGACAGCAACACCACCACCCTGCTCAACAACCTCGGACTCAAGCAACTGGTGGACACGCCCACCCACCACGCTGGCCACACGCTCGACCCCATCTTCTCCGCCAGCAACCACGTCTACTTCAGCCACTCCACCGGACTACACTGGACCGACCACAGCTGCATTCACTTCACCTTCAAGAAGACCACATCCCACCACCACACGCAACAGATCCCCCGCAGATGCTGGAGCAAAGTCACCACAGACCAACTAACCACATCACTGAGCAAGAACCCACCTGTCAACACCCTTGACACCAACAACGCAGCACACAATCTCGCACAGTGGATCACTAACTGCACCGACGACCTTGCTCCACTCAAGAACCCCCCAGGCAAGACCGGCAATAGAAAGAACTCGTGGTTCACAGACGCCCTCAAAGTCGCAAAGAAAACCTGCAGAACCCTCGAATACCTGGCGCCACGAACGGACAGTAGAAAACATGACAGCCCTCCAGAGCGTCAGCCGCGACTACCACCAGATGATCCGCACCACCAAAAGGACATCATTCAAAGAGCGGCTGGGACAACAACACCAACAACAGCAAGGAACTCTTCAGCATCGTCAAAGAGCTCTCCAACCCCAGCGCCAGCAACAACGACATCACACCATCGCAAGACCTCTGCAACTCCCTCGCCACATTCTTCCACCGCAAGATCATAGATATACACAACAGCTTCGGACCCCAGACTCCGCTTCCAGCCGCCAAACCTACGACCACCACCACCACCCTCAGCGCATGGACCCCCATCAGCACTGAAGACACCACCCACGTCATGAACACCATCCACTCTGGCTCCCCCTCCGACCCATGCCCTCATCATATCTTCAACAAAGCCGACACTACCATTGCACCCCACCTCCGGAACGTCATTAACAGCTCCTTCACGTCAGCCCTGAGAGCTGGAAACATGCAAAGATCAACGCCCTTCTGAAGAAACCCACAGCGGACCCCAAAGACCTCAAGAACTTCCACCCCATCTCCCTCCTCCCCTTCCCGGCTAAAGTCATTGAGAAGACCGTCAATAAACAGCTGACTAAAATTATCGAAGCAAACAACTCGCTCGACCCATCCCAGTCCGGTTTTCGAGCCAACCACAGCACCGAGACTTCCCTCATCGCAGCCACCGATGACATCAGGACCCTGATGGACAATGGAGAAACAACCGCTCTCATCCTCCTGGACCTCTCGGCAGACTTTGATACCGTCTGCCACCGCATCCTAATAACTCGCCTCTACAATTCCGGGATCCAAGGAAAGGCCCTGGACTGGATCACCTCGTTCCTCTCCGACAGAACCCAGAGAGTACGCCTCCCCCCCTTCACCTCCGCGGCCACCGAGATCATCTGCGGCGTACCCCAAGGCTCCTCGCTCAGCCCAACCCTCTTCAATATCTACATGAGCCCCCTCGCCGCCATCGCACGCAAACACAACATCAACATCATCTCTTACGCTGACAACACCCAGCTGATACTCTCCCTCACCAAAGACCCAGCCACCGCCAGAACCAACCTCCAGGAAGGAATGAAAGATGTCGCTGAATGGATGAAGCACAGCCGTCTGAAGCTCAACTCGGAAAAAATGGAGGTCTTAATCCTCGGACAATCCCCATCCGCCTGGGACGACTCCTGGTGGCCCACAGCGCTGGGCATCGCACGTACACCCACGGACCACGCACGCAACCTGGGATTCATCCTGGACTCCTCCCTCACGATGACCTTGCAAGTCAACGCCGTCTCGTCCGCATGCTTCAACACCCTGCGCATGCTCCGAAAGAGCTTTCAGTGGATCCCCACCGAAACCAGAAAGACTGTCACCCAAGCCCTCGTCACTAGCCGTCTGGACTACGGGAACGCCCTATACGCAGGAACCACAGCCAAACTCCAGAAACGTCTCCAGCGCATACAGAACGCCTCCGCATGACTCATCCTCGACATCCCTCGCCACAGCCACATATCTGCCCACCTGAGGAACCTGCACTGGCTCCCCGTCAACAAGAGGATCACGTTCAGGCTGCTCACCCACGCACACAAAGCACTCCACAACATGGGCCCAGAATACCTCAACAACCGCCTCTCGCTCTACACCCCCACCCGCCAGCTCCGCTCCGCCAGCCTCGCCCTCGCCACTGTCCCATGGATTCAGAGAACCACCACCGGAGGAAGATCGTTCTCCTACCTGGCAGCCAAGACATGGAACTCCCTGCCCGCACACCTACGACGGACCCAGGACCATCTCACTTTAAGGAAACACCTCAAGACCTGGCTTTTCGAGCAGTAGCAGCACACCCCCACCCCCTCCCTTCAGCGCCTTGAGACCCTCACGGGTGAGCAGCGCGCTCTATTAATGTGATTGATTGATTGATTGATCCATTATCCATGTCTTCAAGCAAGACCAAGTCAAAAGACAAGTCTCTGTGCCGGCACAAGAAGCCTAGGTGAGAGAATTCTCATTGCTCCCAGTCCATGGTGAGATCACAGTCTACATTCCAAGGGCCTGATTCTGTATCAGTTGTCAGACTGATTCGATATCCCCAGCACATACCGGGCTCTAGAGCATAAGAGTGCTTTACACAATGCAGCAGAACATATGTAGGTGCAAACAGTACTAACAGGGACATACCGGTAGAAGTTAAGACGTAAACATTATTTTTACACAATGGGAAGTCAAAATCAATACTAATTATGCAAGCAAAGTCCAGTAACAATGTGCTCAAGCTCTAGTCAGAAGCACTGAGAGACATCAATTACATACGTAGTCAAATGCACTCACATATTTTGGATCATCCAACCAGAGTGGGCAAGGGTGAAAAAAGTTTTTGAAGCTTAAGTCTATGAGGGTTTGGTTTTTGGACATTGCTAAAGAAGTTAATGTCCGAATGTCAGGACCCATTAAAATCCAGACTGGGAACACAACTTGCAAAGGACTGACAAGTATTTTTTTTTTTTTTTACAGAAGGCTAAGATTTCAGGTAGTAGCAAGTCAGTAGTATGTAGTTGACCAGAGCCTCTACAGGGGTAGATTTTCTTGTGCAATTGATCGGAGTGAATGTTTCTGTGAACTTTAAATGTGGATCTCTCTTCAGTATCGAAGCCAGCCTAAAGAAGACAGGATTGGGGTGATATTTTCATACCAGTCAAGCCCCGAAACCAGATGAGCAGCTGCGTGCAGCGAGTCTTTGATAGGTGCTAGTTGAGTTTTGAGAATTCCTGCTAAACTGGCATTCTCATAATCCAGTCTGGATGGGACCATAGCCTGTATCACTGTTTTCAGGTGGGTAGGAAGAGTTTGATCATCCAGATGAGCTTCAGTTGCTAATTTGTGATTCTTGTTGCTGAATTGATATGGCTAAGGAAATATAATATTTTGTCTAGCACGAGCCTAAGGATATGGAGTATTCAGAGATAGGACAGCAACATAAAATGTTAGAGAAACATAACCCCTCTTTGAAAGATGTGGATAATGCATTTCTTCAGAAGAGAAGAAACTCTTGTTGGATGTTGAGCTTTTGGTGGAGTCGTCATTCCGGATGGTATATAGTCCAGAGCCAAGGCCAATGAGAAGATGTCATCAGGGGAAGAAACACTCAAGTAAAGTTGGGTGGCAGCAAATTGATGGTAGAATATGTCTGAGTCATTTAAGAGATTAACCAATTGTTCCAGGTAGAGATTGAAAAGGGTAGGAGCTAGTACCAAGCCTCAAGGGACTTCTTGCAAGATTTCCACAGGGTCCAACATGCCAGTTTCACTTTGATCCCTAGAGACCAGTTCTCGATGTTTGATTTAAGCCACTAAAGAACATTCCTCTCAAAGCACATGCAGTGTTTTATGATGCGAATAAAGATATTATGGTTAACAGTATAAAACGTTGGCTTGATGTCAAGTAGGATGAGCAAGCAAGAGTCTCCTCAGTCCATGATTCTAACAGCATTATCCGATCTTTGCGGTATGACTGTATCCGTGCTTTATCTTTCTGTATACAGCAATTGGACCTCATCCAGCAATTTGCTGTCTTTGAAAAATTGCTTTTGTTGAAGGTTGACACAACTATCTAGGATTTTGGTCAGAAATGGGAGCTGAGGGACCGGGTGGTAGTTGTAGAGGTCCTCTATATCATTAGTTGTTTTTTCTTTTTTAATTGAGGAAAAACTTGCCCTATTTTTAAGCAATCAGGCAAAATGCCTTGTTATAGGGAAAGGTTTATAATGTTAGACAGGTGTGGCATTAGGATGTTGCACATCTTTCACAATATTGGCAGTTAGCGACTCTCATAAGTGACTAGAATGGGTTGTTATGCAAATCGTTGGTTGAGATGTGTCTAAAACTGAATCAGAGGTTAGAGGTTACCCTGGCAATAAAGGAACAGTCATTAACAGTGTGCCATGGAATGGCTGCTTTGAATATTTTGATATTTTTATCCGAAGAAACAAACAAATTCTTCACATTTCTTTTCTGGCTCTAATATTTCTTGATTGGCCCTGGATTTAGATGCTACTTTGCCTATTTCCAAACGATTTCAGGGTCTGTTGTTGGCTGACTAGGTCAGAGTTCTGCCGGACTGGGCTTCAACCTTACAGACATGTTTTTGGTAAAATCATCAATTTCCAGGAAAGAGTCTGAGATTCTTCCTAAAGGGCTTTTGTTGTCAGGAGTGCAGGAGCCTTTTCTTGTTGAGTGACAAACATGCTCCTCATGCTGGAAATCTTGAATGAATTTGGTTACACACCGACTGCAGGCATTAGATATACGGTCTTCCTTTCTAGCTCTTGCCTGATACTGAAAAACGAAGTGTCTAATCATAACACTCTAACTCCAACCCACCAATCTGTGTCACTACATTCTAGCACTTTCACTACATTGCCCCTTTAATTTTTTTTCTCCAAAAAACCCCAATAACTATAATAAACAAGTTAACCAATTTACAATATTCAATCGTTGTCTTCTTTAAAAATCTGGTTGATCTTCTGAGACCACTTATAACCTTGCCCTTACCAGACATTGTTTCATTCTGTAGGTTTCCTGACTCAGTAATTATCTTGTCTTCCGCTATGAAAAACTTCTTCTTCCTGGTTATAAATATAAACAAGCATTGAAAATGCAATAGGCCTAGCCTTTGATTAAGTTAAAGCCATTTGCTTTGCTAATGGTATTGAATAGCAACGCAAATGGCTTTAACTTAAAAAACAGGCGAGACCTATTGCATTTTTAATGCTTGTTCTTCATTTGCAAACACGGACCATAGTGGAAGCTACGGAGAGCCAAAGCTAAGAAGTGACCCTTTTGTACCGGAAGTTGGAGGGTGTGGAGCCTGTAAAATAGAGCCTGTCCCGAGCTCGGCGTCACCAGCACCTGAAGACGTATATAGCTGCCTCCAGGGCGTGACACGTTTCCCAGGCCACGTCACCACAGTTACTTCCGGGTGTTTAGTGTCAGCCTCCGTGGTTACTGAGGCAACACAGCTCAGAACTCCCTCGTAGGTCACCAGGCCCCGTCTTGCTAACAGAGGCCACCCGAGTTGGCCCAAAGGTATCTGGCCTCAAAAAGCAGCGGTTGGCCATTGAAAAGTGCCCTCTTCGAATATCACTCTGGAGAGATTATATAGTAGCACATGTGTCTGCTTGCCTGTGGTGCCGTGAGTGTGACTTTCAGCCAGTTCTGGCTTCAGGGCCGGCTTTAGTGCTGGTGGCGCCCTGTGCGACAATGTTTGTTGACGCCCCCCCAATGACCACCTCCACCACGGATTCTCTCACTAGCACCCTTTAACAGTGACTCGGGGGGCATATTATCAAGGATGGCATTAAAATTATCGCCGGTTTAGCGGCAGAAAACTGCCGCTAAAGCGGCGATAATGGGCTTGATAATATGCCCTGGAGAATTCGAATAGAAGCCCATGTTGACAACAGAACATGGACTTCAATTGGAATTCTCAAGGGCATATTATCAAGCCCATTATCGCCACTTAAGCGGCAGATTTCCTGCGCTAAACTAGCGATAATTTTTAACGCCGTCCTTGATAATATGCCCCCACATTACACAGAGACAATCAATCATACCTGTGTAAATCAGTGTATAGGAAATGTTACATAAGCCAAAGGACTAAGGGGAATATTAACTGGCCCCACATAGCGGTAGAAATATTATCGCCGGCTATCGCTGAAAATTATCGCCATGATAACGCTATATTAATAATACATAGCGCTATGGCGATAATATTTCAGTGATAGCGGTGTTTACCATGGAACATCGCTGGTTTTCCAGCGATGTTCCATGGAAAACAGCGATAACATTGCTGATACGACCCAGTGGTCGTATCAGCATAATCCACCTACCATTATTAGTATGCCTTAGTCTGGAATTTAACAGACGTTAAATTCCAGAGTTGAGGCCGAGGTAGCGCGATTTTTTTTTATCGTTGCACCTCCTTGTTAATATCGCAATATTTTCATGTGTTGTTTTTTTGCAGCCACGCCTTCTTTGCATCTCATTAGCGAGGCGAGGCTGTGAAAAAATGGGCTCTAAACCAAAGAAACACGCGCCAGCGTATCCTTGATGATATTGCGATATAATTATTGCCGCTTATCGCCCGAAAACGGATGCTAAAGCGGCGATAATTATATCGCCAGCCCTTTCTAATATGCCCCTAAAAGTGTAGGAGTCACATGTCATCCATACTGGTAGACAGTATAGTTTAAGAGTGCTTGGTGTGGAGAAGCACAAACTCAGAGTCGAAAAAGAAACAGCATAGTTGAGAGTTTTCTTTCATAATAAGAATCGATTTCTAGCCAAAATAACCCTTTTTGCAACATTAATCAATGTTCTGATAATGTATACTTTGCAGTGTGTATGCAGTTCTAGGATGAAAGTTAATAGCCCACTATTCTATATTAGGACTTTAAGTTATAAATTGCAAGTAACAAAAAAGAGGTCTCTTTTGAAAGCAGTAACCTGCTGATCTGTTTACATCATACGCACTCTGTAATCTACTTGGTACAAGTTCTTTGCAGCAGGCATATTAACCCTCTGCACTAACTTCACCGAAGTAAAAACCTCAACTATACAAAATGCTCATCTCTCTCCAGGAAGGTAATTAATCACAGGAGTTATCTTGACATTTATGTGAGGCCTGGTAATTGCCGGGGAAAGAAACGCTGCAGCAGGTGCTTCAAAAGCATAATAAACTTTCAAACACGGCGCCCCCAGGAAGCCAGCACCCGGTGCGGTGGCACCGGTCGCACCGCCCTAAAGCCGGCCCTGTCTGGCTTTTCAGCACTGAGCATGCCGTGAACTGACCAGTAGTTTCCTATTTATGGTTGTAAACGTTAGTCTGCAAGCCCCACCATGCTCAGTAATTACCATATATAAATTATCAGAAGCCAACATTAATCAGTTCAGCGGTATTCTTTTCATTAACGCGTAGGAAGGAGGAGGAGTGATTGCAGTGGCGTAGCTAGAGCTTGTGGCGCCCGGGGCTATCCCTCAGATTGCCGCCCCCCCCGGGGGGGGGGGAGGGCATGCACATCAAAGAGGTCCGAGAGACACGTAGTATCGCCGCTAATAGTTACCTTGATCATGCAAGTTACATGCACATACATGACACGGTACAAGGCTACACAGTTGAATACACCGGTGACTGGCAGTACAAAAGAGAACACACAGCTATGCTGCCACTCTGCCACTCACTATATATCCCCTCTGAAAACGTTTAGCTCTTACCTCACTCAGCCTCCAGCAGCACTCCACAGTGGTGGCAGCCAGAGCCAGGGTCTCTATGGCAGGGGTTGGTTCACGTCTGGGGACGGAGGGCATGAAAGAACCTGGGAGGACAATGCACAGCAAGACACACTCCGGACAGGGAGGGGACCTCATGGAAGAGGACGCGATGCAGGAAGAAAAAAGAACGTGCAATAACATGGTCAGGCTTGTGTCAGAGAGCAGCGGTTGGTAATGAAGGAGTAGACGCAGGCAAATTGGTAGACGGACTGTAGATGCACATACTTAGGGGGGCGACCAACAGGCGAGACAGGAAGAGAATGAGGAGGGCCAGTGTGAGGGAGAGAGGCCAGGGAGTGATGAAGAGAATGGGGAGTGTGTGAGGGAGAGAGGCCAGGGAGTGATAAAGAGAATGAGGAGGGTTTCCAGAAAACGGCATTAGCCGCTCGGGCAACCGGAGAGAGGGCTTCATTTTCCTAATGGGCTGGAAGGGCAGCCAATGGTGGGAAGCTGAGAGCCGCCTGTCCTGTGGGCTGAGCCTGTAACCTACCCCCAAGTCGACCCAGGGCACGGGAAGGGAGCCACTGCCGAGAGAGACACGGGCTGGGAGGCAGTGCCAGGGCAGGGCTGCTCTGTGGAGTGCCATGCTGTCAGCTTCAGACATCCATTGTTTGAATGTAAATGGTCGAGGATCAATCAAGCCCCTGGGTCCAAGCTGTTACATTCTTCCTCAATGTGGAGTGGGATTTTAATATGTGTAATAGGTCTTTATTTTGGAAGTACTGCTCAGATGCTGGAACTACAAGATTTGTCTGTTAACATTATTATACACCCAGTCATTGATCGCTTATGGAATGCTTTCTGAAGCCCCATGCCTCTTCTCTGTGGAGAGCCATGCTTTCAGCTTCAAACCGTTTAGAGCTGTGCTCACCCATTATTTGAACGTAAAGGGTTGAGGATCTTTAACACTGTGTGACCATTCAACCCTTACCATACATATCAGATCACCGCTACGTTCTCATCGAGAGGGCCGGGAAAAAATGTAGCCCAGGGCCATCATTGGTAGAGCTGGCGCGCACTCTCCAAGATTGACGGCCCTGGAGCAGGCTGGGATGGGACCAACAAGTTACAACAGTTTTAAACTGGGCCACCCGGCCGCGCGCGCCGTTGCGGCCGCGGCGGACTTTATAATTTATTTGTGACACTGTGTCCCTAAATAAATTATAAAGGCCGCCGCAGCCGTAACGGGCACCAGTGCCAAGCGGACGCCCGAAATATAGTGCCGCCTGGGGTGGTCCGCCCCCACCGCCCCCCCCAGCTACGCACCTGCATTTCCTTGTGACAGTGATCGGATGCAGTGTACTGGTAGGTGTGACATGCACCTATTTGTTAGCGCACTGTCACTTGTGTAAGAAGAGGTACACCGCACAAATAGTGCACAGCTGAGGTAGTGTGCGGTATGAATAATAGTACAGAGTTGTGCTGGCGCACAGTTGCTGGTGTCAGTGCACTGGTGCAATAGCGTCCAGTTAGAGCACTGCATAGTGTTCGTGCCAGAGGAGCTGTCAGCATGGCCGATGCTCAGATGTGGGCCCGGCTCCGACCAGGTGGCTGCACATGACCCCATTCACCATTAGTTCCATGCGCAGCTGTTCTTCACCCCTGTCTTGCACGATTCCTTTCCTGGCACCATCCCCCCAGGCTCGGACGTCTCTAGTCTGCCTCTGATGGGACCTGCTGCAGGATGGCTTAGATCAGTCTCCTACTGACTCCGGCCAGCTCACCTAACCAGCCCCGGCCGATGACTCAGGGGGAATACGCAGGGAGGGGGGCAGGCGTTTAATTAAATGAATAAATAAAATAAAAACAAACTTACCAGGCATCTCCTCCACCGGTCCTGCGTCGCATGTCATCACGTCTCCTCTCACAGACGTGGAACTAACTTCTCCCCACTCTTTTGCTTGACTGGCAAGTGGCAAATCAGAAGACTGGATGCGACTGGGGACGGCTACTCGGCTGTATCCTTGCATTTTACAGGGCATGGAGCGACTGTACTTCACCGCCCAAGCAGGAGCCTATCTTCAGACTCCTGCACTACACTAGGCATGCGCAGCATACCTAATGTAATGTCAAAGGAGTGGGGTGCTAAAATAAAAAGCGCTCTTCTCGCAGATGCGCAGTCGGAGTCTGGACTCCTGCTGCTCAACTCACCTGCGTGCGTTGTTTGTTTGTTGTTGACTCATGTGCACTTGAGGCTGTGATGCAGCTGCCAGCACAGGTCAGGCCGGAAATGTAAACAGACAAATTGTCAAAGCTGTCAATTCGTCTGCTTACATTTCTTGCTGCACAATTGCCTATTGGGGCGATGCTCCGGCGCCCCTATGGACCAGCCACCACTGACAGTAACAGCGAGAGTTACAAGGGATTGCATTGCAGGTTGAATACTGATGCTCCCGTGAAACTTAGGAATTACCCCGGATTCAGTCATTTCTGTAACTGCATTTTTCCCCGCTTTAAAAAGTAAAAGACCTCATAATGATCCCCATAATGTATATTGACTACCGAAAAAAGAGGTGGGTTTTGCACAGATTTGACATGATTCCAGTTGGAATGAAAAATGTTCAATGATTAGCCAGATGCTTCAAATGAAAATTTAAAAATAACCTAAAAAAGGGAATGTTACACATCTTTACATTAGAGCAAATTAAAACAAGCATTTGCAATGCAATAGGTCTCACATTTGCAAGAGTTTGAGCTATTGTCATTGTAAATGGCAATGCCTTTTATTTATGTGTTGGTTTTAAAAACACATAAATAAAAGGTATTGTCATTTACAATGCCAATAGCTTAAACTCTCGCAAATGCGAGACCTACTGCATTGCAAATGCGTGTTTGTAAAAACATCCCCTGCACTGCTTTCACTTTAATGGCGGCAGTGCCCGTTTATTTAGTTGAGCTACATCTAAAGAAAGGTGTGAGAGCGCTATTAAAGTGAAAGTATGGGACGTTTTTACTGAAAAAAAGCATTTTTTTGTCAAGGTGACAGGCAAATAATTTTTTGGGTAAAAGTGTCCCATGCTGCTGTCTCTTTAATGGCGGCCACGCCCCTTTCTTTAGACGCAGCTTCTCTAAAGAAAGGTGAGCAGCCGTCATTAAATTGAAAGCGCAGTATTGGGCGCTTTTACAAAAAAAAAGTATTGTTGTTGTGTCAAGTTGACAAACTTTTTTTTTTTGTAAAAGCACCCCATTCCGCACTTTCACTTTAATAGCTGCTGCATCCCTTTCTTTAGACAAGCCGCGCCTAAAGAAAGAGGCGAGGCTGCCATTAAAATGAAAGTGCGGAATGGGGCACATGAAGACAAAAAAGTGACAAGTAGGAAGAAAAAAACCATGTGCCTCGTTCGGCTCCACAAACAACAAACCAAAGGCACGGCCGCCATTATATCAGCTGAGGCGTGGTGTGCTATGAAAAACAGAAACTGAATGCGTTGCGAGAGAGCATGTCCTGCCTGCAACAGCAGGCAGGAGAAAACCATTTAACCAAATAGTGCTTAGAGGCTCAGTGGCATCCGCCACATGCAAAGAGAGGGGGGAGTGCAAGGGGGGTGGGAGAGTGGGGGGGCGCAGGACGACGAGGGAGTGTTTACAGTAATGAAACAAAAAGTTACGCTTACCTGCTGCAGGTCGCCTCCTGCGTCACATTTCGGTGCTGGAACTTCCTTGTCCCAGCAGACACTGTGGCTCAGTTTCACACGGACGTGCTAGACAGAAAGCCCTGATTGCATAATTTGCTTACTTTACGTTCACAGAATTGAGGAATAATATGCATGTATTGGGAATTTGTGAAAGCAGAACTTCTTTCAATATGCTGAAATTTCGCCATTTAAACAAGCATTGGCAATGCAATAGGACTCACATTTACGCGAGACCTATTGCATTGAAAACGGGAGTGCGAGCGGGCGCGAGAAGGCACGAGCATGACTGGGAGTGCGTGGGAGGGGGGAGGGGGTCCTCAAAAAGTCACAGACTGCAGGAGGGGGGTAGGGAGTGACGGGAAGAAAGTAGTCTGTTCAGTAAAGGAGCCAGTAGCCACGGAAGGATAGAAATGACTGTCATGGCTGTCATGGGGAGGGACTAACAAGCTTAAAACCAATCAGAAGGCAGCTTTTATAACCTAAGCCAATGAAGAAGATGGGCCGGAGAGTGGGCGGAGCTTCCACGATGCTTCCACACTATAGTGTATACTGCATGCCTCGCATAGCGATGGCAGCGCATTCACGCTGCAACGCTAGCCGAGAACTAACAAAATGAACACAAATAATCTTCACTATGTACCTTCTGGAAATCGTTTATTACATCCTGTTTAACCTTTGTGACGTGTGGGTTGTATTGGATTGCACCCTCAATAGCCCATTGGGCAGTATGCCGAAGCTAACTTTGTGAGAATTTGGATAGTAAATAACTAGAAATGCTCCAAGGTAATTAGAAACGTTTAATTTAAAGATATATTCCTGTTGTTCATTGATTGTCAACAAGGTTCAATCTGTCTTTTATTTTAGGTGCTTTATCATCAGGACTGGTGACGGGCCCATGCTAAGAAGAGTTAGTGGCCTATGTTGAAGGATGTGGGGTTGTAGAATTAATATTAGATTATTTTTTATGCTTTTTTGAGAACTGAATTTGAGAACAGTTCCAGAACTTTCCATCTGAGAACGAATTTTGATCTGGAAAATAAATCTGATTTTGTAAATTAGCTGTATTTTCTGTGCTGTCTGCAATTCTTGAACCACCATGATCTGATTGGCTGTCATTGATTGAAAGTTTTGCTCTGACCACCATTATGAATGCAAGATGTTTACAAACTGATTCTGATCCTGCATTGTGGGGCCAAAATCTCATGAGGGCAAGTGTGCGCTGGAGGGCACATCTAACCATAGGTTGGAAAGCGCCCTTGTTGGCAATTAAAACTAGTAACTATTGGTATGCAGTGTTTCAGAGCCAAACCAG
The DNA here is from genome assembly GCF_964204655.1 of Triturus cristatus. Classification (NCBI taxonomy): domain Eukaryota; kingdom Metazoa; phylum Chordata; class Amphibia; order Caudata; family Salamandridae; genus Triturus; species Triturus cristatus. The sequence goes on along the minus strand of NC_140579.1, from coordinate 184,339,991 downwards.
CAGTTCTGGAACCTGTTTGAGAATCATTCTCAAACAGCAATCATCATCATCATCATCATCATGTAAAACAATGCAAATATAACAGAACCAAACTGTCTTTGAATTCAAATGTGATGTTAGAGGCTTTTTGGACACCAGGACCTACCATGCGCAGCTGGAGGCTGTGTGGCTATGAGCAGTGGGTTCATGCGCATATGGGCTGAATGCAGGCATGGGCACAGGGGACATCCAGCACCTAAGCTTACTGTGAACAGCCAAGGAAGGCAGTATGCAGCAAGTTCAGAGAATACAGGAGCTTGATGAATGGCATAGCCAGAGACCACAACATGCACCAAGAAATGCACAAACAAAAGCAAAGAACAGGGGTGCCTGGGGGCACAGCGATGTGCATAGGGGTGGCAGGAATCTACACCCTGTGGCTAGAAGCCATAATATATAACAAAAGGTAGTATACTGCTGTACCAGGAGCGGTTTGTGGCCCAGGCTCATGCTCTACAACAACATCTTCCTCTGTTCAGCTGAAGACAATGTGCATGAAGGTTAGTGTTGCAGGAGCTGGGGGTAGCATGTGCTGGTAGCCATGCCGTTTGCCCAACTAGTTCAGATTCAAGGGGGGCTGGTTGCAGAATTCAGCCAGAAATCTCACCCTACACCTAAAACCCATGGTGCACATCAGGGGACCTAGTGAATCATATTATGTGGCCGTAGGATGGGTGCAAGGTGTGGTGAGAGGCCGAACAATGTGGACACAGCTCTGAATGTGTAGCCAAATGTCTTGCACAGTGGTTTCTGGAGGACTTGGAAGCTGAGTTTAGGGCATGGTAGATGATCCTCTCCTTCAATCAGTGGAAAATGTGCATGATGGATTATGTGCAGCAGGTTAAGCAGAAATAAATGAGGCACCACATTCTGAATGTAGTTGGACCAAATTTCCGACATGATCTTGTACTAATGCATTTAATATTACAAAGTGGAGAGGTAGACACAGTTGTGACTGGAGGCTACCCTTCTCCTCCAGATCTCACTGCATATGATCAAGACAATTACACAATAGTTATTGTGATATGGGTACTGGGCGCCAATCACCTATGCACAAGACTTGCATTTAGAGACAACTGCAGACAATTAGCATGCTGAGCAGAGCAAAAGGTTGCAGTCTATTTTGCCACAAGATCAGAGCCTGCACCCAGAGCCTATTAGACAAAGTTCATGTGCAACACAATGGATTCAGGCACCAAGGATGCAGGATGCATGCTATTACATAAGGCAATTACCTTTACCCAGAGCCCAATGTGCACCAACAAATACTTTATACATTTCTGGATCTTGTGCCTTGGACACAGCGAGTACACCATTTTTGAAGGCCACATTATTTTCCCAGAACTTGAGGTACAAGGTCTATGTAGGGTACCCTAATCATTTTATCTCCATTCTGGCCCCCAGCCACGCCTTTTCTCCCTTTCTCTACTCTCCACACACGTCTGTACCTCTCCTCGACTTCGTTCTCTTCTTTCCTTCCTTCATTTCTCTCTCCACTCACCTCCACTCCCTGCTTCCCCCTGCTATTTCATCCACCTTTTCTCTCTCTCTTCCTCCTCCCCTTCTCCTCTTTCATTACTTCTCCTCCTATGTCTGTATCTATACTACCCCTTCCTCTATCCTTCACCACCAACAACCATCTCCTTCTAAGTTTCCACATATGTTCCCTCTATATTGCAGATTCTCATCTTCATTCACTTTTCTCCTCCTCTCCTCCACTTTCTTTTCCTGTCCTAGCTGACCATCCCTGCTGCTTAGCCTTGCCTACCTTTCCCTTTCCTTATCCCTATCTGCAACTGCCCCTCACCCACTACCTCTTCTTCCCTGTCTCCACAATACCCGTTCAATCTACCCCTCACAACCACTACTGGCACTCCCACTACCTTCCTCCCCCTCTTCCCATCACCATTCTCTCATTCTATATTCATTGCCTTTAACAAATACCTTTCACAACATTCCACAACTCTCTTTCATTAGCACCTCCTGCCATCCACCCCACTCACCACTGGCTCCTTATCCCCAATCGCATCCTCCATAACCCTATCCTTATTTCTTCCACACTCAATCTTCACACTTTCTATCTACTTTCCCCTGCTTATTTGCCATCACCTCCTGGCCCTTCTATTCCAAACACCTTTGTCAAACTTTGCCTTTTCTATAACTTAATTTCCCTCAGAACTTCTACCTCACTATAACCCCCATATCACCCTACATACAACCATACCTGTCACTGAATGATAAATGATGAATCAGAACATCAGACAATGTAATTACGTAGATGTGGAGTTCGGAATAGTTAATATACACTTACTTATTACCATTTAATATTTTGTCCCGCGGTATAAGAGTACCGCAAAAGCATTCAGCAGTACAATCCAAACAAGCCTATCTTTTGCAAGACCTGACCATGTTTATTCCATAATTATGCAGATAACACGTGCATTGTTTTAAACCTATCCTCCTCTTCTAGAGTCGACCTGCCCCAATTTCATCCCACCTACCTTCCAATTCACTATTCAAATAGCTTAGCCTTGATTAGACCTCAATCAAAAACACAATAGGGATTTTTTTTTTTTTTTTAAAGAACACATTTGGCACGCTTTATTTCGCATTTTAAATTAAAGGGAAAAGTACAGGGGGACATTTTTTGCCCGACTCTAAACATGGACATACACATAAATAGTAAATACTGGGCTAGCTTCCTCCAGTTATTAACCCCTTCCCTGCTCATGACGGAACCGTTCCGTCATGAGCCACGGTTGCCGTGTGCTCATGACGGAACGGTTCCGTCATGACAATCCTGTCGGCGGCCGCTCCGCCTGCGCGGCGCTGTTTCCCCGCCTGTGCGGGGCGACAACGCAAATGGGCGGAGTCATGACGGAACCGTTCCGTCATGAGCACAGCTCAACTGTGGCTCATGACGGAGCGGCTCCGTCATGAGCACAGGCCCGCCGCGCTGCCCCCCTGCCCCCCCCAGCGCTGCAGCGGAATGTCCGCAGCAGCGAAGGGGTTAAAACAAGTTGGTATACAGTATTAGCCATTTTCGGGAATTAAGCTTTAGTGGTTACATAGAAAAAAACACATTTGGTGGTACAACAACAAGAGCTATAATTGTGCTAAATCTGGAATATTGCAATACTAATTAAACGTTAACACCAAAACAAACTGTCTGTCTGTTGTAGCGAAAGAATTGTAAACAACTGAAACATCATTCACCCCAAAATGTGTTATTTTAATAAAGTTGTTAGATTTTCATGTTCACAGATCTAACGGTCACAACATACAAGATCACACGGAAAAAAGCAAAAACAACAGGAACAATGTACCTGGTATCCGGCAAAGAGAGAAGGCAGCACCTAGGATTTAAACTGTGTGCATATGGGAACCGTGGCATAACGTCTGCCTTTTCGTGGAGAGTTTTTGAATATTGATTCCCTTAAACAATGATGTCCCACTACCCAGAGCCACTAAAGCCTCAGGGTCGATGGCTTCTCAAATAGGGGGAACCGACCTCAGTGTCAACTTCTGCCTCCCTTTTCCTGCCGCCTCTTCCCCCATTTTTCTGCAAAGTGTACTTCACCCACAAACACAAATTCTCTTACCTACTACTGCAGAACTGCACTGTCTACTCTAAAACGAATTATCGGTGACGCAGCAGAGACTGCCACTGCCCGTGCCCCAGGCCACAAGGTCGTCAGGAGAGTGCGTAGCGGTGAAGCGCGTGACGCGTCACCGCTACGTTCTCATCGCGAGGGCCGGGCAAATGTAGCCCAGGGCCGTCATTGGTAGCGCTGGCGCGCTCTCCAAGATTGACGGCCCTGGAGCAGGCAGGCTGGGATGGGCCAGTCAACATATGCGCGTCGGGGCGGCGCCGCGGCCGCGGGCAGAAATTAACTTTACGTAACGGTCTTGATTCATTTGGTAAATTCAGTCCTGGGCAAATTGCAGGCAGCGCCAGCCGCCCTAAATATAGTGCCGCCTGGGGCGGTCCGCCCCCACCGCCCCCCCTAGCTACGCGCCTGAGTGATTGGGGCTCCAGCACCCGGATTCAAACCTGTGACGTGCAACTTACTCAGGCGCACTAAATTACTGAGCTACGTTTCCAGCGACATTGTAGGAAATCTAAAAGTTGATGAGAACAGATAGACTCGAACATCTGTTGTGTTAAACTTATTTAAATTGATAACTAGATTGGGGTTCTTAAAGCTCGGAATATATTTGCTCTTTGTCTCACACCATGTATAGTGGTAACTGATTTTCCCGGTTTTTAGGTCTCGCCTGACCCAGCGCATGCGCTGGTCTGGCGAGACTTATTGAGAGGGCTCCAAAAAGTGCTATCAGGCCAGCCTAGAGCTGCAGTGCATGTGCGCGGGCGCGCGCGCCGTGCTTTACCGCGATTACTTTCACTTTCGCGGTCGCATGGCCGCTTTGATGTTTGATCGTGATCACTTTCACTTTCGCGGCCGCTTTGCATAGCCAATAGGTCTCGCTTTTGGGACCTTTATGAGTATTTAGTTATGCAACTGTTGCATAGCTAAACACTTATAAGGTCCCAAAGGCGAGACCTATTGGCTATGCCAATGCTTGTTGTTGTTGATTTCTCTGATGCTACCATGAACATTGCCTGCAGCAAGTACATATGCATGCAGTTTCCCTTACCTTGCAAAACAACTGTACAGCTTGTCTTTACAAGATCAAAACTGCCCCGATTTATAAGTGTGGACCACTTTTTTAGTGCAATTCCATAACTGTTACTTTTTTCGAATAATTAAGAATTTGCCGCATTTGCCACATATTCATCTGGTGCATTATCTGCATATTTTAACAAACAAAACAAGTAGCTCCTCCCCCAAACTGATCACAAGTTATTACAAGTGTTGCAACATGTGCTTTGTGCACAGTGAAAGGCCCTTCCAAGGATTAAATGGTCATCTTTATTTTGCTTATTTCTGTATTTCATTGTTAAACTGGTACTAATGATATCTTTGCCCAGCCAGTATTACTATGCGTAAAAATTATAAAATAATAAAGTAATACTATAATAAAAAAATGTTGCCTTAAGTCGCGTAATTTGCCTTTTCTTGTCGCATAATTTAGTCAACCCTGCCTCATAATTTCAGTGGTCCTGGTGTAGGGAAAGACAGAAATCGATTAGAGTTCAACGGGAATCATGGAAATAGAGAGAGTCTAGAATCCACATCTGCTATCAACATAAGATACATTCGTACAAGGTTCAGCTGGAAACCCTTTAGAGCATGTTTAATAAAGGGTAATATTGGAAGGCTGGTTGGTTGTGGCGGTCTTAAGGTCTCATAAATGACATTTATGGCTCACACACTACCCCAAGGAGGTCTATTACCGCCAACATCTATAAGGTAAATTTTCAATACTGCCTTAAAGCTGGTCAAAGTAATTTCAGGAGCTGCACTGGAAACTCAATCCGTTCATCGACTAAGCATCGCTATCCTTGCGTGAATAAACAATTGTAAGCAACAGCAGAGCTGGAGACCGGGCATTGGTCGCGCATGGTGCAACAGTCTCTTGGCGCCCCCTTCAACATTTCCTCCTTCTCCATGAATTCCCTCACTACCACTCGCCAACAATGCACCTCATCTCTCCATAGCCCCTTTCTAACAAACTTTAATTTTTTTTATAGGTCTACTCGTAGTTTCTCACACTTTATTGTGATCTTTAATGTGATCTGCATGGTATACTTTCTTTGTAGCAGGTACATTAACCCTCTGTGCTGTGTGGGTGACAGGACTGCCCATGTGAGTGATGCGACTGTGTGAGAGTAGGGTGAGAGGAGTGACTGCAGGGTGAGGTGACCATATGAATTTGGGTGCAGATGTAAGTGCAGAGTGGGAAGAACAAACGTCTGGTTAGCGATGGGCTTGTTTGAGTGAGATATCAGAGTGAGCAGTGAGGGGGACATGTGAGTGAAGTGTCACGAGTGCAGGGTGAGTAGTGTGCTCGTGTGACTGCAGGGTGAGGTAAAAAATGTAAATGTCAGCATTTGTAAAGCACACAGCTACCTCCAGAGAGGTGTCCCGGGTGAACAGCGCAAGTTCATTGTGGGTGCAGAGTGATCACTGTGGGTGCAGTGTGAGCGGTGTGCTCATGTGACCGCATGGTAAGTGGAGGGAGAACTGTGTGAGTTCATGGCGAGTGGCATAAGTGCAGTGTGGTCAGTGTGCGTGCATGGTCATCAGTGTGAGTGCATTGCGATCGCTGTGTGTGCAAGGTTAGTGTGAAGGGCGAGAATGGAGTGAGTTGTATGAATGCAGGGTGCATTCCCAGATACTTGAAGTAACTCAGAATGTTATTGAGGGCTGGTGTATGGTTTCAGATATAAGTTAAACTATTGCTAATATGGCATTATTCAGGGACAGGGCAGGACTGGCCATAGCAGGCACCAGGTGTTTTCTCGGTGTGCCGGAAGTGTGGGTGCCGTTTTTGGTACAGGGAGACGGTTTTGCAGCAGTGCGTATGTTATCCCTTCTTTATGAGGAAATTTGCCCAATCCTCCCATATCTTTCTGAAGATGGCCAGTGCTCTGTGGTCATGCCAATGATCTGACCAAGATTGGACTATTGCAGTGGTGCCTGTCTGAGCATAAAATCTGACTTTTATTTATTTTCTTCATTCACTCTATACAAAACCAAGTAGCTTGTACGGTAATTTGGCACCTCAGCTTTTGTTCGATTTTAAACCCCTCCTCTGGTTGCCTATACAAGTTTGGAGCTCATTTAAGGTGCAATGTATCATGCACCACTCCTTTTTTTTTAGTTTTATCTTGTATTACCTCCTAACTGCTTGATCATTTAACCATTGTCTCCTATATATACCCAGATTCTGGAAAGCTCATCAGGTGGCCGTACCTTTTTGCTAATGGCCTCTTTAACTGTGAAACTCTCTCTCATATAGTTTTAGATCCATTACTGCCCGGCACTGACTGCACAGCATGCCTGTGCCCGGTCCTCCAATCAGCCTGGTCCTTGTGGAATCACCTCTGTCGCTGTTTAATGAGCCTGCCTCGCCCAGTCTTTGAATCGCTCACACTCTTAATCTCAGTTTGTCTTCCACTCCTTTGCTCTCTCACTGCTCATCTTTGCTCTGACACTTTTTTTCACTCTTTGCTTTCATTCCACTTCTGTCCTTGCTCTTTGACCACTTTTTAGGTCTCGCCTGACCCAGCGCATGCGCTGGTCTGGCGAGACTTTTTGTGAGGGCTTAAAAAATGCTATCATGACCAGCCTAGAGCTACAGTGCATGTGCGCGGGCGTGCGCTTAGGAGCAGAGGCTGACAAACCTCGTCATGCTCATTAAGCGCCCGCGATCACTTTCACTTTCTCCCGCGGCGCCCATTTGATGTTCTCGTTCAAAAAACATCAAAGAACATGTCGTTGTGTTTATGCTTTGCTGTGCCCGTTTGACTTACAATGTGCTTTCTCTTTCCACAAACTTGATGTTTGTGTTCCTTTATTTTGAGATGCTTTTAGTATTACTGTTTTGTGACTTAAAGAACATTAAGGAAATGTTACTGTGAAACTGGACAACGTTCAGTGTTTATTTCTGATCGCAGCGGCTGCTTCATATCCGTTGCACCATTCAGGGAGTCCTTTCCTTGGCGCTTTCATGACGACATGATGAGGAAGCTGGAAACTTTTGGCACATTCTCTTTAAAAGCACAGCATGTTGGTGACTGGTTAATCGATTAGACCTATGTAGCGCTTTAGATCTCAAAGCGCTATGGTGGGTGCAGCGGTTACAACTCATGACATATGGGGTGCAACTCACAAGGAGGGGGCAGGTTTGAGTGCACATTGGCTACAATCGAACTCTTAAGATGATGGGCTGTGTGTATCCATTATCAGCACTCAGTCTTCGTAAACAAGTGATCTTGTTTGTTTTGATGTTGTGTTAATGCTTTGCTGCGCCCGTACACGTACTTTCTCTTCCCACAAACTGTTTGTGTTCCTTTATTTTGAGATGTTTTTAGTATTACTGTCACACACACAACCACACACACACAACCACAACCTCACACAACCCCACACCCACACAATCCCACACCCCCACAACCACACACACACAACCACACACAACCACACACAACCACATCCACACAACCACATACACACAACCACTACCACACAACCACACACACACAACCACTACCACACAACCACCCACACAACCACACCCACACAACCACACCCAACCACATGCACACACAACCACACTCACCCACACAACCACACACACCCACACAACCACACATACCCACACACAACACACACCCACACACAACACACACAACTACATCCAACCACACCCACACCCAACCACAACCACTACCACACACACACACAACCACACACACAACCACACACACACACAACCACACACATACACCACACCCACACAGCCACACACATACACCACACCCACACACACACACACACAACCACACAACCACACATACACAACCACACCCAACCACACCCACCCACACACACAACCACACACAATCACACCCAACCACACAACCTCAACCACACCCAACCACACACACAACCACAACCAACCACAACCACACACACAACCACACCCAACCATACAACCACACACACAACCACACACACCCAACCACAACCACACCCAACCACAACCACACACACAACCACACACACACACAACCACACACATACACCACACCCACACAGCCACACTCATACACCACACACACACACAACCACACACACACAACCACACATACACAACCACACCACAACCACACCACAACCACACCCAACCACACCCACACACACAAACACAACCACAACCCCACACAACCACACACAATCACACCCAACCACACAACCTCAACCACACCCAACCACACACACAACCACAACCAACCACAACCACACACACAACCACACCCAACCATACAACCACACACACACAACCACACACACACACAACCACACCCAACCACAACCACACACACAACCGCACACGCAACCACACACACAACCACACACAACCACACACAACCACACACTAACAACCACACACAACCACACACACCACACACAACCACACACCCACAACCACACACCCACAACCACCCAACCACACACAACCACACACAACTAAACCCAACCATACACACACAGCCACACAATCGCACACAAAACCATAACCACACACACACAACCACACACCCAGAACCACAACCACACACAACCACACACACACAACCACACACAACCACACCCAAACACACAACCACAACCACTACCACACAACCACACACACACAACCACTACCACACACACACAGCCACACACACAACCACACCCAACCACACGCACACACAACCACACACACACAACCACACACTCTCACACACAACCACACACACACACACAACCACCCACACACAACCACCCACAACCATACACACACAACCACACACACAGCCACACACACAACCACACCCACCCACCCACCACCAGACACCCACAACCACCCTCAACCACAACCACACACTCAACCACACACACACACACAACCACAGACACAACCATACACACACACAACCACACACACACAACCACACACCCACAACCACCCAACCACACACAACCACACACACACAGCCACACATACACACAGCCACACACACAGCCACACACACAACCACTACCACACAACCACTACCATATACACACACAACCACACATATACCACACACACACAACCACACACACAATCACACACACACAACCACCCACAACCACACACACAACCACACAACCACAACCACCCACAACCACACACACACAACCACTATCACACACAGAACCACACACACAACCACCCACAACCACGCCCAACCACACCCAACTACACACACAACCACACCAACACCCAACCACAACCAACCACACCCAACCACAACCAACCACACCTAACCACAACCAACCACACACGACCACCCACACACACAACCACACACACACAACCAAACACAACACACCCAACCACAACCGACCACACCCAACCACAACCAACCACACACAACCACACACACACAACCACACACACACAACTTCACATCCACAACCACACACACAACCACACCCAACCACACACCCAACCACACACCCAACCACACACACAACCACACAACCACACAACCACACACAACCACACACATAACCACACACCACACACACAACCAAGCACACACACAACCACACACAACCAAGTACACACACAACCATACACACACACAACCACTACCTCACAACCACACACCCACACACACAATCACACACACACAACCACCCACAACCACACACACAACCACACAACCACAACCACACACTCAACCACACACACAACCACACACCCACAACCACACAACCACACCCACACAACCACACCCACACGCCCACAACCACACACCCACAACCACACACCCACAACCACACACACACACAACCACACACACAACCATACACACACACAACCACTACCTCACAACCACACACACACAACCACATACACATAACCACACATATACCACACACACACACACAACCACACACATAACCACACCCACACACAGAATCACACCCATCCACACACAACCACACCCACACACACACACCACACCCACAACCACACACACAACTACCCAACCACAACCACACCCAACCACACACACACACACATGCACACACAACCACTACCACACACACAACCACACACACACACAACCATACACAACCACCAGCACCCACGCCCAACCACACACAGAACCACACCAACAACGAACCACACCCAACCACAACCAACCACACCCAACCACAACCAACCACACATGACCACCCACATACACAACCACACACACAACCACACACACACAACCACACCCAACCACACACACCCCACACAACCACACCCAACCACACACAAAACCACACACACACAACCATAACCACACACACAACCATAACCACAGACACACACAACCACACACATACACCACACACACCCACACACACACAACCACACACACACAACCACCCACAACCACGCCCAAGCACACCCAACCACAACCACACACACACAACCACACACAACCACACACACAACCACACGCCCACACAACCACACACAACCACAACCACACATACAACCACACACACAACCACACACACACAGCCACACACACACAACGACACCATCACAATTACATTCAACCAACACACAACCACTGCCAACCACACCCACAACCACACCACTACAATCACACCCAACCAACACACACAACCACACACACACAACCACACCCACAACCACCCAACCACACACAGCCACACACAGACAGCCACACACACACAACCACACACACACACACACAACCACATACAACCACACACACAACCACACCCAACCACACAACCACACCACCACAATCACATTCAACCAACACACAACCACTCCCAACCACAACCACACACAACCGCACACACACAACATCACACCCACAACCACACACAACCACACCCACACACACAACCACACACACAATCACACCCAACCACCACACCCACCCACAACCACACCCAACCACATCCACCCACAACCATAACCACACACAACCACACCCACACACACAACCACACACACAACCACACCCACAAACACACCCACACATACCCACACACACAACCACACACACAACCAACCACACCCACACACACAACCACACACAGAACCACACATACCCAACCACACCCACACCCACCCAACTACACCCAACCACAACCACACCCAACCACACACACACACACAACCACCCACACACACAACCACACATATAACCACACACACAACCACCTCACACACAACCACCACCACACACAACCACACATACACACAACCACACACACACAACCACAACCACACATACACACACAACCACACATACACACACACAACCACACACACAACCTCAACCACACACCCACACCCACAACCACACACACACAACCACACCCAACCACACACACAACCACAACCCCATACAACCACACACAATCACACCCAACCACACAACCTCAACCACACCCAACCACACACACAACCACCCACAACCACACCCAACCACAACCACACACACAACCACACCCAACCATACAACCACACACACACAACCACACACACACACCCAACCACAACCACACCCAACCACAACCACACACACAACCGTACACGCAACCACACACAACCACACAACCACAACCACACACAACCACACACAACCACAAACACACACTAACAACCACACACCACACACAACCACACACACCCAACCACACCCAACCACAACCACACCCAACCACACACACACAACCACACTGTTAGAAGGTGGTTCTGACACTATGGGCCGCCCAGATTTTTCGCTTTTTGAGCACCTTATTGTTGAGCTTTTACTGTTGGGGAGCCTCATAAGTTGGGACTCACCCACAGTGAACTCAGGATGGAAGAGACATGCCAGGGAAAGTCAGTGTGTTTTACTGTGTTTTCACTTCCTTATTCCCCTATGGGAATGTGGAGCCAGGGGCTAGATTAACTTCAATTAGGCCTACAGATTCCAGACAGGCACTTAAGTCCAATGTAGCAAATGTGAAAATAAGTATTCTGCAGAGTCCAAAGTCATATTTGTACTGCTTTTGGGTCAAACAGAACTGTCATATTTCTCTGAGCCAGCCATGACCAGACCCAGGCTGAGGGCTGACCTCAGCTGGATGGATTGATAACCTTTCTTCCACAAGCGAGGGCCTCCTCTCCACGAAGAGAAGATGGGTGTGGCTACAGGCCAATCCATCACCCGCTGTCGCTGGGTGCCAGGCACCAGGCTGCACCAAGGAGGGAAGGCAGCTTGGGGGGAAGGTGCTTCCGAGACATGTGGCAGAAACCCTGGACGACGCCATTTTGAACAAGCTCAGAGGCTGGACAAGGAGGGAGCAGGGGCAGGGACGTGATGTGTCGCTGTTTGATAGGACCAACAGAGACTTCCTGCCAGCCCCCTACTCAACTTTTTACAAAGTGCCTGCACAGGAAGAGAAGGTCTCTCTCGGGTGTGGTCTGCTGAGGGTGAAGGTGCTGGAGCCTGGCGCAATGGGCAGTTGGAAGGAGAGACCCCCTGACTGCCTCCAGGACCCTATCAGCACCAGAAGAAGAGCCCAGGACTGGTGCACAGAAGCAGGGGCCTCTGCTCAGGGAAAAGAGAGGCCCAGAAGGAGAGCCTGGTGAAAGGCTGGCGCAGGGAGCCAGTGAAGACTGCACCCTGCTGAATCAGAGACCCTGAGGGCGGAGGAGAGTGTTTCCAGTGGCTGGGGCTTGTAAACAGGAGCATGAAGTGCCCCATAATGCCTCACCAGGCATTTGGAAATCTGCCGTTTTGGTGCTTTGTGGCCCCCAGAGGAGGGGGGTCACCCTCACTTGTGAAAAGGTGTTGGGGGAGTTGCTGGAGGAGCGCCATCTTCCCCCCCCCCAGCCCGAAGAAATCTGCCATTTTGGTGCCTGGTTGCCCCCAGAGGAGGGGGTCACCCTCATGTGTGAAAAGGGGTGCAGGGGGGCTGCAGGAGCACCGCAGTCTCCCCCAGCATAAACCCTAAGTTTCACGGGGCATCTGAAAGAATAACCCCTCAAGGGCTCAGCCAGCCTTTAACACCTTCTAGGCTGGAACTTATGTTCTACAGCTGAGGGTGTGCTATGAAGTGCATCATGGAGTGAAGGGCTGAGTTGGGGATGTCTGGAGAAGGGCATCCCCTGGAGGTGAAGTGGTGTAATTGCACCGAAATGCATTTACTATTGGTTAGTTCTTTTTAGGTGGACTGAAAGTCACATGTGTAAAGTGAAGTACCTGTGTAAGGTGATGTTAAGCTAAATGGAGTTATGTTGCTGGATCTTCCTGCTAGGAGGTCTGGCTGTATTTACGTAATCCCATGCTTTTACCTGTGATTCCTTTTAAAGTGAAGAGGCGCACTACAGGAGAAGTGTAGTTGCCGGGAGTACTTCTTTTGAAGGGACTGTAAGTCACATGTGTAAGGTGATGTTAAGCTAAATGGAGTTATGTTGCTGGACCTTCCTGCTAGGGGGTCTGGCTGTATTTACGTAATCCCATGCTTTTACCTGTGATTCCTTTTAAAGTGAAGAGGCGCACTGCAGGAGAAGTGTATTTGCCAGGAGTACTTCTTTTGAAGGGACTGTAAGTCACATGTGTAAGGAGATGTCATAAGCCAAGGGGGGCTATGTTGCCAGACAGTCCTGCTAGGGTGTCTGGCTGTATATGCACAATCCTGTGATTTCATCTGTGATGCCCTTAGGGGCTGTAATTGCAATGCATTCAAATGATCAACCAAGGTGATGAGTACTGTCATTCTAAAGTGTGCGTAAACATGGATTCTTGCTGCTGCGCTTAGGTGAAGACCCCAGACTGCTAGCACTTAAGATATAGAGGTGCATACTTTATGGTCAGTAGGAGATGCTCAGTCAGGGTCATGTGTCACCAAGGCAGGTTTACTCCTTTTTAATGCTTGTTGAGGTAATGAGGTGGGTCGCCACTGGGATGGTGCCAGTGCGCAGGGCCCTCGCTCCAGGTTATGTTCAACTAACTGCATTGGGGGCAAGTTGATGTGCATACATGGGAATGGTGGTACTAGACCCCACCCCCCCTGCTTATGTATATTTGTAAATTGGTGCATAGTATTGAGTGGTGTGTGTGTTTAATAAATGTACTCTTACTTTTATAAAACAAAGTACAGACTGGACAATCAATTATTGAGTGTTATTTTTGTGCACCTGCAAATGGCGATTACTAGCCCACACCACCTCCCTTGAGTAAGCCTCAGACTGCTCTGCAACGCTACCCTCTGAGAGTCAGGTGCTACAATTGGGTGTTTGGTTCCCAGTGAAGGACAAATGTAGTCATGTTATTTGTGCAGGCCTTACAGATGCTGCCTCAATTTCCAACACACACACACACAACCACAGCCACACACCGAACCACACCCAACCACAACCATACCCACACCCACACCCAACCACACACACGACCACACACACAACCACACACATAACCACACCCAACCACACACACTCACGCAACCACACACACACACACAACCACACACAACCATGCATGACCACACACACAACCACACACAACCACAACCACACACACACAACCACCACACACACAACCACTACACACAACCACAACCACACACAACCACACACACAACCACACACAACCACACACACAACCACACACACAACCACACACATACACAACCACACACACACAACCACACACCACGCACAACCACACACACACAATCATACACAACCACACACACACAACCTCACACAACCACACACACAACCACACACTCACAACCACACATACAACCACACACATACACAACCACACGCACACAACCACACACACCACACACAACCAAACACAACCACACACACACAACCACAACCAACCACACACAACCACACCAACACCCAACCACACCCACAACCACACACACCCACAACCACACACACAACCACACCCACACAATCACACCCACCCACACAACCACACACACACTACCACCCACAACCACACACAACCACACCACCACACACCAACACCCACAACCATACACACACAACCACACACACACAACCACAACCACATATGACCACACACAACGGGGCGTCTCTTGAATACATCCACCGTTTGTCCCTGTGGGCTCCTACCTCTGCAGCTTCTTTCACGAGTGGTGCCATACCAGCAGTTCCTGCCGCCTCCTCCCTCCCGCCGCCGCGTTTCCAATCTCGCGGCCGCAGTGTGGAGGGAGGCAAAGACTACAATACCCAGGCTCCCTCTTTGTTCCCACCCCGGAAGCAGCGCAAAGCCATCTCCCGCGCCCGGAGGAGCTTAAAAAACGGACACCACCCCCGCGACGCGGGACCGCGCGCGGGCGGCGCCGGGCTGAGCCCGGGCAGAGGGCGGGCCGTCTGTGGCCGTCAGGGGCCAAGGGAGGCCAGGCCGGGCCCCCCCCCCCCTTGGCTTTGGATTACTGGACTGAAAGCAATACTGACAGTAAGACTTTTTCATCATAGTCATAATATCCATACCACCATTTGTGACTATTAGCTATATTGTTGATAGATTCTGTTAGTAGTTGTTATCTATCAATTTCACCCTGTCACGCCCTAAAATGGCCCTTAAATTGGCTGAAAACGGAACTAAAGTGATATCTCCCCTATTAGGACCCCCACGGAAAGGTACCCTCGATCATTTTCTGGCAAAGGCTGTCTCGAAACTAGACCATCAAATAGCAGATACAGAGCGTCGTCTGTCGCTCGGCCCATTCCCTAACAAACGCTCTTCACTAGGTTCTGTTCAAATAATTCCCTCCCCTACATCACTTCCTATGAATGATATTTCTATCCAGATAACCGATCCAGGCATCCCTCTGCTTTTACAAACTCAGCCACTGATAGTGGATACTTCAATAGAACCTGTAATCATTAACACTAACTCGGGCCCCTCTGCACACTCCACTCCGTCAGAGCCCCCACCCAAAACACTACCGAAAGAAAAATCAAGGTCCTATAATCTCCAAAGTAAATTAAGACCTGGGGTAATAGCAAAGAGAAAGCGGGGGGGCGAGGGCACGAAAGGCAACCGCTCCAAAACACCGAGACTACATCCTGCACAAGCCATTAAGAACCAACCATCTGCTGTCCTTGATTTAAATGACGACTTAATTAAGAGGATTGAACATTTAGTTAAATCCTTAATACTCCCACTATCTGAGAGACTAAAAAGGCTAACCGAACAATTAGACACCTTAGCAGTAGCTTCCTCCTCAAATACCATCCTCCTGAAAGACCTTGTAATGTCTTAAACAACTGACACTCATAAATCCCCTGCTATTATGATCCCAAGGGACCCTCCACCATCACCTAAAGTTAATGTAGACCCCTTGCCTACATCTAGAACCGTATTGGGCATTACAGGAGAAGGGAAACAACTACCCCCACCCAATACCTTAGGCTGTAAGCCCATTAACAATACTAGAGTAGCTCCTCCACCTGAGTCTCCAAAAAGAACGGATGTGCGCATAGACCTGCCACCCGAGGCAGCATCTTATGCCGTCATATTAACAGGAGTCCCAAAATTAGCATCGGGTAAGAAAGAGGGGTTCACAGAACTTAAAAATAAAGTAATTGATTGGTTAAGCAAGCATAGGCCTCTGCCTCTTAACATCAACGGTGAGATATTACATGTCAGAAGGCTGTCCTGGTTGGGATGCAGGCCCAAGGACATTGAGGGCGATATTATAATTACCAACTTTAAAGACCCAAGAGCAGTAACCCATATAGTGGACTGGTTCTCAAAGAGAGGAAGGGAAGGAATATCAACTCGCGCTCTGAGTTATTTCTATCCCCAATCTCTTCTTACCCCTTGTAACAACGAACTCACCTCAAAACCACGTAGAAATATGAGGCATTCGTCATTATCTCATCACTTTAATACAACAAGACAGTGGATGGATTACTCTTCACCCCCACTTTTCCCACACAGGCCTTATTCTTATCAATATCGAAACATTCGCAATATACCTCAATATCCTTCATGGCCTGTCCCTATTACTAATCGCTTTGAAGCACTGACAGACCTAGACGATCCGGACTGACAGACGGATGCACTTTCGGAAATCCACCTTTATGAACAGTCTCTTGCGAAACCCAATATGTACCCAAACATTGGTACTCCTGATTTGGACACCTATATTCATTGTGCCCAGGGAATTTTAATCAAAGAGGCACCTAACGATCAGATTCATACTGATTTTGATAAACTCCCTCTGGAAGGTATTCCCCAACTGGATCTTATCACCGAGTCTAGTTCCCTTACAACTTTAAACCCTAAATTTAGAGCTGAAACTATCAATAATTCCGCAACAAATAAGCCATTGTTGGCTCATAACATTATTTCATGGAACATTGCAGGTCTCATTAACAAAATATCCCAGCAACCCTGGTTAGACATTGTATCTACTTTTAGTATCATCTGTCTCCAGGAAACGTGGGCAGTTGATGAACTCCACATATTGGGATATCAGACCCTTCATGCACCTGCACAACTCACCCCACAGGGGAGAAACAAAGGAGGCCTGGCCATATATGTCTCTACGATACAGGATATAAAAGTTGTAAATTATCTATATACTGACTTTTTTCAGATCCTAGTTATTAGTTGGGGCCATGTAAAATCCATGACACTCATCAATTTCTATAATAACATCCCAATCAATAGCCTAGAAAGCCAGATCGATAACTTTATTCAGAGTATAAATATATCTAAGACCCAGAAAGAAGACGAGTCGTTATTGATTTGGGTGGGTGATTTTAATTGTACAATCTGCCCTTATGGATCTAAAGGAATTTGCGGCCTTGGTCCCCATAAGGACGATAACCCAACCCACTTTGTCCATTCTAAATTGGGAAATCTCCTCAATAACGCGCTTTTTCATTTTAACCTGTCTTTTATAAATGAATTATGTACCCCAAATATCCCCTTTCAACCCACTTTTCATGGGCGGGGCTGCAGTTCAATTATTGATTTTACCCTTATTTCCTTACCCAACGCAGGGCTGATTGCAGATTGGGTAACACATGATGCCATTTTTGGCGACCATTACCCGATCTCTTTCAATCTAAAAATTAAAAATAAACATCAGACCTTCATAGAGCAGTTTACCTATCACCCTAACATTAATTTAGCCACAAAAAATGGCTACTCGATAAAATGGGATAGGGTAAATCCTGTAGATTTCCACTATAAATTAATGGAAACTTCCCGAAATGATATATCTGTCTGCTTAACAGAAAATGAGGAGCCACTAGTTATTATGACCTCCTTTTCAAAAATTCAATTTGAGCTTAAAAAATTGCTAACCAGAGAATATCGCTCTAATCCTAAAAACAGCCACGGCTGGTTTGACAAAAACTGCACTAGAGCTCTTCAAGCTCTCAAAAGGGCATTACATGAAACAAATAAATCTCCAGCCGAGATTCGTAGATGTAGAAAAGCATATAATTTGGCTGTAAAATCGAGGAAACAAACGCTACGTAAAGAGGCCTGGTTGGCTTTAACTGTAGCCTCTAAAGCTAAGGACAATACAGCTTTTTGGAAAGCTGTTAATGCTCCCTATTTACGAAATAACCAGACGGATACCATAGACATAGCCATTAATGGGGAAACCTGGGTGAACCATTTCAAACTTTTATACGATAATCATGAAGATCTCAACTATGATAATTTACTGGCGGATGGGTTATCTATCCAAAAAACTACAATTTTATCTACCTCATTCCCTATAGACATAACTTTTTCTTGCCTGGAGATCACAAAGGCAATCAAAGACAGCCCTTCAGGCAAAGCCCCAGGGCCGGATGGCGTTCCGACAGATGTGTACAAAGCCGAACCAGACTTGTGGGGCCCCCTGCTAACAAATGTTTTAAACCACTCTAACCGTCATGGGTTCCCACCGTCTTGGTCTGAAGCCATAGTCGTTCCGATCTTTAAGAAAGGAGACAGGCACGACCCCACTTGTTATCGGCCAATATCGCTTTTAGACGCATTAATGAAGGTAGCAGCCCGGGCAATTTTAGACAGAATACAATCTTGGACGGAAGAGAACAAGATAGTGTCACATTTACAGTATGGATTTAGCCCTGGTAAAGGTACTATAGAACAGAGCCTAAATTTGGCCTTAGTTCTATCAAAATATAATCAGGCAAAAAAGGGAAAACTTTTTGTCACGTTCGTGGACCTAAGTTCCGCTTTTGATTGCGTGAACCACGAGATATTATGGTCCATTTTATCAGAGATGGGTATAGATTTAAATATCTTACACTTTATAAAAGCACTTTATAGCGATGCAGGAGCCAGGGTACGCTTTGGAAACAAAGGGGAGTGCTCTGGCAAATTTTGTATTAAGAGAGGGGTGAGACAGGGGTGCATCTTAGCCCCCCTTCTTTTCACCCTATACATAAACTCCATCGGCAAATACTTAATGGAATCTCAGTACGACTACCCAACAATTCTGGGCACTCCTGCCCCAATATTTCTTTACGCTGATGATGCTGCCATCATGTCTCGAACTAACATCGGCCTCCAGAGGGCTGTCCAGAAATTCTCGAACTATATGAAAGAACGAGGGCTAAAAATTAATATCTCAAAAACCTTCACGATGGCCTGTGGACCTGGCACAAAGAAAATGTCCTGCCCAATCTTCTTAGATAATAAGAGGATAGAGACCATAGACCAATTTTCTTATCTAGGTATAAATTTTGATAGGAAAGGAAACTGGCTAGCAGCAATTAATGCCAGAAACTTAGCCTTCACCCGAGAATTAGGCGCCCTAAAAAAGTTCTCCACAAAAATAGGTGGCAGGCCAGTGAAAGAGCTAATTGAAATCTACAAAGCTAAATGTGTTTCCACCGCCACCTATGGAGCAGGCCTTTGGGGGATTGAAAATCCATCCTTGATACAACAAACAGAAAATCAGTTTTTACGTTACTTACTTGGAGTCCCCAAATCAACATCAACTTATTTTATACACATTGAGCTGGGCATGCTATACATCTCGGATGTTATTAAAATTGCGCCCATACTCTTGTGGCATAAAATCTGGGTTACTCCAGAGACGTCACTAAATAGAGATCTAATCACTGACTGTTTTAGCCTCGATGGTCTGACAAATATTAAATGGCTTGCATATGTAAAAAATATGCTGATCGATCTTGGCCATTTGGAGTTCTTTGTGAGGCCATCAAGTATGGAAATGGTACCCAGAAAAACTTTAAGAAAGTTGGCCCTTAATCATCTAATCTCTAAGAGATGGAACTTAGAAAAATCTAAAACTACAGTCACTGATTTCCAAAAAGTAACTACCAATGAAGGACTTCAAAGGTACCTCATAATGCAGCCAAATTGCTATGCACGAATGCTATTGACCCGTCTTAGATTTGGCAATTTTTTCCGCATGATTACATTTCCTGTTTGTAACCTTTGGTCTAATGAAATCTTACTGTGTCCCTGTGACAATATCTCTGTCCAATCAAACATACATTGTATTCTATTTTGTAAATTTTATCAGCTGCCCAGAGGAGCCTTCCTAAAACCGATTTTAAAAGCCTGGGGAATTCGTACCTGCAGATCTGCTATGACTAGGCTCTTACAATTAGAAGATGAATGTGTTACCTTTGCAGTAACTAGTTTTTTAAAACTGATTATCAAATTTCGGAACTCAATGCAACCATCCTAAAAATCATGTTATGTCTTTTTATCCTTTTTAACTGTTTTTATCTGCTTTTAACATGTAATGTACTTTTCTTCATATGTATGTATGCTTTTATGATTCTACTCTGAAAATCGAATAAAGCTTTCATGACTGACTGACTGACTGACCACACACAACCACACACACACACACCCACACCACCACACACACACAACCACACATCCACACCCAACCACACAACCACACACACAACTACACACAACCTCACATACACAACCACAATCGCACACACAACCGCACACAACTACACACAACCACACACACACAACCACTACCAACCTCACCCTACCACACCCACACACAACCACACACACAACCACACACACAACAACACGCACACAATCACACACAACCACAACCACACATACAACCACACACACAAACACAACCACACACACAACCAACCACAACCACACACACACAAACAACTACACACAACCACATACCCACAACCGCACACACCCAACCCTACCCCCCGCACACCCAACCACATACACAACCACACACCACACACACCCAACCACACACACCCAACCACACACAACCACACACCACCACAACCAACCCCAACTACAACCACACCCAAACACACACACAACCACACACACACAACCACTACCAATCTCACCCAACCACACCCACACACAATCACACACACAACCACACACACAACCATACACACACACAACCACACACACACAGCCACACACACAAACACACCCACAACCAGACACCCATAACCACCCACAACCACAGCCACACACACAATCACACACACAACCTCACATACAACCATACACACACACAACCACACACCCACACAACCACACCCACCCGCACAACCACACACACACAACCACTAACACACAACCACACACACACACAACCACACACAACCACACACACAACCGCACCCACACCCATACAACCACACACACAACCACAACTACACACACACAACTGCACACACACAGCCACACACACACACCCAACCACACCCACAACCAACCACAACCACACCCAACCACACACAACTACATATACACACACACAACCACACAACCACAGACAACCACACAACCACACACACACAACCACACACACAACCACACACACACACAACTCCACACACACAACCACACACAACCATGCACAAAACCACACACACAACCACCCACACAAAACCACCTACACACAACCACACACACAACCACACACCCAATCACACACACACAATCACACACACACAACCACACACAAACACACACACAACCACACACACAACCACACACACAATCACCACACACAACCACACACATACAACCACTACCACACACAACCACACCCACAACCACACACCCACAACCACACACCCACAACCACTACCACACACAACCACACACACACAACCACACACACACAACCACACACACACAATCACACACACAACCACCACACACAACCACACACACAACCACTACCACACACAACCACACACACAGCCACACCCACACACACAACCACACCACCACAATCACACCCAACCAACACACAACCACACCCAACCACACACACACAACCACATACAGAACCACCCACACCCACAACCACACACCCACAACCACCCAACCACACACAACCTCACACACACAGCCACACATACACACAACCACACACACAACCACACACACAACCACACACCACACACACAACCAAACACACACACACAACCACACACACAACCATATACACACACAACCACACACACACAACCACACACCCACAACCACACATATACACAACCACACACAACCACAAACAACCACACACACACAACCACACACCCACACAACCACACACACACAACCACACACACACAACCACACACACTCAAACACACACACAACCACACACACAGCTCAAACCACACCCACACACAACCACACACACAACCACACACACAACCACAGACCCACACACCCATAATCACCCAACCATCACAACCACACACACAGCCACACACACACAACCACACACCACACACAACCACACACACCCACAACCACACACACCCACATCCACCCACAACCATAACCACACACACACCCACATACACAACCACACAACCACACACACAACCATACACACACAAACACACACACAACCACACACACACAACCACCCAACCACTCACACACAGCCACACCCACACTGTGAGACCAGCCTCGTGGCGTGGGCCCTCCCGACCAGCAAGTTACCCTGCAACCACGCCGAACCTCGTTGATACAGCCTTCCGGCTCCCGCGGGCCAACATTCCGAGGGCCGACCAGATCCCCAACACGCATGCCCGGCTGAGGGAGAGCGAAACCCCCCCCAAAACCAGACCGAGAGGCGCCGATCCTGTCACACCTCTGGTCTCTCCCCCGAGGGAGGTTTCGATCGACCACCAGGCTCCCGGGGAGCAGGCGCCTCGCCCGCTGGGTGTCTAGAGTCCCTCCCGGACCCACCTGAACAGATCAAAGGGCCGAGCGACTGGAAACCCCGACACACCGCCCCCCAGGCACCAGACCCCTCTCCGCGAGGACCCCGGACTTCAAAGGGGAGGGGGAGTATAACAAGGGGTGCTGAAGGGACGAAAGCAGAGAAGACCTGGACTGACGAGAGCCTGCTGACCTGGTCGCGGGTCGATCGCTCCCCGAACCGAAGAACGCTACCCGAACTCTGAACCATCTGAGCCCTGCTGATGCTGTCGCGGCTCCCCGAACTCTGAACCATCTGAGCCCTGCTGACGCTGTCGCGGCTCCCCGAACTCTGAACCATCTGAGCCCTGCTGACGCTGTCGCGGCTCCCCGAACTCTGAACCATCTGAGCCCTGCTGACGCTGTCGCGGCTCCCCGAACTCTGAACCATCTGAGCCCTGCTGACGCTGTCGCGGCTCCCCAAACTCTGAACCATCTGAGCCCTGCTGACGCCGTCGCGGCTCCCCGATCTACGAACCTCCGGTGCCTGCTGAGTGACTCGCGGCCCGCTCCTCCAAGAGAAACGGCAGAGATTGCCGAGAGAAACAACATCCCCTCAGCTCGAGGATTGAGAGCTGTGCGCCGGATACCTCGCAGAGACACTGATTCAAAGACTGTCCCGCTACCCCTTTTCCCTCATCACGAGATCGCTGCCGCTTGTGGCATCAATTCTGCACCTGCCTTCCGGATCATAAAGATCCCTGACAACTACCGATAAAAGTCTATTGCCTTACAACGAATTACTGTGTGGTGTCCCTCTATCCGAAGAGAGAGTAAGCGCGGCGTGTGCGATCCTAGGTACGAGACCCTTCCAGGAAGGGCCTCCCTGCTCTTGCTCGGCATAAATCTCGGAAAGGTGGGCCTCCGGGTGGTCAGGAACGCATTCCGAAGCCTCCCCGGGGAACGCCTTCCAACACACACCCACACACACAACCACACCACCACAATCACACACAACCAACATACAACCACACACAACCACACCCACAACCACACACATACGCACAACCACATAACCACAACCACACACGACCACACACATACAACCACAACCACACACACAACCATAACCACACACAACCACTACCACACACACAACCACACACACACACACCCACAACCACACACCCAAAAGCACCCAACCACACACACACAACCACACAATCACACAACCACACACCCACAACCACACACACCCACAACCACACACACCTACAACCACCCATAACCACACACACAACCACACACACAACCACACACACAACCACACACACACACAACCATACACAGCCACACACACACAACCACACGCATATAACCACACACACAACCACAACCACACACACACAACCACATACCCACAACCACATAACCACAGACAACCACACACAACCATACACACAACCACACACACAACCACACACAACCACACACACACACACACAACCACACACACAACCACACATACACACACCCACAACCACACACCCAAAAGCACCCAACCACACACACACAACCACACAATCACACAACCACACACCCACAACCACACACACCCACAACCACACACACCTACAACCACCCATAACCACACACACAACCACACACACAACCACACACACAACCACACATACACAACCACACCCAACCACACCCACACACCCAACCACACACACAACCACACATACCCAACCACACCCACACCCACCCAACTACACCCAACCACAACCACACCCAACCACACACACACACATAACCACCCACACACACAACCACACATATAACCACACACACAACCACCTCACACACAACCACCTCACACACAACCACCACCACACACAACCACACATACACACAACCACACACACAACCACAACCACACATACACACACAACCACACATACAGACAACCACACATACACACACACAACCACACACACAACCACACACAACCTCAACCACACACCCACAGCCACACACACACAACCACACCCAACCACACACACAACCACAACCCCCTACAACCACACACAATCACACCCAACCACACAACCTCAACCACACACAACCACACACACAACCACTCACAACCACACCCAACCACAACCACACACACAACCACACCCAACCATACAACCACACACACACAACCACACACACACACCCAACCACAACCACACCCAACCACAACCACACACACAACCGCACACGCAACCACACACACAACCACACACAACCACAACCACACACAACCACACACAACCACAAACACACACTAACAACCACACACACCACACACAACCACACACACCCAACCACACCCAACCACAACCACACCCAACCACACACACACAACCACACTGTTAGAAGGTGGTTCTGACACTATGGGCCGCCCAGATTTTTCGCTTTTTGAGCACCTTATTGTTGAGCTTTTACTGTTGGGGAGCCTCATAAGTTGGGACTCACCCACAGTGAACTCAGGATGGAAGAGACATGCCAGGGAAAGTCAGTGTGTTTTACAGTGTTTTCACTTCCTTATTCCCCTATGAGAATGTGGAGCCAGGGGCTAGATTAACTTCAATTAGGCCTACAGATTCCAGACACGCACTTAAGTCCAATGTAGCAAATGTGAAAAGAAGTATTCTGCAGAGTCCAAAGTCATATTTGTACTGCTTTTGGGTCAAACAGAACTGTCATATTTCTCTGAGCCAGCCATGACCAGACCCAGGCTGAGGGCTGACCTCAGCTGGATGGATTGATAACCTTTCTTCCACAAGCGAGGGCCTCCTCTCCACGAAGAGAAGATGGGTGTGGCTACAGGCCAATCCATCAACCGCTGTCGCTGGGTGCCAGGCACCAGGCTGCACCAAGGAGGGAAGGCAGCTTGGGGGGAAGGTGCTTCCGAGACATGTGGCAGAAACCCTGGACGACGCCATTTTGAACAAGCTCAGAGGCTGGACAAGGAGGGAGCAGGGGCAGGGACGTGATGTGTCGCTGTTTGATAGGACCAACAGAGACTTCCTGCCAGCCCCCTACTCAACTTTTTACAAAGTGCTTGCACAGGAAGAGAAGGTCTCTCTCGGGTGTGGTCTGCTGAGGGTGAAGGTGCTGGAGCCTGGCGCAATGGGCAGTTGGAAGGAGAGACCCCCTGACTGCCTCCAGGACCCTATCAGCACCAGAAGAAGAGCCCAGGACTGGTGCACAGAAGCAGGGGCCTCTGCGCAGGGAGAAGAGAGGCCCAGAAGGAG
This sequence comes from Triturus cristatus, assembly GCF_964204655.1. Lineage (NCBI taxonomy): Eukaryota > Metazoa > Chordata > Amphibia > Caudata > Salamandridae > Triturus > Triturus cristatus. The sequence continues at coordinate 184,312,715 of NC_140579.1, read as the reverse complement.
AGCCTGGTGAAAGGCTGGCGCAGGGAGCCATGGAAGACAGCACCCTGCTGAATCAGAGGCCCTGAGGGCAGAGGTGAGTGTTTCCAGTGGCTGGGGCTGGTACAGAGGAGCATGAAGCGCCCCATAATGCCTCACCAGGCATTTGGAAATCTGCCGTTTTGGTGCTTTGTGGCCCCCAGAGGAGGGGGGTCACCCTCACTTGTGAAAAGGTGTTGGGGGAGTTGCTGGAGGAGCGCCATCTACCCCCCCAGACCGAAGAAATCTGCCATTTTGGTGCCTGGTTGCCCCCAGAGGAGGGGGTCACCCTCATGTGTGAAAAGGGGTGCAGGGGGGCTGCAGGAGCACCGCAGTCTCCCCCAGCATAAACCCTAAGTTTCACGGGGCATCTGAAAGAATAACCCCTCAAGGGCTCAGCCAGCCTTTAACACCTTCTAGGCTGGAACTTATGTTCTACAGCTGAGGGTGTACTATGAAGTGCATCATGGAGTGAAGGGCTGAGTTGGGGATGTCTGGAGAAGGGCATCCCCTGGAGGTGAAGTGGTGTAATTGCACCGAAATGCATTTACTATTGGTTATTTCTTTTTAGGTGGACTGAAAGTCACATGTGTAAAATGAAGTACCTGTGTAAGGTGATGTTAAGCTAAATGGAGTTATGTTGCTGGATCTTCCTGCTAGGGGGTCTGGCTGTATTTACGTAATCCCATGCTTTTACCTGTGATTTCTTTTAAAGTGAAGAGGCGCACTACAGGAGAAGTGTAGTTGCCGGGAGTACTTCTTTTGAAGGGACTGTAAGTCACATGTGTAAGGTGATGTTAAGCTAAATGGAGTTATGTTGCTGGACCTTCCTGCTAGGGGGTCTGGCTGTATTTACGTAATCCCATGCTTTTACCTGTGATTCCTTTTAAAGTGAAGAGGCGCACTGCAGGAGAAGTGTAGTTGCCAGGAGTACTTTTTTTGAAGGGACTGTAAGTCACATGTGTAAGGAGATGTCATAAGCCAAGGGGGGCTATGTTGCCAGACAGTCCTGCTAGGGTGTCTGGCTGTATATGCACAATCCTGTGATTTCATCTGTGATGCCCTTAGGGGCTGTAATTGCAATGCATTCAAATGATCAACCAAGGTGATGAGTACTGTCATTCTAAAGTGTGCGTAAACATGGATTCTTGCTGCTGCGCTTAGGTGAAGACCCCAGACTGCTAGCCCTTAAGATATAGAGGTGCATACTTTATGGTCAGTAGGAGATGCTCAGTCAGGGTCATGTGTCACCAAGGCAGGTTTACTCCTTTTTAATGCTTGTTGAGGTAATGGGGTGGGTCGCCACTGGGATGGTGCCAGTGCGCAGGGCCCTCGCTCCAGGTTATGTTCAACTAACTGCATTGGGGGCAAGTTGATGTGCATACATGGGGATGGTGGTACTAGACCCCACCCCCCCTGCTTATGTATATTTGTAAATTGGTGCATAGTATTGAGTGGTGTGTGTGTTTAATAAATGTACTCTTACTTTTATAAAACAAAGTACAGACTGGACAATCAATTATTGAGTGTTATTTTTGTGCACCTGCAAATGGCGATTACTAGCCCACACCACCTCCCTTGAGTAAGCCTCAGACTGCTCTGCAACGCTACCCTCTGAGAGTCAGGTGCTACAATTGGGTGTTTGGTTCCCAGTGAAGGACAAATGTAGTCATGTTATTTGTGCAGGCCTTACAGATGCTGCCTCAATTTCCAACACACACACACAACCACAGCCACATACCGAACCACACCCAACCACAACCATACCCACACACACAACCACACACACCCAACCACACCCATACCCACCCACACCCACACCCAACCACACACACGACCACACACACAACCACACACACAACCACACACATAACCACACACAACCACACACACTCACGCAACCACACACACACACACACAACCACACACAACCACGCATGACCACACACACACAACCACACACAACCACACACACACAACCACCACACACACAACTACCACACACACCCACAACCACATAACCACACACAACCACATAACCACACACAACCACATAACCACACACAACCACAGATAACCACACATAACCACACACACACAACCACAACCACCCACACAACCACCCACAACCACACACAACCACACACACAGCCACACACACAACCACACACACACAACCACACACACACACACAACCACACACAACCACAACCCCACACAACCACACACACAACCACACACAACCACACACACAACCACACACATACACAACCACACACACAACCACACACCACACACAACCACACACACACAATCACCCACAACCACACACAACCACACACACACAACCACACACACAACCACACTCACAACCACACATACAACCACACACATACACAACCACACGCACATAACCACACACACCACACACAACCACACACAAACACACACACACAACCACACACACACACACCCACCACACACAACCACAAACAACCACAACCAACCACACACAACCACACCAACACCCAACCACACACACCCACAACCACACACACACAACTACACACACACAATCACACCCACCGACACAACCACACACACACTACCACCCACAACCACACCACCACACACCCACACCCACAACCACACACACACACCCACAACCACACACACACAACCACAACCACACATGACCAAACACAACCACACACAACCATACACCCACACCACTACACACACACAACCACACACAACCACACATCCACACCCAACCACACAACCACACACATAACCACACACAACCTCACATACACAACCACAATCACACACACAACCGCACACAACCACACACAACCACACCCACACAACCACTACCAACCTCACCCTACCACACCCACACACAACCACACACACAACCACACACACAACAACACGCACACAACCACACACAACCACAACCACACATACAACCACACACACAAACACAACCACACACACAACCAACCACACACACACACACACAACCACACACAACCACATACCCACAACCGCACACACCCAACCCTACCTACCCGCACACCCAACCACATACACAACCACACACCACACACCACACACACCCAACCACACACAACCACACACCACCAAAACCAAACCCAACTACAACCACACCCAAACACACACACAACCACACACACACAACCACTACCAACCTCACCCAACCACACCCACACACAATCACACACACAACCACACACAACCACACACAACCACAACCACACATACAACCACAACCACACACATAAACACAACCACACACACAACCATACAGACACACAAGCACACACAGACAGCCACACACACAACCACACCCACACACCCACAACCAGACACCCACAACCACCCACAACCAACCCCAACCACACATACACACACAACCACACACATACAACCACACACACACACAACCACACACACAGCCATACAGACACACACCCACACACCCACAACCAGACACCCACAACCATACACAACCACACACACACACACAACCACACACACACAACCATACACACACACAACCACACCCACACACCCACAGCCATACACACAACCACACACACAACCACACACACAACACACACACAACCACACACTACCACACACCCACACAACCACACACACCCACCCAACCGCAACCAACCACAACCACACACAACCACAACCAACCCCAACCACACATACACACACAACCACACACACAACCCCCCCCCCCCACACACACACAACCACACACACACAACCATACACACAGACAACCACACACACACAGCCACACACACAACCACACCCACACACCCACAACCACCCACAACCACACACACACACACACACACACAACCATACACACACAACTACACACACACACACAACCACACACACACAACCACACACAACCACACCCAACCACACACACAACCAGACACACAACAACCACACCCACACAACCACAACTACACATACACAACCACACACACACACAACCACACACACAACCACCCAACCACATCTAACCACACACAACCACAATGACACACAACCACACATACACACACCCAGACAAACACACACAACCACACACACACAACCACACACACACAACCACACACACCACCACATCACCAAACACACACAACCACACACACACTCACAACCACCCACACACAACCATACACACACAACCACACACAGCCAAACACACAACCACACCCACCCACCCACAACCAGACATCCACAACCACCCAGAACCACAACCACACACAACCACACACACACAATCACACACAACCATACACACACACAACCACACACACACACACAACCATATACCCACAACCACCCAACCACACACAACCACACACACACACATCCACACATACACACAACCACACACACAACCACACACACAACCACTACCACCCAACCAAACACCCACAACCACCCAACCACACACAACCACACACACAACCACACACACAACCACTACCACACAACCACTACCACACACACACAACCACACATATACCACACACACAATCACACACACAACCACACCCAACACCCAACCATACACACAACCAGACACTCAACCACAAACACACACACACAACCATACACACAACACCCACACACACAACCACACATACAATCACACCCAACCACCACGCCCAACCACAACCACACCCAACCACCCACAACCACACACACAACCACCCACACAACCACACCCACACCACACCCACACACACACCACACCCACACAATCACCCAACCACACCCAACCACAACCACACCCAACCACAACCACATTCAACCACACACACACACAAGCACACACAAGCACACACACAACCACACACACACAACCACTATCACACACAGAACCACACACACAACCACCCACAACCACGCCCAACCACACCTAACCACAACCAACCACACATGACCACCCACACACACAACCACACACCCACACACACAACCACACACACCACACCCAACCACAACCGACCACACCCAACCACAACCAACCACACCCAACCACACATACACACATCCACACACATAACCACACACAACTTCACATACACAACCACACACACAACCACACCCAACCACACACACAACCACACACACAACCACACAACCACACAGCCACACACATAACCACACACCACACACACAACCAAGCACACACACAACCACACACAACCAAGTACACACACAACCATACACACACACAACCACTACCTCACAACCACACACCCACACACACACAATCACACACACAACCACACACAACCACACACACAACCACACAACCACAACCACCCACAACCACACACTCAACCACACACACACAACCACACACTCACAACCACACAACCACACCCACACATCCACACCCACACAACCACACACCCAGAACCACACACCCACAACCACACACACACAACCACACAACCACACACACAACCAAGCACACACACAACCATACACACACACAACCACTACCTCACAACCACACACACACACAACCACATACACACAACCACACATACACCACACACACACACACAACCACACACACAACCACACCCACACACACAACCACACACACAATCACACCCAACCACACACAACCACAACCACGCACACACCCACACACCACACCCACACACAACCACACACACAACTACCCAACCACAACCACACCCAACCACACACACACACACACACATGCACACACAACCACTATCACACACACACAACCACACACACACAACCATACACAACCACCAACAACCACGCCCAACCACACACACAACCACACCAACAACGAACCACACCCAACCACAACCAACCACACACGACCACCCACATACACAACCACACACACAACCACACACACACAACCACACCCAACAACACACACCCCACACAACCACACACAACCACACACAACCACACACACAACCACACACACATAACCATAACCACACACAACCATAACCACAGACACACACAACCACACAACCACACACATACACCACACACACCCCCACACACACAACCACACACACACAACCACACACACAACCACCCACAACCACGCCCAAGCACACCCAACCACAACCACACACACAACCATACGCCCACACAACCACACACAACCACAACCACACATACAACCACACATACAACCACACACACACAGCCACACACACACACACACAACCACACACAACCGCACCATCACAATCACATTCAACCATCACACAACCACTGTCAACCACACCCACAACCACACCACTACAATCACACCCAACCAACACACACAACCACACACACACAACCACACCCACAACCACCCAACCAACACACAACCACACACAGACAGCCACACACACACAACCACACACACACACACAACCACACACACAACCACACCCAACCACACAACCACACCACCACAATCACATTCAACCAACACACAACCACTCCCAACCACAACCACACACAACCGCACACACACAACCACACACCCACAACCACACACAACCACACCCACACATACAACCACACACACAATCACACCCAACCACCACACCCACCCACAACCACACCCAACCACATCCACCCACAACCATAACCACACACAACCACACCCACACACACAACCACACACACAAACACACCCACACATACCCACACACACAACCACACACACAACCACACACAACCACACACACACACAACCACACACACAACCACACATACACAACCACACCCACACACACAACCACAACCACACACACAACCACACATACCCAACCACACCCACACCCACCCAACTACACCCAACCACAACCACACCCAACCACACACACACATACAACCACCCACACACACAACCACACATATAACCACACACACAACCACACACACAGCCACACACACAACCACACACACACAACCACACACACACACAACCACACACAACCACAACCCCACACAACCACACACACAACCACACACAACCACACACACAACCACACACACACAACCACACACACACAACCACACACCACACACAACCACACACACACAATCACACACAACCACACACACACAACCACACACAACCACACACACACAACCACACATACAACCACACATATACACAACCACACACACACAACCACACGCACCACACACAACCACACACAAACACCCACACAACCACACACACACACAACCACCACACACAACCACAAACAACCACAACCAACCACACACAACCACACCAACACCCACAACCACACACACACAACCACACACACACACAATCACACCCACCCACACAACCACACACACACTACCACCCACAACCACACACAACCACACCACCACACACCCACACTCACAACCACACACACACCCACAACCACACATGACCACACACAATCACACACAACCACACACCCACACCACCACACACACACAACCACACATCCACACCCAACCACACAACCACACACAACCACACACAACCTCACATACACAACCACAATTGCACACACAACCACACACAACCACACACACACAACCACTACCAACCTCACCCTACCACACCCACACACACCCACCTACACAACCACACACACACAACGACACGCACACAACCACACACAACCACAACCACACATACAACCACACACACAAACACAACCACACACACAACCAACCACAACCACACACACACACACACAACCACACACAACCACATACCCACAACCGCACACACCCAACCTGTTAGAAGGCGACCTCAGAGGGGCCCGAAGGGGGCCCTGACTGCCCTGAGACCCACCCTCGAGGTATCGTAGCCGGGCACTGGCGGGAGACTTCTCAGGGGAGGAACCTCGTATCTAGGATCGTACACTCGGCACCACACGACAGAGAGACACCACACAAGGAGTTCTTAAGAGCAAATCTTTATCAGATCGGAGTGGTAGGATCTTTATGATCAGCAAGGCAAGATATATACAAGTAGAGCGCGGGCTCACAAAGTCTTGGAGGGGGGTTAGGAGGTAGCGGGACAGTCTTTGGGGATAGGAATCAAATGCAGGAGCGTACCCGGCGCACAGGCTCACAATCCTCGAGCTGGGGGATACGCTTGTCGTCGTGGGGCCCGGCGGGACCAAGAGAGTCTGTGGGAGCTGCGAGTCACTCAGCAGGCTCGAGTACAAGTTTGGAGGTCTTACGATCTTCGGGGAGCCGCGAGTCACTCAGCAGGGCTCAAGCACAAGTTCGGAGGTCTTACGATCTTCAGGGAGCCGCGAGTCACTCAGCAGGGCTCAAGCACAAGTTCGGAGGTCTTATGATCTTCAGGGAGCCGCGAGTCACTCAGCAGGGCTCAAGCACAAGTTCGGAGGTCTTACAATCTTCAGGGAGCCGCGAGTCACTCAGCAGGGCTCAAGCACAAGTTCGGAGGTCTTACGATCTTCAGGGAGCCGCGAGTCACTCAGCAGGGCTCAGGTGTTTCCAAGGCGAATCTGCCAGACAGTCCCAGAGCACCCCTTGTTATAGGGCGACTCCTCTTTGATGTCTGGAGCCTGTGCCGGCAGGGGTCTTGTCACCTGGGGGTCGCTCGTTGGGGGTTTCCTGCCATTGTCCTTTGATCCTTTCAGGGCCGGGCCGGGAGGAGTCCCAGACACCCAGCAGGCGTGGAGCCAGCCCTCGGGGAGGCCGGCGGGTCGATCGAAACCCACCTTCCCAGGGAAGCGCAGAGGTGTGATGGAAACTGCTCCTCCCTTTCTCATCCCAAGGGGAGCGCGATGTCCTCCAGCCGGAGTGGCGCCTATAGGCCAGGGTCGCGCTGGGGCCGGGCGGCCATCTTGGTGCATGAAGTGGGCACGCGGACCCGGTGTGGCCAAAGGAGGAAGGCCACGGACGGGGAAGCCTGGGTCGGGCTTCCCCGTCCACACACCAACCACACACCAACCATACACACAACCATATACACACACAACCACACACACACACCCACAACCACACACACAACCACACACACAACACACACACAACCACACACCCACAACCACACACACCCACAACCACACACACCTACAACCACCCATAACCACACACACAACCACAAACACACAACCACACACAACCACACACACACACACATACAACCACACACACACATACAACCGCACACACAACCACCCACAACCACACACACACAACCACATACCCACAACCACATAACCACAGACAACCACACAAAACCATACACACAATCACACACACAACCACACACACAACCACACACACACACACACAACCACAACCCCACACACACAACCACATACAACCACACACACAACCACACACACACAACCACACACACACAACCACACACACAACCACACACAACCACGTACACACAACCACCACACACAAGCACACACATACAACCACTACCACACACAACCACACCCACAACCACACACCCACAACCACTACCACACACTCAACCACCACCACACACAACCAGACACACAACCACACCCACACACACAACCACACACAACCACACACCCACACTACCACACACACAACCACTAACACACAACCACACAATCACACGCACACAACCATACACACATAACCACACACAATCACTAACACACAACCTCACAACCACACACACACAACCATACACACATAACCACACACACAACCACACACACACAACCACACACATACATACACGTGTTACCATCCTTGTGGGGACTATGTGTGAACACCTGCCTTGTGGGGACTAACCTTCCCCAATGGTTTAAAAATATGCCAATAACAGAAATATGTTAAGAAAAAATTCATAATACAGGATCCTGCTTCAAATTTGCAAAAATATTGTTTTTGAATCGTGCGCACAGAACCATCCTTGTGGGGTCTTGAACATGTGTTACCATCCTTGTGGGGACTTACTCAATAATTATCATTTGTGATTGAATGCCTTCATAAACAAATGGCTAAATGTAATTTTTCAATGCTCTACTTAAATTACATGATAGTTTAGTCATATATAAATAGCTCATTGTGTCCTACGAGCACACAGAACATGGACTGTGATGATAATGAATTTCTCAGCGGAGGCCTATAGCATATGAAGTCCCTGGAAAGAGATTTACAGATATTTAGCCTGTTACTGAGTGCTCACAAACTTTCAAGAATAAGTAAACAACACAACGTTAAGATTATTTAGAGGCCAAACATCCTGCAATGTGGTTGGATAGGAAAGTCAAGTTGAGATTACCTAGTTCATTTTCATCAACCTCACCACTAGGCATCATTTTCTTTGCATGTTATGCAATGATAAGCCCCAAAGATTTTGTATGGTATTATAGTAATGTTCTACAGCTGACAGAGAGAGTAATTGATGATAATCATTTTTAAGCCACTGCAGAGATAGGGCGTGATTTTATTAAAATTGTGTTTCAATGTAGTCAGTCCCAAGTTCCTATAGGCATAGTGTGTGTTTATATTTATGTTCAAGTCCTACCTAGATTATGTGTGGTTTTACTAATGCTTAAGTCCCCAATGAGGTGGCATTTGATGCTAGTTCCGTTTTAGTCACGTGAGATAGTTTGTCATTATAGGGATGCCAGGTTCTCACACAGATAGTGTGTGATTATAGACATGTTGAAATCCTCCAAAACAGTGTTCGATTTTAATCATGTTTGATTATAGTCAGGTTCAGGTCCCTCTAAAGATAGTGTTCAATGACAGTCATGCTGCAATTCATGCAAATATAGAGTGTTATTCAAGAAGTGCCCAGGTCCCCATAGAGATAGTGTGTGAATATTGGCATGTTCAAGTCCCCACAAAGATGGTGTGTGAATATTGGCATGTTCAAGTCCCCACAAAGATGGTGTGTGATTATTGGCATGTTCAAGTCTCCACAAAGATAGTGTGTGATTATTGGTGTATTCAAGTCCCCGCAAAGATAGTGTGTGATTATTGGTGTGTTCAAGTCCCCGCAAAGATAGTGTGTGATTATTGGCACGTTCAAGTCCCCGCAAAGATAGTGTGTGATTATTGTCACGTTCAAGTCCCCGCAAAGATAGTGTGTGATTATTGTCATGTTCAAGTCCCCGCAAAGATAGTGTGTGATTATTGTCATGTTCAAGTCCCCTCAGAGATAGTGTGTGATTGTCATGCTGAAGTCCCCGCAGAGATAGTGCGTGATTATTGGCATGTTCAAGTTCCCCCAGAGATAGTGTGAGATTGTCAGGTTCAGGTTCGTGCAGAGAGAGTGTGTCATAAGTCCCCACATAGAAAATGTTATAATAGGCATATTCAAGTCCATGTAGAGATAGGATACGATAATAGTCATACTGATGTTCATGTAGAAATAGTGTGTCATTACATTAATGCTCAGGTCCCCACAAATAAAGCGTTTAATTATACTCACCTTGAAGACCATATTGAGATAGTGTGTGGGTATATTCATGTTGAAGGTCCCTCAAATATATTGTGTGATTATAGTTATGTTCAAAACCCCACAGAGATAGTGAGTGAGCATAGTTATGTTCAAGTCCCCACATAGAGAATGTTATAATAGTAATGCTCAGGTCCCTGTAGTGATAGTAGGTTATTATAATCATACCCAGTTGCGTGCACAGATTATAGTCTTGCTCAAGTCCTGCAGGGATTGTTGTGTTGTATGATTATAATGAAGCCTAGGCCCCCATAGAGATAATGTGTGATAATAGGGTTGCCCACATCCCCACAATAGTGACTGTAGACCTGCAGTGAAAGTGTGTGACAACTGTCAAGTACAAGTCTCTCTATGGAAAAATTATATGAGAGACACACTCATGTCCCTGCAGAGATAGTGTGTGATGATGATAATGTTCAAATTCCCACAAAGCAGTAGTGTAATTACATTGATGCATAGGTCCCAATAGAGACACTGTGTGATTATACACATGGCAAGGTCACCAGTGAGATAGTGTGTGATGATAGCCATGATCAATTCCTCAAGAAGATAGTGTGTGATGAATGATATTGATGTCCAGATCCCCACAGAGATAGTGTGTGATTGTAGGAATGTCCAGCTCCCCACAGAGATAGTGTGTGATTTTGAGGATGTCTAGGTCCTCACTGAGATGGTGTGTGAGAATGGTGTTACCAGGTTCCCCATAGAGAAGGCAGGTGCAGTGTCCTACTGCAAAGATAGCATGTGATTGTTTATATTGATGCCCAGGTCCAAACAAAGATAGTGTGTGATTATTGTGATGGCCAGGTCCCCCCAGAGATAATGTGTGATTATAGGTATGCCCAGGTACCCGCAGAGATAGTGTGTGATTATAGGGATGTCAAGGTCCCCACAGCGATAGTGTGTGATTATAGGGATGCCCAGGTCCCCATAGATATAGTGTGTGATTATAGGGATGCCCAGGTCCCCACAGAGATAGTGTGTGATTATGTTGATGGCCAGGTTTCCACAGAGATAGTATGTGATAATAAGGATGCCAGTCCCCACGGAGATAGTGTGTGATTATAGTAATGTTCAAGTCCCCACAGATATTGTGTGTGATAATAGGGATACCCAGGTCCCCACTGAGATAGTGTGTGATTATAGGAATGGCCAGGTTTCCACAGAGATAGTGTGTGATTATATTGATGGTCAGGTTTCCACAGAGATAGTGTGTGATTATAGAGATGCCTGGTCTCCACAGGCAGAGATAGTGTGTTATTACAGTATTATAGGGATGCCCAGGTCCCCACACAGATAGTGTGTGATTATAGGAATGCCATGTCCCGACAGAAATAGTATTTGATTATATTGTTGGCCAGGTTTCTACAGTGATAGTTTGTGATTATAGGCATGCTCAGGTCTCCACTGAGATAGTGTGTGATCATAGAGATGCCAGGTCTCCACAGACATAGTGTGTGATTATAGAGATGCCAGGTCTCCACAGAGATAGGGATGCTCAGGTCCCCAGAGAGATGGTGTGTGATTATAGGGATGTCACGGTCCCCACCCTGATAGTGTGTGACCATAGTCAAATTCAAGTCTCCACAATAATGTGTGCAATGATGCTATGTTGAAGATACCAAACAGATTATATTAGTCTGATGGATCTGTACACTCATGTATTCACTTGAAGGATCAGTGTTTGACCTCCCACTCACAGTTTGAATCCTGGTGTTTCCACTCAGCTCAACTTATAATTACTTGAGGTAACTATAACTGGTGAATTGCAGTGTTGTTTTTAGTTTACAATGGCATGTGAACTGTCTTTTTCACCTAAGTATAATGTAGCTTTAGCCTTTGGTTTAGTCAGTGAATTTCTAAGGTTTTCGTTTTTTAATGTAAAGTAAGATATAATTACAATTCCTAATGTCCCTTTAACCTTGTTTTTAGGTCTCGCCTGAGCCAGCGCATGCACTGTACTGTTGAGACTTTTAGTAAGTGGGCTTCAAAAATCTCACCACACGCTTTGTGTGGCCTAGAGCGTGCGGTTACGTGCACAGTTACACGCACAGGTGCCATCTGGCTTTCTTCTCGTCATGGCTCATTAGGCGCATTGCTCCTGGGCACCCTTACAGCACGCGATCGCGTTCACTTTCACGTGCCTCTCTCATCGCCCACTCACTCGCTCTCATTTTGCCTCTCCAATAATGCGCCAGTCCCACATTGATTTTGTGTTTTTTTCCCTATATATTAAGAGGTTTTATTTTTTAAAGAAAGAAGGTACTTCTGCAGCAATGCCTCCTATTCATGCCTTCAAGTCAGTGGTGTCTTTCGACACTTTTGCTTAGCCCTGTTTTTTTTCTTTGACTCCACCATTACATGCTTTGTTTTTTAATTCCACACCTATAACGGTGAAAAAGTCCAATACCGTTTTGACCCAACCTAGCGTGTTATGCATCGGTGTAAGTGCAGGAAATCAGGTCACGGCTATCTTTTAAAATATCACTTATTAAATATGCTGTTTGTGTATGTGCATTTGTTTCCTGGTTTTTCTGCTTGTGTAACAGGAATTTAGCAAATGATATTCACTCCTGGGCAAAGCACAAACTGCTTCAGTTTATATAATAATAAAATATATAATTAATATCCAATGAGGCAAAACGTGTTTCTTTCAATGCACCATTGGAAATATTCTATTATGTATCCCGTAGTTGACATTTACCTGATGACATTTTACCAGCCTTTTTCTTTTTAATTTAAAGTGAGAACAGGCAGTATCTACAGCTTGTGCGCAGATCACAATAACTCAACTGTACCTCGTAGCATTTCCACCTGCGCTATAAACAGCTAATGTCACCCCCCTCTCTGTGAGCTCGAGAACTCTTGTGTGCCCCGCGCTCACAGTATCGGACTCGTCTGCCTTGGAAGTTCACCAAGCTTATCTGACTTCTCCACTAGGTTGGTGACCTTCAGGCAGTGTAACCAGGGCTGCATTGCCTGGCAGGGACCGAGATTACATTTCATGCCATTGCATGGAGCTTTCCGCCCTGCGAATCTGTGCAGGGAGCTTTTTTTTTTTCTTTGAATGAGCTTGGAGGGATTTCATCCTCAAAATGAAGGACATTGGAAAGACTATAAGTCCCAGTTGGGCCGGCTGTGGTGTAGTCTTTCACCGAGCTCTCTTTTCATAGGCTGCTGACCTCATCCTGAGAAGATGAAAAATCCAGCCCACTGCAATATGAGCTGCTTTGAATTTTTCTAGACCAGACCTACCAAGTTAGGATAGGATTATGAGCTAGGGAACTCTGATAATTTGTACTTTGTGAATTTTTTGAAGTTCCTTTGACACTTCTGTTGGTGCTCTGTGTGACTCACGTACATAGATATTTCCAATTTTTATTTGATTTGTTTTGCTCATCTAAGACCACGTCTCTTGTAAAGGATTTAGAGATAAAGCTTCATTAACCATGCCCCTTTTAAAGATAACCCTTACCATTCTCATCCCACTGAAAGCACTAATGCTTAGGACTGCCAAAGGGACTCTTTTCCTCAGACCCTGTGATTTGACAGCACCGGAGCTTGTGCTATAAAATCTATGCATAGGTTTCGAAGCTAGCATTTTGTGTTTTTTCATCTCAGCTGATGCATTTGAAATCATTAGTTGGTGGCGGAGACTGGAGCTACTGTGTTTTTTCTTTCCCATAACACTTTATTTTAAAACTTCAGAACAGGCGCTTGTGACTTGGGGCCCAGCATAGTTGTTTGTATAGGGGTCCGTAAAAAATGCTGACATGCCCGGTGCTGCTAGACGCTCCTCATGCTCTGCCTTGCACCCTTCTACCCCTATGCTGTTGCATGGCTAAACACTTATAAGGTCCCAAAGGCGAGACCTATTGGCTATACCAATACTTGTTATATATATTTATGTGTGTGTGTATGTGTGTGTGTTGGAAATTGGGTTCCTGGTTGACTGGGGTCAAGCAGCAATCAATCCTAGTCCACGTAGGTAATGAAACTTGAGGGGGCCCCCCTGCAAGGTGCATGGAGGGGCCCCGCTCCGGATTTATTCCAGAGCTCCCAGGCCAGAGTACTTTGCTGAGGGGGTTCCCTGCAGCTCGGGCCCCCCTGCAGCTCGGGGCCCCCCGCACCACCGGGGCTGCGGGTGCCTGTGGTACGCCACTGTCCTAGTCACTAACTTTTTTACCCTAAGTTTCTCAGAAACTACTGAACAGATTCACACCATATATGCAAAAGGCACGAGTCCAAAATGAGGACTACCTCTTTGGCAAATTTGGTGTCATTCCGTTCAGCGGTTCGGGCTGTAGCTGCGACAACAGATCCTATGGGAAATTGCATGGGGAAAACGCGTTTTGGGACCCCGCTTTTTTCTCGGCCCCCGCTTGACGAATCACCACGAAACTTTCGGGGTAGGAGCGGAGCGGAGCTGGCCAAAAGTTTGGAAAATTTTGCGAAGATTCATCAACCGGCGCCAAAGATATTCCCAATAGAATGTTGCGGATTTTCTATGGAAAATAGGTCCTAACTATAACTATCTACTGGCGACCGCCAGTAGATTATATATTTATATATAAATTTTCACTGAAAAAAAACAAAGGTTACAGGGACATTATAGTTAGGCTGACATTTCACTCATACAAAACCGGAGATATTCATCAGTTATAGTTAGCTGAGAGAACTATAACTTGCGCCCCTGCAATGCACTGCTTATGACTGCACATATTACATCATTCATGACATGGTCATGAACACCTTAATCAGATGGCACCTGCTTTATATTTAAGCAAGGTGGACAGGTGCCTTTCTTTTATCATTATGGAGATCAAAGAAAGACATACAGCTCATTCCTTTGACTTTAAAACAGGCTCAATGCGTGCAGTCCAACTGTGCACTGAGGCCTGTGAGGCTGCTCTTCACTACACACAGCCCAACCCCTGCTTGGCCCCTCCCAGCTACAGACTTGGTGTCAACCCCCCTGGAACAGTTTCTTTTTGTGGCTGCTGCTGGCCTCTGAGCCTGAACATTATGGCGGCCACCGAGATCACACGGCAGATAGTGAGCTGTGCATGATGGAGCCACGGGGTCGGTCTGGATGGCAGACTTCAGGGGCTGTACAGATGGATAAAATGTGACACTTGAAGGTGCATTGATGCAGCTGCCAAGCATGGCGTTGGGCATGCTTAAGAGTTCTGGAGGGAGCACAGCTAGAAGGGATGGTGAAGAGCAGTAGAAACTGACCACAACCCCCAACCCCTACACAAGGACACTCTTGAGAATGAATGGCAGGCAGCCTTCCCCAGCCGCACACAGCCTCGGACTGCCAATGGTCACAGCACCCAGCTGCTGTTACCCAGGAGGTCCTGTCCTGCTAGTGTTTTGCCCGCTCCCTGCCACCTGTGGCATTTGCCCTTCCCTTGATCTGTTTGTTGGCAGATCTGGCTGCTCTGGTGCTGCGATAGGTCTTGATTTGCCCTGCGCTAGGTCTTGCTTTGCCCTGCTATCACGTGAGGTTCTCACAAGTATTGGGTCTGCCTTACCTTGGCACTACTGGCTTGTGCCTTGCAACTTTACTTTCCGCTGTGCCATATTGCTGTGCTGGCCCTACACTGGTGCAGGTCTGGATCACAGGGTAGTATGGCAGTATGCTTGGTGCACCCTGCACCTCGCCGTGCCCAGTGGAGCTCTGCCATGGCCTGGTGAAGCTCTGGCCATGCCCTGGTGGAGTTTTGGGTGACGTTCGGCCTTTCTGCTGTTATTGGTTTACCTTTTTGCCAATTCTGTCAGCTTCATCGTATCGTTCTGGGTTAAAGCCAAGCACTGCCTTGTTTTGGTTATGGTTTGATGCTACTCAGGGTCCCACTGTGCTCAGGCCGTGCCTTGCTGGTACTTTTGGTCTGTCAATGCCCTGCAGATACTGCAGGATTAGCCTGCTGCTCGGTCTGTATGTGAACTGGCGCTACTGTGTTTCTGCTTCAGTGTTTCTGGTGGTGCCCAGTTATTGCACTGGGTCTGGCAATCCACAGGGTCTACTTGTGTCATGGTGCTATAGTGTTATGGTAGGTTTCTATGGGTGTTTCTGTGTCTGGTAGTGGCTCGTGCTATTCTGTATTTGAACTTCTCTGCTTTTGGTAGAACACTGGTGTGGCACTGGTTTAACCGTGCCCATTAGTACGGGGTTGGTGGTGTTATAGTGTGTCCTGGGTGTTACTGTGTGTGGTGGTGCCCTGGCACAATTATATGTTAATGCTGCTCTTTCAGTGGTGCCCTCGTGTGTATGATAGGTGCGGTACCCTGAGCAGGGGCCTTCAATGGCAAGCCTCCATCACCAAAATATAGGTCCCTACAAGGTTCAATGTCATGTTTAACAACACCTTTGCTATGCTGTTTTCAGACAACTACACAATAATTACAGGAAATGTTACATTACTTCTAATAGTTCTACAATTATTAGTAATCAAAACATTCTGTTTGTATCTTAAAAGCACTGGGTGAAATCATCACGTGTGGCAACTCCACCTCACAGCTATAAAGGTATCAATCTGTGCAAGAGTGAAACGCAAGCCCTCATACCGTGGCGGGTGTATATATGAAAAATGTGTACCCCTGAGATAAATCTCCCTGGCGGGGCTCGACTGACTACCTTAGAGTGCCTGCTCAGTATTGTGCTCCAGCTCTCGGCGCACAGGGCTTCATGACATTCGCTGGTGCAGCAGCATTCTCTATCCTCATTAAGCCTTTTTGTGTTTCTGCCCCCCCTCCCCCCAACAAAAAAAGCTGTAACAAACCAACTTTAGAGCAGGCAGGAAAAATTTGGCAGCATTCCAAAGACAAACAAAACAGAAGACTTTTTTATGTTAGTTCTTTTTTTAATATGGTGTTCAGTTGTACATAATGTCTTCTTGGTTATATATAAGGTAACAAAAATGCTTATAACACTGTTTATAATAACTTTCAAATGCTTATAACACTTTTTTATAATAACTTTTCAACATGCTGCACAGCAGCTATGCTGCTCTTTAACATAGCTTAAAGACATTGGGAAAGACAAAAGCTCTGGCTAAACGTAAGGTCCCAAAGGTGAGGCCTATTGGCTATGCCAATGCTTGTTTGAAATAGCAGCAAATTTTTGCAAGTAGGAGTTTGATTAATTTAAAAAAAAATCATCCCCCTTCAAAAAGACCCAAAAAAGAAGATGGTGAGGATTTGAAATGCTCAAGGAAAAATAATGGCTAGAAGCTGAAATATGAATTTAAAACGAAAGAAAGCATTGGTGCTTTCTAATAAAAACAAAACAAGGATTGGTGTTAAACTTTCTGCATGCCTGTGCATCTGAAATCCCTGTGCTGTTCCGTTCAATAAATGCAGTTGTACAAGGTGCTTAGCCCTCATTAAATCACGAGGGTGCCTCAGCTATTGGCATTTTTATTTTCTAGCTCGAACTTGACTCAAGGACATTACATGGCTGGGCTGTGTTTTTTTCACTACCAAGAGAATAAATACATTTCCCATAATCATGGGCGGTTTAGCAAACCATGGGACTCGAACCAGGATACTAATGTCCAAAGTAGGCTGCTGTAGCCTTTATAGGAATGCTACTGCTCATCATTTACTGCAGTTGAAAACAATACTTTTTACGTGTTTTTCGTGAGCTTGGACAAACGTGTTTGCTGTAATCACAGACACGCATCTTTACTGTGAGCAGAGAGAAAAAAGCTTTGACAAGATCTTCAGCCTTTCAGCAAGGCGCACCCACTGCTACTTGCTCTTGGCCTCCTGCTCTGTCTGCTCACACAGCTAAGGTGTGTGTATTAGGCTGCAGGAGCGCCCATCCCCCAATCTCCGACAGTCACGGCCAGCAGGTATCAGCAACGTTGATTACTTGGCCCTTTGTTATGCAGATATGTGAATCTGCACATCTTTGGCTGACCATGGAAACGCCCTGAGCCCTTTCTTTTTTCTTTGCACAGGAAGGCTGGGCAGAGCCTTTCGAATTCTTTTAACAGGAATCGAAAGAACCATGTAATTTTAAACTAAATGTCTGCAAAACAACCGAATATCTGGATATATTTAGAAGCACATGTCAATCATTTGCAGAGAATAATAAAAACGCTGCACAGGAAGGGTCTGATATTTTTAAGCCCTTCTCAGATTGTAAATTTCAGTTATTTGACATGCTGGTTATTTTTTCAATAGCTTTTTATCTTTAACTATGGTTTTGTACAGGTTGTTTCTTAAATTGCTACAATTACATTGCACGATAGAAATCCAAATAAACGAAAACTCTGTTTAAATAGTGATTTTTATCTGTTAGAGGCCAGTGTATCGTCACTATCACTACATTCAGTTTTTGTCTGTCCTTTTAACAAGTGGTTTGCTCTTCTTTTGTGTTGCAAGGACACTTAGGAATAGATTTTCAAACATTTGTTGTGGGTTAGCATCACAAAAGTGACGCTAACCAGCACAAAATGTTTTTTTCCAAATGTACTTGAAAGCGTAAAAGTAGTTTTGCGCTGGAAAATACCCTAAAAGTAGCGCAAAGGAGCACGAAACACTGTTTCGCATTACTTAGCGCCAAGGGGGCGTTACATGGGCATTCCTGTGCAACCATCTCTGTCTTTTGACGCAAAATCCTATCCACAAAGAATAGTAGACAGGGTTTTGCGCCAAAAGTTAACACCACTCCAAGATAGGCGCTAACAAGAGAAATGTCTAGCCTGGTAGGTTGTATAGGAAGGGTATCCTTCCTATACAAAACCTATGCTAGACTCACGCGCACCCCCTGGATCTGTGGCACTAAAGTGTGTTCGTAGCACTCAGTAGCTGAAATTAGCACTGGCACTAGGGAGAGAGGAGGAATCAGCCATATCTCCAGGGCTTTAAGTTGGCCGTGTCTCACAGGTGCTGATCACCTGCAGTTTTTTAAAGGGGGGCTCGAAACGGGTCTCTATCAGTCTCTGTTTTGTGCTCTGGCACAGGCGGTCTGTTTTTCCCGGACTGCAGTGACAGCAGCACATCGATGTGCGCGTGCTCAAACTGCTCACTAGTGGAGAAGTTACAGCATGATGTCATGCCAGGTGAGCGTTGTTGGGGAAGGGAAATCCTTTAAAGAGAGTCATTTTCTCTCTGGATTTCCCTTTTCTTTTTGAAACTCGGGAGCAGCAACATTGTTGTGGTGTCACCAGAGCTTTAAGTGGAAGGTTTTTCAATATTATATACAAGTAATAGTTGCTGCTTATTTATCCTATGCACCTAACAACCATTGACACAGCCAATAGTCCTGACTTGTTGTAGGTGTGATGTTACTTATTGCATCATATATCTGGCTGCAATGACAGAAACAGCAAAATACAAGTCGGGCACTACACTAAGCACAGATTTTAAGCTTAAGTCTTTTAAGCCACGTTCTTGGCCCACCCCTTTAAGGGACACCCCAGTTATTTCATCCCACTTCAAGCCCTGCATATCTCTGAAGATATTGTGTTCTCCTTCTCCCTCCCTGTCACGCAACGGAGCACAGCCTCTTTGGGTGCTGCATTGCGTGTATTTTTTGAAAATCTTCCCATAGGGATAGAACATTTTGCACTGGTTTAGCATCACAAAATTGACACTAACCAGCAAAAAATGTTTTTGGGGAAAGTTACTTTCCAGCGTAAAACTTGTTTTGTGCTGGAAAGTACACTAAAAGAAGTGAAAGATGTGCAAAGCACTGTTTTGCGTAACTTAGCGCCAAGGGGGCCTTAAAGGGGTGGTACATGGGAATTCCCATGTAAACATCCATGCCTTTTAACGCATAGCCCTACATACAAAGAATTGTAGACACAGGTTTGCACCAAAAGCTTCAAAGGAGGCGCTAACAGGAGAATTAATTTTATTTTTTCCTTTCTTTTCCGACTTTGTAGTGGAAAGAGCCTTTAAACTTGTCTATGCATGGTATTTTGTACAGGAAGGTACCCTTTCTATACAAAACCTATGTTAGACACAGGCGCACACCCTAGCGCTATGACGCTAAGGTATGTGCGTTGTGCTCAGCAGCTGAAATCAGCACCAGTGCTAGGAAGAGGGTGGAGAGAGACATATCTCTGAAGATATGGTACTCTCCTGCTTCATCACTGTCATGCAACGCAGCACAGCCTCTTTGGGTACTGCGTTGCTTATGTGTTTTAAAACATTTGCTCCATTGGGCTAAATTTTCAAACATTTTGGGCTGGATTACCATCACAAAAGTGATTCTAACCAGCACAAAAGTTTTTTGGGGGGAATTTACTTTCCTCCGCAAAACTTGGTATGTGCTGGAAAGTGCCCTAAAAGTGGTGCAAATCCACGAGAAGCACTACTTAGCTTTACTTAGCCCCAACAGGGCGTTACATGGGGGGTACATGGACATTCTCATACAACCACCAATGCCTTTTGAGGCAAAACCCTATCTACAAATAATTGCAGACAGGGTTTTGCGCTAAAAGTTAAGAACACCTCATAGGAGGCGCTAACAGGAGATATGTTTTAATTTCTTCTTTTCCGACTTTGCATACGTGCTGCACTGTGCAGCACACATACACAGTGGGAAAAACGTTTAAACTTGTCTAGGCATGGTGTTTGTACAGGAAGGGTACCATTCCTGTATAAAAACTATGCTAGACTCATGCACACACCCTCGTGCTATGGCGCTGAGGTGTGTGCTTGGCACTCGGCAGCTAAAATCAGTGCCGGCGCTAAGGAGAGGGGAGGAAATAGCCATATAAAAGATATGGAGATCTCCTGCTCCCTCCCTGTCACGCAACGTATTGCAGCCTCTTCGGGTGCTGCGCTGCATTTCATGTATTTATTTTAAATCTGCCCCATGGGGTAGATTTTCTTCTGGACCAGTTCATATGCACTTTGGGGATTGGCTGCCAGTAGAGAATCTTCAAGCGAAAATAAGTCCACCACAGGAATGGTATGGCGTGGCAATTCTGCTGCTGCATCAGGCCCAGCTCCAGGATTCTACATCTAGGAAGGCTATGAAGAAGCCTGGGTGGGCCATGAAGTTACATGGGGGAAGCTAGAAAAATTAACCAAATTATTTTGAGATCGCTGTTTAGACTCTGACAAAATCTTTCTAAAATATACATGTCTAAGAAACAAAAGTAGCATATGTTTAGAAGTGTTCAATCTAGTGCGCCGATCTGTGGCCATGCCCCGGGCCTATTTTCCTGTCTTCGACTTAAAACTACCTTCTAATGGGAGCTTGCATTCTCTGTCTTTGGTTGCAGTGGGGTATTGTGACAAACCGAACGAATAGTTTCTGAATGGGTGATGGATCTAATAGCATCAGATTTCCTACATAGGGAATTCAAATCTATCCACATAGAAGACTATTTGTAGGCCAATTTAATGAGGCATTCAGCTCTTCCATCATGAGCCAGGAATCTAACATTTCTCTGTTCACCCATGAGGCCATGAAGATTGATTTTGCCTAGATTATCTTAATAATCAATGATTTTTGGGGTGATTGGTGCAAATTCAGTGTCTGAAAAGTCTTGAAAACCCTGATTATGGGCAGGTGACTGTACTTATAATTTTTAATTGCCATACATTTAGTTGAACTGTAGAGTTAAGAATAATAAACCTATAATTACCTATATATACTTGCCTTTTGATATTTCTGTCCATATTTGTGCTTCAATACTAAAATAGGACAATATGTAATTATGATATTTTAGTACCCTACCCTACCCTACCCTATTACTTTTCATGTAAAAATGTACACTCAGCTCCTCATTAAGAATTGTTTGGAAGGCTCAATCCCCCAGGGCCTCAACTCGGAGTCATCATCTGGGTACATTAGGCCGAGTTCTCACTAATTCATATATCAAGGTGAGGAAATATGAATTTTGTGATCAGTTATGTCCCCTATCGTAGACCCCAACGGCTCCATGTACATGCTATAAGTACATGTATGTTCCCTCCTGCTCCAGTTTTGAAGACGCAAATATATGTGCGTCCACCGTCAATATGTCCTCTTTCAGATCCACCATGAATGAGTCAGATATTCCTTTTCTAAGTATGAAAGGCCACCGACTTTATATGGTTCACTTTCCACATTTTACAGATTCAGGCGAGTAGGCCCGAATTCTGTCATCAAGCCTTTTTCTGCCTTCTGCCTCTGAAAGCTCCAGTCTGAGCCTGCATCTGTGACCATGAACTTTGTCTCACTCCCTGCGCGGCTAACGGTGCCTGATCCAGCCCGTCGCCTGCCAAGAACTGTATTTCACCTTCAAGATTATCTCCTCCGCCCCTCATCCGATGCATTCCTGTCTAGCAGTTTAGGTAAACATTCCTCCAGCTACCGTGCAAAGGGGCCAGGCCTCGCTGTCCTCATGCAAGCCCTGTTACCATGGAATATTCCTACCCCCTCGCATTTAGTGTAGACACTTAGACGCTTGTACAAGCACTAGTCAGTATAGTCAGTATAGAATAAGATTCTATCCTAAGAGACCTCTCTTTTTGGATAACACAGTTCTTTAAACATAGGATATTAGATATGATTTGGGATTAGGTTGACATAACCCCAGACTTTTGTCTCCACATGTAGAGCTAAATGTCAAGTCCCTTTCTCCCTCTAGTTGCACGTCAATCACACGTCATGCGACTGCGCACGCATCTCTGCCAAATATTTCTGCTGACATTGCAGGATTCTCTTATGGATCCACCCACTAATGACATCATGTATGATGATGTTGTCTAGTTACGCCTATTCTAGTTACGCATGCATAGTTTATTTTTCTTATCAGTTGATACGCCTACTGCATCTGTTTTACTGTAATGCCTTTTCTATAAAAATGATTACCTGTCAATAATATATGCCCTTCCTTCCTGAACTTTCGTGGTGATGGAATAGAACGCCTACAATTTAAATTGTATTCCTTTGTAGAGGAATAAAAGCCTTTTTAAACCTCTAATACCACGGATTCTGCCTCTCATTTTACTGAGTTATTTCTAATAGATTTTACCGCATAAAAAATAGTACCGGTAACGAAATATTTACCACATAAATTGGCGCCCGAATAGGGACACTTTCTCATCTCACGCGCCGGCGGTGCGTTGCAGGCCCGGTCTCCTGCCACAGCTGAACGGACAACAAAAACGCGTATCTGCAGGATTTCCTGTATCTCCTTCCGGCCAAGCGGGGACGACTGAGGCTGCGATCAACACCCAGACGAGGCGGTGAGAAGTGCGAAGTATCCCGACCAGAGCCTAGCTGAGAGAGCAAGATCCGAGGTATACAGAGACCCGCCAGGTTCCGAAGTTCCGAGTCCAGTCGAGTCGAGTCCAGTCCAGTCCAGTTTTTCAAGTTCCGTCCCGAGGCCTTCCGTTCCGAGCTACCCGGTGAGTACCATTACCGGGGAGGCATTTAACGTGCACATAGTCTGTGCCGGTCAAGACGGGTTTGGGTACACAAATCCGGTCTGCACTGTGTTAGCAGTGTATCTGTACTGTTTAGCAGTATATATAGTATGTTTTGCATATAAATTAATATAAATAAGTATTATCTAGTGTCAGTATTATGTCAGTAACTAGTTTTTATTAGTTATCATTGTTCGTAAAACTGTTAAGTGTTAAATGTTTTAAATATGTTCTATATACTGTGGTGTGAATGACTGTTCATTATTGTGTTTTTATAAAGTGTGTTCTAGTAATCAGGTCTAAAAATGCCGCTCTTTTCGAAACTAAGACAGATCAAAACTAGAAAAGGGGTACTCGAAGAAGCCGTTCCCATCCCACCGAGGGACACTCCAGGGTACTTTATGTATCATAAGCATGGCCTAGATGCTGTATTATTTCTTGATTTATGGGTGGACTACACCAAAGAATTACCAGAGAGTCAGAGATGGCCCGCAGCGGGGACCTGGGATGCAGATTGCATCATGAGAGTAGAAGAAGAATTATGGAAAAAGAAAGCCAGACAGTCACAGAAAGATGCCATTGAATTATGGCGTAAAGAATCATATAGACGCACGGAAAAAGCACTCAGACAGGAAGAGAAAGGTAGGGAGAATTCAAATAAAACCCGAGAAAATCTATTACTTGAGGAAGGTACCCGAGTAAAATCAGAACAAGTAGACAGACAAAGAAACGCCCTTATGAATGGTATGTATCCACTTTTGGCCGAAGGGTTACCTAAGGCTACTCCGGAAATACCAAAAGACTTGCCACCCCCATTGTTTCCGATAAAAACACACCCCAAGGGGCATCCCAGAACTGCAGAAGATGTTTTCCTTTCCCGCTATTTAGATGACGCAGCTCCCGAGTATGCTAATACCGCACCACATAGACCGCTTGCCGATGATGCTCATAGCCAAGAGCATTCGTCTGTACCTCCACAACAACAAGCTTCGACACACATTCCGACAAGCACATCTGTTTCTACAGCTTTTCCCGCAACGACGGTTGCTGTCTCACCCTCAACAAATCCTTTCACGTCCAGCACCCCAGACGGTGCTATAGGAGGTACGACAGACATTTTTTCTACGCCACCCAGAGGAGATAAATTTTCCCTTAGAGAATTAGCACACCAACGTACGCCCAAACTAGCAACCCCCGACATGCTCAAGGAACTTCTAGTAGATTGTAGATATGATCCTGTACCCGGTAAACGGGACGAAATGCTGCTGTCGTCATTACGTATCAGACGAGCTGCAATATATTTAACGAAGCTACCAGGAATGGCTACACATTTAGAAAATATATATCACTTTGTCCAGTCAGGACGAGGTCCTGAAAGTATTAGCAGAGCCATGGAGTACCAGAAAGTGGAGGTCCAGGGACAACTGTTACGTTTCCTCATAAACTGTGTAATCAGAAATCAAGACCGGCCTGGGGTAAATCCGGAAGAAATGCAAAACCTTGTCACTTGGGGTAAGAATATATCAGAAGGGAGACATGATAAACTGTTATGTATAGTAGCTATGTACCGAAAAATCCGCAAAGAAGTAGAACGAATACACGAAGAAAGATTAGAGGTAGACGCCGCTGACCTAAACAGAGGGGAGGAGGAGCAAGAATCAGACCAAGTAGATACAATAGCTTATGTAGGTAGAGGAAGATCCCATAATAATACCAGAGGTTTTAACAACCCAATACGTCCAATACGCCCAGAATGTAATAGACATCTTCCAAACCCTATGCTAAATGCAAAATCCCCTGAACACTTATTCCAAGCCGCTGATAAATTACTCCGAGATCGAAGGGGGTACCACGTGCTCGATTCCATGGACGAACAAGAATTAGCCAGGTCAGCAGTACAATGGGCAGACAGTCCCGGCGAATACAATGACGATGTACTTGCACACACGTTTCTGAATCTAGACCCCTATGAACAACGTTTAGCTAGTATATACATGATTCAACACCTCCTTATATTATATAAAAACCAACACTCCGATCCAGGACCCTTACCTGACATATTGACAGAACTGCTCACGAATATATGGAGAGGGTCAGGTACTGATTTGATTAAGGAAATTCTAGAATCTCGAAATCAATATTTAAATTTCGTATGCCCAGAACACGTTCCAGTTCCCATCATGGGGAGAAAAATGTATCACATAGATAGACAGAATCCGTTACGCGAAGTACACCCAATTAGAGGTGCCGGTGATAATTTTACACTCGTGTTTGTATACACGCCTATAACTAAACTGGAATTATTAGAAATGAAGAAAGTAGTACCCAGCCATGACAAGGACCCAGCAGGTTTCCACCGTGAGATAAAGGACATGTTACTCATGGGAGAGTATACCTACCCCGACATTATGAAAATATTGAAAGTACTATTACCTGCCGGTGTTTATGAGAAACTCAAAGAAAAGGAATGGGAGGTGGGAGACCAAAAGATAGATTGGACAGCATTAGAAAACGAAGAAAAGGCCCGAGCTGCAGGAGCAGGGCTTGGGGATAAGACTACAGCATTAGCAGGATTACTAATACAGGTACTGCCACGTTTATTAACTACGAAAAAGGAAGACTGGGGTGCAATCTCAGCCTGTAAACAAAAACCAGATGAAGACACTAGTGATTTCTATTCCAGATTTGAAAAATGTTTTAGTATAAATAGTGGTATAAAAGCCAGTAGTGAGTCATATCCACATCTGTTTGTGACAAAATTAGTCGAAAATTCTCTGCTACAAGTCAAGAATAGAGTATTGAAATTCGAAAGTACCTGGCAAGGTAATACCCCATCACAGATGCTACAGATGTTACAATATCATCACAATAGAATTAGAGAAGAACAAGAACACGAACAAAGACGTATGAAAGATACGAAAATGAAAATGCTTGTTGCACAGTCAGTTCCAGCTGATAGTCATCAAAAGGGTGATTCCACAGGTCCTGCAAAAGGGACATGCAACTATTGTAAACAACCAGGTCATTATATACACGATTGTCCAGTCCTGAAACATAATATTGCCACCGGTAGAACACATGAGAGACCACGTCTACCTAGACAGGATCAGAATGAACAGCAACTGCCTCAGCAGGCACAACCTAGGTTAGCTCCGCAACAATTAGCCCCGCAACAGGCAGCTCCACAACAGATCGTAGCACCACCACAAGCGCAGCCTGTCGCTGCAACTCAAGCAACAACACAACAAATGTATCAGTATGCACAAACAGATTATCCCGATTATCAGCGATACTCATGAGATAGCCTAGAGAGGGAAGTTGGCTTACCCCTTATAGAGGTTCCTGTAGATCAAGAGGGACCTTATGTACATAGTGAACTATTAGGGGAAGACAGAAAGTTTTTACTTGATACAGGGGCAAGCAGAACAACTATAAGAAGTAGTGAAGTTCCAGGGGCACCCCTCTCAGGCTCACAAAATATTTCCCTTGGATTCTCAGGAAAACCTATAATAAATGACGTAACATAACCTCTTCCACTTACAGTAGGTCCATTGACACGTACTACAGATTTATTGCTTACTAAATCATGTCCAGAAAACTTGTTAGGTATAAAAACATTGAAAGCTCTAGGAGCCATAATATGTTGTTCTCCGGAAGGAGTACGACTATTTTTACGTGACTTTAAAGGTCACTACGTATCCAGAGACATGGATCACCGACTGCAGAATTTACCTACACATTTATGGGCACAAGGCCCCACTGATGTTGGTTACATGAACATTACACCATATCGAGTTACACTGAAATCAGGAATAGTACTACCACGAATGCGACAATACAAGTTACCACCAGATGCTGTAGTGGCTTTACTGCAAATCATTGACGAACTCATTACACAAGGAGTGGTTGTGGAAACTGACTCCAATGTATGTAATTCCCCGATAATTCCGATTCTTAAAAGAACGGATCCAAAAGCACCACCAGTATATCGATTGGTTATTGATCTGCGCGAATTAAATAAATGTATTGTACCACAATACCCTGTGGTCCCAGATATCTCTTCATTACTCACAGCTATTGACTCAGAAGCAACGTTTTTCACTGTAATTGATCTCAAGAATGCTTTCTTTAGTGTCCCAATAGATCCGGAAAGTCAATATTTATTCGGTTTTAGTTTAAATGGACGAAGTTTTAAATTCACACGCGCACCTCAAGGATTTACAGAAAGCCCCAGCATCTATAGCCAAGCACTGAAACGAGAACTTGACAGTATCCACATGCCAGTTAACACTGCCTTGCTTCAATATGTCGATGATCTGCTGATCACCGCCCGAAGCGAACATGAATGTGAAACAGCATCACTGACGGTTTTGAAATTTCTGGCTGACAAGGGGCACAAGGTGTCCCCTTCTAAGCTGCAATTCTGTGTCCAGCGAGTTGTTTACCTTGGGCACTCGCTGTCCAAGGAGGGAAGGCAGCTTACACCTGACCGCATCCAGTTAATTGCTAACATGCCACCACCCAAGACACAAAAGGAGGTGCGGGCTTTTATAGGCCTCACTTCATACTGTAGGCAGTGGATCCCTCAATATGCATTTCTAGCAAAACCACTCATCCAGTTGACAACACAGGAGGCAGCCACATCGACTGTCCTCCCTTGGACTCCAGAACATACACATGCCTTTGAAAGCTTAAAGAAAGCTTTATGCCAAGCACCCGTCCTAGCAACACCATGTTACAGTAAACAGTTTACACTCTTTGTTACAGAACGTGAAAGTACTGCTTTGTCAGTACTCACTCAGGAACAAGCAGGATCACACAAACCGTGTGCTTATTTCTCTAGTACATTAGATCCAGTAGCTCAGGCACTTCCAGCGTGCCTGAAATCAGTGGCAGCAACAGCTTTAGCAATCAGACAAAGCGATGCCATAGTGTTAGGACATCAATTGACAGTACAAGTACCACACGCAGTAGAGGTTCTCTTGAACCGCACACAAACACAACACTTGACTATAGCAAGACTCACCGGTTATGAATTAACATTGTTTCAGCCACACATAGAAATCAGACGTTGTAATACGTTAAATCCTGCCACACTGTTACCAGTAGGCGGAACAGATCCATTGGCACATGATTGTGTCGAAGTCATTACTATCACGACGAAACCCAGACAAGACTTGACAGACATCCCTTTGACAGATCCAGACTTGACATTATATGTAGATGGGTCATGTATGAGAACAAGTACAGGAGAGTTAGTGGCCGCCTACGCAGTCACAACAGACACTGAAGTCATTGAAACAAATTGTATTAACACTTTGTCAGCTCAAGCAGCAGAGCTCACCGCTCTGACACAAGCCTGTATTCAAGCCACAAATAAAAAAGTCAATATATATACAGATTCACGTTATGCATTCGGAGTCGTTCATGACTTCGGCGTACTGTGGCGAGAGAGAGGTTATTTATCTTCTCACGGTGCCCACATCCAACACGGACTCCTCATTCAAGCCCTATTAGACGCGATTCATCTACCTACTGCAATATCGATTATGAAATGCAAAGCCCACACAAAAGTTACCGATATCATTTCTCAGGGTAATGACCTAGCTGACAGAACAGCTAAACAGACTGCTCAGAATCAGACTCACACAACTGACATGACAAAGACAATAGTCCTGACACCAACACATTGCATGACAGTTAAGGATCCCGCCCTTGATGTAATTGACATACAGACACATGCTACACCAGAAGAAATAAAGAAATGGACTGAATTAGGAGGGATCCAAACAGATCAAGGATGGATGACGAAGGAAAAATCTATATGGTTTCTTCCCGACTCAATGGTCCAAGTCATCATTAACACTATACATAGTCCAGCGCACCTAGGAGAAAAAGCTATGCTAGACAGCATTCAACACATTTGGTTCAACAAACATTTACGAGCCGCAGCTAAACAAAAAGTTCGTACCTGTATGATATGTTGTCAGTTTAATCCAGGTAAAAGCATCCCCGTAGAACAGGGTGGATTCCAAACTCCCGATCATGCTTTTGAAGTCCTCCAGATGGATTATATCCAGATGGAACGATGTCGAGGATTCAAATATGTTCTCGTAGTTGTCTGTGCTCTTTCCCGTTGGACAGAAGCATACCCGGTTTCAGATTACACTGCCCCGACTACTGCCAAACAGTTGGTTCGAGAATTCTTCCCACGGTACGGTTTACCACGTGTTGTCTACTCAGATAACGGCCAGCCGTTCTCATCCGAACTAATGAAACACGTTTCCCTTCTATTAGGATACCAATGGAAATTTCACTGTGTCCGACATCCCGAGGCGGCAGGTCTCGTGGAACGCCATAATCAAACTCTGAAAATTAGATTGTCCAAAATATGTAGAGAAAAAGGAGTCGATTGGATAGTAGCTTTACCAGTTGCGCTCTTTTACATGAGAATGGTAGCACATTCTCGAACAGGGCTATCCCCGTATGAGGTGATCTTCGGTAGACCACCAAATATGTGGGGGACGCCTATACCTCGTAAAATAACTGACGTTGACTGTAATATGCTGACAGATTACCTGGCTTCCTTGATGTCTGCACTACAATCTTGTCGTTCACAGGTATCCGCAGCTTTTCCCGACAATACTGAGGTGAAACCCCATGACGTGGTTCCTGGGGATCTGGTTTTAGTCAGGAATTTCGACCGGAAGACCCAACTGGATCCTAGGTGGAAGTCACCGAAGTTGGTTTTACTTACCACAAGGACTGCTGTGAAAATCGAGGGAAGAAAAGGGTGGCTGCACTCGAGTCATATCAAGAAATTTTATGGACTACCATCCAGCGTAGAGACTCAACCCTGTTTCCCTCACAAACAGACTCAAAGCTTCCTTTTGTTGAGCAATCGAACTCAGAACTATATAAACTAAAATTGAGGTCCAGTAAGTCAGACAATTTGATTGTTTAAGTCCTCTCCAAGGTGAATCGGTTGAATTTGTCTTTGACATGTATCCTCTGGACCGGAATAGAGAAAGAAATAATCAAATGCTGCTCAAAAAGCATGCGTATTGTAAATCATTTCGTAGTCATTGTACAGTAACATTATTAATTTTGTTTTCTCTAAGTCTTTTGATCATCATTGTCAGCATCCTATTGCATATGTATTACCCTATTCCTAAGCATGCTTATAATATAACTGCCGAACATTCTTTTAGTGAATTACCTCCACATGAATTGTCTTATAGATTTGCGCTGCGCAACAACACTTTCATTAGTATGCTACATCATTCCCATCAAACCAGCAATGCCACAAATTGTTGGATATGTGGCCGACTCCCTCCCTATCAGAACTATAAGGGAGTTTTGCCCCTCTTTCCCTATCCGTTCACACACAATGGCTCCTGTGGAGCATGGTTTAGTTTGATTAATTCCCTAGATTCAAATTCCGCAGTTTATCAAGACAACTGGGTATGGGGAAACCTGAACTTAGTTTTGCTTAAAGTCTGCTACCCTAACAAGGAGGGACTTCCCAAAAGAACAGGAACTGATCTAGAAAATGAAGTATATGGATTAGGTAATTTTACACTTAACCTCATGATCCTGAACGTTGAATCTGAAGCTACACCAATCTTGCCCGCCATGTCAGTATTCCCAGTAAAAGGGGAACTATGTATAAGAAAGAATGGTTCCATACACATGGGCCATAGTAAATGCACCACTGTAATACAATTCAGTGATCAAGGCAAGTCTACATTTAGAGCTTCTCGTCATTCCTACTTTATATGTGGCCAGACCGCATATATACGCCTACCTTTAGATTGGGATGGTACCTGTTACATAGCATTCCTTCTACCACCTGTTTTCCTAGCTCCTCCTGATTATTATAGAAATACTCATTTAGTACACAATAGACAGCAGAGAGATCTCCCAATTGTCGATTACACTGAAACAGCATGGGAAAAATACACAGATTTCAATAAAGGTTTCTTTCCTTATATAGGTACAGTCACTAATAGTAAGCTAATATGTAGATTAACCAGAACCCTTGAAGCAGTAGTGAACGAAACTATTTCCGCCTTAGGCAATTTAACAGAAGAGCAGTCTGCTATGCGGATTGTTGTGCTTCAAAATCGTCTTGTCCTTGACGTCATCCTGGCCGATAGGGGCGGAGCTTGTAGGGTCATCGGATCAAGTTGTTGCATTTTCATACCAGAAAATTCACCGTCAGTATATAAAGCCATAACCCGCCTTCATAAGATTGTAAGCCAGATACACCAGAGTCCAGGCACCTGGACTTGGTCCGGTTGGTTCTGGGGCGTGTTGTCAGCCTGGGGATGGAGAATCCTCTCCTTCCTAGGTATTGGCTTTCTCATACTATTCAGTTGCTGCTTATGTCTACAATGTGGGCCAGCGATTTGTGGTCTGTGTGCCACCTCGTGTATCCCACATCCAAGTTTTCGCTCGAAATCCCGGAAGAAGAAAGAAGAACAAATGATGCTATATGAACAGATCGATGGATTGATGAAGATCGATATCTCCTAAGGGTCCGAAGGGGACAAGGAGGGAATGAGGAAATATGAATTTTGTGATCAGTTATGTCCCCTATCGTAGACCCCAACGGCTCCATGTACATGCTATAAGTACATGTATGTTCCCTCCTGCTCCAGTTTTGAAGACGCAAATATATGTGCGTCCACCGTCAATATGTCCTCTTTCAGATCCACCATGAATGAGTCAGATATTCCTTTTCTAAGTATGAAAGGCCACCGACTTTATATGGTTCACTTTCCACATTTTACAGATTCAGGCGAGTAGGCCCGAATTCTGTCATCAAGCCTTTTTCTGCCTTCTGCCTCTGAAAGCTCCAGTCTGAGCCTGCATCTGTGACCATGAACTTTGTCTCACTCCCTGCGCGGCTAACGGTGCCTGATCCAGCCCGTCGCCTGCCAAGAACTGTATTTCACCTTCAAGATTATCTCCTCCGCCCCTCATCCGATGCATTCCTGTCTAGCAGTTTAGGTAAACATTCCTCCAGCTACCGTGCAAAGGGGCCAGGCCTCGCTGTCCTCATGCAAGCCCTGTTACCATGGAATATTCCTACCCCCTCGCATTTAGTGTAGACACTTAGACGCTTGTACAAGCACTAGTCAGTATAGTCAGTATAGAATAAGATTCTATCCTAAGAGACCTCTCTTTTTGGATAACACAGTTCTTTAAACATAGGATATTAGATATGATTTGGGATTAGGTTGACATAACCCCAGACTTTTGTCTCCACATGTAGAGCTAAATGTCAAGTCCCTTTCTCCCTCTAGTTGCACGTCAATCACACGTCATGCGACTGCGCACGCATCTCTGCCAAATATTTCTGCTGACATTGCAGGATTCTCTTATGGATCCACCCACTAATGACATCATGTATGATGATGTTGTCTAGTTACGCCTATTCTAGTTACGCATGCATAGTTTATTTTTCTTATCAGTTGATACGCCTACTGCATCTGTTTTACTGTAATGCCTTTTCTATAAAAATGATTACCTGTCAATAATATATGCCCTTCCTTCCTGAACTTTCGTGGTGATGAATAGAACGCCTACAATTTAAATTGTATTCCTTTGTAGAGGAATAAAAGCCTTTTTAAACCTCTAATACCACGGATTCTGCCTCTCATTTTACTGAGTTATTTCTAATAGATTTTACCGCATAAAAAATAGTACCGGTAACTAAATATTTACCACAAAGGTTAAATGGGAATGGTCTGACAGTCCTGCCCAAATTCTCCATTCCAACACACTAGTCGAAGCAGCCAGCAACCTCACACAGTGGCTGACCGCCTGCGCCGACGACCTCGCACCACTGAAGAACCCTCCCAGCAGACCCGGCAGCAAGAAAGCCCCCTGGTTCACCGACGAACTCAAGGACTCCAAGAAGAACTGCCGCCCCCTCGAGAAAGCCTGGCTCCACGACCAGACCGCAGACAACATGACCGCCCTCAAGCACGCCACCCGCAGGCATCACCAGCTGATCCGCACCACCAAGAAGACAGCATACAAAGAAAGACTGGACAACAACCCCCACAACAGCAAGGAACTATTCAGCATCATCAAAGAGCTCTCCAAACCCAGGCGGAAAACAATGACATCACTCCCTCACAAGACCTCTGCGACTCTCTCGCCTCGTTCTTCCACCGCAAGATCGCCGACATACACAACAGCTTCGGCGCACCAACCACGCACCCAACCGCCGAACCAACGCCCCCCACCACCACCCTCTGCGTCTGGACCCCGGTCAGCACCGAAGACACCACCCGCACGATGAACACCATCCACTCCGGATCACCTGCCGACCCCTGCCCCCACCACGTCTTCAACAAGGCCGACTCCATCATCGCACCCCAACTACGGGACATCATCAACACCTCCTTCCACACCACCACCTTCCCGGAGAGCTGGAAGCACGCCGAGCTCAGCGCCCTCCTGAAGAAACCAACAGCGGACCCCACCGACCTCAAGAACTTCCGCCCCATCTCGCTCCTCCCTTTTCCGTCAACAGACAGCTCGCCGCCTTCCTCGAGACGAACGGATCCCTCGACCCCTCGCAGTCCGGTTTCCGAGCCAACCACAGCACCGAGACCACACTGATCGCAGCCACCGATGACATCAGATCCCTGCTCGACAACGGGGAAACAGCAGCCCTCATCCTCCTGGACCTCTCTGCAGCGTTCGACACTGTCTGCCACCGCACCCTAGTACAGCACCTCCGCAACATCGGGATCCAAGAGAAGGCACCGAAGGGGATCATCTCGTTCCTCGCCGGAAGAACTCAGAGTCCGCCTCCCCCATTCAGATCGGAGGCCACCAAAGTCATCTGCGGCGTACCACAAGGATCATCCCTCAGCCCAACCCTCGTCAACATCTACACGAGCCCCCTCGCAGCCATCGCACGCCAACACAACCTCAACATCATCTCCTACGCCGACGACACCCAGCTGATCCTCTCCCTCACCAACGACCCCGCCAGAACCAGCCTCCAGGAAGGGATGAAAGACGTTGCCGAATGGATGAAGAACAGCCGCCTGAAACTAAACTCAGACAAGACGGAAGTCCTCATCCTGGGATCATCGCCCTCTGCCTGGGACGACTCCTGGTGGCCCCCTGCCCTGGGCGCCACTCCCAAGCCAACGGACCACGCACGCAACCTGGGCTTCATCCTGGACTCCTCCCTCTCGATGACCAGACAAGTCAACGCCGTCTCATCATCATGCTTCAACACCCTTCGCATGCTCCGCAAGATCTTCCGATGGATCCCCACCGAAACCAGGAAGACGGTCACCCAGGCACTCGTCACCAGCCGACTGGACTACGGGAACACCCTCTATGCCGGAACCACAGCCAAACTTCAGAAAAAACTCCAACGCATCCAGAACGCCTCCGCACCACTCGTCCTGGACATACCCCGACCCAGCCACATCTCCGGCCACCTGAGAGACCTGCACTGGCTCCACGTCAGCAAGAGGATCACGTTCAGACTCCTCACCCACGCACACAAGGCTCTCCACGACCTGGGCCCAAAGTACCTCAACAGCTGCCTGACCTTCTACATGCCCACCCGCCAGCTACGATCGACCAGCCTCGCCCTCGCCGCCGTACCACACATCCACAGAGCCACCACCGGAGGAAGATCCTTCTCCTACCTGGCAGCCAAGACCTGGAACTCCCTCCCCATCCACCTTCGGCTGACCAAGTGGCATAGAGTGGAATAGTGTAAAGTTGAGTGGCAAAGAGTGGCAAGAGTGGAACGGCATAGAATGGAGTGACATACAGTGGAGTGGAGTAGAGTGGAATACCGTACAGTGGAGTGGTTTAGAGCAGAATAGGGTAGAGTGAATTACTGTAGAGTGGAGTAGAGTCAAGTATTGCAGGGTGGAGTGGTATAGAGTGAAATGACAGAGTGGAATGGTGTAGAGTGGAGTGGCGTAGAGAGGAATATTATATAGTGGAGTAGCTTAGAGTAGCATATCATAGAGGGGAGTGGCGTAGAGTAGAGTGGAGTGGTATAGAATGGAATAGAGTAGAGTGTAGTGGCATACAGTGGAGTGGAATCGAGTGGAATACCTAGAGTGGAGTGCCATAGAGTAAAATAAGTTAGAGTGGAGTGCCCTAGGTGGAGTGGCGTAGAATCAAATAGCGGTCGGGTCAAGTGGTGTACAGTCGAATAGCATAGAGAGGAGGGCCATAGACTGGAGTGGTGGAGACTGGAGTGGTGTACAGTTGAGTGGTGTACAGTAGAGTGGCATACAGTAGAGTGGCATACAGTAGAGTGGAACAGTGTAGAATGGAGTGGCCTACCGTGGAGTGGCATAGAGTTTAAAGGTGTAGCGTGGAGTGAGCTGGTATAGAGTGTAGTGGCATAGAG
Source organism: Triturus cristatus (assembly GCF_964204655.1). Taxonomy (NCBI): domain Eukaryota; kingdom Metazoa; phylum Chordata; class Amphibia; order Caudata; family Salamandridae; genus Triturus; species Triturus cristatus. Next base: position 184,275,327 of record NC_140579.1, on the reverse strand, counting down.
TGGATTGGTGTACACTACTATGTTGTACAGTGGAGCGGTGTAGAGTGTAGTGGCACACACTAGGGCACAGTGGAGTGGCGTACAGTGGAATAGTGTACAGAGGAGTGGCATAGAGTTGGGTGTCATACAGTGGAATAGCATACAGTGGAGTGGCATACAATGTAGTTGCGTACAGTGGTATACAGTATAGTGGAGTGGTATGGAGTGGAGTCCCATAGAGTGGAATAGCATAGAGTGAAGTGACAGAGTTTAGCTACATACAGAGGAATAGCATATAGTGGAGTAGGGTATAATGGAGTGCCGTAGATTAGAAAGGCATACAGTGGAGTGACGTAGAGTGGAACAGCGCTGAGTGGAGTGGCGTAGAGTGGAACAGCCTAGACTGGCGTAAAGTGTTGTTGTGTACAGTGGAACCAAGTTAGACCTGCCATCCATCACTGGTGGCTTTAAGACCAGAGGCAGTGTTCCACAATAAGCTATAAAATGGATCATTGATAATAAGCAGACACTCATTTTAGCTAGTCACACAGTCACAATGGTCACCATATCTTGAATTTACATCCTCAACTAGCGGATTTTATGATATTGTGTACTCCAGTGTTATAATGGAAACTGTGAAATGCATTGTCAATGTGTGGCTCACTCTCATCTTCCAGTTGTTGACTGGAGGTGCGATTGGGCTTCGTCATAATGCTGTAGTGCATTGCACAGGGTAAAGACACTCACTTGCTGAATATACTAAAATATATTCTACTGAGAGAAATGCTTGGAAAATCCAGAAAAGAGGATTGAGCAGGTGCAGGGAGCACAGGGCCTCATATTCTTCAGGAGCCCACTGCATCCTCCTCCCAGCATGGATCACAAGACCACAGCAGCCATTAGTGCTCCAGGAGCACTCCACGAGGGCACATGGGCCGGAGGACCCATTGCAAACTGCTCCCAGGTTACATAAGGGTTAGTATTCTGTGAGATAGGCTCTCAGAAGAGAGCACAGGAGCATTGCTAACATTAGTACAGCTGGTACAGTGGGAATGCTGCCCAAACGAATTAAAAGTCAACTGCAGACTGCTCCCAGCACAAAGCACTGGGGTGCTGCTATTGTTGTATTGTATTATAAAACACATAGATAGTGCTTCATATCCTATAAGGGGTTCTGAAGCACATTATTAGATGGCAGCATGCTACACAGTGGGTGTGTGTGTGGTTGACAGAGTGCTGTATTTGTTATGATCCTATGTGGAAGCGTTTCAGTGTTGTCCATGAGCAACCAGTAAGGTACTTTTATCATTTCTTGTGCTCAGTGCAGAGCAACTTGATTTTTTGGAGGGGGTAAAATCTGCAGATTATGCAGCAGATGATGGACAATGTGGCAAATGCAGTAAGAATTATGACCTGTCCAGGTAAAATTCTCTAAATATACCACTTGCTGTTTTCAGACAGGGCTGGCAGACCTCAGAGGGAGACCATGGGGTAGATTTATGAGGCCCTTGCGCCTCATTTACGCCGCCGTTGCGTCACTTTCGTGACGCAGCGGCGGCGTAAACCCTGCACCATGGTGCGGGGTATTCATAATGTGACGCATCTGGGAGATGCGTCACGTTATGAAGCTCTGCGCCACATATAGGCATTCCGGCGCGGGGGGGCGTTCCGGCGCAGGAACGCCTCCTAAAAGTGGCTGAGTGAAATCTACAAGATTTCACCCAGTCACTTTTAAGGCCATGCTGCATCAAAACCCTGCGCCTGCTTGAAGTAGGCGTAAGGATTGACGCAGCATGTTAGGGATAGGGCACCCCCGAGACTTGCTGGAGCTGCGTCGCGCTTGCGACGCAACTCCAGCAATGCGCCGCCTTTCCGACGGGGGATGCGTCACGCATCTGGCCATCCGAGCGCCACGGTGCGCCGCATTGTAAATGCGGCGCATCAGTGGTGGCACACGGGTGGGCAGATGCGTCTCAACTCTTCTGGCGCATCTCTGCTGATTAGCAGAGATGCGCCAGCAGACATAAATCTGCCCCCATGTTTCTTGTGTTGCAGTACAGAAATTGAAGAATCCCGTAGCAGAAATCAATTTAGTTAACATAGATAATGTTATGTTTAAAGATCCCAGTTAGTTCCCTTGGTGCTACATTCTGTGTTGTTGAGCACTGTCAGATAAGTCATTCTATGTTGCGTGGCCGATGTAGAATTGTAGTCCTTCTTTGTTTGTGTAATCCCCAGCTTTGGATTTCAAAATCTGTTCATTCTACTGTTAGCCTCATTTTTTGTGTTTTTTTTTTAATGAAGGACATTGCTTAGCAGCTACCCCACAATGGGTTTCCCAAAAAACAAGCATTGACAAGGTAAAAGGCTGCCATTGAATGCTGGACCTATTGGCTTTGCCATTGCTCATGTAAAGGTAGGGAAACTTCCTGCAAATAACATTCTTTACCACACAGGCCTTTATCTCACAAGCTTTACAATGGATTGGCCTTAACAACATGGTGTAATACAGGGCTTTACCACCCATTCCTTTACCACACAATGCAATGGTATTTTCTGATATTCCTATATAAATATATATATGTATATATACATATACACACACACTTGTTTTTCCATTGGGGAAAATATGTAAATATTTTTTATATTGGGGGTTACTCCGCCAACATCCTCTTTTTTGTTACTTTTTTTGAATGTTTTCTTTTTTGCGGTAATCCCTCATCCCTTTGTTTTTTAAGCCCTTTACCTCCCTTTACGTCTTACCGCCCATGAACCCTAACACTTACCTCAATGTATTTTTACTTGCCCCTCAACCCTAAAAACCCTTACCTCTCATTTCCTCTACCTATCCCCGAACGCTATAAATCCTTTACTTCCCTTTCCTTCTACCCGCCCTTGAACCCCAAAAAAACTTATTTCCCTGTTTTCTTACCCAACCCTGAACCCTAAAAACCCTATTACTATACTTACTATCCTGTACCTTAACCCACCCTGGGACCGTAAAAGCCCCTTTAAGACTTGTATCACCCTGAACACTTACCCATTCCATTTCCCTAAAATCCCCTTTTTTTAATCACATAATATTGGTGACATTTAAAAAATAATTATCTTCGTGATAAACTATTGTGTAGGAAAGTTCCCAAAAATGTCTTGCATAGTACTTAACTGTGTTAAGCCGTCCTGCGGAGTAAAGACTGCATTCCTCTGTCTACTACTGTGAAATCATACTCATTTACTTTAGGCAGAACACCATGAGCTATGAAAGGTTCAACTAAAAAATCTGTCACTAAAATAAATGCATATTTAAGGATCTTGTAAGGGTATGTTTTAATGAAGAACAAGAACATTAAACCATGAAGTACTTGCTTCGAAATAGCACAAACATTGGCATGCAGCTAGCATCGGCGCATGGATGCATGTTAAGGCCAGGACTGTTGGCTTTTCCACTGAATCTGGAAAGAAATCACCACATCGTATTAAAATATACTTTTCTTGTGTTCGACATTTGTCTTTGTAGCAGGTGTGGCGGCCTTTTCACATAAATTAAAGGATGATAAATGTTTGATAAATGTTAGCATTTTCAGAATGGCTTGCTTTAAGCTTGTGCGCTGTGCTGACTTTGAAGACAGTGACTCCAGATTGTTGAGAAGTGCTGCTGCTCAATAGAAATGCACATACACCGGTGCCAGTGGGTGAACGTGCCTCGGCTGGAGCTGGGAGTGTCAAGGTCTAGGCCCTTTGACATTCAGAGCTGCCTGGGACGGCGCGCATTCACACCTCTTCCTCAGCTTTAGGCATGACAAAAGAAGCCCGGCAGTCGCACGTCAACAGGAGGGGGAAGGGCTGTTTCAGAGAAGAGACACTGACGAAGCTCTTCTCTTTGGAAGTACAATACTGTCCTGTATGCAGAGATGGAGAAAGGGGACCCCCAGTCTCAGGTCTTTGAAAAGCATCATTTCACCACATTCTAAGAAACGATTTTTAAACAATGACTGCAGTCTATCTCTATCAACATTTTACATTTCGAGCGAAATACAAAATGTCTCATCTCAAATCTGTAGATATTTTTTTTTTTTTTTAAAGACAATCTGTACGCATGCATTATTGCAAGAGGTTACAACACACTTTGGATGCGCTTGCAATTTTTTCGCTGGCTTGAATTTTATCTCCGATAATATATTTGGCTTTTATTCTGTGCTGTCTGTGTGATTCACCACTGGGTTGTAGCAAGTCTCTCCCTTTGAAATGGGAAGCTGAGTGCATACAGGATGGGCTTTCATAGAGTCTCCTATAAAATTCTGGTACTATCCTTAAAGTTTTGCCAGTTGTAGTTCAGCTTTTCCAATTTTAAATGCAGAACGATAAGCCTTAGAATGCAACAAGCATTGGCAAAGCAAATCGGTCTGGCCTGCATATTCAGCTGTACTGAACTGTACAGAACTACTGTTTTTGCTTTAGTTAAAATGTCTATTTCATTCTCATTGGGTGGCCGCCTTCTAAAGTTGAGGCATTAAGCGGGCTAAAAAGGTAAGATAGCATCCTAGACCACTGCAGCAGAGTGTCAACAAACCTATCCAGCAGCCTCACCCTGTTGCTTCGGCCTGTAGTGAACAGAAAGCAACAAAGCAGCAGACTGATGCATGCACTGCTGTATTGGAGAACATACAGGATGCACTGCATGGCAGCTTGTTTTACTGTTATCAAACAAGAACCGCTCAGTATTGTGTATGACACAGCTTCTTCTTTGCTTCTGGTGAGAGGCTTGGCAGCTTCCCCATCTCTGCATTCATGACCTACCATGGATACCATTCATAAAGATGTCAGGCAGTGAGAGCCTTCCCAAGCCCACACAGGCTCTGCGCCTCCTTATCTATGCCTCTTTGGTTTTTACCCATAAAACCCCAATCTGATTTCAATGTATGGATAACCCAATATTATGTGTCGAAGTTCTCACAAGGCAAAGTGATTGTCACGATAAACAAGAAAATGAATGCAAACATTTAGAAGGCACCCGAGAAAGAGAGCGTGCATATATATTTGTATGAAAACAATGCTATTGGAGAATATCCTTAAGTGCACATTACATTTTTGTAGGTAGGATCAGTGTATTTATTTATTTTCTATTCACATATTCACAATAAAAATAAAACTGCTCATTGTTAATCCAAACTCAGTTAACTGTGGGTAATGTTACTCTATCCTTCTCAACTAGTGCCATCCTTAGAGATTAACACATACAGAACGTTACTATTTTCTGTTAAGTACCTGGTGTGCGCTGTTAGCACAAAATGATCTTATAAATGAAATGCGGTGCCCATTTCGTAAAAAAAAAAAAGATTAAATATAATGAGTTACTGTCTCTTGAAATATTTCTGCAGCACACATACAAAGAGAAAATTACCTTAAAGCATATTTTTTTCTGCAGAAAGGGACCCCTTCCTGCACAAAAAAGTATGCTGACCACAACGCAGACACCCTTGCACTGTTAGGGTGTCTGCATTGGTGCATACCTGCTGAAATTGTGCCAGTGCAGGGAAAGAGCAGAAGTGTGTCACTTCTTCGTAGTCATATTAAGCTTTATTTGATTGATAGGAAAATAAAAAAAACATATGAGCATAAAAGCAAAGACACCGAAAGCCATGATTCATGTTTAAAATACAGAATACGATACAGCATATAACTTAAAAGAAATTGCCATTAAAACATGCTTGTGCAAATGTTAAAAATACCACAATTAATATACAAAAAGGTGCAATTTTATCACGTTTCACCGATAACCAATCAACATCCCCCCACACACATAACACCAGAGTATAATAGGCAGTTAACTTCCCCATCATTTTTCACAGTCTAAAAGCTGCAGAGAGAAATGTATATACCATCAAACATGTGTATTGGGATGATAGCATCTGCAGTTGGTGCAGAGCGGGTCGACATAATCTAACATTTTGGGCGCTCAAGAGTGGGAGCAAAAACCTTTCGCTAGCAAAAGAAAAAGAAAGTAAGTGTATTATGGGGAGAGCTTGAGTCACAAGGACACGAGCTCAGATTCATGAAAAGCTTTGCTAGGATATGAGACCAGGAAGTGCACTATATTAAATCTGGACCGTATTAAATTAATTCTCTGTGAGTGCTGTGAGTGCTGCAGAGGAAAATATAGATAAGATTTCATCTGGTCCGTAGTCACAAGTGGGATATAGGCAGGAACTCTTTGCTATGCACCACTTTGTTTACAGACAGGGATACTGCCTATTAATGTAGAATTATATGTCATTCACTTGGGAGAAGTTCACCATGAGATATGGAAAGACCAGTCCACTGGAAAAAGTTGTAACTAAAAGAAACGCTGCTCATGAGGTGATCTTATGAAGGGAACAAAATGTTACAAGAATTATAAGAAAATGAAGACCATTAGAATATAAAGAAGCGGCTTATAAAAGGCTCACAAACATTAGCATGCAGTCAATAGTGTTATTGATCACAATTGAAAAATCACCTTCTTGTTGTGTGTTTCCATAGTGATGCGTGCCTCTACAGGATTGTAATCAGGTAAGGTGTGCTGTTGCACTAGAGGTGTTTTGAGGGCATGACACAACTGCAAGCATTGGTAGATATGTATTCTATGCATGTCATATGTGGCAGCGAGGTGCTGAAATGCACAGATGACGTTGCCCATGGGTATGCCCAGATGTGGATCCCTTGCTTGCTGTGCCACTGGATTCAAGCTAGCCTGGCTGATGAGGGGTAATACTCCAAAACCGGTCCCAGGATGCTTGATTCCGGTCCAGGGAGGACCTGGCCTGTCAGTTCAGAACAAACTGTTCCCATGGGAGCAGGATCAAGACTGATTTGCATATGGCTGGGTCCAAACTGGGATGGCATGGTGAGCAAAAGAAAGATGGTTTCAATGCAGAGCTCTTGCCTGGGAGTGGGTGTTTGAAAAGATTCAGCACTCTTTTCATCATCTTGTATTGCTAGCCACTGCAAGGGACAGGGCCTCCCAAGTGGACATGCTGTAGCAAGTACGGGACAGTAGAGCTGTTATCCACTCCACTTTAATCTACCACACTCTACCCTAGTCTACCTGACTTTATCCCACTCCAGCCCATCCTACTGCTATCTACCCAACCTCACTCTATCGCACCCAACCCTACTCCACTCTAATCTACTCCACTCCAATCTATTCCACTCCAATCAACTGCACTGCAAACTACCACGCACCAGTCATCCCTCTTCAACCTAGGTTATGTTAATTGGGTTTTGATATAGTGTGCAACTTGTCCGAGAAGGGACATCTCAGCACTTTAACAGGCAGGAAATGAGAGGGCGTTGTAAGATCATCTTGATTGAACACCCACATTTAAGATGTTTTTTAAAACGGACAAATAAACAGCGGGTGTTTAATCCAGTGAAGCGGAAAATGCCTGTTCTTCATATTTTGATGTGTGAATGCATCGAGGTTGTAGCACAAGCTGATTTTGTTATCTTAGTTTACTGTCAGGGAGATATGGGGTAAATCATTCCTGGAGATATGTTAGGCCTAATCCTGACCTAGATTTATAGGTGAGGGAAAGGAGTTTGAACAGTGCTCTTTTTTATGGTTGGCCAGTGGAGTGCTCTAAGTGTGAGGGCTGACGGAGTGTGTGGAGGCAGGTTGTTAACCATTCAGACAGTGATTTTTTTTAACCACCTGCATTTTAGCTACCAGAGATTCGTTTATGCAAAGGAACAAATTGCCGTAATCTAGGCGACTGATGATTAATTCCTGACGAGTGTCTTCTGAGAATTCATAGGAAGCCATTGGAAGACTTTTCTAAGAAGGACCAGCGTACCAAAGCAGGTACTGTAGATGGAGATGATCTGGTCTTTCACGGACAAAGTGTCATCCAAAAGTATACCCAAATTCCTAGCTGTTCTGCTGGGCTCAGGGGGCGTAGCAAGTTCAGCCGATCACCAGTCATTCGACCAATAAAGTTGGGCTTTACCAAACAAAAGAATCTCAGTTTTGCCAGTTTTTTCAGTTGGAGACAATTATGGGACATCCAAATTCCTCATACAAGTAACAAATTGCTGTTTGACATTCTTGATGTCATACCCGAATCAGATAACTAGTTGGGTGTCATCAGCATAGGAGAGTATTTCAAACCCGCAGGAATTTACCAACTTTGCTAGTGGGACCACATTGATGGTGAAAAAGTGAGGGGCTCAAGGAGGAGTCCTGAGGGACCTCTTGTCCAAGCAGGTGGTTTAGAGTGATAAGGGCCAATAGAGACAGTCTAGACCCTGTCATAAGAAAGCCCTTCAGCCAGTTGAGTGCGGCGCCCTTGATGCCAATCTGTTCAAAACCTTTGTGTTAGCATGGAATGTGAGATGGTATTGGATGCCGCCAACAGATCAAGCAAAACCAACATGGCTGGATTTCCAGCATTAAGGGATAGCCTGACAGTATCTGCTGAGTCAAGAAGGGTCGTCTCCTTGCTGTGGGAAGGTCTGTGACCTGTTTGAGAAGCATCCGACAGGCCATAAGTCTCCAAATACGAGGACAATTGTTTGTTGATGTGGGTCTCCAGAACTTTACCCAATAGAGGGAGGAAGAATTTCGGGCAATAGTTAGCTGGATTGCTCGGGTCTGCATTTATTCTTATCAGAATTTATGTAACCTGGGCTGCTTCCCAATGTTGCAGAATAGAGGCTTGAGTCAGGGACTGGTTGCATAGAACTGTGATAACTGGAGCGAGAAGAGAGAGTGGCAATGATATAAGGGGGACAGAGGTCAGAAGGAGAATCAGATTTTGCATTATGCAGCAGGTCATGCGTCTGTGTATAAGAGATAGGGTTAAATCTTTCCAATATTACTGATGCAGTCGTTTGAGGTGACCCATTGGTTAGAGAAAGGTCTGGTGCATTACTCAGTAAATTAAAACCATTGTGAATATTGCCCATTTTAGTGTGAAAATGTCTTGCAAGGTGTCGCAGAGTAGTTGAGAAGCAGGGATGGCCGCTAAGCAGGCTTGAGGTTTAGCAAAGTTGTTTAAGATTTTAAATAATTCTTTGGAGGAATTGCCTGCTTGTTCTATTTGGTTGACAAGGAAATGCCTTCAGGCTGATCTTTAACAGTGGTAGGTTCGAAGGGCAGATTTATATGTTTGTTTGTCTGTATTTGTTTTAGTAGCTCTCCATTTACATGCATTTTTTGTCATTTTTCACAACAGCTGTGTACCACGAATCGTTAGGCCTAGACATTATTGCGAGAAGTTACTTATAAGTGGCAACGATATCAAGTGCCTCCTGAAAAGGTGTCATGGAATAGGGCTAAAGCTGAGTTTATGTCCTGTGAGTTGTCTAAGTTGGGAGCAGTAAAAACAGATTGGGAAGTTTCCATAGTAATCTGCTTCCATTGTCTCAAACTAATGCCCTTCTGAACTGTAGGTTTGACAGATCTGATCCTGGTAGGAATGTGAAAACGTATCAGGAAATGGTCGGTCCAGATTAGGGAAATTGGGGTGTTAGCTTGAAGAGAGTGGAGAGTAGAGAAAATGAGGTCCAGTGTGTGTCCCACTGCAAGGGTAGGACCAGTCTTGGTCTAGTGAAGGTCTGGCAATCTCCAATCGACCCTACTCCATTCCAATTTGCCCTACTCTGATCCACCCAATCTGTCCCACTCCACTCCACATTAATCTATCCCATTTCACTCCATGCCAGTCTATCCTACTCTACTCCTCTCTTCCCCAACCTAGCTCACTCCACAGTAATCTATCCAACTCCACTCCACCCCACTGTAATCTATCCCACTCCACTCTACCCCAGTCCAGTCTTCCCCACTCCAATCCATCCAATTTGCCTCACTCCACTCTACTACGATCTACCACACTCCAGTCCACTCTACTCAGGCTACCCCACTCTGCTTCACTCCATACTACCACATGCCACTCAAATCTACTGAATTTTAGTCCAATGTAACCCACTCCAATCCACCCAATCTACTCCACTCCACTCCATAATACCACATGCCACTCAAATCTACCCCACTCCAATCCTATTCACTCACCCCAATCCACCCAATCTATCCTACTCAACTATACCCCAATCTACCACACTCCATATTACCACATGCCAACTCCACTCCAATCTACCTCAATCCACCCCACTCTACTCTTCTCCAATAACCACACTCAAGTTTAATCTACCCCACTCAACCTCACTCCATACCACCACATGCCACTCAAATCTACCCCACACCAGTCCAATGTAGTCCAATCCAATCTGCCCCACTGCAGTCCACTCTACCCTAACCAACCAAACTCAATTCTACTCTACCCAATCTACCATACTCCAATTCACTTCAGATTACCAAATGCCACTGTAATCTACCCCATTTCAGTCCATTCTACCCACTACAATCCACCCAATTTACTTGACACCAGTCTACCCTAATATACCACATTCTATTCTACTCTAGCCAATCTACCCCACTCTACTTCACTCCATACTACCACATGCCACTCAAATCTACCCCACTCCAGTCCAATCTACCCACTCCAATTCACCCTATCTAACCCATCGACCCTACTCCTATCTGCCCCACTCCAATCTACTCAACTCCAATCTACCCCACTCCAATCAACCCCACTCCACCCCAGTCTACAATATTCCACCCAATCTACCCCACTCCACCCTAACCCACCCCACTCCACCCCAACCCACCCCACTTCAATTTGCCCCCACTCCAATCTACCACGCTAATCTACCCAACTACACCACTCTAAATTACCCCACTACAATCACCCCACTCCAATCTACCCTAATCCACCCCACTCCATTCTACCCCAATCTACCCCACTCCAATGTATGGCAGTCTACCATCCACTATACCCCAATCTACCCCTCTCCAGTCTATCCTACCCCACCCCATGAACTTTTAGACTTGCTGAACAGCAGCCGCAGTGGTGTACAACATGGCTAAAACACATTGCCAAAGCCAATAGCAATCGCATAGGTGAGACTTATTGGATTTGCCAATGCTTATTTGTAAAGCTTTAGGAATAGTTTTTAAATTAAATTAAGCAATTCAAACAATTTAAATGTAATTGCATAATATGATAATAATAGAATATATCTTCTAAGAAGTTCATTCATTTTATAAGAACATACTTCAGTTCACTGTCTGAAAGAACGTAACCCATAGCAAAGTGGAAGCTTAGTCACTCGCTTATCTAGCCATCATCTAAAAAAACATATTAGTGTGCATATAAATATGTAAACTGAGGAAAAGCAACATACATTTTAATGTCTGTAACAGGAATTCAGAATTGTAACAATAGGCATTGATGCCTGTAGGTTATGTGCACAAAAATGATCAATTCAGTTTATACTGAATCACAGTGTAGTGCACCATCATTGTTTAGTTACAAATAAGGATCAAATGGCAAGAGCAAAGAATGTTGGGATTTGAAACTGACCCAAATTACTTTTAGCGATGTTCATAAAACCACTGATAATTTTTAGATACAAAAAAATCTAACATCAATAGCTTCATGTAAATACATTTTTATTTTAAATAAATAGAGAAAAGTTTAATTTGGATGAAAAATATTTGGATAAGCACAACTTATGGAGCTTTTCCTTTGAAATATCTGTCCTTTCTGCTGCTACTGGGTTTTTCTGGTCAGCAAAGTGTGTTTAAATGCAAAGTGTGTTTAAGACTGCAGTACCGCCTCCTGTCTACGGGGGCAGAGCTGAGCAGAAATATAAACACACTTGATGAAACACAGGTCCCCACAAGGTAATTTTTTTAAAAGTTGTAAAAATTGGCACAGATGTTCCTGAAGTCATTTTTTACCATTTAGAAGACATTGCCTTGTGGGGACCTGGGTTCAGGTCCCCACAGTGCAATCAAGTCCCCACAGCGTGAGTGTGTTATCACACCCAAGTCCCCACAAGGATAGTAACACAAACCCATACAACCACACCCAAAACCACACTCCCACAACCACACAACCACGCACACACAACCACTACCACACTCTCAACCACCACCACACACAACCACATACACAACCAGACACACAACCAGACACAACCACACCCACACACACAACCACACCCAACCACACACCCACATAACCACACACACACACACAACCACACATACAACCACTAGCACACAACCACACACACACAACAATACACACATAACCACACACACAACCACTAACACACAACCACACACACACAACCATACACACATAACCACACACACAACCACACACACACCCAACCACCCAACCACACACACAGCCACACACACACAACCACACACACAACCACACCCACACACACAACCATACCACCACAATCACACCCAACCAACACACAACCACACACAACCACACACACACAACCACATACAGAACCACACACACACCCACAACCACACACCCACAACCACCCAACCACGCAAACACAGCCACACATACCCACAACTACACACACAACCACACACAACCACACACCACACACACAACCAAACACACACACAACCACACACACAACCAAGCACACAACCACACATACACACAACCATACACACACACAACCACCCACACACACAACTACCCACACACAACCACACACACAACCACACCCACACCCACAACCAGACACCCACACAACCACACTCACAACCGTACACACACACAACCACACACACACACACAGCCACAAACACAACCACACCCACACGCCCACAACCACCCACAGCCACAACCACACACACACAACCACACACACACACAACCACACATACACACACACAACTACACACACAACCACACACACAATACACACACAACCACACACCACCACACAACCACACACACCCACACAACCACAACCAACCACAACCACACACAACCACACACGACCCCAACCACACATACACACACAACCACACACACAACCACTCACACACATACAACACACACAACCATACACACACAACCACACACACACACAGCCACACACACAACCACACCCACAACCAGACACCCACAACCACACACATAACCACACACACACACCCAACCATACACACACACAACCACACACACACACAACCACACACACCCACACAACCACACACACACACAACCACACACAACCACTAACACACAACCACACACACACACCACACACACACAACCAGACACACAACCACACCTACACCCACACAACCACACACATAACCACACACAACTTCACATACACAACCACAACCACACACATAACCACACCCAACCACACACACAACCACACAACCACACACAACCACACACCACACACACAACCAAGCACACACAACCACACACAACCAAGTACACACACAACCATACACACACACAACCACTACCTCACATCCACACACCCACACTCACACAATGACACACACACAACCACACACAACCACGCAACCACAACCACCCACAACCACACAACCACACCCACACAACCACACCCACACAACCACACAACCACACACCCACAACCATACACACACATAACCACACAACCACACACACAACCAAGCACACACACAGCCATACACACACACAACCACTACCTCACAACCACACACACACAACCACATACACACAATCACACATACACCACACACACACACACACACAACCACACACACAACCACACCCACACACACAACCACACACACAATCACACCCAACCACATACAACCACAACCACACACCCAACCACACCCAACCACAACCAACCACAACCACACACAACCACACACATACACACAGCCACACACCCACACACACACACAACCACACACAACCACATCACCAAACTCACAACCACACACACACACACAACCACCCACACACACACACAACCATACACACACAACCACACACACACAACCACACACACAACCACACACAACCACACACAACCACACACACACAACCACACACACCACACCCAACCACACCCACAACAACACACACAACCACACACCACCACACACCCACACAACCACACACACCGACACAACCACACACAACCACAACCAACCACAACCACACACAACCACAACCAACCACAACCACACATACACGCACAACCACACACACAACCACACACCCACACACACACACAACCACACTCACAACCATACACACACACAACCACATACATACACAGCCACACACACAACCACACACCCACAACCAGACACCCACACAACCACACTCACAACCATACACACACACAACCACACACACAAACACAACTACACACACAACCACACACACAATACACACACAACCACACACCACCACACAACCACAACCAACCACAACCACACATGACCCCAACCACACATACACACACAACCACACACACAACCACACACACACATACAACAACACACACAACCATACACACACACAACCACACACACACACAGCCACACACACAACCACACCCACAGACCCACAACCAGACACCCACAACCACAACCACACACATAACCACACACACACACCCAACCATACACACACACAACCACACACACACACAACCACACACACCCACACAACCACACACACACACAACCACACACAACCACTAACACACAACCACACCCACACCCACACAACCACACACATAACCACACACAACTTCACATACACAACCACAACCACACAAATAACCACACCCAACCACACACACAACCACACAACCACACACAACCACACACATAACCACTCACCACACACACAACCAAGCACACACACAACCACACACAACCAAGTACACACACAACCACACACAACCACACACACAACCACGCAACCACAACCACCCACAACCACACAACCACACCCACACAACCACACCCACACAACCACACAACCACACACCCACAACCACACACACACATAACCACACAACCACACACACACTCAAGCACACACACAGCCATACACACACACAACCACTACCTCACAACCACACACACACAACCACATACACACAATCACACATACACCACACACACACACAACCACACACACAACCACACCCACACACACAACCACACACACAATCACACCCAACCACATACAACCACAACCACACACCCAACCACACCCAACCACAACCAACCACAACCATACACAACCACACATATACACACAGCCACACACCCACACACACACACAACCACACACACAACCACATCACCAAACTCACAACCACACACACACACACAACCACCCACACACACACACAACCACACACACACAACCACACACACACAACCACACACACAACCACACACAACCACACACACACAACCACACACACCACACCCAACCACACCCACAACAACACACACAACCACACACCACCACACAACCACACACACCCACACAACCACACACAACCACAACCACACACAACCACAACCAACCCCAACCACACATACACACACAACCGCACACACAACCACACACCCACACACACACACACAACCACACTCACAACCATACACACACACAACCACATACATACACAGCCACACACACAACCACACACCCACAACCAGACACCCACACAACCACACTCACAACCATACACAACCACACACACACACACACAGCCACAAACACAACCACACCCACACACCCACAACCAGACACCCACAACCACCCACAACCACACACACACAACCACACACACAACCACACACACAACCATACACACACATAACCACATATACACACACACAACCAAACACACAACCACACACACAACACACACACAACCACACACCACCACGCAACCACACACACCCACACCCACAACCAACTACAACCACACACAACTACACAAAACCACACACAACCACAACCAACCTCAACCACACATACACACACAACCACACACACAGCCACACACACACACACAACCACACACACATCCATACACACACAACCACACCCACACACAGCCACACACACAACCACACCCACACACCCACAACCAGACACCCATAACCACCCACAACCACAGCCACACACACAACCACACACTACATACACAACCACACACACAATACACACACAACCACACACCACCACACAACCACACACACCCACACCACCACAACCAACCACAACCACACACAACCACACACGACCCCAACCACACATACACACACAACCACACACACAACCACATACACACATACAACAACACACACAACCATACACACACACAACCACACACACACACAGCCACACACACAACCACACCCACACACCCACAACCAGATACCCACAACCACAACCACACACATAACCACACACACACACCCAACCATACACACACACAACCACACACACACACAACCACACACACCTACACAACCACACACACACACAACCACACACAACCACTAACACACAACCACACACACACACCACACACACACAACCAGACACACAACCCTCCCACACCCACACAACCACACACATAACCACACACAACTTCACATACACAACCACAACCACACACATAACCACACCCAACCACACACACAACCACACCCAACCACACACACAACCACACAACCACACACAACCACACACATAACCACACACCACACACACAGCCAAGCACACACACAACCACACACAACCAAGTACACACACAACCATACACACACACAACCACTACCTCACAACCACATACCCACACACACACAATGACACACACACAACCACACACAACCACACACACAACCACGCAACCACAACCACCCACAACCACACACTCAACCACACACACACAACCACACACCCACAACCACACAACCACACCCACACAACCACACCCACACAACCACTCACTCACAACCACACACACACACAACCACACAACCACACACACAACCAAGCACACACAGCCATACACACACAACCACTACCTCACAACCACACACACACAACCACATACACACAATCACACATACACCACACACACACACAACCACCCACACAACCACACCCACACACACAACCACACACACAATCACACCCAACCACATACAACCACAACCACACACCCAACCACAACCAACCACAACCACACACAACCACACATATACACACAGTCACACACACACACAACCACACACACAACCACATCACCAAACTCACAACCACACACACACACAACCACCCACACACACACAACCACACACACACAACCACACACACAACCACCTCACACACAACCACACACACACAACCACACACACCACACCCACAACAACACACACAACCACACACCACCACACACCCACACAACCACACACACCCACACAACCACACACAACCACAACAAACCACAACCACATACAACCACAACAAACCCCAACCACACATACACACACAACCACACACACAACCACACACCCACACACACACACACAACCACACTCACAACCATACACACACACAACCACATACATACACAGCCACACACACAACCACACACCCACAACCAGACACCCACACAACCACACTCACAACCATACACACACACAACCACACACACACACACAGCCACAAACACAACCACACCCACACACCCACAACCAGACACCCACAACCACCCACAACCACACACACACACACAACCACACACACGACACACACAACCATACACACACACAACCACATATACACACACACAACCAAACACACAACCACACACACAACACACACACAACCACACACCACCACACAACCACACCCACCCACACACACAACCAACTACAACCACACAACCACACAAAACCACACACAACCACAACCAACCTCAACCACACATACACACACAACCACACACACACAGCCACACACACACACAACCACACACACATCCATACACATACAACCACACCCACACACAGCCACACACACAACCACACCCACACACCCACAACCAGACACCCATAACCACCCACAACCACAGCCACACACACAACCACACACACACACACAACCTCACACACAACCATATACACACACAACCATACAACCACACACACACACACAACCACACACACACACAACCACTAACAGATACCACACACAACCACACACACACAACACACACAACCACACACAACCAGACACTCAACCACACCCACACCCACACCACCACATACACAACCACAACTACACACACATACCGCACACACACACAACCAACCACACACAACTACACATACACACACACACAACCACACAACCACAGACAACCACACACAACCACACACATAACCACACACACACAACCACACACACAACCCCACACACACAACCACACACAACCACACACACAACCACACACAAAACCACCCACACACAACCACACACACAACCCACACACACAATCACACACACAATCACACACACACAACCACACACCACACACAACACACACACAACACACACACATCCACACACCACACACACAACCACCACACACACAAACACACATACAACCACTACCACACACAACCACACCCACAACCACACACCCACAACCAAACACAACCACATACACACAACCACTACCACATACACAACCACACACCACACACAACCACACACACACAACCACACACACAACCACAACCACACACAAACACACAACCACACACACAACCACACCCACACACACAACCACACCACCACAATCACACACAACCACACCCACCACACAGCCACATACAAAACCACCCCACACACAACCACACACATACTCACACACACAATCACACACACAACCACACACCACACACAAACACACACACAACCACACACACACAACCACACACACAACCACACAAACAACCACCACACACAACCACACACATACAACCACTACCAAACACAACCACACCCACAACCACACACCCACAACCACACAACCACACACACAACCACTACCACACACACAACCACACACCACACACAACCACACACACACAACCACTACCACACACAACCTCACACAAGCATACCCGGCCACACATACACACAACCACACACACAACCACACACACAACCACACACACAGCTAAGCACACAACCATACACACAACCATACACACACACAACCACACACACACAACCACACATATACACAACCACACACACCACACACAACCACAAACAACCACCCACACAACCACACACACACAACCACACACACAACCACACACACACAAACACACACACAACCACAACCACACACAACCATACAACCACACACACAACTCAAACCACATCAACACACAACTACACACACAACCACACACACAACCACAGACCCACACACCCACAATCACCCAACCACACACAACCACACACACACAGCCACACACACACACAACCACACACACAACCACACACCACACACAACCACACATACCCACAACCACACCCACCACATCCACCACAACCATAACCACACACACACACACACAACCACACACACAACCACACACACAACCACACACAACCACACATACCCAACCACCCAACCACACACACACAGCCACACCCACACACACAACCACACCATCACAATCACACACAACCAACACACAACCACACCCACAACCACACACACATACGCACAACCACATAACCACAACCACACACGACCACACACACACAACCACAACCCCACACACAACCATAACCACCCACAACCACTACCACACACAACCACACCCACACACCCACAAACACACACCCAAAAGCACCCAACCACACACACACAACCACACAATCACACAACCACACACCCACAACCACATACACCCACAACCACACACACCTACAACCACCCATAACCACACACACAACCACACACACACACAACCACACACACACATACAACCACACACACAACCACAACCACCCACAACCACACACACACACAACCACATACCCACAACCACATAACCACAGACAACCACACACAACCATACACACAATCACACACACAACCACACACACAACCACACACACATACAACCACAACCCCACACACACAACCACACACAACCATACACACAACCACACACACACACCATTCACAAAACCACCCACACAAAACCACCCACACACAACCACACACAACCACACACACAACACACACACAACC
The DNA here is from genome assembly GCF_964204655.1 of Triturus cristatus. Lineage (NCBI taxonomy): Eukaryota > Metazoa > Chordata > Amphibia > Caudata > Salamandridae > Triturus > Triturus cristatus. The sequence goes on along the minus strand of NC_140579.1, from coordinate 184,255,074 downwards.
ACACACTACCACACACCCACACAACCACACACACCCACCCAACCGCAACCAACCACAACCACACACAACCACAACCAACCCCAACCACACATACACACACAACCACACACACAACCCCCCCCACACACACACAACCACACACACACAACCATACACACAGACAACCACACACACACAGCCACACACACAACCACACCCACACACCCACAACCACCCACAACCACACACACACACACACACACACACAACCATACACACACAACTACACACACACACACAACCACACACACACAACCACACACAACCACACTCAACCACACACACAACCAGACACACAACAACCACACCCACACAACCACAACTACACATACACAACCACACACACACACAACCACACACACAACCACCCAACCACATCTAACCACACACAACCACAATGACACACAACCACACATACACACACCCAGACAAACACACACAACCACACACACACAACCACACACACACAACCACACACACCACCACATCATCAAACACACACAACCACACACACACTCACAACCACCCACACACAACCATACACACACAACCACACACAGCCAAACACACAACCACACCCACCCACCCACAACCAGACATCCACAACCACCCAGAACCACAACCACACACAACCACACACACACAATCACACACAACCATACACACACAACCCCACACACACACAACCATATACCCACAACCACCCAACCACACACAACCACACACACACACAGCCACACATACACACAACCACACACACAACCACACACACAACCACTACCACCCAACCAAACACCCACAACCACCCAACCACACACAACCACACACACAACCACACACACAACCACTACCACACAACCACTACCACACACACACAACCACACATATACCACACACACACAACCACACACACAATCACACACACAACCACACACAACACCCAACCATACACACAACCAGACACTCAACCACAAACACACACACACAACCATACACACAACACCCACACACACAACCACACATACAATCACACCCAACCACCACGCCCAACCACAACCACACCCAACCACCCACAACCACACACACAACCACCCACACAACCACACCCACACCACACCCACACACACACCACACCCACACAATCACCCAACCACACCCAACCACAACCACACCCAACCACAACCACATTCAACCACACACACACACAAGCACACACAAGCACACACACAACCACACACACACAACCACTATCACACACAGAACCACACACACAACCACCCACAACCACGCCCAACCACACCTAACCACAACCAACCACACATGACCACCCACACACACAACCACACACCCACACACACAACCACACACACCACACCCAACCACAACCGACCACACCCAACCACAACCAACCACACCCAACCACACATACACACATCCACACACATAACCACACACAACTTCACATACACAACCACACCCAACCACACACACAACCACACACACAACCACACAACCACACAGCCACACACATAACCACACACCACACACACAACCAAGCACACACACAACCACACACAACCAAGTACACACACAACCATACACACACACAACCACTACCTCACAACCACACACCCACACACACACAATCACACACACAACCACACACAACCACACACACAACCACACAACCACAACCACCCACAACCACACACTCAACCACACACACACAACCACACACTCACAACCACACAACCACACCCACACATCCACACCCACACAACCACACACCCAGAACCACACACCCACAACCACACACACACAACCACACAACCACACACACAACCAAGCACACACACAACCATACACACACACAACCACTACCTCACAACCACACACACACACACAACCACATACACACAACCACACATACACCACACACACACACACAACCACACACACAACCACACCCACACACACAACCACACACACAATCACACCCAACCACACACAACCACAACCACACACACACCCACACACCACACCCACACACAACCACACACACAACTACCCAACCACAACCACACCCAACCACACACACACACACACACATGCACACACAACCACTATCACACACACACAACCACACACACACAACCATACATAACCACCAACAACCACGCCCAACCACACACACAACCACACCAACAACGAACCACACCCAACCACAACCAACCACACCCAACCACAACCAACCACACACGACCACCCACATACACAACCACACACACAACCACACACACACAACCACACCCAACAACACACACCCCACACAACCACACACAACCACACACAACCACACACACAACCACACACACATAACCATAACCACACACAACCATAACCACAGACACACACAACCACACAACCACACACATACACCACACACACCCCCACACACACAACCACACACACACAACCACACACACAACCA